>NC_134403.1:288372672-289572672 GCF_038048845.1 Mixophyes fleayi | reverse complement strand
TAATTTATATAGCACCTACATATTACACAGCAATTTACAGAGAATAATCATTCTAAATTATTAACCTACCAATATGTCTTTGGCGTGTGGGACAAGGGGAGAACATCCATGTAGCACTGCTAACCATGATATTCACTTGCTGCCCATTAGGTATTTTACATGTAAAAGCTCTGCCACAATAAACTTGCCATTTGTTGACATTAGTGAAATGCATTTGGGTTGGTATCTATGGATCACAATGGATGGGTGCCAACCCTAATTATTGGGGAGAGGGCCACTAGCTAAAAGCAAAAAAACATAAAATTGAAGGGATGCTGGTGCCCATAAAGTGACTGCTTTGATCATTTTTAAGGATATGTGTTATGTAAAATTTAGAAGGACTTAAATGTCTAAGTGTATTGTATTAATAATAATGGATACAGCACTTTGTTTCCAATGTAGGACTCCTGATTTAAATAATGTGTCCACCCAGTGTATTAATGCTGTCTGTTACTGTATGGCATACAGTGTATGCAACAATCTCCCCTTAATGATCTTCCCCTAAAACGAAGGTGTGACTCTCATCTAAAGTATTCAATAAGCCCAAGATTTTAATTTTTTTGTTTTAGTAATGCAAACATTGCTAAATACTGTTCATGTAAATAACTGGCCTGGCTGGGAATAGGTAAACTGTGTTAATTACAAGTGTTCTAGTTGTGTGACCTGTAACTCTTTATTTGCTTAAAATGATTTTCAGGCACTGGATTACTTGCACCACTGAATGTTTTATGTTTTTCTTAACTTGTATTATGATAGCCAAGCTACCTGTTCTTTTAGATATGGTATGGCATGTGTCTGTAAAAATATTTTAAAATGGTGCTTCTTTTAAATAATCCATTGTTTCTCAGGAGAGATCTTCAATGTAGAGTGCTATGTCCAGGTTGTTTAGTTTAGAGGCCCATACAAGACAAAATGATCAGAATTTGTCTGAGAAATTTAGGAGCCATCTGACCATTTTTAGAGTCTGTGAAGTGCGATCTATAGAAATTACCACAACACCAAGAGTAGAATCTGGGTAAACCTAATAGTTTACTAACTTTTTTTTATTCTTTCTTTTTATGGAAGCAAAAGAAAGCAAGGAACCTACAACCAAGGTGGATGATTCAGAGGTAACTGATTTAAATGGCTTATTGTCCTGTTGTTTTATTACATTAAATTCTCTGTTTACCGAACCCTGCTGTCTTACTTTTGCTGACCTACTCTAGGAATATTACTGCTAAGGACATTCTTACTGAACTAATGCTGAACTAAATATTATCAGTATTGTCACAATATTAAAAGTTATCTGTTCCACTAATAGTCAAATATAATGTATACATTGCTTGAATACTCTTAAATAGCCAGGAACTATGGGACAATTTAAAATATTGAAGGCACTTTAAATAAAAATAATCTCTGTAGTAATTCTCCTCCATTCCCAATAATAGTACCACCCATAGATCCCGTATCTTTTGCTTTATTTTGCAGGGTCTCGTATATAGCCAAAACCTCTGCCGATCACCTTTAGTGCAGCTCGTATAATATTAAAAAGCATTTCAGTTGGTGTGTTGATACTTACATGCTACTGAGAGCCCAGTGCAGAGCCAAAAGTGATCAGCGCAGGTCTTGGCTATATGTGAGTTTTAGGGGAGGGACCACCACTAAAGTACTATTAATGGAAAGGGGGAGGATTTAGTATAGAGGTTATTTCAAATGAAAACTTCCATTTCATTCTAAAATGGTTTTTTTCCACCACAGGTGATTTGCAGTAGATATGGATATGTGGTATTATAATTTAACTTTTAACATTATATGTTATCCAATTTTATCTGTGGCACTTTTATTCTCAAAAATATTTTTTAATGTCCGAAACTATGGATATTATATACTGTATTTGCTCTTTATTGTGTCTTGGTGAGCTCAGAATGATGCCAAAGCCATTCCCGTTGTATTTCGTGTCTCTTGCTGGCCGTTATAGTGTCAAATTGGCTAATTGGCTAATATGCCTGTTAATAAAGTAGGAAGTAATAATAGGAAATTGCCTTACAGGGATTTAATTATGATGACAATGTTATATCTCTGTTATTTGGTTTCCCATCATCCTCCTGTGTTACTGACACTCTCAGTGATGTAAGCAAGTCCATGCTTAAAGATAGAGAATATCGAAGTGCAATTTACATGGTATATATCTAAACCAGTAGTAGTCAACCGCCCAGTGGGTGATTCAGCTTTCATGGTGGCATTGTTTTTTTTTAGCAATGTTCCACATTGCTAAGTGCTAAAAACAGGAGTGCTATGGTCTGTTTCTATGGTAGCCGATCCCCGGTGGTCCTAGTGGTAGGAGGAAGTGGGGCAGGACTCTAGTGTTCAAAATGCGCTACTGCGCATGCTCCTGAAACCAAAAGTTCGGCTTGCATTAGTGCTCGCAGTGAATATACACATCTAGTACCTGTGGCGTACATATTCCTTAGGACTGGGTTTAACATAAATAACAGTTGTGGGAGGGTTTCCCCTTAACCAGTGATAGTCATAGGACAGACTGAAGGGACCTAACAAGTATATTATACTTAATATAAGCGTAAGAGAGCCTGTCCACCACAACAAGAAGTATGTCCTGCACAGACGTGCAGAGACTGTGTACACAGAATGTTACAGTGCATACCAACAACCTGCACCTGCATGTATATATGTGAATACAGTAACTTGTATATGCAAGAGCGCAGAGTTTGACTTTTTCAAATAGGCTTTTGCAAGTATCTGCTGCTTATATAGTTAAATACAATAACCCTCTCCTCTGCAAATTATTTCACACTTAAGCTAAATTGAGTTACTGGTGCGGTGGGCGGTAAGGAAATTTTACCATCAACAAAGATACAAAAGTGGGCGGGGGGTATTTAAAGGTTGAAAACCCCTGGTCTAAACTATTAACAGAAGCTTTATGTATTATTTGCATGTGTTATCAGGGAAGTATTGAGCATAAGCACAGGGTGAAATTTATTTTCAAATTTTCTGCATGGATTATTCATATTTTAAAGCGGTTTTATAATTAATGTTATAGACCATTGTTATTATTTGTTATTTATAATGCAGTCACATATTGTGCAGCACTGTTTAATAAGGAACACTGTTTCAACATATAATAATTATAGCACCATAACATACAATGAAACAGAAGATGAGAGGAGCCTAGACAGTAGAGTTTATAAACTAAAGGCTTGTTTCCTTATCTGAGCAAGTGCGTTATATCATGTTTATGTCTAGAGCAAATGTAATTATTTTATTCATTTTATAGGATTCAGATTCCAGTGAAGAAAGCAGCGGTGCATCAGAAAGTAAGATATTTCTATACATATTTGTGTGGCACAGTCAGCATGTGTAGTGGCGAAAGGCATTTCTTTCATGGAACTGTAATTGATCAATAGAATGTTTCCTGGGAAATAGCTAGAGCTTTTCTATGGTGTCAGACTGTGCTCTATGGGAACCACAGTTCCCTGTCATAAGCTCTATCTCTTAAAAGGTAACTTTAAAAATGATTTTGCCTAAAACAATTATGACAGGTGCTACAAATTACTGGAATAACTCATGATACTTGAAATAGGACTTCTGCTTGAAATTCCCTATGAAAGCATCGGGAAACCACAGTTAATGCAGTTTGATAGATAATATTGTAAATGACGAATTCTCCTTGGCAACATTGAATACAATGTTTCAGTATTCAGTAGAATGTTTTGTTTTTCTAAGTGGACATTTGTAACATTCGCAAACACTAGTCTGTTATCACCCTAGCTCTCTGTTTCTATTCTTGAAGGTATTCTGCATATAGGTGATAGCTGTAACACTATTTACATACATACATTATATATCATAGTAGGTCGAAATAGCATTTACAGAGCTCATATACATGAAACGTATGTTTGCTATGAGTAAAAATTCTGATCAAAACTTGAACCCTTACTGAGACTTGTAATACAGCAAAGCAACAAATATGTTTGCTAAAGTGAATATAGTTGTGCAAGTATGTTTTCTCATTGCCCTATTATTATTACTATGCCAGAGTAAATACCAATGTTTAGATAATGTGTGACTAAACTGACCCAAAATTGTGCTGCAAGGTAGTGGACATGATGGCAGTATTGTTAGCTGTAACCATGCATTGGACTTTTTATAATAATTTGACTAAGCTACCACCCATCACAATGAGTTGTAAGACAAACTTGGCCTCAAAGCAACCATAAAACACCATGAAATGTAATTTGTTAAATAATCTAGCTATAATTTGAGCTATCAACACCAAATGAAATGGACATTGCTTTACTGAAATATCACTGTGCTTATGATCAAAGCTCTGGGGGTAAATGTATCAAGCTGAGAGTTTTCCGGCGGGTTTGGAAAGCCAATCAGATTCTAGTTATCATTTATTTAGCAAATTCTACAAAATGACAGCTAGAATCTGATTAGTTGCTATAGGCAACATCTCCAGTTTTCAAACCTGCCGGAAAACTCTCAGCTTGATACATTTACCCCCTGGTGTTTGTGCAGGAAGTATCTGCATGTCTAGGTTTAGCAATACTGTAGCCAGCGGATGTATTTTTTTCACCGTACACAAGAATGTTTTGTTTCAGTGGATTTTCTGCGTAATCTCTTCTCCCGGACACTGGGCCTTGGCACTCCAGAAAAAGTCCTTGATGAACTGACCCTGGAAGGGGTGAGCAAGTTCATGCTTAGTGAGAAATGTAAGTTACATCCCATATACTTTTCTTTTTCAGCTTTTGGTCTCAAAGAATATATAATTGATCCCAGCATAAGTGGCTCATATCCAAGATTAAGACTCCACTGAAGGAAATCTCACTCAGGATCTATATCAACATCATATTTGTGTGTGTGTATATATATATATATATATCCCCCATTTATCTTATTCCCTTTGCTACCAAATGATTTATGGGTTGAATACAACCGCCTGGACCACTTCCTCTCCACTCACTCTCTTCTCGACCCACTGCAATCAGGCTCCTGCCCTCTACACTCCACCAAGATTTCCCTTACTAGTGGCTGCCTTAACTTTAATCTCAGCTTCCCTCCTTCACTTGAGCTGTCTTTTTGCCTCCTCCTTCAAAAGATTTCCAATATGCCTCTTTCCCAGTCAGGACATTAAGAAAACCCTTATCCGTTCTCTCGATATCTCCCACCTTGACTACTGCAACCTGCTTTACTTTGTCCTTCTCCTCTTCCCTTTATAATCTGTCCTAACTGCCGTGGTGAGGCTGATCATCTTCTCTTGCTGCTCCACATCTGCTGCGCCACTCTGCAAATCAATGCACTGGCTCCCATTTTATCCAGAATTCAATTCAAGCTTCTCAAGGCCTCATTTTCAAAGCCATCACCAACTACCAGCTCCTCCCCTTCATGACTTTGTCATGAGATGCATTCCACCTCGCCCTCTTCGATCTGCCTCAGACCTACACCTCTCCTCCTCTCTATTAACCATCTCTCACTGCCGCCTCCAAGACTTCTCCTGTGCTGCTCCTCACTTATGATACTTCCTATCCCCCATGGACCAGACTCTTCCCCAACCTTCAATTTTCCAAATCCAACTTCTTCACTATAGGCTCTTCTACCTCCACCTGATACTAATATCTCTGTATGTTCTACCAGCTTCAGTCACATATGCACTCCATGACCCACTAGCTCTCATTGTCTCAGCATTTCCCTCTACCTCTAGCAAACTCTCACAAGCAAGGTCCAATCTACCCTTTGTCTCACATCTGCACCTCTGCCTTCAACCTCATCTGTACTTGTTTGCTTTTTATGTGCAATATTATTGTGTATGATTTGTAACTCTGATTGTCTGGTGCTGCAGAGGTTTGTGTTGTCTTACCATTAAATAATAATAATGATGATACCTGAACCAATGAAATCACTGCAGGAATGATAGGACAGGGAAAGGAATGCAGCCTCTTCCCCAATTGTTGATACTATATTCTTTTAATTCCATCTTCCTCACCATCTCCCTGTTATCATTTGCAGGTAAAAATGTGGGGTTTATGGTTGGAGCTGGCATCTCAACATGTGAGTAGTATTTCTCCCTTTGCTGTTATCCTTAAAGGGACTGTCCATGTAAATTTAAATTATGCTCTTAATTTGATATGTACACCGGTGAGTTCCCTGCTCTAAGTCTGTATGGTAATGAATTGACAGGTATGTAGACCTGTGTTCCTTCTCTAATACACTGTGATGGTCAATATTTTACTGTAATGTGCTGTGCAAATATAGTTCATTTTGGTGTTTTTAGAGAGGCAGGAAAAAATTGCATGAAAACCCATATATCCTGAGCTGTTAGATCCATTACCATGTAGAGTCTAAGCAAGGAGACAATTGTTAAGTCCATGATTGCAAAATTGGTAAATATTAATTCAAAAATAAGGACTGTTATTTGATTGGAAGGGTTTTAAAAGAATGTGGATGGGAGGGGGGTTGGTCTTTTTTTTATTTAAATGGACAAGCCTTGAATGATGTTGTAATGCTTTATTAAAGAGGAAATAACATGGAAACTGCAATAGAGCAATTAATTGTTAATACCATTTTTCATCTTGATGTAGCTGATATTCGTGATCCATTGTTAGGTTATATGTACATGTAAGTTCTTTCTGTGGAGTATCACAGTTTAGTACTCTGTGGTTGGTTAGACTAGCATATTTTAAATTCATATTCATTTATTTTTAAAGCATACAGTACAAGTATGTGCAGCTGCAAAACAGTATTGTATGTTAGAAATTACAAAACATTATACAGTACACACACTTGAGGGCATTTAGGTCAGCATGGTATAGATTGGCCAAAAACAACTGGGAAACGACAACAATGCGTCCTGGTGACTAGTGCTTTAGTGCTTGTAGATACAGTGATTCGGTATGCGGACAGCCGGTTATTCTGTCTTTTGTGTAAGTGGCAGCCACTCGTACTCAGTTCGCGCACCAGTAAGTTGTGTTTTGTCAATGCTATAAATAACTTGCTGCATTTTCATCTCGCAAACCACTTCTGCCTGCTAATATTTTTGACACCAGCAGCCGGTTACATGAAGAAACCAGATTGTGCCAGTGCTCTTCAATGTGGAGGATTCTCTACACTGTGTATGGAATACCGGTACTGGGCCACTGTCTTGGAAACACTAGCTGGCTAAGCTAGCAAGTCATTTGGCTGTGTAATATCAGTGTTTTGCATAATACTCTTAATGCCTTTGTTTTATGTACTTTAAAATGTATGTTTACGTATTATGTCAGCTAACTTATGGTTGAATTTGCCTAGGCCTGTGTTAATTAACCATCCAGAGTATACATATTGTATTTATTGTTGTATTTATTTGTTTTACTGTTAAGTGCGTTATTTTTTAAATATAGCTGTATTTAATAATTAAGCGTCACTACCTTTTGTTAAGTTGTCATAACCCCACCAATAATTCTGTATCTAATACAATTTCTAGCCACATTCAATTCCAGGGAGAGAGGTGGCTTTGTTAGCATCACTTCTGTTAATGGTAGTGAATTTTCAGTGATTTGACAATTAGACTGGAACTGAATTCAAAAATAGGTTTATTTACCAATTGTCAGAGAAAATGATACATAATTAGAAATGTGTCATGTGATTACTTCCAGATATTTTGATGACTTTCATTCATTTATTCATCATTGCTTCTAACATAATAGCTCTATCTTCTTTTCTACATCATGAATAAACCAAACAATTATGACTTAATCCAGTAGATGGCAGTAGAGCCATATCAATTGTATAAAAGATAAGTAGTGGTTATAAGGTTATGGATCCATAAATGATCATAAAACAGAGCGTTATGTTTGTACCAGCCCTCTGCAGCTGGCAGATATCTTAAACATTGTTTTGCATATGAGACCATCTGTTTTTTACAAACATACATAGCATTTCAAATTCTTAAAGAGAAAATAATAATAATTATATATAGAAAAATGCAATGTTCCCAACAGCCTCACTCTAATACATGCCACTTGTCCCTCTTTAGTGGTAACCAGCCCCAGGATTACAGTCCTGGGGGGTCACAATAAAAAGATCTTCTGGCCTACAGCACCTTGTCTTGTCTTGTGTCGGTACTTATGGTCTACCCTAATTATATCACTGACACCAGTGCATGGGTGGGTGCTGAGGAAACCATGGCTCTTCATACAGAACATTGTCACCTGTCTCAAGATTGCCAAAGATAACCTAGATAATCAACAAGGTTATTGTTCTGTGAAGTTAAAGTGGAATGAGAAATTATTTAATTGGAAACACTGTACTCCAACACAATGAAGTGTGACACTGGGATAGTTAGGAGCTAAAATTGATTTTTATTTATGTTTAAAACACAGAAACAAAAAACATGCTGATGCTGTTATCATCATCATCAACCCTGTGACATCATCATAACTATGTGAGGGTGGGCTTGGCACCGTTATGTAAGCTCATTTTTGGAGGAGACCTGGTTTGCCCATATGTTAATTATTACGCACAAAGAAATCACAAGGTGAAATCTGCTTATGTACCGTCCTTTTCAGAACATTTTGTGGGCTAATCCCTGGGATCAGCAATGTGTTTCAATCACACATACACAGTGATGTGTCAATAATGATACAATAGAGGAGGACAGAGCTGGTGCAATGTCAGCAGCTGACTTTTAATGCCCGTACATTATTGTTTGACACTGTTGAGTCAATACTGAAGTGAGTCCATTTAGCCAGCTTTGAGAAAACCATAAATAAACAAGTGAGAGAAATGATTTGAGTGTAAGAATGCAGGCACTATTTATAATACCAATATAATGATCTGTGACCAATCTAAACCGAGTCATCTCATTGTCTGATTTCTTCACTGATCAAGTAACTCATTTAACAGTATTATGTAAATACTGACTTACCTTATTAGTGATGTAATGCAAACGTTACTGGAATAACAGATAAAGGGCACCTGAGTTTTCGGTCTCATTTATCATTCAGCTGACCCATTACGGAGTATTATTGTTACAATAAGAATTACTAAGCCTACATTATATACACAGACTGACTCTGTCCATTGTTCTTAAATATTATTCTATATATATATATAATGGTGGTCTCCTTTTCAAAAATCAAGCCCTAAAATTACAGGCACAATTCAAAATGTAAGTCAGCACATTAAAATGTGATTAAAAACAGCATAAAAGTATTTGTAAGATCCATTCATAGTCTCATAGCAGGTGCTCACCCACAGCGGAGCTTACAGTTCTCCAAGCTTACAGGAACCTAGGTTAATGGTTGCACATGTTCTAGCTTGTAGTATCATGAGTTGTGTGTCAGTTGTCATGAGTCCACCATAAGCAGCTCACTGATGTGTACTTAGGAGGACGCTGAGAAAATAGCCAACACTATCAGGAAAGCAGCAAATAATTTAATCAACATAAAATAAGTAACTATTACTACAAATATATTGGTATTACAACCTTTACTGAATCCCTTTGATCAGTGTTCTAGATCATTCAACCAATGAAAATATATCATTAATTAAAAAAAAACAAAACAAACAAAAAAAACCTAAAACTAATCACTAGAGATAATGTGCGTAATCATAGATCTTACTACTCACTGATATATGTATATTATACACATTAGTCATTTACAGGGCCGGATTAACCCGAGGTCTAACTGGGCTATAGCCCAGGGGCCTCGGGCATCCAGGGGGCCCTTCAAAGTCCTCAGCAGCATTATTGATCGGTCCGGGGGCGGGGGCGCCCCCAGCCCGATCAATGCTGCTGAGCACTGTCACTGTAGTCCTCCGTCCCCGGCGCTCAGTACTCTGCTTACTGAGGAGATCTCGCGAGTGAACTCTCGTGAGATCTCCTCAGTAAGGAGCTTACAGCGCGCCGAGGATGGAGGACTACAGTGACAGGTAAGCGTTTGGGGGAGGGGGGCCCTCACGGGGTACGGAGGGGGCAGTGGGTGTCTCACATTGGGGGCCTCACGGGGGAATGGAGGCGCCCTTAGCCCAGGGGCCTCCATTCCCTTAATCCGGCCCTGGTCATTTAGTACTCAGACTTGTACTGTACAATATAAATGCATTTTTAAACTATACTGCCCACAGCCATGTATAATATCAAATCTGCATTGTCACTGCCATTAATGCCCTTTAAATTAATGATTTATTTTGTTTATAACGGGGAAAAAAACATTTTCACAAATGTCTTGATAAACAAGCCCAGTCCCGCCCACTCACAAACACTGCCTGTCTTATCTTTGTCAAAATACAGTTTTGGGCGTTGCGTACTGGAATACTGCCTGGTACCTTGTGCTCCCTTCTCTGAGTGTGGCTTTGATCTTAATGGCACAGAAGATTTAATGTGTCCTCTGCTTCCTCCAGTCGGAGTCTGCTTGACTGCCCTGGTCAGCAATCGCTAGGTCTCTTGGTCTTAGCGCTGTCATATAAGCACATGATGTGTTAGTGCTCGCGTTTCTAATTGGCTCACTGACAGGAGTATCTCTGCTTCTATAGAAGCTGCGGTCGGCCACACAATTAACCAGCCATCACAATGGACGATACATCCCTCCACTCCAGAAAAACACAAAGAAACAAACAAAACAACAACAAAGGAAATGGATTGTTCATCTCACAGACTTGTTTCTGATGGAGACCTGGAGCTGTACTTCTATCAGCTTATATGTTAATCTGGCCATTGGCGGCCCCCTGACTCATCAGATGCCCTTATTTACTATTTAACCACTCCAAGGGGCATATTCAATTGGTGGCGGTTTCCGCTGTGGAAAAAGTATTACTGTTATTACGGTAATACTAAGCCGGATTTCAGCTCGCAGCTCCCTGAGCCGCGAGCTGAAATCCAGCGATTTTTATGCGCACGATTACCGTAAAGACGGTAATATTGCGCGCACCGCGTTACTTTAGGCAGTACACCAACAATTGAATATGCCCCCAAAACTGCATGGTTTTAGTCTCTTCATTACCAGACTAAATTCCACCTTTTGCAATTCATTGATTCTAATGAGCATGTCTTTTTTTTTTTTTTAATTAACTTTTACAAACAGAAAGGGCTTTCACTAAAATAAATATATTTTTATTCTACGGGCATTAAATAGGGAATAAATTTACTACAATATTAAAAAACACTTCCAGATTCTTCCCATAGTTATTCACATGATCACACTATAGTTGGTGCACAAACGTGCCCAGTAAACGAAAACGCCTAGTTTTACAAATGGTTTACTTTGACTCATTTGACTCACATTTTGCCTCAATGACTCATTGGATTCACATTTTGTCTTTTGTGCATTGTGTATTTTCAGTGCCTGCTCATAGACATCTGATATTGGGGTCTTTAAGTTTGATGTACTTTTACAAGTAGCATTGTGGCTGGAAATAGTTGGTGTTAATTCAAGTGGAAATATTAGTAATGGCAGGTAATGGGTGGCGATGGGAAGGAGTTTAATGGTGGGTTATTCCAAAGACTGAAATGGAGGGGGGGGGGGGGGGGTAGATTTCCACATATATTGGGTGCTTAGGGCAGAGGTGCTCAAACTCAGTCCACTAAAGCTACCAACAGTTTGTGTTTTCAGGATTTTTTTAGTCTTGCACAGGTGAGTTAATTTATTTGTCCATTTCAGTATCTTTCCCATCTGTTTCTACAGACAGAAATACTGAAAACATTACCTGTTGGAAGCATTGAGGCCTGGCATAGAACACCTCTGGCTTAGGGGATAAACTACAAATTGGAAAATTCAAGAGGGCAGCGTTATGGTAAACTCGCCACAGAGTGGACGTGGAAAAAATTATTGGATGGAATCTGCCAGTCACTGTCCAGTAGATGCCAGATTAAACATGAGTGGTGGAGTAGGGCAAATGAGAGGTGGGGCTACCTGTAATTTTTGTGAAAAGATTTCTGATATTGTGGGCTGATAAGAAGCAGGATTTGATTACATCAGTTGTCACTATACAAAAGGCAGTGACTCATTTCTTCTGGACTATTCCGTTAAGCACTTTTTGTAATCCGCTGTAGCTGCCGGGATTCCTGACTTTCGTTCACCAGGCAGTGGCTTGTACTCGAACCTGCAAAAGTACAACTTGCCATACCCAGAGGCCATATTCGAAATTGGATTCTTCCAGGTAAATAAACCTTGTGAGACATAACATCAGTAGTTTACAGATGTTGTTCTTTTCTATAGCTATACAAACCTAATATATAACTTTAATTTTTTTTAATGAAATGAGCAAAACTTCAGAGAAATCCACACATTCAGTCTAAATATATCACAATTTAAGCCCTTAGGTTATCCACATTGTATAGCCATAGATTGGTCCACTTTAGAGTGGTGGAAGACTTTCATACACAATATTTCTAACACTCAGGCTGGATGTGTTTGAGTTGTTGAATTTTCTCTTGTGCAGTGTAAGGGGTCTATTTATCAAGGATTTTTCCTGTGTTAAACACCCGAAAACAACAGTTTTCGGGTGTTTACCGTGAAATTGCTATGTATTATTGAAGCCTGCTGCTTTGCATTTGCTATTGTTTTTCTGAGCACTCCCCATAACAGTCTATGGGAAGTGCTCAGAACCGCTATGTATTAAAGTCTAACTAGAGAAAATGTTCTCTTTTTCTACATGCTAATGTACGCCATCTGAAGCTGGCGTACATTAACATATCTGAAAACTTTCGTGCTGTCCAGCTCTGTTCTGATGAGCAGAGCTGGACAGCGCATGTGTGGAGGGATCATGTGATCCCTCCCTGTCACTCATCCTACAGTTTGCCGTCCAGGATGCTAGTGCGCATGCACCAACTTTTCAGTCGGTGCATGCGCACTAACAAAAAAGGAAAAAAAAAGAGAAGATCACCGCAGCCTTTAAACGTGAGAAAAGACTGCGATGATCAGGTGAGTCACTTCTCAGGGACAGCAGTCTATCGGCACTGCTGTCCCTGAGTAGTTTTTTAATACATAGCCGTTACTTTTCAATCCTTATCAAGGAGATAAGGATTGAAAAGTATCAAGTGAAAAAAACGAAGGGTCATAAATAGACCCCTAAGAGAGATAATGTACCCCCTACTGTAATTGATAACTGTACAGGAAATAAGATCTATAAATAAAGGACTAAGGCCACAGATGAGTGCTTTTATACAGTTCACATGCGGAGTGACTTCTCATATACTTGTTTTTTTAAAGTAGGAGTTACATTATTCCTTGCAATGCAAACATTTAATATACACCTCCACACAGATATATATTCATACATACACACAGAAGCTGACCTGATGTGGTGCTGTGTACTGAGAAGAGGCCACTTGCTATGTACTGGGGACAAAGTCCTGGTGAACGTGGTGTTCAGTTGCTGCATGAGATTGTACTAAAAGTGTAATCAGTGACCATATTGACTTTCCTCAACCAGGGGGCCATTTAGGTACTTTTTTAAAAAAGAGAAATTGTATATATTTTAATTTTGTTTTGCTCCTCTTTATAGCAAAATCCAGAACCATTTTTTGCTCTGGCTCGAGAGTTGTATCCAGGGCAATTTAAGGTAAGAGAGAGGAAATACAGTTTGTGTCAATGGACTCGGGGGGGGGGGGGGGGATACGAAGGACATGGTTTATTACTGTATAAATAAGATGCTCACTGGTCCTAAGTACTGCAATCACACACACTCCCCACTAGGGGACTTGTGAGAAGGGCCATTCAGTACAAAGGAATGACCAAAGATAGATAGAACTTTTTTAAAACTCTCCTTATGTATTTTTCTCCACATTTTTTCTGTATATACTCACATGTTCGACTTCTATATTGCATGTAGGAAGAAATATATTTTAACTCTTAGGAGGCCGATAAATCTAAAATTGTGATTCAATATTAAAAGGTATATTGTAAACTTGGTAAAAAAATGACTTCTTACCATGACTGAACTTATTAAAGGCGATGTCTATTTAATTTTGTTTATAAGATGAGCTTTAAGTATTCTTACAGAATGTTGCTCTTTGCAGCTAAGTTAAGAATCAAATAAAATAAACTAGCACATTTTTCTTTATTTACCTTTTTTCTTTATCATATTGATCTGCCTTTTCTTGACAAACTATTGTTTTCTTTTTTTCAAGCCAACTATTTGCCATTACTTCATTCGGCTGATGAAAGAAAAAGGTCTGCTACTCCGATGCTACACTCAGGTATTGGTACTAATGCTACAAAGTTCAGTCCAGAAAGGGCACTTAGACATAATAACAGAATAAACAATATATGTTCCCTTATGTCCTCTGTGTTTTTATACTATAAAGGAGAGGAAATCCTCCTGTTTTGTTTTTAACTTAACAATATGATGACATATATTTAGTATCCTATCTCCCCACTTAGAACATTGACACTCTTGAGAGAGTGGCTGGACTCTCTTCTGATGACCTGGTAGAGGCTCATGGAACTTTCCACACCTCCCATTGTATTGGGACGTTATGCAGAGCTGAGTATCCACTTTCCTGGATGAAAGGTATTTATCATCATCAGTAAATGTATTTCCTACCTTCGATGTAGTCCTGTACAAAGGAGAGAATGGGCACTGGGATAAATACCTATATCTGGGGGTCAAATAAAGATCATTTTTTGATCTTGTAATCCTTTTAAGGGCCACTAAACCCTCAGTGCAGTGGAAGCCTTTGTATTCCATTATTAGCATTTTTGGCCAATTGACTGCTGTGTTTTCAGTAGGTTTGTATACAGGAAGCCAGATGTGCATAGGAAAACAACACCCCCCCCCCCCACACACACACACACTGTTATAGATCATTCCTAAATGATTATGTACATCTTGCTTGTTATTAGCATCTCTACTGTGAGTTAGCTCTTTCATTTAAAATATTTTGTTCTTGTTTTAAAGTTTAATTCCCTTATTGGACCATCCCATGTTTATTATTTCTCAGTGCAAATTGAACAAATGATAAAGAAGGAATATATTTTATTAAGGTCATTGGTAGTTTTAATACACAACAGTAGCAGATAATGCCATTTCGATTTTAATGAGTCAAGAGATTAGATTATGAAAACAATTTAAATTTAATAATCGTTTCATTTTTCTTTCCAGAAAAGATTTTCTCTGATTTGATCCCAAAGTGTGAAAAGTGTAACAAGTTGGTTAAGCCAGGTATGAGATTTCACATGCTAGGAGTTGAATGAGAATATGGCTAAACTTTGTATACTGTACTGGAGTAGAGGCAATCTATTTTTTTTAAATTGATACAAGTATAAAAAAGTATTTTGATAACTAGAAAGCTTTAAAATATCTTTAATGTCATCGATTATGTAGCGAGTGGCCTGTAGTCATACTTGCTATTGGAGAGATGATTTGCCTGTAGCAACAAATTGTAAACAATGTTTCTGTTGGTTTAGGAAATCAAATCATACATCTGATTGCTATGGTTTATAGTTCCTTATCTGCTAAATTAAGCCACCAGAAGCTGACCTCGCCCAATTTTGTATTTGATGGGTAATCCATTTATTTGGAATCATGTCTTTTTATTAAACAGTATTATAACATGTAAAAAACATACAAATAAATTAATACAAAATGAAACAGAATCCCAACTAATAACCCAAGGTACATTTACCATATACTGATACTTATACAGTATCAGAATATGCATAACATTTACAGTACAAATGCCTGCTGTTATCCAAAAAGCAGCGTACACTGAACAAAAAACAAGAATTGCAAAGAAGGACTGGAGTGGTCAGCAGCAGCTGCATGGAAACAACATAGATTACAGGTTAAGATTGAAAATTAATGGAGGACCCACTTTTATGTATATATTATAGAAACATTGTGAAGTGTAGGATATTGTTAATGTGTTTCTAAGAGGTTTGTTGAGATACATAGAGGTCATGGGTAAGTAAAGTACAAGAATAAACATGTAATGAAAGTACTCCTAAAGTAGTGCAGAAAATATTGAGCAGGGACTAGAGACTGGCCACATAGAGAGGCAATCGCTTCAATCCGCCATCGTCGGTAAGCAATACCGCTTCTTAACTAGATTTTGAATTGTTTGTCCATAGAATTTATACTAGTGCAGATAAATATTTCACACACCACACTGTCATTAGCCAAGGACAGCTATTTTTGCCATGTCCTGGTTATGATGACCTTAGCTAATGTCAACAAACGACACACTGGTATGCAGACAGCTTTCTAAGGGTACCCCGAATATAAATACTATGGGAGACATTTGAGGACTATCCACCCTCATTCTCCGAATACATTCCCCTACAGATAACCAGATGCTTTGAACCCCAAACCCCAAAAGTTCCCACCATATTCCCACATTTAGGACATTCAGAGTTGCTTATCTTATCCATCTTACATAGTCTAAGACTGGGTACAGACTACAGGTTTTTCAGCCGATTATCGCCCAATATTGCATTAGTGTGTATACTCAAACGATGAACAATTATCGTTCCAAAGCACATTGTATCGTTTGATTTGCTTTTTAAACCAAACTGAAAATCTCTTTCAATGATGGAACAATGTTGTTTCATTTCTGCAGTGTGTATGCGCTCATGACCAGAGTGTCCATATATCTTTATGGGGTGTGCAGTGTCACAATCTTTTCAGCTCAGGGTTATGACAGATGAAGAGCACAGATATGAAGGCATGCTGATCGGGACTTTTTTTTTTCCCCAGTCATTGGTAAAATCGTTAACTATATGGCATAAGGAGAATTTTTTTGTAGTGTGTACCCAGCCTAAGAGGTGTAAGATATACACTGTGCATGATATACAATTGTATTTGTTGGAATCTAACACAGGATTTAGCCTCTCTAGCACATCCCAGCTTGAAGTCCCATTCCTCCTATATTACCTGGTCAATATCTTCTTTACTTGTTTCTCAACATCATGAGTCCTTCAGGTGCAACATGCGCCAGTACATAAGCATACAGTGTTGAAATTTGTTTTGTGAAAACCAATTTTTTGGAACGTTATCTTGAGCGGGTGATTATCACTTTACCACCAAACAGTGCACCAAGAAGCTTGTTGCAGTTCCAGGTATCTGTAGAATAACGTATTTGGAATTCTGCTTTCAATGATTCAAAATATTTTAACTGGTTGTTATTGTATAGTTGACCAATTTAGATAATCCTCACACTTAAACCATGTCTTATTTTTCCCCGTTTTAGCTAACCTCCCAAATGTCACATTATGTAATTTGTGTGTATCCAGAGCAGGGCATGTTCCATGTATAATTTTATGCTCCATGTTCCACACTTGCACAGTTTGTCTAATAAGAGGGGCAGTACTCTTTGAATCCCCCCCCCCTCCCTCGGTAGGGTATGTAGAGGACTGTGGGAGGACCCGTATTTATCCAGGAGATGTCTGATGACTCTCCAAACCATTATTTCAGATATGCAAGTTGTGTGGCCCAATATTAGAGTTTTAGATTACAAAGTGCTAGGCCACCTGTGACTTTGGTTCTATAAAGTGTACTGATTGTTAATTTAAGGCATTACCCAGATTGATATTAAGCATGACATAATTTGTCATATTGTTAACAAATATCAATTATCAATACAATTCTATATGATAACAAAAGGAATCCTTATTTCAATAGTTTAAGTTTTTCCAACAATTAAGTACAATCTCACTGTATTCAAATATGGCCGCAAAAGTAGGTTCCTCACAATGTGCAAACTTCAATAAAGATTGTTGTTTAATGCTGAGTACTTTTGTTTTGTTTTTTATAGATATTGTGTTTTTTGGAGAAAGTCTGCCATCCCGATTCTTCTCTGCCCTAAAGTCTGTAAGTGGATAGTCCTTGGTATACTGTGGGGTTATACATTGTGTGCATTATATATGAATATTACCAGGTAGAGCCCCAAATAACCTTCATTTACTGTACGAAAGTTTTATATGTGTATTCAGCACAGTTTGTAGATACAAGATATTGAACTCAGGAATTTGTACAACTGTAAGTCTTTGATAACATAAAACATATCTAAGACTCTATTTTTCAATTATAATATTACTATTATTATATTACTATGTTAATACAACATACAGCTAAACATAGAACTATAGCTCTTTAAGGAAAAATGAAACGCTGTTTGTAAGCAGGGGCTAGTTTTCTGAAAACATATGGACACAATTTATACCGGTATTGTTTTATTACTGTTTGTTCCTAATTGTAAAGCACTACGGAATTTGTTAGCGCTATATAAATAAATGATGATTTGTGTTTATTATGAGAGACAACTGCTACCCTGCTTTCCAGGCATACATAGGATTCTATTTATCACAGAGATAAGCCATAAATCCTGTCACAAGATTTACAGAGGAAGCAGTGGTGCAAGTACCATCACTGTCCTCTGATTACTAATGGCTTCTCTGGATGCCCACAGAGAAAAAGCTTTATTATTTAGCAATATAAATAAAGCAATATTATTATATTATTGATATGGATATATTATATAGCCATATAAATAATATAATATTATTAATTATAGATAATATTTATAATATATTTAATATTTTTTCACATTTTCTAAACAATATTATTTTAGCTGTTTATTTTTTTCAAATCTGGAAGCACAAGTCAAATTAAGTGCAAATTAAGCAACTTACTAACATACCCATTCTGGAGATATAACATACTACCTAAACTGCCTCATATATGCGATAAATATTATATCTTCCCAGACAATTGCTTTCTATATATGTGGTGCATTTTATGCCCCCTTTTCTCCATACACACACAATATTACTATAGCAATTGGGTAATAATATATTTCATACCAATACTAGAAGCCCATAATTATAGTAAGATTCCATTTAGAGGGATGGCTCTTATGCCGTGATATCGGGAATTAAGATAATTTTGCATTAACAATTTATCCCATAGCTTTATTGCTATGGATTAGACTGCTGTTCCACATTATTAGTGAAGTTTTGATTTAGTAAGATCAGTCCCTCCCTAGGGTCTAGATTTTAAACGCACATTATTCTTTCTGTCTTTTTTTCACCTACTTTGTTTTTAAGATAATTTGCCTATCAATAATGTGCCTATGAGTGCTTTTTAAGAAGTTACTAATAAAGATTAGCTTTAATCTATATCTTTTAGATAAAGAACTGGAGTGCTTTAATGTTCAACCTTTGTTTTTGTTTTTTTAAACGATTTCATATATGTTGAAAGAAGCAGCCCCTCACAATTGGTACACATTAATATGAAAATGTGACCAAGGAGGATGGTTCATAACTTGGTGCGGAGCCAAACTCTGTTGTCTCAAAATTGTTTGTGAGCCAACTCCCTTGGCTGAGAAGCAACCCCCCACATGAATGGTCTCAGGATGTTTTACTGTTGGCATGACACAGGACTGATAGTAGCGATCACCTTTCATTCTCAGGACAAGAGTTTTTTCAGATGCCCCAAACAATCTGAAAGGGGATTGATCAGAGAAAATAACTTTACCCCAGTCCTCAGCAGTCCAAACCCTGTACCTTTTCAATAATGTCAGTTTGTCCCTGATGTTTTCCTGGAGAGAAGTGGCTTCTTTGCTGGCCTTCTTGACACCAGGCCATCCTCCAAAATTCTTCGCCTCACTGTATGTGCAGATGCACTCACACCTGCCTGCTGCCATTCCTGAGCAAGCTCTGCACTGGTGGTGCCCTGTTCCCGCAGCTGAATCAACTTTAGGAGACGGTCCTGGCGCTTGCTGGCCATTCTTGGGTGCCCTGAAGCCTCCTTGAAGTTCTTGATGATCCGATAAATGGTTGATTTTGGTGCAATCTTACTAGCCGCAATATCCTTGCCTGTGAAGCCCATTTTGTGCAAAGCAATGATAACTGCACATGTTTCCTTGCAGGTAACCATGATTAACAGAGGAAGAACAATGATTTCAAGCACCACCCTCCTTTAAAACTTCCAGTCTGTTATTCTAACTCAATCAGCATGACAGAGTGATCTAAAGCCTTGTCCTCATCAACACTCTCACCTCTGTGAGAGTGTTGATGAGGACAAGAGAATCACTGACCTGATGTCAGTTGGTCCTTTTGTGGAAGGGCTGAAATGCAGTGAAAATGTTTTTGGTATAAAGTTCATTGTCATGGCAAAGAGGGACTTTGAAATGAATTGCAATTTATCTGATCACTCTTCATGACATTCTGGAGTATATGCAAATTGCCATCATAAAAACTGAGACAGCAGACTTTGTGATTTGTGTCATTCTCAAAACTGGCCATGACTGTAGATCTCACAGTATGTCCAGAAACTACAAGAAACTCTGACCTTATTGACCAAATGATCATGAAAAAAGGTGGCATAGTTGCACTACCATTTCTCAGTGTTAAGTGCCATTATATTTTACACTGCATCAAAAAAACATATGGAGCATGCATTGTTTTCAAAATAGGTAACTGTTTAACTTGTGTATGTATATGTATATACACCCATAAGGCTTTCTATATATTGACCAAAGGCTTCTTTCTCTTCTTAGGACTTCCACAAGATTGACCTTCTCATTATAATGGGGACATCTCTACAAGTACAGCCATTTGCTTCCCTTGTTGGCAAGTAAGCATTACCATGTCACTATAAAGACGTCATTTTAGTACTCTAATGTATAACCCATTAAAAAAATTCTACACAAACCATACTTGGCCCTCACCCACTGGCATTTAAATGCTGCACATGACGCACTCTATTTTATGATTCCACACCTATTTGTGGTCAGGCATGTGTTTGTGTTGCTTAATTTTGGATACTACTTGCTCCAAAAAAAACATTGATCACTATAGGAGCACATTGTGTACATACCCACTAGGGGTTAAGTTGTTTGTTTCATGTAGAAACTTAATTGAAATGAAAGGGGTCCCTCATCAGTGTTCATTTGTGCTTTCCATCATCAGTGAGATTCCTTTAATCTATGTTGATGGGTGATCAAACTACGGAGTTCCCAAGTCTCCCCTCACTGCCAGCTAATCACATTGCAGCTAGTGTGGGAACATTTCCATTGACTTCAAAGAAAAAAAAAAAAAGATCTCTTGTATCACAAATTAAGGATATTTCCAGTGTATTACAGACAGAATTCCCTTGGATTACACATTTTTTCTGTGCTTTTGTAAATTAAGAATATTCACATTTATTACAAGTTAAAAACATTGCCTGTAGATCACATGAAGGAATCCCTTTGGATTACAAGAATAATAATTTTGTTATGATTACAACTGGTGAACAAGGCTTTGTTTCTTTAAGTTCAATACATTTATTTAGGAATTGTGTCTGTGTTTTATTTACATATTTAGTTTATTATTCTAGTATAATAGAATGGGGGTGTTATGGATTCCTTGCTATCTTACTGACCATGGAGGTGGCAAATTTGCCACTCCAGGGGGCCCAATATTGCTCATAGCCCCCTGGTAGTCACAGCCCATTGGTGTCAGAGCCCCAATGCGTTTCAGAGCTTTTTTTTTTTTGCCCTTGCTCAAATGGAAACCATCCCAGGCTAATTATTGCTGGGGCAGGTTGAGGCATTTGGGGGGTGCCACATTGCCTGATTTTAATTATTTAATGTACACAGCTTCCCCCTTCACCTCAATATACAGCTATATTATGGTTCTACATGGGGAGCACACTCTGGAAATCCCATTTGAAAGGAATGGGAAAGCTCTTTGCGTCTTGCGTTAAGCAGACATTCGCAAGCACTTCTAGTGCATATCAACCGTGGCTATACAGCATGTAAACTGCATACCAAAAGCGTAGCATTTATATGTGTTTTCACATGTCATTTGCAATTTGTGTTTTTTGTTTGTCCTAAACGCAATGCCAGTGGGTATATAGGCCTTGCTTTGTAGCTGAAGCCTGGCGCTGACCGCTCTGCGCAGCAAACAATTCCCGACTGTAACATATTATGTTTACAGCAATTGACACAATTCCGAGATTCCAGCTTCTCTGTGCTCTCCTGCCGGCTGTAAATGTTTATAATATTATATACTTTGATGGCATATTATACTATCCATATAGTAGTTATCCATATAGTAGTTATACCTGGTAAGAGACCGCAGAGAAACGGGAAATCAGGAATCCCATCTTACAGCCAGGACCTCTGGTATTGTACAGGGCAGTCAGCAGCAGCGCTAAATCATGATTGCAAGGTACCATGATTGGTATCTTGCAGTAAAATATAGTAATCTGGGAGTCTGGAAGATGAGAGAACCCTGTTTAACCACAGTCTGAATTAATGTGTTTTCTGTTTGCAGGGTTCCTAGCAAAACACCTCGTCTTCTAATCAACAAGGATAAGACTGGAGAGGTAGGACAATGGGGGAACAGAAATAATTTTTTTTATCATAACTTTGTGCTTTGTTTTGACTCCACTATCATAACCTTCCTTTGCTTGACACCCCAGGGGGACTCATTTTTTGGACTCCTTGGTTTGGGAGGCGGGATGGATTTTGACTCCGACAAAGCCTACAGGTAATAAACAAGAATCATTTTAATATACCCCTAAGCAGAATATCGTGATACAAATTGAACACCTTTCTTTGAGACAGCCGACTCCATGCTTTATAGGACAGCATGAGATAAAAGCTCTGGATTGTGCTGCATTGGCTCTGCCTGCTCATAAACTGATATAAACGAGTGTGGCAGATGTAGGTTATATGAATAACGCCTATTAACAAATTCCAGACTGCGCTGTATCTATCAAAGAAAGGTGCTCCTCTGTATATTTATTTTTCAATGCCCCTATGAATGTTGAGCTGTGCTCCAGAGCTGACGGAGAATTCTAATTAGATTTTTGTGGTTCTAATTGTTTGTTTGTACGTAGGGATGTAGCCTGGCTTGGAGACTGTGATGATGGTTGCCTTGCATTAGCTGAATTCCTAGGATGGAAGGTACTTATAGAATGTATTTAGAATTTTTTTCAACATTTTTTAAATAAGGTCAATATAAGATTAACATTACCTATAAAACCACTGGCGTAACTATTTCATATTTGGTGATATTTTTCTCCTTAAGAACTAGGCTGACAACTGCTGTGTGAGCGATACATTTCTGTGAAATACCATGTCCAGGTCACGTGGTGCAAGGTTACACCCAACCAGCTCTAGGCTATTTGGCACAGTTTGTTGCTGTCTCTTTGTAGGATGTGGACTTCCAACTGCAAGTAGCCTGCGCTCTGATCAAGTTAGCACTCAAAGCTTGTAGTCACGTGACATTAAAAAAAAACTACAAAATGCTTCATCTTCTGCCTTTTTAAGCGTAAATGCTACATTTTATAATATTTTTTGAAGGATTTTATTCAACAAAAAGTTACATGAAAAAATTTAAACATACTATACAATTTAAATATTTAAGCTTGAACATGTTTGAATCAGTTCAAACATGTTCAAACCTTTTTGCTTTGCTCCTATTTAGCTCAATTTTTGGTGTATTTTAGAACTGGTTAAATCAGTTTGAAGTAATTCCAAGTATTTCAATAGGCAGACACTTCTAAGTGATTTTAGAGCCCTGAAGAACCACCCTGCCAAGGGGCAGGAGATAGCATGTGTGATCATGCAGACCAGGAATCTGTCTAACAGTGGTAGCACAAGCAATGATAAGCAATGACACCAGACTACAGGTAGAACACCTTCATTTGAGTCACCTGGTGGAGAAAAAATCCAAGAGGAAGCGGATGGATAAATTGATTCAAGGCCTAATTTGATTTGGCTTTTTTATAGTAGGGATTTGGTGATCTACCTTCAGTGGTCGAGTTAAGTCTCAGGTAGTATCCGTATGATGAGCTGAGACAGCATATGTGCATGTCTGGTGGTTGAAGAGGGAGTGTATACAGTGGTTTGTCATACTGCCATTTCTACTGCTTTAATTGTGAAACTAGCAATCATTAACTTCCACTACCATTACATTTTCCATACCGCCACTTCCACTTAGACCACTGCATGTCATTAAATGTCAGTAAGGTAAAATTATTATAAAGCATTCCCACGGTTATAGCAAAGGCCGGAAATTGTACAGCATTATGACAGTGCAGTAGGAAGCATTTACGTAAGACTTTTTTACTTTGTAGAGGGACCACCCTGGGATACTGTATAGATATCCGTGGTAACACCGTGTGTGCACAAAAAGCTGAGAAAAAAATGAAAAGTTCTCACAGTAGGAGATCTATTTCTTGCTGTTAATGTTGTTATTTTGTGTGGAGTTATTGAACTGCTATACATTGATTAATTTAATACAATATTTTGGCATGGCATTGCACTGAATAGGCTGTGGTATTACATTTTTCATCTGAATTTCATGTTGCTTTTTTGTGTTTGCAAAATAAATGTGTGCAACTTCCTGAAAAAATTCTCAACATTTCTACATTTTACTTCTGACTGTACATGTTGTTAATAATCCAATAACAGTGCTGTCCAAATTATTACTTATTGGCAGTCCATTATTTTTTTTTCCATACCAGTATGGTGAGGGAAAACAATAATAAAAAAAAATCCACAGTATGTATGGTGTAAAAACAGATGGTGTACACAGGTTTTATGACTCGACTGTTATAGCTGGTGTCTGTAATTAGGAGAAAATACACCTAGTAATGCCTGTATCAAAGTGAATCTTTCTGCAATGAGGGATAATTACCGTTAAATGTAAGGTAATACATATTTCATAAACAGATCGTAAATAAAAGAAGGTTGTAACACAAAAATATAATTATATAAAATATAGTAATAAGGGTAGCACAGACCAATGGTTGTAAAGATCCTTAAACTGGATCCTAAACCTCCTGCAGCGAGATGGATATAAAAAAGTTAAATCAAATGTTTTTGAACTCATTCTGCTGGGAAAAAAACCCATAAACCAGTTAAAAGTTGTAGTATGGTGTTGAGCTTGTTAAAGTGTAGTATAAGACAGATAGGAAATATTGATGGTGTATAGTTCGTTGCAGGGGTGTTAATCTTCCAGAATAGGTAGACAAATTCCCTGTATGCCAAAATCAGTGTCATTTACGGCTTAATTCAGTTAAACACTTGATACACAATTTTATCGTAGTTATAAAAAGTTTCTCTGACGACATAACTTGAATTATAGCGCTCTTGGTAGGAGATCCTCAGGTTGCAGTTATTTATGCAGAATCAGCTTTGACATGGGTGTGAGTGTCTTACCCTTAGAGGTTGTTTTCCCAGAGATCCCGCTTCTCTACCATCCTTGCAACCACGCAGTGGATTCTCGCTGTTTCTGTCGCTGCTCCTAGTGAGAGCGGTTGATTCTGTTTGCTGTGGCCACAGAAGTTGCATTCCTGATCGTGGTAATGTGAAAAGCTGGTGTCCATATCTGTCAGCAGCCGCCAGTCTAATAGAGACTGAATAGCAGAGATTGCAGGGTATAAATTGTAAGTTGTTACAGTGTAATAATCCAACATGTTTCACCCCTATATGGAAATGCATCAAGGTTTTTCATCGCTTTTTAGGGGCAATTTTAAAACCGCTGATGTATGAAAGGGCGAACTGATAGCAAACAGCAAAGGGATATATAACAGAATTGGGAAGAGAGAGAGTGAGAGAGAGAGGAGAAGGAAATATTACTTACAGCAACAAAAGTATTCTTAAAATATAGACACTAGAGATAAGATAATTTACAGTAGTAACCCGTCACACATATAATAAAGTAAAAACCTAAATTTTTAAAAGGGATTCGAAAAGAGGAAAAATTAGGTGGAAGCAGGAAAGAAGGGACGGAGAGGGAAATGATAAGAAAGAAACAAAGACTGGAGAAAGGGGAGATGAAGTAGGACATGGGTAGTAAAAGAACTAAGGGGGAAAAGGAATAAAGGTGGGTACGGAGGACAGGGGGAAGGGACTGGATAGGAGTGGGGGTAAGATGAGAGAAGAGTGAACAAAGCATTGTCATTGCAACATAGGGTAGTCCTGAAAAATGAGCAAACTGTTTATGTACTGTATTGTATTGCTCTTTGGATGGTATAGAGTGGGAGCATAACTGAATACAGAGTATTGCTATAAAGAAACCATTTGGTAAGGATGGGTGTTCTTGCTATTAAACTTCGTAGTTAGATATGAATTTAACATGCGAATTACAGTTCTCAACAATCTGAGCACCTAGTGAAACAATCCAGAATACAACTGTCTGGACAAGCAGCATGTATGTCACTGTTACATGTGTTCAATAACTACCTGTCATTGATACAAGAGAACACACTGCATTAATGATTCCCATGGGGGCAGGTAGCATCCTCTAGATCTCTGATGGCAGACTGAACCTCATAGCCCAAGAGGAGATCAAACACAGATCATTGCTCAGGTTCTCAGGGCTTTCAATCTTTTTTTGGCAAGTTGCTCTGGTGAATTGTTGTAATTCTGTTTGAATCTGATTTTCAGTGCTGATCAGGAGCTCTTTTTTAAATCCTACTAGGTGACCATTTGAGACTGGTCTGAACATAATGAATGTGATATACATATAGATATATATTGATATAGATAGCTATATGTATATATCAGAGAACCACAAAGTATGTGTTCCGGGCTGGGGCACTGGGGAATAAACAGTGGTGCAAAAATTAGTATTTATTGAGAGGAAATGTGTGGCATGTAAGTGGATGGCTACAGACTCGCAAACTATTCAGGAATAGATTACGACAGTGTCTGAGATTTATAGTATTTGAACATATTAAGTGTCCTATGAAGAACCATTATATCAGGCAAGGGAGGTGGTTCGCTCACCAGAGAGAGATAGTATTGCTGAGATAACGCAACTGTGAAACAGCTGCTTGTCATTGTTATACTAAATATCCTAGCCTTAATGAGTTAGTTGCTGCAATGAGTATATATTACTGCAGATGTTTTGGTTGGGGTCCCGGCCCATTGTCTCCAGTTGTTTAGTGTCTTGTGTGTACTGATAGCCGTCCAGATTTATGACACTTTACTATTTAAGCTCATCAGATTGTTCATGACTATACATTATGTTATAAAAATAAACCAGTACAACATTCTGTCCTGTCTCTATAACAGATGTCAGTTGCTGCACCATATTATAATGTGCTAATGATTGCTCCATTTAATTTTTTACCGCATCTAAATGAGCTGCTCCGCTTACACACTCCTGTAACATCTTGCAGGCTGAGTTGGAAGAACTGGTGAAGAAAGAACATGCAGCAATCGATGCAGCCGCTCAGGAAAAGGAGAGCTGTCCTGGGCAAACAGAGAAAAAGGGCTCTCCTAAGAAAACGAAGGATGAAAAATCAGCAATATAACCGATCGGGGATGTCCGTGTGATTTCTCACATCTTCATAAATGCACCTTTAACACTGAATGTGCTCCTGTACTGTTTCTCTATCTGAGAACTGCTACTGGCACAGGAGTAGGGCAGATGTAAGTGTAATCTTTGCACAGTTAACATTGAACTGCGTTTACATATCTGCCACCTTTTCCCCTGAGCATTTTTCTCGCTTTTACTGTTTAGTGAGTGATCAGCACTATAGCTGTTGGTAAATTTTCCATGACCGTTTACTAAGCACCTTGAGAGATGAAAATTGGCAACATCTGGATTTGGGGCACCCTACCCCTAATATAATGGGACATATAAGTATTGATGGCGCCAAACGCATATACTGTTTTATTTCTGTCACTAGACAATCTGATCTCGTTACACTAATTATTGCTAACTCAATGACATGGAATGAAAAGAAAGAATAGTATAGCGCTATTATCCATACTTGGTATCATCTGTAAAGTGATTGCTTTTGTGCAGTTACCATTTATTCTGCTCTGGTCATCTACAGTTTGGTTCTAGAACATCACCGGAAACTATAATTGGTCTCGTATAAATGACTGGTTAGAATCCAGAGACATGACGTAGCTATGGCTTATAATTACACACAGTGTACCTTATAAATATTGCTGTTCTTTTCTTAAAATTCTTTTACATTTGTAACAAACTGGGCAGAATTTAATACTTGATCTTAAATAGCACCTTTTAAATGTAATTAACTTTACTGCAGTAGTAGGATTATTGGGACGAATGGGAGCAGAGCATTTTGTCCCTGGTGCTGCACGTCATGAATGGAAGGAAACAGTGTTCTTTGTTTAAAAAAAAAAAAAAAAATCATCTTAATTCTAAGAGATTGTGTAATCATCTTTCAAATTGATAATAAAAAACAAAACATGAACTCTGTAGTAATAACCTAGAGCACTCTCACTAAATACATTAAAAAGGAAGGCTAAAATGGGGTACAAGACTTTAAGAGGGAAGTATCTCTTCATGCCAATATACTTTTACGTTTTCTCTAAACTTGCAGATTTGTTTGTTTTTGGTGTGTAGTGCCTCTTTCAGCCTTTGCATCTTGTAGTAGTGCTGTCTAAATAGTTGGTTTTAAAGGCAGGATTTTGTTCAATATAATAATGTTTTTTGAAGTAAGAAATCACAACACATACAATTTCCATAGGGGATCATGTAGTGTAATACAGATCCTGTTATCCAGAATGCTTGGGTTTTCCAGATAAACTTTTTCCCCCTGAAATTTGGAGTACCATGCTTGCATAAAACCTACAACAACAAAAATTTAAATAGCCACATGCCTCTGACTTTCTTCTCCTTATTAAATTGTTAAGCTGTGCTCCTCACAGTGACTATGGGAGGTGACACATGGTAATAATGTCTGTGTTTATGACATTTATCCTGAATAGCAGCAATTATCCCATTTTTATTTTCTTTCTGTTTTTCTAAACTCTCTGGATAATAGGTAAGTAAGAAAATCCCATACATGTACTTGTTAACATTAAACATATTGAATCATTTCCATATTTCGATTTTACATTGGTTACAATGTGTGTAAAAATGATACATCATAATATACTTTCATTATTTATTGTATTAAAATGATTTAAAACCTGTTATCAGAATTGATTGCATTGCTTTAAAAGCTAATTCTTTATTAAATGAGTATCTACTTTTACGTATACCTTTCCCATCCTCCTGTCCCCTTACTTGCCGATCAGTGGGGTACCTTCATTGGGACCCATGCTGGTTGGAGGACAGAGGCAGCTGTCAATTTGCACCGTCTACACGGATAGATTTGTAGCATCTCCACACAAGATTTCTTGTTTTAGAAACACAATTGGGGACACTTTTTGAAAACTGTTACACTGATGCTATAACAAACCGTAAGCAGATATTTGTTTTAATTTTCTAAAACGGAGCCAGACAAATTGCAGAATCTGTTGTTTGATATGGGTTACATCACTGTTTTTCCTGTGAAACAGTTTTTATAAAGGTCTCCCCATGACATGTTTTGTATGATTAATTTTCCTAAGTAAAACAGAATTGTCTAATCATGTCTAAGGGTTGTCAAAGGCCAATGCTTTGGAGTGCCAAGCAAACTGTTTTACTTTATTACAGTCTGGACACTAGGGGCACTGTTCCTTTCTGTGCAGAATTCATTTTGTTAAATTGAACACAAATAAGAAATAATTGAATGAGCAAGGTATATTTTTTCCCCCATTTAAAGACAATATATGGTTTATATAAGGTCTTCTAATAACGATAATGGAAGTAAATATTCCTAGAATTCAGCAGAATGGTAGATATTTGAGATTAAGTTGTGTTTGTTGTGGGAGATATTTTCTTAGACCCCCTGTCAGTAATCACATTGAAAGACACATCAGCCACGGTCTTAGCCAACTTTTGCCGAAAATGGTTGATCACAGAGAACACTAGTTTGCACTGAAATACACTTTAAATGTAAATAAATCAAGATCTGTTCAGGTATGGGAACTTTTACATTTACACTGTACACGTGCAACAATGCCATGTCAAAATAAATATGCACTCATCTCCATGTCAAACACATTGAAATGAATGGGGGAAAAAAATGTCTAAAGAGATTTCCATTACTAGTCAAACGAGATATGTGCAGTATCCTGCAGCAGTAGTTTTATGTGGCTTCAATAGAGATTCAAAAGTCTTCAACTGAGTGGTTAATTCGTTTGTGAACACTGTGCTGTCATACTGAATATTGAAAAGCCCCCACTACTATTACATTTTTTAAATAGTAGTAAGCTTTCAATATTGAGCATAATCAAAGTGGTAGAAAATCAATTATCCACTTAATAAGACTTCCAAATCTCTGTTGATGGGATAAAATGAAAAATAATGCTTTCACGTTCACTTTCATGCATCCATTAAATTAAATGGGGTAAACAGCGCACCTATATAAACACCATTTAAACATTTGGGCCCAATTTTCTTTTAATCAGTGATTTAGTTATTTTATTTCTAAAACTTGACTTTTAGTAGATGACCCATAGCCTGTAAATGTGAAATACTAAGAATGTCTCATGCAATATAATCCAGCATAATGTTGGCTGAATTTTACTCCTCTCTGCATGCTTCTGTGGTAAATATACAGAATGCATTTTATCTGTTGTAGGTTCAACTTTCATAACATAGTATAGGAAATGAGAAGGTGTAAATGCAGTTAGGAAATGCCAGTAATGTTACAGTTATTTCTGTGAAATGGTTTATCTCACACCCCCATTCACTCCTCTCTTCTTGCCATACAAGGTAACCCTCTATAATATCCTGCTAGTCATTAAATTACATGTTACGCTGTAGCAACAAGAAACAAGATTATGAGAGATAATTTTAGCTTGGCAGTGACGACCTTTATTGATCTCTGCGTGTTTTTTTGTTGTTGATAATTTAACATTCTAGACCTAGAACTCTTAGAAAAGCCACACTGCATTTTTACTTTATTTTGTCATTTATCTTGCGTGGTATTAAATTTAGCAACTGGAATAGGTCAGTAACATAAATACAGAAACATGATGCATAGCTGACACTATAATAGCCAGGACTGAACAAAGACTTATAACCAAAACAGAAACGGGCGGCAGGCACGAACTTGTTTTCTATATTTGCATTGTTTGAGCACAACTATGTCTACTGGATTAAACAATAACCAAGAGTCAAACCGCATAGAGAAGTGCAATGCTTTGTGGAGGAAATAGAGAAGGAGGGAGAGTGGACCCAATAATCTGACCCCTTCCTGTTAAAGCTTTTTAGGAAGTATTGCAAAAAAAAAAAAAATGTCATTCTGCAGTGTTCTCCTTTGTAATGCAACAACTTATCATCGTGCTGCATTTCTGAGGACTCTACAGGTCAGGATAGTTGGGTAAGTAATAAAGAAACAGCCTTTAATTATTACAGTTTATTTTAACGTTTAATTGACATTTATGTCTTGTATTATGTGCTATAATTTTAGAAGTGCAATGTGACATAGTATTGTAAAAACTGGTATGTATGAGCAAAGTGTGAGAGCAAGAAGGGTAAATACCAACTGACAGCTTACACAGTAAAATCTATTCTAGTTTAAGTTTTCAGTATTAGTATCTAGTTCTAGAAGAAGGTGTATACAGTACATATACACAGATATATAGATCTAGATAACAATATCCTCTCTTGTATAGAACATCCCTTTTACTTTTTGAAAAATGTAAGTGCTGTTTATTAATATTTAACCTTGTCTAGAAATCTGTAGAACATTGGTCATATACCCCTCACTAAGTACATAAAGATAAGTTTTACTGAGTGTATCAAACTAGAAACCAGGAATACGTCAATATTGGAATTATTTAATCCCTTTTTATCTTGCAATTCTTAAGAGAACTCAGTCCCTGCAATTAATTTCTTGCATGTTGTGTGTTCCCACCTAGCCCCCGTGAGTTTTATCTCTGTCACAGGCTGTGCCTACTGCCACCACACCCCTCTCTCTTTGCCCTGCTAATGGTTAGTGCAGCACCTTTTTCCGTCTGATTTCACAGATATGAGAGATATGCAAAAACAATCTCTCTCCCTTTCTTTCCCTCTCTCAATATCAAGAAGACAATACAAATGGCATTACCAAGACATGCTTATAGACAAACTGTATTCTTTGCACACCGCAATTGCACATTACCAAATACCAGGCTAATGTTTGAAAAACAAAGTACGCAACAAGGTACTGACATCTTGTCTTCTGGTCTTGCATTATTTGTTTCTGTTTGGTAGATACCATGGGGTAAATGTATCAAGCTGAGAGTTTTCTGACGGGTTTGAAAAGTGGAGATGTTGCCTATAGCAACCAATCAGATTCTAGCTGTCATTTTGTAGAATGTACTAAATAAATGATAGCTAGAATCTGATTGGTTTTTCAAACTCGCCGGAAAACTCTCAGCTTGATACATTTACCCCCATATTGTAAACACATAGTGGCGTACAATGATTTGTGGAGTGATTAAAGAATAGGAGCAGGGAGACTGGACCGAATAAACTGACTCCTTTCTGTTAGGAGGTTTTAGGAAATCTTGCAAAAACTAAATATCATTATGCATTAATCCTATTTAACGCAACAACTTGTCATACTGCCTTGTTTCTCAGTACCCAACAACTTGGGACAGTTAAGTGAGCATTGGTACAAAGGATCAAGAGGATTTAAATTTAATTTTAAAGATAATTTTTCTTGAAACTTTTATATGCTATAGTTTTCGAACTCAAATTTTGGCCTAACATTTTTAAAAAAGTTATGTATGAGCAAGGAGTGACAGGAGGCAGTTATGTGAGGATAGGCATAGAGGCCACCATTTTTAAATGCTAGGCTGGTGTATGTAAGCACATCTTGCATGGTACTGTCTAGATGGACCTTGGTGTGGAACAACCATCATGCCATGTTTACTGAACTTGATTAGAATGTTATTTATTTTAAATATTCACTTTCAATTAATATTCATTTATAAAGCACAAAGAGATCATTTCCAGCACGTACAACTAGCAAAATTAGAGGAATTGTACGGTGTAGTTAGTCTATATTGAAAACCAGGGATATTTATTAGCAATGTCCCTGAAAATAAGGACTGGTTACCAACTGTGTGTAGACTTATTGGATTTTCAGACAAATGTAGCAATATATTGGTGCCATGTATGCATTTTTAGGAACACATCATATACAAGGTGTTTATGGAAGGTGGGTAATGAAGATATTTATTTATGAATGTGTCACACTGCTGCTCACGTTTTTACAGTAAGTGATTTGGTCTTTTAATTGTTTACCATATCCTGTATGTCTTGTCCACCTTGTCTGTTCTTCAAATCAGGATTGCTTATGCATTTTCTTCATACACTGTGATTTTGTTGAGTGCAATATATGTCTGGCAGTATATTCCATAGCCAAGTAGAGTTTTCGGGCTAGATTTACTAAGCTGCTGGTTTGAAAAAGTGGGGATGTTGCCTATAGCAACCAATAAGATTTTAGCTTTCATTTATTTAGTGCTTTCTACAAAATGACAGCAGCTAGAATCTGATTGGTTGCTATAGGCAACATCACCACTTTTTCAAACCCACAGCTTAGTAAATCTAGCCCTTAAAGGCTTTGTGTCAACAGGTACATAGTGCTCATTTATATGAGTGTCCTGAGCCTGGTGCTTGCATTCAGAATACTGTACTAGTGAACTGAATTGAGATTAGCATAACATAAAAAACCTAATGAAAGCAATTGCACTACATAAATACAATTTAACAGAAAATAAAATACAGACATTTTTAACTATGCAAATGTTAAATACACACTATAATTGAATTCTTTCTTTAAACTTCCCTTTGAGAAACCCTCAATTCTTGAGTCTGATAGCCTTCTAGTCTGAGAAGCATTTTAGATCTATAGTCTTCTTTAATAGGGAGTGGAACTTGACTGTCTAAAAAGCATTGCTGTTATGAAATTCTGCAAGTGAAGGCTAAATGAACTATTTTAAAAAATTTATTTTTACTAATTCTCTAAGTGGATGGATAGTGCAATCCTAATAGGAAAAAAGGAGCAAGTAAGCAGTTATATCAGAAGAAGAGGAATTAATAAACATAATCATATAAGTTCACTTGCAGAAGTTTTGGCAGATTCTTGTTCAGAGTCAACTCCTAGTATTGAATATAATTTGCGGCCGGGCACCATGGTGTAGGTACTGCCATGCTGCCGAAGTGGGCATGGACAGTATGAAAGGGACATGTTTGGCCGCCCTCCAACCCCTTCTCCTTCAAACACACTGGTAATGATGAGTGCACTACTGCTAAAAGTGCATGCGACTCCCCCTTCATGAGCAAATGCACATGAAGCAGGACATAACTCATATGTGGTGTGTGGTCTGGTTTGGTGTGGGCAAAGTCATGACTATGCAAAACAGTCCCCCAAAATAGTAAAATGCTTATTACATTCTGGAAAGTTGAGCAATGAGTGACTAAACTAGACCCCCACCCCATCAACAATAAATCAGTTGCACCCATTAATAGCCCCAACATTACATCAATACACACACACTCACCCACCTACTTGCGCTACAATCCTCAATGACAGGGTCTCTCTACTGACCTAATGACTCCACTATGTGCTGTTGGGGGTCACAGAGCATGAAGCCTAACCTCCCTGCTGGTGACTGCGGACACCATACAGTTCACTCAGCACTGGTGTCAGGAGGTGAATCACATTGACTTGCTCATGCAGAGGGGAAGAAGGGAAATGAATGGGAAGGTGAGAGAATAAATCCGGGCTTATCCGCATGGCCCATACAATAATGTGGTTGGTCCCTGGGATGGGACCAGACATCAGGAAGCGCTCTAGTATCGGGGACAGCCACCTATATATAAAATAGAGGGGGGTTGTTGGCCTACCTGGAAAACTCCCAGTGGAAGAGGAGATCATTCTAAAAAAAGAATATGTGCCTTCTATTGTGACCTGTCCTTGAACACAGTTGCATCTTGTCCATTATCCATTGCTACCTGGTCTTCGCTTCTCATCTACTGCACCAAACCTGGAGCCAGAGACCTGTCTGAGTTAGTTGAGAAGCAGGAAGCTATGCAAGTCACCTTCAGGTTTCGCTTACTTCAAGCATTGGAGTTTGAAGTACTAAACATGCAGTGAATTGGATCTAAACTTACAGTGGATTCTGCCCCTTGAAGGCTTAATCATGTTTATGACTGCGTAAAGCAGTAGGTGTACAGAAGTAATAGCACTGTCCCAGTGAGCTGAGCTATTTCTGCCTGTATATCAGGGATGGGAGAGCGTAAAGCACTCATGAAGTCCTGCTACTTCAGCACACATTTCTCTAGGCAGCCACAGGCAGGACTGAGAGTGTGTAAGTGGCAGTGAATATAGTTGTCCTGATTGCCAGGACAATGTGAATGCTGTACTTTCCCTGCGTGCTGCAGAATGGTAGAATAAATCCACAGCAAGCATGTAGCATGAAGGAGCCACTGAGATCTAGTAACATCAATCACTGATCTGGTTTTGGTGGCAATAGTTCATTTAAATAGTGGCTGAATTCCTATGTGTGTGCATGTGTAATATTTAATGATATGCTCTATCCTCACAGTACTCTTCCTTTTTATTGAGGTGATGTCTACAATAAAACAGTCCCAGGCTAAAAATAACTTCACCAGTAACTTCACTCAATAAGGGCCAAAATTAAATTAGAGAACAAGACAGTTGGGACTCTTTACTCACTTTGCACTTTTGCAGATATATTTTGTGGGAAATTAGGCAATTATATAATTCTATACTTCCTTTTAGCTGCTAATGGAAAAAAGAGAAGTAATAAAAAAAAGTCTTTAACACCAAAGGTTAACACTCAAGGTTATTCAGTTATATTTAAGTTAAAGGCTTAAGTATATATTGTATGTATACATTTGTGCCTTTATATTATGCTGAGTATATTGAGCATGATTCATGTCCAATCACAACTTGCACGCCACTTGCAGTATATATAATAAGCACGGTAATTGAGGGTACTTCCGACCGTATTCAAATCAAAGCATATCTCAAGATCCATTTCAATTTAATTTTTGGGTGTAAATACAGTGTCTAAATGATACTTTGTGGAACTAATCACCAAACTACTTTTAACTCAAAAGTTTACAATCTAATCATTTAAATAATAACATACAGTGCTCAATTCACTTCAATGGGCACACCATTTTTTCACCATGCATTGATATCGGAAGGAGGCACAGTGTATGGCTTAATTCTAGCTCTTTAGAAAAATAGTCAGGTGAAGGGATTGAAGCTTCCCTTCACTAATCCCAGGGTCTGATTTAACCTATAAGTGCCCATTTCATACCTGCTGGAAAAGGATAAACTGATTCGGCAGTGGTTAAACAGGTATGCCAAGGGGTCGTCAGAACTTATACCCCCTCACCCACAAGCGAGCTGCGGGTATATCTGGGATTAACTGACTTCAGCAAGTCTAACTCTGCTGTGAGGCTATGTACTTATTGTTCAATCTCCTCTTGAAAGTTACTGATCTCATCCGTCTGCAGCCACCTGACACTATTGAAACTTGCAGCTTTCAGTTTAGACTGGGAAGTGGGCTTTACCTCATGCATGAGATCGATTAGTTGTCGAGTCTCAGGAGAGGTTGTATCTTCAGTGTCCAGTGCTGAACTAGGTGGAGTATGAGGAATCTCAGGTGGTAATGTGGGGGGTGGGGGTTGGGGTATCCTTACAGTTTCTTTGAGACATAGTATTGAGATAAAAGCAGTCCCAAGTAATCATGGTGATGTATGCTGAGAAAGACAGGTATAATATGACTGTTGCTGTGCACTTGATTCATTCACAAGTCACCTTAGGGTTTAATTTTCATTTTGGTGACTTCTGTGCCAGTAAAAAAAACAAACCAGAGAGTTGTGGCTTAGGCTAAATGAGTGTAAGGGCTGGGTGGCTACCAGAGGCAGGATGCTACTATGCTCTCAGGACAGATTATGATGGTGGTGGTAAGAAGTTGCTAATCAGCCTGTTTAGATAACAGAGCTGTCAGGACTTAAAAGGCCAGAAATTAATGAAATCATTAGCTCTAATGCAATCGTTAGAGTGTTTAAGGCGTTGGGGAGAAAGAATATGCAATAAGCACCGCTATATTTGATTTATAGCACTAGAGTTGGGATTGAGTTGGGATTGCCAAGATAGTATTAAGAATACTATACAATATCGTATAGTTCTCATCAGACTCTCTAGTGTGTAGTGACATGAGTCTTTGGACAGTTACGTAAGGGGTAAGTTTAGTGGGAGCCAGTATTTCTTTTTGTAGAGTACTAATAAGGAGATTGAGGAGGATAAGCAAATGCTGGGGTATGCTGATGGTTGCTGTCAGGCACATTGTGAGCTGCTCTGAATGCAGGGCCCGCTGGTCACGTATGATGTTATTGAAAGTAGTGCTTCTGCAGCAGATTTTCTTAAACTTCACTCTTAAGGTGGGATTAAGGTGATATTAATAGTTATATGGCCTATTGAGTGTTTTCAGTCAATTTATATAGCTTAGTGGTTCCATGGTAGAAGATTCCATTATTTGGCTTGTAGAGCGAAAACAATGATCGTCTTGTTTCAGTGCTAGCTACGATTCCCCAATTGTGTCTTATGCTTACTCAAGCTCAATGATTAAAGGAAATTACATACATTATACTTTGACTAATTGAAAAATGTTAGGTTCAGTCAAGCTCCAAAAAGCCAGGAAAATATGTCCGTTAATGGAGAAGCCTTAAAATAAATGCACAATACAGACCTAATATGCCATCACATACTATGGGTAGGTGCAGATTCAGCACTACCATGGAGTGAAATTGCTGTCATTCAAACAATGGTGGAGCTACAAACAGAGATTTGTGTGTTTGCTAGAATACAAACATGGGGCCTGATTCATAACGGTAAGTAAGGCAAAATAATTTGGTAACTTTGCACCTTGGCAAAACCATATTGCATTGGAGAGGAGGCAAATTTAAAATGTGATGGCAGATTTATATTTGGGGCAGGGCATGTTCTAAATCAGCTTTAAATTTCAGTTTACAAATAAAACTGTCCAGTATTTGTGTGCTACATGAAAAAACAGACAGTATTTATCTTATGTGCAAAATAATAAAATAATTTATACCCCTTGCATTGTAATATGGTTTTGTCCAGAAAACTTGAGTAACAAAACATACTCAATTTTTCGCTTAACATTCCTTAATGAATGAAGCCCAATGTCATTACAGTCCCTGTTGGTGTAATGGTCAAGCATCCGAATACTTTTGTCCATATAGTGTACATACTTGTGGCACTACAAGTGACAGCATGCACAGAGGCACAAGCTCTCATCACTTATTAGGGCTTTTCTTCTTTTGTGCAGGAAAAAACTTACTCAATTTTTTACTTACTTTCCTTAATGAATCAGACCCATGAAGTCTATGCAACTAAAGGTCTGAGCAGCTATGCCCCCAAAAATTGGTAATGCTGTATCTGCACCTAACCACAGCATGGCATACTATGTGTATATTGTGCAAGGAATATGTACTATAAGGTTTTAATTGCCTTTATTACTAGCTAACAGCTGGAGGATTTTGTTTTTTTTAGATAACCCTTCCTTTAAAGCACCTGTTCCTTATAAATTAATCAAATCCATTGTGTGTATTACTGTTTGAGCAGCCTCTATAAGATCAGTAGCTGGCTGGGGTGCTGGTCTATATAAAACCCGCTGTTTTGAGGCTTTGATGTACCACTCAATTTAAAAATAAATGAACTGGTATGCTCTCTCTTACTGTTTAGGGTTAGGATACTCCTAATAGCAGAAATGCTGTGAAGAGGCGGGTAGCTTATCCTGTATCCGAGAATATGTGTAAAAAAGACTGCATTTTAGAACATCCTCAAACATACATGTTAACATTTTCATACAATGACAGAATTCAAGGGGACTATATTTATTTCTTAATCATGTGTTAATAAAGCAAACCTAAAAGTAAATTGGGATTTCAAAACAGAGTATAAAGTGTGTTATCAAGTTTACAACACAGAAGGAGACTAAATAATGTCCTATGTACTAAAATCACAGATAAATCAAGGTTCAGATTAAGTTGGCTGAATCCTAATTATTTAGCCAACTTAGTTGAATACTAAACCAAATCCTGGATTCAGTGCGTTTGTAGAAATTAGGTAGTTCTTTATCCTGGGATGTTTTCTGTGCACTCCCTATAAGTGATGATAAGACGCAACAACCTTGTCTGTGCTTCATTTCAGGCGACTCGGGAAAGTGTATGCATTTCCTACAGAATTGTCCCATTAGAGGATGAAACTGAATCTGCCACAAAGCAACCAAGAGGGGCAGCCTTTCTGTTCTGTTCGGGTGACATCGGAAAATGGGGCCCTCTGCATCATCAATCCACTCTTTTTGCATGAACATGGAGATACATGGCTCAGCCATGTTTCACAAAGCCAGGTAGCAGAAAAAAGGAAGAGTGTACCATGGTGTTTTGGAGAAGATCTCAACAAAATAAGCCACGGAACTGCTCTGGAAGGTACGTGCAACAACCTTACAACCGGTTGGGTTTATGAGCTTTATTTTACATAGGAGCATTTGACACCGCAAAGTTCCTACATCTGTCTCACAGGAACCTTGCCTCCATTCCATTCCTCACATCCTAACACAGCCACATGCAGCCCTGGACTCTCTTGCACAATAACTTGAGTGAACAGGTCACTGCCTCCTACAAGATTATTTTAATTATCTTCTGAAATATTCTTCACTGCTGTGAACTGTCTGAGAATTCTATTGGCTATAGGCTCTTCTATTGCAGCCCACTGCAAATCAGGGGACACATTTGGATGAGCAGAAGATAGATAACAAAAAAGTGTTCTGGTCAAACACTTCTTAAAAACACAAAATGTTTTATTATTTGTATTGCTTTTGATTTGTAAACATATTTTACATAAAATAGAAATTGACAATAATAGTAATAATACAGATTCACTTTGACAAGCTTGAGCCACTTTACACGTACTGCTTGGTTTGGTTTTTAACTACAAAACCCAATATTGTGACTGTTATGAGATCTAGAATATATTTTGCCTGTTTATCCTTCAAAAACTTTTGGGACAAGTTACCCAAATACCAGAACAAACAAACAAGATATACTTTTAAGATATAATTTTAATAAGGAATCTTATTACTCTACCTCCTCGTAAGGAGGCCGCCATTTCTGGAACAAGCTATCTGAGTCATTTAAATCTGCCACCTGTGTAAGATCTTTCAAGCTTCTGTCACTTGCTTCTATCTGCTGTTCTAGGTGAACCTAGGAATTTGCCTAGGGAGCCAATGGTTAAAACACTGAATGAGTGACATAAAAAAAAAAAAAAACACTGGATTTGTAACATTAACGCTCAGTGGTGCCCCCAAACAGAGCACTGGTTGTTGACATGAAGGGAAGTAGCCAACACCTTCACGCATGTTAAGCTGGTGCTCCTCCATCTCATCTCAATGTTATGCTGGAGTCTAGTGCTTGGCTATGATGTCACAGCCAAGGGTCACACCCCTAGTCTGAGGAGCCAAGGGTCACACCCCTAGTCTGAGGAGCCAAGGGTCACACCCCTAGTCTGAGGAGCCAAGGGTCGCACCCCTGGTCTGAGGAGCCAAGGGTCGCACCCCCGGTCTGAGGAGCCAAGGGTCGCACCCCCGGTCTGAGGAGCCAAGGGTCGCACCCCCGGTCTGAGGAGCCAAGGGTCGCACCCCCGGTCTGAGGAGCCAAGGGTCGCACCCCCGGTCTGAGGATTTAAGGGTCACACCCCCAGTCTGAGGAGTAAAGCTTACCTCCCCACTACCCACCAGAAGCAGCAGTGGTGGGGAAGGTTGCACCCAAAGCTTGTACTGTCCCTGATTGTAATGCTTAATGAATTATAGCTGTAGCCAGGTCACAGTTGTGTATAATGTATGCAATACATACTTGAACACAAGAGATGACTCTCAGGGACTCATTTAGACACATTTTCTTACTGCACATGCATAAATAAAAATGTAAGCTGCTTTTTACCTATCTTACAGTTACAAATCCTTTTGACTGGAGAAGTGGAATTGGGGAGGGAAAGGGGTGCAAATGTAGACAGAGGACAGTAAGGATGTGATCACATAATTGCAAGTAGCAGATCTGGACGCACACGTAGATAGGGAGTGTTATATTTTAATTTGAATTAAATTTAGTATTTTGTTTTCATTACATTATATTGTGTAGAAATAGGGTAATGTGATATCGCATTTACTACTAAGACTGTCAATCCCCATCTTTGCGCTATTGCGGGGCATAAGTATACACACTTGTTACCCATTTTTTTTTTTTATTGAAAGCCTTAAAGCAGAGCTTTTTATCCATTGTAAACGAAAAAAATGAGTAAATACCCAAAAAACATGCACAATGGTTTCGGTGCGTGGTCCTCCCTCCGGAGAGGAAGGACCCTAGTCCTCGACCACCAGAACCAAAAAGGTCACTTAGGGGCCGGGGTCGTCTGGCCCCCTTCGCTGCAAAGCTAGGGGAGCCTCTTAGCCCCTGGGATCCGCCGAAGCTTCACCCAGGGCTCGGTGAGCCGAGTGGGTACGGCCCCAGTCGGGTGGCTGGGCAGGGTTGGACCCTCGTCGCTGCAAAGCTAGGAGGGCCCAGTTAGCCCCTGGGATCTGCCGAAGCTTCACCCAGGGCTCAAGCCGAGTGGGTACGGCCCCAGCCGGGTGGCTAGGCAGGGTTGGACCCTCGTCGCCGCAAAGCTAGGAGGGCCCCATTAGTCCCTGGGATCTGCCGGAGCTTCACCCAGGACTCGGTGCGCTGAGTGGATACGGCCCCAGCCGGGTGGCTGGGCTAGCATGGGTCCCCTTCGCCTGCCACACTAGGGGGCCCATGTGAGCTGAGGGGTACGGCCCCAGCCGGGTGGCTGGGCTAGCATGGGTCCCCTTCGCCTGTCACACTAGGGGGCCCATGCGAGCTGAGGGGTACGGCCCCAGCCGGGTGGCTGGGCAAGGTTGGACCCTCGTCGCCGCAAAGCTAGTAGGGCCCCTTAGTCCCTGAGATCTGCCGGAGCTTCACCCAGGAATCGGTGTGCCAAGTGGATACGGCCCCAGCCGGGTGGCTGGGCTAGTATGGGCACCCTTGGCCTGCCACACTAGGGGACCCATTTTGCCCCTGAGATCCACTGAAGCTTCACCCTGGGCCGGGTACAAAAATATTCTTGCCCAGCCAAAAGGCCCAGGCAAAGAATATGGCATTTGCTTAGGAGAAAGTGGTCAAAAGTGCGTGGGTACCAACAGAATCACGTTATATCTGTATTAAGGTCTCCTGACCCGTGATTTATGGCTCCCTGGATTGCCGGTCCGGATACACATTTGTCCCAGCCTTTCAAAGCTGCATTCCAGCCCTCTAGTCAAAGAGGCAAGTGCTGATCTGCCACAACTGCACTTGATCTTAGCCAAAACGCCGAGAAGCAACACTTGTTACCCATGACGCACCTGGTGTAAATGCTAGAAATGTACTGCTGGTCACATATGCATGTAAATGCACATTTTCATCAACGCCTCATCTCCTGTGTACAGTCAGGACACAAATGCACCCAACTGTACCCGAGCACCTCCATCTATTTCCTTCTAGTAAAATACTTTATAAATACATTTGCGACCAGCTGACCTCAAAGTTTTAAATAATGTATGTGAATAAATGGGGGTAAATTGGAAATCTTTTTTTAATTCCTGGGTTTGAACTGCAAGCAAATAAGTTACAGACTATCAGGAAGGGCAAGAGTTAAGTTTACCAGTTCCCACTATCTCTCCCTCTGTCATTAATTATACCTCCTATCTCTATCACACTATTACCATTGTTTAGACAAATTGTGCACAACATAATTTTGCATGCTGTTAGTTGGTAAAGAAATTTGTTCAAACATTTTCTAAACTATGTCCCCAGTAAAACAAATCCATTTACAGTTATATCTACCCCAATAACTCTCCTATTCATCCTTTAATTATATATTCTCACCGGCCAACAATCAGGACATTTTCAGAAATGCCAACTAAACATATTAAACTGACAAATGGAAATGTAGATGATTAATCTCTTTCCCAAAAGCAGAACTGTTTAAGATTTATTACTTGATACATTGTGTTAATAGTTGTCTTGTTACAAATAGCAAAACACAAAGACATACTGAATATTTAGCTAATTAGCGAAATCAAAAAGAGCTATTCTTTCTAGCTTAAAATGCAGGGACTGAAGAGAGACTTTGGAGAAACATTACAGTACAGCAAAAATAGGACTGAGCACATCCGAAATACAAAAATATATAGTAGTGTGGTAAATTGTAACGCATGTGAAAATATAGTCTTACCTTCTGTACTTTGTGATGTTATCTCTTTATATTTGGTATATAGGGATGTATATTTCACAAGAATTCATAAACTGTTTAAGCAATAACTACAGTTTCCCTGTTTCATTCCCCACTCTTCCATTGTTGTTACTGCCACCACCATACATCCAGGGGTTATCCTTCCAATCATACTCACCACCCTGTAGCTTGCCAAACGAAAGCTCTGCCCACCATGAGAGATGAGCAAAATAGTAGGGAAATTTCATGCAAATCAAATTGTTTGGTGAAACAGAACATTTCACAGAGGTGTGAAGATCCAACATTGCAATCTTCAAATTCCACTGTTAGTTTGGCATCTTGCGGAATGACATTCTGCACTGTATATGTAAATTCTGCATATCACAATAATGGATAATGATGGTGCCAATTTATTACACTCTGTGGTATGGTTGGGTATAATAAGGCTTACACACAGTGGATGAAAAAGTGGTGTACTAAAATTCATTGGTCTACTATTCATTTATTGTAAAGATCAATATATCCCCTTCCTTAAAAGGTAAAGTTTTTAGAAGTCAATTTGGAGTTTTGTGACCATGTAAAAGCACTTAGCTTCCTCATTTACTATATGCTAGATTTCATAAAAAATACTGTGCATAAAGTTGATGGTAAGTCCACAGTATTGTGAGAATGAGTTTTAACCTTTCATTTAATATTAATTCTGCAGATATAAATGGTCATTATAACAATACAGATGAACAATCAAACACCTGTGAAACATCAAGTATAGAAGGCAGTGATTCTTTCATTCATCAGGAGAAGACTGTAACAGAGTGTTGTGAAGGTCAAAATAATTCAGACTCGCGTATAGAGAACTCAAAACTGCTTCGGAAGCCTGTTGTAAGGACAAGGAAAGCATCTAACATAAACACCAATGTAACAATAAGTATATCACAAACTGTAGATGAAGGTTTCGGTGATAATAATCAAACACTATGGCAGTCACGTGAGAAAAGACATCCTTTTGCTCCACACAGGGTCACTTGGATTGAACAGGATCATGTTTCAGAAACCACTTTGAAGAAATCGAATTCTGAATCTTCACTAAACTCCTCCGACAGCTTTTTGCTGCCTCCATTGCCAGAACTGGACTCTGTTTCCATCAGTAGTGTTGAAGAAGAAGAATGCAGTTCTATGAGGCACAAAAGAAAACATTCACATGGACTTGGTGATATGGTCAGACATAGCTTACTAGCCGTTAGTACTGTACTTACTGGACTTGTATCCCCTGAGAAACATTTGGTAAATAGAATCCAACAACTTGCGGAGGACCCTTTATCTTTTCTAGGAGGTACTGTTCAGACATTCATATGTCACTTCCAAAAGGGGACTGTGCAGTACCAGTACAGTACAGAGATGCTGCAGGCTATACGTCAACTGATAACTAACCTCAAGAACTATCTGCTTGACAGCAATGAGATTTGGGAAATTGTGGAACATCAAGATATTGAAGATTTCAAAATTGGTATGACTTTTACCCCTTATTAACACAATGCTTTAAACATCATTATTATTTACGTACAATTAATTATTAATGAAGAATTATACAATTATGTATAGTTGTTATGCTAGGATAGTGGTGAGTAACAGGTGGTCCTTAAAAAAGTACCCCCCACCTCATGACTATTTTCCTAATACTTTAGACATCAATCTCCTTGCACAAGCAGAAGGGCAATCTATAATTGTAAAGTAATATCATAATATGCAGTTACCAATTACAGTGACTGTACAAATCAATGCTAGAATACAGCTTTGCAAGTAATACACTGTAGCCCTATTTGAGAACAAAGGATTAAGTGGGACCCCTAAACTATATCATAGATGTAGAAGTCAATATATATACTAGGAAATATACTCCACTTAACAACTCACACGTATGTATGTCTTGAGTAACATTGCAGTATAATTCATTACATGCAAATTCAGAATTTTTATATTTATTTCTTCATTGCATACAGATTATATTTTTATTTTATATTTTGCTTTATTTTGTTTCTCCTCATATAGCAAATATGGGTAACTCTATTGTCCTTGACAAAGCCTATTCATGGGTTACTGGACACAGCAACTATAGCAGGCTGTAAGAGTTACGGGCTGTTAGACATAGGCGTGCGCACAGGGTGTGTCGGGTGTGCTCAGGCACACCCTAATGTCGGATGCCATCTCCGACGGAGACTGTTTGTGCTTGCATGCTTGTTGATGTCATTGAGAAGGTCACTAGTCTCAGTGACTCACAAGATGTAGCGGCCCCTTTCCCGCCCTATTTATCTCTGCCCCCAGAGGAGCTCTGGACGGATCAGTTAAGTGAGTTGTGGGGCACTTCTGTTTGGCATAATATGATCTGTGGGCATTTCTGTGTGAAATAATATGGGGGCACTACTGTGTGGCATAATAGGATCTGGGGGCACTTCTGTTCATATTATGCCAAACGGAAGTGCCGTCAATTTGGCACAATATGAACTGGAGGCACTATTGTGTGACTTAGTGGTGCTAGACACACCCCTCCGGCTGCAGTGCAGAGTTTATCTCTCTAGATCTCCCTAGGTACATACCCTAATGAGATGTGCTATGCATGCCTATGCAAACATATTGAAAAGGGAAGGGGTGTCATAGTAAAGATCGTTTGTTTTGAATTTGAGAGACCAATTTAGAGCTATAATATATTTATATACAATATACTCGAATTTCGGATACTTCTCTCTGACCCACGGGAGAGCAGGCCTTTTTCCCAGGACCCACCCACTTCCTAGTATGGGGCCTCAAGGATGCGATTTGCAGAAATAACGTCATTTTGGACCTGTCCCCCATGGCACAATGACACAACCGTGGCATTGTGCCAAAATGACGTGAGTTTCAGGACCACACGCTCCCCTGCACTTTTCACTCTACTCCCCTCTGAGAGGTAGTTTCTTAAAGTAGACAAGTATGGTATACATTAATATCCTGGGCAATGCACACACTATCACAACTTTGCTTATAAGGATGCTGTAACCAAAAAATATTCTCTAACAGAGTTTTCGATCAGAAAACATTTTACCTAACCAGCTATAACTTAGACCCCCAGTGCCATAATTAATTGTGCCCATATGTGCTTAATTTTTTTCAAGGTTTATACCTGTGTAATATAATTACAACTACCACCAGAATGCAGATGTGTTCCCATTACCACATTGAGTTCTAGTATCACGATATAACTGCCATTTAAACTAACATTTCTTTTTAACCTATAACTATATTAGAAAATGCCGTTTCTAACCATAAATCCCATTCCCATAATCTGGGGGCTAGATTTACTAAACTGCGGGTTTGAAAAAGTGGAGATGTTGCCTAGAGCAACCAATCAGATTCTAGCCGTCATTTTGCAGAATGTACTAAATAAATGATAACTAGAATCTGATTGGTTGCTATAGGCAACATCTCCACTTTTTCAAACCCGCAGTTGAGTAAATTTAGCCCTAGGACTCCTACGTGATGTCACTTTGCTTTTTCTGTTCACACCATTTCACAGGCAGGACAATAGCTGCTTGCTCTGGTTAGACACAACAAGCGGTTGGTGTTTGGTGAGACGACTATTCTCAGAAATAGCATGTGTCTGTGGTTTGGCAATGCACACTGAGACTTCCTTTCACATTCTAACCTTAACCTTAAAAATATATATGCCGGCAGCAATACATAAAAGAAAATGAAAAAGTGTGTTGTCATAACAGAAGGACTGCACACATTACCTTGGTGTATTGCACACTATCATGTTGAATGTTACCTTATGATAACTAGAAAATGTGGAAAATTCAGGTGCCAATTTAAGGAAAATAATCAAAATGTGAATAAAAAGTAATTGAACTGAGTCATTTTTCCCATTAGAAAATGATTAGTTGTGAATAGATCTTTTTTTTTGTTATTTATATACACTGGCCTTTTACTATATTTTATATATTATTTTCATATACTATAGGTTGCAGTTGCTGTTTATGAAAAAATAATTTGACACCATGATATTTATTTACATAGGAAGTATAACTAAATGTTTCCTATTAAAATATTTTTTTCTAGTAGCATGTAATTTAAAAATACTTAGCAATTATAGAATAAGTAGCATTATCTGTTGCCACCATTTCCATACCTGTGTTTGCCAGGGAAGCAAGTTGGAGACGGACATACAAAGTCTCACATATTTTAACAACTTGTGGATCCACAATATACCACTTAAGATGAAAGAACATCCAAGGGTGTGTATGTTAGGTAATTTAGACTGTAAGCTCCAATGGGGCAGGGACCTGATGTGAATGAGTTCTCTGTACAGCGCTGCGGAATTAGTGGCGCTATATAAGTAACATGATAATGATGATGATGATGAAGGGTGTGGACCAGAAGTTGTGACACCTGAGAGGAACATAGAAAGTTGTAGCTGACTATTAGGTGAGCAATAGCTGGACCTGGTCAGCTCAGGAAAGAGGGCAAGCAAGAAAGGTCAAATTAAAATCCAAGGTGAGGGCTGTAGGCAAGGTTGTATCCATCTGTACCATGCATTCCAGTGAGTGTTAGGAGCAGCAACTGCAAAGTGGATACCTAGGGAGGTCATCCTTTGACCTGAGGGAGGCAAATCCAAGTAAGAAGCCCAGGTTCTTGTAGCAGTGAGCTGCAAAGGAAATGCCAATGTAATGTATGGAAAAGCTTTATTCACACCGCATAGCCCCATCTGACCAGTATCCAATGTAGAATCTAATCTATTGATCTTTATACAATAGAGTATTCTAATGTCCTCTATACAATACAGAGCAATTTGTGATGCCTAACTTACAACACAAAGAACATTCTGTTGATTGATATAAATCAGTGAACACTCCAGTGCCAGATATAATGCAGAGACCACTATATAACTTAGAGTATCTTAGTAGTCCATATACATTACAGAGAGCATCTTTATGATCGATATACAATATAGACAGCAATATATAGATAACATCTTATTGACCTAGGTACAATATATAGAGAACATTTTGTGACTGATATACAATAAAGATAGCATTCTAGATACTACTATACAAAACACAATATGTATACCAGTGACCAGTTTAATGCTGACTCTGCTGTGGATCTACAAAGAATACCCCCAAATATCTGGTGACTTTACAGTGCAGACCCCGAAATCTCTTGTGAAATAATTCAGATCCCTGGTTGCCATAGAAGGCGGATGTAAAAAGTCTCCTTACCCCTCCTGTGGCCTCCTGTTGCCTCTTGGCATGAGTGAGAGGAAGCTTACTTATGCTGTGAAGCCATTATATCCAGTATACCCCTCCAGGCAATCTAGTGTTTAACGCAGGCCATTCGCCAGTCAGCATGTTGGGACCTCCTGATACAGTAATTGATGAATGGCGGCACTGTCCACCAATCAGACTGCTTAAACGGCTCTGACTGGCAAGGGAGACCAGCTTGGGGAACAGGGACCCCATCTGTCACTCTGGCCAGCTTTCCTCAGTTGGAAACTGTTGCCCAGGTAAGAAACAACTAAAATGATTAAACTTAAATAGGTAACACCGTTGATGTCAGGGATGATGTGGTGCATAACTACTGGCAAATAGTATGTGCATGACAAGAGAAGCATGAGGGTGATGAGTATGTTACACAGAGCAAAAGCAGAAAAACATATGGTGCAGACATCCAAAGACTTGTTATCATCCGACCGCAAAACCTAACGTTCTTAAGCATTATAAGAGAATATCAGAGAATAGTTGTTCTCTCAAGTTAAAAGAAAACATGAAAGAAAAACTTGGTAAGGTTTTGATCTTGACGTATTCCAATGGTAAGGGCTGAAGACAATGAGTCATCCTTAGTCAGACACTTGAGGATAAGTGAGTAGGGGAGACGAGGATGACAACAGGCTCAGTAGCACTCGTTCATGCCGCCGTTCTGATATACATATATGACTTCAATGAAAACGAATTGAATGACAAAGATTGCCATGACCCTTTAAATAGCCAAGTGGTTCTGAAATTTAAAACACGGGAACATAAACATTGGTGTAAGGGGGTTGAGAAGAAAGCTAGATTTTAAATTAAGGACGAGTTTGTTTTTACCTACTGCATATTAGTCTGGCATGGAAGGCGAGAGGGCGCTACAATTGTATTAGTCTAGGGCGCCCTGAACTCTTAATCAGGCCCTGGTTCTGACTGGATGTATGGTATACCTCACAACCTTGTGGAAAAATAGGGCCACAATAAGCCCCACCCATAATCCATCCTATTGGGTGGAAATTACCTGGGCATGTGGCAAAGGGCAACCAGTTAAAATAGAATAAAAAGTAAAATTACATAGAAAATAAAGCCCTTTATCTACCCTGTCCTTCCTTAGGCATATACGGTAGAAACAGAGAGCTTTAGGAGTAGCACTTGCGTACACATTTCTTATGTTGTTTTATTCTAATGAGCTGTACAAACTATGATACATGTACGTCTCTTTCAAGTAAGTAAAGCGACAGTAGATTTGCAGATTGTCAATAAAACAAAACATAGTTTTGCATTATATTTCTTACCATCTCTCTTTCACTCTGACACTATGCTCACCCCCATGTGTATCATGCACTGCGGAAATACATAAGCTCTGTTCATTTCATAAAGTGGAAAGTTAATCAATGTAGACCATAACAAGTAAATTTATGCTATTGAAATGCTGGTGCAGAAGGGTGTAACACCAGAAATACTTAGAAGGCAGTCACAGTGATCAAACTTAAGACTTTAATCATGTAGTATTTTCATTTTAATGAGCGTGAAAAATATATTTTCACTTTAATGTAACACTAATAGTTGTGCTAACTAAAATGCTCATTTTATTTTTGACCGCCTTAGCTTCCATCATCGAAACATCTCTATACAAGTGTGTGCTGAAACCTCTCCAAGATGCCATTTATTCACAACTTCTGGATTTGCACAATAGAGATGGCTCCCTGGACAACTTGTTAGGGAACCAGCAGAAGATGAAGTCCTGGAGCCATACTGACCAGAAACCACGTGCGGGACTACCAGGGCCCGGAACTATAGAGAAGATTCAGCAGAAGCTATCACTTATGCACATGGCCTATTCCCCAGAGAAGAAGATACGACACTTGCTGAAAGTGTGCAAAATAATTTATGAGTCAATGGAGACCTCCAGTGGAAAAAAAGGTGTGTTATTATTGAAAAATAATACAAAGTTGCAAATCATTGTTAAATATTACATTTACCCATTATGTATATTTTGTTGGGGGGGGGGGAATAATGTAAAAATACAGTGTTATCAAAATTGTTTGATAGAAGCAATATTTTATGTATCTTAATTATCCTCAACCGAGGACACAGTTTTTCAGTTATAAAATTGTTATTTTAACTGTGTTTTTTGACAGACATAAAAGCAACATTTGCATTCTCCCAACACTGAAACAGTAGCATTACGTAAACATTGGTAGCACATGACATGATGTTTTTAAAGTTAGTGAACACAAAATGCATCTGTTTATGAAGTTTACTTCCTTGTGCTTCCATATGTGTGCATTTCTTCCAAGCTATGGTGGCTTGACTGATAAAGTTTTAATTTTTTTTCCTCCCAGAAGCCTTTGGTGCTGATGACTTCTTGCCCGTTCTGATCCATGTCTTACTGGGCTGTGACCTCACTTCTGTGCTCTTAGATGTGGAATATATGATGGAACTTGTGGATCCCTCTCAACTTCAAGGAGAAGGTGAGCATATTTTATGATAAAATCATGGTCAGCAGAACTGATCAATATGTCCACCCCTTTCAGTGTGTCCCTGCCAGATCATAGTCTTTCTATTTGTATTTCCTTTTTCTTGTTTACTGTCCCTATTGCTATTTTACAAATACATGATTAAAGTGTGCATGTCATGATGTATTATAACTTTCAGCTATTAATCAAACCCCACCAGTTGTGATCATGTTAGCCCTGTGTACTACATATACTTTCTATTTAGCAATTTGGCTTTTACCTGGATCAATGCCTCTCCTTTGATAGCATTCAAATTCAATTTCAAATGGCAGCTACATTTTATGCAAATGATAATAATGAGGGGTCTTGGTAGTAGTGTAAAAGAAAACACAGTTCCTGCTGTCGATAACCATTAAAATGGAAATGATAAAAATTGCTCCCAGTAATGAAGATCACTTTGTTTCCTCAGGTGGTTACTATCTGACTACATTGTTTGGAGCCCTGTATCATATAGGCAGCTTTAACACTGTATCAAGGCAGCTCAGTGTGGAGGCCCAGAATTCTATTCGCCAATGGCAGCGCAGACGGACTATTCAGCGCAAACACACTTTTAATAAACGTGTCCAAGTGAACAAGGAGACATCAGAAAAACGTATCTCTGGTGGCCTCTGATGGAAAGTTGTGTACAATCTTGTTTTACAATGTCTAGGCAGAAATTCACGCCGTTGTATATTTGCACAATGTTTAACTAGGCATTGAGAGGTAACTTATAAAATCCATGGTGACTCATTGTAGAACTGAAAGGGAATACATGGTATTCATGGGTAAGACTAGACCAGTGGTAGGCAACCTGCGGCTCTCCAGGTGTTGTGAAACTACAAGTCCCAGCATGCTTTGCCAGTAGATAACCAGCAAATAGGTGGCAAGGCATGCTGCGATTTGTAGTTTCACAATACCTGGAGAGTCGCAGGTTGCCTACCCCTGGACTAGACCTGGTGGTTCAACTACAATGGTGTGTTTCTCATAATTTGCTCAAACTACATGAATGTATATTAGTAGTGCACACTATAAGATAAGTATTCTTACTTAAGATATCATTAGATATATTTGAAGTTAATTCTCTACAGTTTGTTGTCTCCCAAACAGTCTTATTGTGCCTCACCCCACATTATGCTATACATTTACAGCATGAAATATGTATGAATATGTATGAAGGACTCCTATTTGGGGGGGAAAAAAAGACATAATGGAGTCTACCAAGGCACTATGAATTATTTCGTTTCACATATGCAAATGAAACCTGAACATCTTAATAATAGAGCTGTTTAGATCAGACCAAGCCAACAAGTGCAACATTGTAACTCACACAGAATCAGCAATGTGTCCTAAAAAGCTGAATTTTTACTTGTATTACCTGTTCTAACACTGTAATATCCTGCAGGCTGCCAGTTGGATATATGATGCTTATAAATTACAAAACCAGACTAGTACTTAAGGATGGTGTAATGTAGTAGAACATTTGGAGGCTTTATAACAACTTTCACCACCACCCTGTCATCATGAACAGCCTTGATTTAGGTATACATTATACCCCACATATATATATATATATATATATGTACCATACTATTCCTGGTTCCAACTGGATCATACTGTTCTAATTTGATGTGTGCCATGTGCATCTTCAATGTATATTGTGGGTGCAGGCCCAACCCATTCCACTGCTTATTTATTAGAAATGTTGTATATGTGTTTCTCATATTTATAGGTCTGTATATTTTGCATATATGGGACATGTAATGTGGCAGTTTTAACAAGAAAGCGTTAAGGCATTGTTGCCGAATTTCCCAGGATTTTCGTGCCAGTCTTGAGATAGGTCTTAACATTTTCTAATTGATTTTACTCATTGCCCTTCTCTTACTCACTGGAATTAATCCTGGGTGGCAAAGAGCTGTGTGACTAAGCAGAAATTAGCATACGTCATATGCAGTGTGACAGAGATGCCACAGCGCAGAAGTGTGAGAAAGTGGTGAACTAATGGAGTAAGTGAATGGGGCCTGGGACCACATAACATATAATAAATAAATATGGAAGGTAATGAAGAAGGAAGTCCTGAGATGGTGGTAGCATAAAAAAAATCTCATTTCATTCACATCCATGTCAATTCATTACTTACTAATAAACATTTTTTTAAAAATATATCTTTGAAAATGTCAGTCTTCCTTTGTTATTTATCTCTACATCAGGAGCTTGCCTTTGTTTTAGGTCAGACTCGCTTATCTCATTTCCATAGATACATAGGATAAAAAGGAAAAGAAACTTGGGAAGATTTAAAAAGCTGAAGTCATGGCTCTAAAAACTGATAAAAATAACTGATATATTTATTTCACATGTATGCATATTTATAGTACGTTTGAATTATATTTCTTGTTCAAATAACCTCAAATAATAAACCAAAATAGAAAATGCTAGCACGAATAGCTAGAACAAACCTGCCCAACCTGTGGCTTTCCAGGTGTCATGAAACTATAAGTCCCAGTATTCCTTGCTAGCTATCGCAGGCTTTCTACTGGCAAAGCATGCTGGGACTTGTAGTTTCACAACACCTAGATAGGCATGGGTTGACCAGGCTGGAGCTAGAAGAAAGAGTGGGTGGTAACGTGTTTTCTATGTTTATGGATCCAATTTATCACATCAGTTAAAGTGCATTGATTAAGTCGGCGGTTCCCAAACTGTGCGCCGCAGCTCCCAGGGGTGCCGCGGGCCAGCCATAAAAAAAAAAGAAAGAGTACATAAACTTACCAATCCGCCGGGCGCCGGGACCCAGCAGCCTCCTCTCTCCCGCAGCTGTCACTGAATATCGACGTCAGTATGGCTGGGAGAAGTGGAGGAGGGCAGTGGAAGGGGACAGCGGGCAGCGGAGGGGGGCAGCGGAGGAGGACAGCGGGGCAGCAGAGGAGGACAGCGGGGCAGCAGAGGAGGACAGCGGGCAGCAGAGGAGGACAGAGGACAGCGGGCAGCAGAGGAGGACAGCGGGGCAGCAGAGGAGGACAGCGGGGCAGCAGAGGAGGACAACGGGGCAGCAGAGGAGGACAACGGGGCAGCAGAGGAGGACAGAGGGCAGCAGAGGAGGACAGCGGGGCAGCAGAGGACAGCGGGCAGCAGAGGAGGACAGCGGGCAGCAGAGGAGGACAGCGGGCAGCAGAGGAGGACAGCGGGCAGCAGAGGGGGACAGCGGGCAGCAGAGGGGGACAGCGGGCAGCAGAGGGGGACACAGGGCAGCAGAGGGAGACACAGGGCAGCAGAGGAGGACAGCGGGGCAGCAGAGGAGGGCAGCGGGCAGCAGAGGGGGACAGCGGGCAGCAGAGGAGGGCAGCGAGCAGCAGAGGAGGACAGCGTGCAGCAGAGGGCAGCAGAGTGACAGAGGGCTGCAGAGGGGGGCAGCGTGACAGAGGGCTGCAGAGGGGGCAGAGTGCCTGGATGCAGAGGGGGCAGTGTGACAGAGGGCAGAGGAGGGGGACAGAGGGCAGAGGAGGGGAACAGCGTGACAGAGGAGGGGGACAGCGTGACAGAGGGCAGTGACAGGTGACAGAGGGCAGAGGGGGCAGCGTGAGAGGGGGCAGAGTGACTGGATGCAGAGGGGGAAGTGTGACAGAGGAGGGGGACAGTGTGACAGAGGGCAGAGGAGGGGGACAGAGGGCAGATGAGGGATACAGCGTGACAGAGGGCAGAGGAGGAGGACAGCGTGACAGAGGAGGGGGACAGCGTGACAGAGGGCAGTGAGAAGGGACAGCGTGAGAGATGGCAGAGGGGGCAGCGTGAGAGGGGGCAGAGTGACTGGATGCAGAGGGGGCAGTGTGTCTGGATGTAGAGGGGGCATTTTTGCATACAACTAAATAAGTATTTCTGTCCTGACCTAAATACTTATTACATTTTTTTGACCCAACTACTTCTAAAACAGGACTGCTCAGTAATTATTTTGGAGGGGTGCCTTGAAAAAATTTGGAGACTCTAAGGGTGCCGTGAACTGCAAAAGTTTGGGAACCACTGGATTAAGTAATAACACTGGCAAATACAGCAATGTACACTCAACTGAAAATATGTACAAATAAAGCTGGAACTTGAGCAACAAATGCTAGAATAGGGAATATACTGATAAAAGCTAGGTCAACTAAAAGCATGAGATGGTAAATGGTTATAACGTGACACGTTAAATAAGTTTCACACCAACGGAGCCATGAAATAAAGCATGTGGACACACTCCAATGCTGAAGAAGTTACTTTGGGAAAAGTTAAGTTCTGAAAAGATAGACACCTGTGTCTATTAGTCTCCCGGTCACCTCCGCTCCTCCCTTTGCAGACAGTTATGGGTGTTCTACCACTGAAATTAAGGAAACCCGGGAAGAACATGCAGGTTCCAGGCTCCACCAAGTGGAAGCACTTGGTCAGTGAGTAAAGTAGCAATCCTGCTTTAAGGTTTTAGCACAGAGTTTGTGCCACTATATTATTGTTTGTATTAGCTGCAAGAATGATCACCTTATAAGTAGTAATTATTTTATGCATCTTATTTTGGGCACTTTATATTATTTTTTTTCATTTCACTTCTGAAAAATCTTAATTTGGCATTGAATCCAGACAAATATTTATAATATGTCTGGAGCGGTTTTAGACCTCCTTGTAGTATGAAAGATAAATCTATTTTCAGTACTTTGTAAAGTTAATTAAAATAAAGACTTGTGCACATTTTGTACTATGTTCCTGTTTTCATCCAATGTATGTAAATCCTTCCTCAAATACACACATGGATTAACCATTAATGATTAACCATCTCTTATCTTCTTTATTACATATCTTTATTATTGGAAAGTTGAGTGTAACACTAATATGGAACTTTGTTTATCATGTTTCATGAACAGACTGTTTATGAAATCATAATAATGTGCACGCTATAATTACATAATGTTGTCTAGTTTCACTGGCATTAAGTGTAAATAAAATAAAAGATAACGCTTGTACTTTGGGACAAAGGAATGAAATGGCGGATGAACAAAAACATACATTTCAGGTCTTTTTGCTTGTTTTAATGGGAAAATTAATTATGAAGTGGAGCTAGGTGGTGTTGAGCTAAATGTTAACATCTCAGACTATCACCACCCCAGCAGAACCTTCACCAAACGGGAGATCTGAGGGTGGAGAGAGGTAAACATATCTCCAGAGGTGCACTGTCCATAAGTGTAAATGTCACATTAAGTCAATGGACCTGCCACTTTACTACAGAACAACCCCTTTCATGATGTTGAACATCAGTTTTTCTAAAATACTGCTCGATATAATTTAATCTTTGGCTTAAATTAATCATAACAATGAGTTGACCAAGTGGCTGTCTTTGTACCTGTGGCAATTTTACCTACATAAAGCTTGTTATTACTGTGCTTTGAGTGGTCTGGAACTGTCCAGCTTGGCTGAAGTGTAACATGAAAGCACAAATTGCACCCCATTAATAAAAGGATGAGATCCACAGACCATCAGTTCTGATTTGATGTAAAATACATGATCTTTTTGAGGAGTGGAAATGGCCATGCACCTTTCATTACAGCAAGGGAAAAACCTTATGGTATGTGCTCTCCATCCTTTTATCTTTTCTTTATTTACATGTCCATATGTAGTGTGTTTACACCACACGGCATATTCTGGCCAACATACCTTTCTTGCTTGCCCTCTTTCCTGACCTGACTATCCAGCTATTGTTCACCTAATAGTCATAATCACCTCTTCCCCAAAATACACAGCCCTAAACTCCACATATAGACTTATGCCCACGTTTACAATAAGTAGCCCTGTACCCCTTATAACTATGCCCACCATATATTAGCTGTGTGCAGCAAAACATCCTCATACATTACAGCCCTGTACTTTCACCCATGTCTTAAGTCCCATCTCTTTGTTGGTGGGTAAGGTTCTCTCAATATTGACAGGCATGAGAATGCCCTGCTAGTGTGGAGAACCAATGGAGAGGAATCACTGTGATTTCATCCAATGAAAGGTTTGCATGCACTAGAAATCAAAAAGGATTTTAAACAACAAATTCACATTTGTTTTCAATAAATGATTACAACGGTTAATATTGAAACTATGCAGCTTATGCTAGTCAAACAGCAACAGTGGTCCCAACCAATTATATTGCTTATTGCTGTAACTTGGAGAATAAAGTCGAGTGGTCATTGTGAACGCTGGGTTTACCTAAGGGATGACAGAGCTGTAGCTACTCACATGCTGCTAGTTGGACAGCACTGTCATAGAGCAATATTCCCAACAGACCACGTGAAAAATAAATTGCAAAAAAAATATGTGTATGCAAGAGGATATAATGTTCTTAATAAGTTTACAAATTAGATCAATTAAATGTAATCATGGATCTTAGATGCCAACTATTATAAAAAAAAGTTGTGTGTTAAATGAATGGCAGAGTTCATTTGCAAAGAAACTGCTTAGTTAGAAAGAACATTTATAAATAAAGGTAAAAAAAAATCACAAATAAAGGCTGGATTCAAACGCAGGAGGAATAATAATAATATATGCAGCTAACCAGCATACACTGATATGTCAGATACTAGGTATCATACCACGCATTCATGCAAAAATAAGTTACTATTAAGAACTGTAACATCCCAAAAAGAGAAATATTGCAACTGTGTGAAATAGTGAGTGACTAGGTCACCTTCTGATTAGGAACGGGCGGTCACACCCAAGTTAAGATGAAGTAACCCTCAGTACAGCAGCGGTTTTTAGTACAAAATGCTGAGTCCAGAGTGTACCGCAAACACGTGGAGTACTTGGTCTACTTTCCTCTTCTATGCACGGAAAGAATGGCGCAATTCAACATTTTAAACGACTATCAAAAGATAGGTAGTTTGCGTTTTCTCCTCAGAAACAATATCCAATCATTAGAGCGCCTCGTTAGCTATCCTACCTATGTAACCACAGGCGTTCAATCAATTAGGCAAGTTAATTTAAGCATTAGTTTTCCTAATATTAAGTCAATTCAAACCGATATTTGTATAAAGATAATAATAAAACAAAGCCAATTATTTGCTTAGCTATAGCTTATATATTTGGAATGCCAACAGTAGATCTCACATAAGATGTTAAGTAATTTAAAAAGGGACATAGGAATTATGAATTGATTCAATACAGACAAAAACAAAGATTATGTGAATGATTAAATCATCATCTTCATCATTTATTTATATAGCGCCACTAATTCCGCAGCGCTGTACAGAGAACACACTCACATCAGTCCCTGCCCCATTGTCTAAATTCCCTAACATATATACACACACACACACACACACACACACACACACACACACACATACATAGAGAGAGAGAGACTAGGGTCAATTTGATAGCAGCCAATTAACCTACCACTATGTTTTTGGAGTGTGGGAGGAACCCGTAGCACCCGGAGGAAACCCATGTAAACATGGGGAGAACTTACGAACTCCACACAGATAAGGCCATGGTCGGGAATTGAACTTATGACAGTGATGTGAGGCAGAAGTGCTAACCACTAAGCCACCGTGCTGTCCATAAATCCCACATGAAAAAAGGAAATGTAGGTATCTCTATATCAAGGTTTCCCAAACCCAGTCCTCATGGCCCCCTCCTAACAGTGCAGTTTTTCCAGATGACAACCTGTGGATCTGTTACAATGTGCCAGCCAGTAATGAATACACCTGTACTGCACTGTTAGGGGGCTGTGAGGACTGGGTTTGGGAAACCTTGCTCTATATCAAATGAAGAGACCAGGACAATTTTTATCCCTGCACCATCCTGAAACAAAAAAATATGCCCACTCAATATCTCTGCAGTTTTCTCCTTACCAAGAGACAAAAAAAGAGTAAGGATGAGGGGCAAGGACTATCTAAATTAGGGTGCACAATTGTTTTAGGTCCTATGGCCTTATTGGGAAATTAGACACCTCTGATGAGGCCACAATAAAGTATAACTTGCTTAAAAATATAAAATGCATAAAATTAACTATAGGAAAGGCTGAGTTACACCGTTACGCTCAATATTGTTAAAAAGTTCCTATGGGAATAAGAGAGTGTGCTCTGCCACAAAGCCACATGATCATGCCATATGGCATAGGAGGTGTGTCATGTCCGTCTCTTTTAACACATTTGGGGCTCCCTCCCCATTCTCAGTAACATATTATATATATTCTCACCTTTGTATGCTTTGTCCCCGATATGGCTCAGCATATTTTACTTGACAGTACCAGATAAGGCACCAGATATAGTTCAAAATAATGTACTTGAAAGTAGTGTTCAATGTTTTATCTCTGGACATATCAGGCATGGCTCAACAAACTATACTGGTCACCAGATATGACTTACTATTGTACATTTGGACCCAGATATGTCTCGGCATAATATACTTGGCGTGTACTATGGATCAGCCTAATGGAACTCCTAAATTTTGGAACTGGTTCTTAGATTTTGAACATATCTGTGAGACCTGTTCATACTGTGACTTCAGAGTCTGCCCTGGAGCTGATTTTAAGCTGGTGAGCAGGCATATGAGGCCAGTTCAGTGACAATATATTGCAAATTTCATTTACTTACATTTTCCATATCACCACTTTGGGCTATATCAGGTTAGACATGAGGCTTGTTTTTTATTTGAACATTTTAGGACTACCTTGGCCAAGTTACTGTAAAGAGGAGTCTTATCCCTACAGAACAAGTGGTCTCTTCTATTCGTAGGACACTACTAAATTAAACAGAAGCAATTTTACTTTGAAGCTTCCCTGTGCTATTGAGCACAGAGCAATTGGCATTTTTACCCATTTATCAAAAAGGGCCCTGCACTTACGCTTACTTTTAACAAAAATAACAAGTAGCACCATACCTACCCTCCATCAAACAAAGATTTTTTTCAAAAGCCAATGCAAGTAATAACAATATGCTATAGGTAGGAAGCGGGTGAAAGATTTAATTCCACGCGATTTAATTCCAATTTTAACGCTCCATTTTTTTTCATGAAACGGTCCTCTCGCGCTCCAGTAGAAGGTCTATTGCAAGTATAGGGTGTGCGAGAGGCAGCCACGTTAAAAGCTATTCAATTGTTTTTTAACGTGGCGCGTTAAACAGGCCAATATGCTGTGTTATCTCGCATCTCTTTGGGGTGTGATAAAAATAAAAAACCTAAGAAAACTATTTGAAATCATGTAATAATGAAAAAAACAAAACGATAAACTATTGTTTATCAGTAATGCCTAACATGTAAAAGTTGATTTTCTTTTGAACAAATTATGAAAAAAAACAACTTAAAAAATAATTAAATAAAAATCACTAATTAAATAAATTCATGTATGTTTTTGGTACAAATATGTATGTACTAATGTGTTTTGACATAATATAGATGATTCTATAGTAAAAAAAATAGTTAAATAAAAAAATATGCTAAAGAAAGTACTGTAATGTAGATATTATTAATGCGTAATGCAATCTAATGTATGAAAATGTATCCAATACTTTTTTTTGTGTTATACAGGATCGCATGAAAACTCCCCTTCACTCCCCTAAAAACCCGCAAACACAATGAGTAATGTGCGAGGGCAGCGTTCTCTCTTTTTCAATTGAATTAAGTATTCACGCTGCGTTTTTTTTAACGCTGCGGGGGAAAAAACAAAAACAAAACTTGCGGTCAAATGAATTCCCCCTCTCAGGACTGCATTCTCTGAAATAGGTGTGAGGTCACATGGATATTATTTTGTGGCTTGTCAGTTTTGCAGGGGTTTATAAACATTTTTGCCACCTGTAAAATCTCTTTTCGAAATCTGGACTGGGTACAGGCATACAGATAAATGTTAATTACAGTATTGGTAAGGTCAAGCATAGTTCCAATATCTGCAGCAATATTAATGCTCTTACTATAGTCCTCTCTATCTATTCTGTAGTGCATAGTCTTGATTATGATTTGGGTAATAAACCGCATGGTGCACAAACAGACAAAAGTCATTGAAACAGTCACTAAGAGCAACATTGACCTCACCCTCTGTTTCTTTGGTGAAAAACTAATGTGGGTTTGTTTAATTTCACAGTGAACTTTGTTGCTTTGGCAGATTAGCCTTAAAACGATTCCATTAAGTGTAAAGATTATAATGTAGGGGATGATATATACGAGAGTGGTCTGAAACCACACCAAGCTTCCCACATATAGGCTAGGTAGCTCATCATTGTATACACATCTAAACACTTCAGTCTCATTCAGTGGTGTTGACTCATTTGACCAGAAATATGGTACAGAGAGCAGGTAATTGCAGATAAAGACAGACACTATCACACAGACCGTCCATTTTCTAGAACAAAACGTGGGTTTCAGACAGAGAGTTCTGATTGATATAAACCGTTCAATGGTAAAGCAGACCACCAGCCAGACAGAAGAATTGTAAGCTCCATAATTTAGTACATCTCGGATCATACACCAAGGCACTCTGCTCCAGAAGGGTTCAGGAGTGTGGTACTTAAGGATCAGTTCAAGAATGACGATCTGGAGGATGACCATTGTATCAGCCACAGAGATTGCGATCATGTAGAAACGACAAGATGGTGAAAGTCCACAGTCTCTTCTCCAGAATATGAATAATGTTAGTAGGTTTGCTATAAAAAAAGATTTTGTAGAATAAGCTACAATGGAAGAGAGGACCACAACAATATCTATATCTGCATTTTAAATGAGCTGGATCAACTCACATGAGTAAATCTTCCCAGTGTCTTTCAGCTATCTGCTCTAGAACAGTGTTACAGTAAGAGTAGATGATTATATTTTCGCACATTTTATAGATGCCCACTTTCATTAAAGTCCTTATTCAATTTGCCTGTTTGTTAGAGTCAAAGCAAAGCAAACATTTTCTTTTACACCACAACTTAGGTCACACAAAGTTCATACATCCATATAGTTATTTAAATGTATCCCCCCACACTTTCATAGACAGGAGCTGCAAAATTTGTCTAAAAATAGTTTCAGCCATTCAAACCATAACATATATAAAAGAGCCACGGCGCACGACTGTACGGCGATTAATTCACCTGTATGCTACATGTTATTTTTTTTACTAATGAAGCCCAGTGGTTACAAAACTGCTCTGATCCCAAATCCCCGCTTATTTTCCTCTTGCAGTGACATGGTCTGAATTCACATTAAAAACACCATTAACGAAAACCCCAAAGCAATAGAAGATAAGTGGAAAGTGCAAGAGCATAGTATTTTGTACCAGGTTGAGTGGGCTAAGGTATGATTTCAATATCTTTTATGATAGAAGATGTTTGTTTACAATTATCTTAGTCAATTTATATTTTCTGGCTTTAAATTAGATTTCCAGATGGCCTCCTACAACAAAAATGGAAATTCAAAATCTTTTCAAGATGAATTAAGAAAAGTAATTGACAACCAGCCTCCTCCTGGTCTAGTGCATTAGCTATGGCATCTATACGTGGTCTACTGGGGGAGCTTTGCATGCTCAGAAACAACACACATTATAGATCCTGAAAGAGATTGCTATGCGAAAAGGACCAAAACCATCTGTAAAGGCTGCTCCCACAAAAGACGTTTTAAAACATCAGCTGGTTCTTAGAAGAATAAGGACATGAAAAAACAAACATGAAAGAAAACATCAACGTAAATAGACAACACACAAAGGGACAACATATAGCCCCTTTCCATTTATGATTGTGTGCAACTGGCCATTTAAGCCTGGAGTTTAGGACGGTAAGGAAATCCATAGGACCATCTTCATATTATCATAATGATTAATTTTTATTTCAGAAATAAACATTTAGGTAATTATATTTGATTTATAAACGAGGCTTCCACAGCACCATACATAGGGGGGGTTAGAACATACAAGATTATATAAAGATAAGAACAATGTGTACAGATAAGCAGATTAACAAGGACATGGATGCAAATAGCAGAACAAATAATATAGCATAAAAAAACAAATCAGCATAAGGCAAAATAGGGACAGAGAGGAAGACAGAGAGTAGGCATACGAGACATAGGGTACAAATATGAGACATAGGGTAGAGGACATCAGAGCTTGTTCCCAGTTTGTTCAACTGTGTTTATGAACACTTAGGTGTCTCTGTCTCCTGAACAGTATACAGAAACAAATCGAGGAAACTCACTAATTTTTTCTTGCACCCCATAAAGGTGAGCTGAAAAATGAGCAGATTCCTTACCATAATAGGCGGCAATGTGCCCAGCCAGACATCGCAGTGAATTGAATCAGCCCCTTAGAGTGAATGCCAAGATAGTTATGTAAGAATACAAATTAGCTACATCTGTGCTAATTGGTCATCTGATCAAATAGAATTCTATAGGGCAGATTCACTTCTCTGCAGAGTGCTCCGGACCTGTCGCAGGGGCATTCGATGGCGATGTAATATTACAGATATCTCTTTGCACCTTGGTGATTTCTGACAGCTCATATCAGGGAATTGAATTCCCCTCTATTACTCTTCGTCAGGCTGAATGAGAAAAGGCTAGAATGGTGTCATAAAATATGCTTACGGGTCAGCAGTCTAATACAGGTTATTACAAGAGAGAACAAATTCCTGTTACATACTTGAACACAACTGAATTAAATAGAGTTCAGGTGAACGCATACATGTCACACCTAAATCAGGACTGATATCTTACCTTCTAAATCATTAGCACTCTTACAAAAGTCAAACTTTTGTTATCGCCTATTGCCAAATTGTGATTAGAACATTTAACCTACCAAAGTGTGTCTTCAATTAACTAAGTAGATCATAAGCTCTATGGATCATTGGCCTTTTATTAGTAGCAATCATAGGGGCATATTCAATTAGCCTCGATGTTCCTCTGCACGTTATTCGGTACCTCAACATTGTGGATTTCTCCTCAAACCCCTATGGAGGGGGGGGGGGGGGAGGAATCTGCGATGTTGCATCACTGCTAGTGTTCCACAGCACTCCCCAGCTAACTGAATATGCCCCATAGGATTAATAAGACTACTTTGGTTTTTTGTTTTTACAATCATACCTGTAATATAACAAATGACTCAGTGACACAATAAACCATTGAATCCAACAAAAATAAGTAACATTACCTGAAGTCATAAATAAATAGCTAAAAACTACAGAAGACATAAAGCAATGTACTTGTACAATGTAAAAGTTGCAAGATGGTTTACATAAGGCAACAGACTAAAGTCATTTGCTGATGGAGACCCCACTCCATGCAGATAGTTTGTCCTACTTCCTAAATGTGGTAAGTTTCATTCCAATCTGCAGTACTGGTAATATGATTACCTACTGCTATATGAAGGAACAAGTGAAGTATACACTATCTACATACATTTACACACAAACACACAGACACCAAAGACACTGGCTAGAGAGAACTTTACTTAAATAAACGGCTACACTATCCAAATTGTAATAAAATTATATATGGAGGTCATATTTTTGTATACTTTTGGAAGAGTCCAAAAACATATTTCAGAATGTTTTTCTACTTTTATGACAAGATATAAACACAACATAAGAACGAGCTGTTGCAAATGCATGTATTAAAGATAAAGCAACATTTGTTTTAATAAACCAGCTTGGCATTGAGCACCGCAATATTTACTTACATGGGATTCCTATAATAGCCAAAAACGGATAGAACAGTTTCTGCAACCATATCATCCAGTGCTCATTCTTCATTGTGCAGTATCAAATACATCAGTTGCAAGAACTAATCTAGTTAACATGTCTCTAATGAATCTGCAAACACAGTCTCCTACCCTAGGGTTGCATTTCCTCGTCACATGTTTAATCAAACCATGGCTTTAATATACTTTGGTAAACAAAAAATTAAATAAAAAATACACAATAAAATGATGGTTAATTATTAAACAATGGTGGACCGACACCTATATAACAGTCAAGAGAGAATATTTTTTTTTTTAAATACATTTTTATTGGTTTTAAAAGGGTACAAAAGTTAGATTCAACAATATATCAAAAGGTACTGTGGTAATCAATAAGACAATATTAAAGTACAAAAATAGTGTCTAAACAAATGAGAGGAACCAAAATAGAACATGGAGTAACTTCTTACCGAGGTTTATTAGGGGAAGACATACAAAGAGGTGGTTGGAGGCAGGGGCGTAGGAACAAAAATTTTCATGGGGGAAGGGGGTGCAAAAGTCTGAGGACTACCATAGGACTTGGAGTCCCTTTTTCTTGCGTTTGGCACCTCGTTTTATGACAGTTGTTAACAGTCACTGTAGATGTACAAAGACTTCCAATACTATGTTAATTTTTATCAGTGCTTCAGGAGGCCAAAAACTTATTTATATGTTATTAAATACATATTATTAATATTAACTACCAATTAGTACAATATCTGTTAGATAGATAAAAATAAAATTGTTCATCTTAAAAATTTACATTTTTCATAATCATTAACCTAGTTTTTATTCAGATTTTGATGACAGCCTAATCTCATTTGATTGGGAATATTTTTAAATCTGTAGTCACTGCCTCACTTATTATGGTATGTGCTAAACATGTAAATTGCTATAGCTCATGTCTGTTACTGGACACACTGCACAAAGTTCAGTATAAAAGTAATTATCTAGTTGTTCATCACTACAGGTTATTTCTTAAATGATTATGAATGGAAAACGTAGTTTTCAGATAAAAACAAGTAATTTAATCTGTATTAGATCCATACTTCCATACTAAGTCTTTGCCCACCCAAAAGAAATCATGGGGGGGGGGGGGCAACTGCCTGGATGGAGGGGAGGTTAGTAAGCCAATGTGAGAAAGTGATAGTGAACAGCAATGAATCTCTAAGGGAGGGGTAGCTCCATAGTGATTGCTCCAAGGTGACCAGTCCGCCTGGAAGGCATTAGGGGTATTATGCAACATGGCCGTTATACTTTCCATGTGGTAAGTGGCCCACTCATTCTGGATAGTATTGGAAAGAGAAGGTGGGGAGATGTGTTTCCAGTGTGTGGCTATGAGGCAAGTCGCCACATTTATTATGTAGGGGATCAATTTCTGTGAGTGGCGAGGGGTATCAGAAATAGGTCTGGGCAACAGTGTGTATAATACAGAGTTCGGCATGCAGACGTCAGTGATTGAAAAATGAGAGAGTGGACTTCCCGCCTGTAGAGGCATTTTTTTTGGGCAAGTCTACCATATGTGCAGCAGGGTGCCTCTCTGACCACAGACCCGCCAGCAGAGATCTGAGGAATTGGGGAAAGAAAGATTATAAAGAGAGGCAAAACAGTTCCGAAATCTTTGCGCTATAAGTTTCGGATCATATATTAAGGAGCGGTCAGCTGATTTTAGGGATATTATCCAATTGCGGGTGCATCTAGCTTTGAGCTTGTAGGCAAGGAGGGTATCTGCTTTATCCCATTTTTTGTAATGGCTTTGCTTTAACCACTGTAGGGTATTTGCTACAGTTTTGGAGAGCAATTCGTTACTTAACCTCTCAAGGCAATTATCTTATGGTAAGTTAGTTTTTTAGGTCTGTGAGGTCTGCTAGCTGGCTTTCCAGGTCTCCGACACGTTCCTTTTCTGTCCACTTCTGAGCTATAGCTAGATTAATCAACACACCCCTAAGCATTTGAGATGGCGCTGGGCGTATTCAAGGCTCACATGACCATCTGAATTGCCGAGTGATTGGACCAGGACACAGGGAGGATCTGGAGGCCAATGAAGGCTTGAGTGGTCGTATGATCTATATAAAAAAATAAATAAAAAAAAACCAATTTGGGGGTAGAGGTTGTATTGAGCTGAATAATGGGTGTACGTTCTGGATGCAGGATACAAGATCTACCATGCATCATATAGGTTAAGAGTTAGCTACATGCTCAATTTTGAAGATTCCACTATGTGGCTTGATGAGATATGAGCAATGGAGTATCAGTCTAAGGAAGGATCTAGGATAGTATTAAAATCCCTGCCTATTATCGTCATTCCCGGAAGTGAAATGCTGAAAAAAAATCAACATAAAATTCACCCTGATGCCCATTAGGGGCGTAACCTGAGACCAGAGTTATTGGGGTGCACTCTAAGAGGCCTGTAAGGATTAGAAAACGGCCCAGGGGATCTGAGATCGCGGCAATGACAGTGAACGGGTGTCTATTGTGGATGAGTATGGCTGTGCCTCTGTGCTTTGCGTCTGCTGTAAGATATTGTTTAGAGGCTAAAGAGGGGTGGGGTATTCTGAAATGTATTTCCTGAAGGAGGATGGTATCTGGGTGCCATGGTGCGTTTAGTTGGTGAATTAAGGTCTATTAAAATTTAGGGAGAGGAATTTCAATGTCATGGTGGGTAGTGAGAGTGGAGCTGCTGATCCGGTAGGCGGGCGGCTGATTTTTTCAAGGCTACACGTGTTAGGTGGGGGTTGGATGGAAGAACACCAGGAAAGGACGAGGTGGGGGAAGGGGTGTGACCCCATGTCCTGGTACAAAAGCACTCTCCTTTACAGTGGGAGGCAGTGGCCAGCCGCGGGTGGAAGGCTTGCATGGCCTGAGAAAATAGTCAATGCAAGGAGAGGGACAAGAGGGGAACACAATGTAAGATACACACTTTGATAAAACAGGTGAAACATCAAATTATAATATATAAATTAAAAGCAGTAGGTAACCTAATCAACATTGAGGGCCTCTGAACAGTTGGGTGATATGAGTGAAAATCATATTAAAAGGAGAAGACATTAAGTTATATGTAGTAGTACCCTGTCGGGACCCAAGGCCACTCCACGTAGGGGAGGTACAGTTAGAACAGGAGTCCTGAATGGAGTAAGTCAAGTATGTATCACAAGGTCAAGTAGAGAAATCTGAGTAAAGAGCCTAAGCATGTGTAGTTTCAGAAAGATTTACACTATGGGAGTAAGAGTTATAGTTATGACATTTGTGAACTTAAAACTTTCGAAACATAGTTACTGAAGATAAGTGGGTCTGAAATCAAATCTCAGGCCTGTTGCCACTCTGGAGCGGGGGCCGGAGATCGAGTAGAAGCAGGTGGACAGCAGGTCCGAACCATTTGAGGAGATCCAGTCCCTGTTCCGGCGTCTTCACAGAGTGGTAGCGGCTATCTTTAGTAATGATTAGTTGAAAGGGTAAAACCCATTTCTATTTAACTGACTGATTGTGGAAAGCCTTGGTGACAATCATTAAGTCTTTGCGTGGAAGGCACCAGATCTTGGTAGAGTTGCACTTGGGATCCAGCAGAAATGGAGGAAACATTGCGTGCAAAATCCATGAGTTGCTCTTTCATTTTAAAATTGTGAAAACGGATAACCACATCCCTAGGGGGTTGATCTGAGCTCGGTTTGGGGCGAAGCGCTCTGTGCCCTCTATCCAGATGAAGGAAGTCCTTGTACAAGTCTGGAAGCAAATGTAGAAACATCCATCTAAATATTGCAGGAGGGCACCTGGGGTGATGGTCTCCGGAACATTTTTAAATATTATATTATTACACCGATTGCGATTCTCCAAATCTTTAAGATGATCTCCAAGTCAATTTCAGTGCGCAAATCAGAAACCTCCGTGTCAGGGATTTGTTGGTACAGGCAGACAATGTCAAGCTGAATCTTCACAGTACCTGTACAAGCACCCAGTTAAGCTATATCAGTGTACAGTTACGAGACGATCATCCTCATTTCAGACTGGATGGTTTTGGTTACAATTGTGATGACATCGTTAGCTGTCAGTTTCAAAGACACCACAGAGGCCTCATCAGAGTCTGAGCCCATGTCCTCCGATTCCACCGTGAACTTGGTGCACACGTCAGCGTTCTCTAGTGCTTTGACAAATGTGTGTTTGGGTGTAGATGGCACTTTTTTGTGACAATGTGACATTTTGAGTGATCAGACGGTGCCCGATATAAGTTGTAGAGACCGGTGTCAAGGGCTCAGTCAGCAGGTGATGGGACTTCCCAGTAGGGTTCAGTAGTTTAGGTTAATTGGGTTAGCACATAAAATTATACAGGTTTTTCCCCTCGCACCTGGCAACCTCATTCAGTGCGAGTCATAAGTATCTATTCAAAATCTGCATACACTGGAAAGCAAATTTCTGTAGCAAATGACAGTAATTTGCAGTTATATCCACCAAGAGGCAGCAAGTGGTCAGAAAAGCTGTAAGGCAATGATGCTGTAGTGTTCGCAATATCCGTTTCAATGAGGCAGGGGGTGAGACGTAGACACTGCCAGGGAACAATCAATGAGAGGGATTCAGGGTGGCAGTGAGGTGTCAGTAATCAGGGACAGGAAGGTAATCCTGTAGCACATTCCTTCCTACAGTGATGTTGCTACGAGATGTCTCAAAGCCGCAGCAGTCTTCTGATTGACAAGGTAAGTGTGCATGGATGAAAACTGTCTGGGGGATGCTCCTGCAGTGTGGGTTCAGTCTCCAATATAATACCCAAAGCAAAAGTGATCCGGTACTAGAGCCGTTCCTGCATACGCCCTTCTGAGGGTCGGATGTTGTGCTGCAGTCTTACACTGTGTGCAGCAGCAGTAGTGTGTGTGGTGGACAGTACAGGTGTGCTCAGTTCTCAGTGCGGGGAGAGCCGTTCGGCCGCAGGTATTTTTGCTCCTATCTTTTTCTCCCCCTTTTCAGCCGCGGCTAGTGTGTGTGCCAATCGAGTAATTGCAGCATCCGGCAATGGGGGTGGATTAGGCTGTGAATAACCCAGCCCATGGACTGCAGGGGGAAGGTGACAGTCAGATAGGCCTCAGTGGCCGTGTGCGAGGCTAGCGGGTTATGCCTCTCCTTGTGTGGGCTATAAATGATCAGAGGTTTTGGGTGGGCTGCCACAAGGGTCGTGAGGAATATTTGGTCATGGACACCCGACCGGGTGTTTTGTGCTGCGGGATGAAGAGCCGATAGTTATCGCAGCCTTCCACGACGGCGCCCTAGCTACGCCCCCAAGACAGAACAATTTAAAGCAACAATGGTGTAGTTAGGCAGCTCCAATTTACATACTGCATAAGGAACATGCAAAAGCAGGTGGTGGCTCATTGCTGGTAAAATCAAACTCAGGAGATTGCAGCCTTATTTGTCACAAGTTATTCACACAAACCCACAGTTTAGTAAATATACCTCTTGGAGTCCACCATTCAGTTTTTAGGTCATACTTGAAATATGCATTCAAATAAACAACCACATCAACATAATTTTACTTTTTTATTCCAAAGTCACAAAAGCAGCTTTCAAAATGAACTCATTATGTGTAGGTACATCCATGTGTATGGTTACAGCAAGAGCTAGAAATGATTTGCTTGTCACTTGTGTATGTAAAATGTAATCTGTACACAATGCATTTAGTGAGGTTTAAAAATAAAAAATATGCTTTTAAAAAATAAAACTATAGTTTATTTTAGCATATGCGCACACACACGCGAAACAAATAATAAATAGAGGGGACAAATCCCAAAATGAGAGTTTATCCAAACAGAACACACTGTAAGAAAACCACCAGTGAACAGAAGAGTCCCATGATCGCAATACTGTGCTGCGTATACTACCCACATCGACAGTAAAAAGACACATTATCATTTACTTATGGTAACCCCTCCTATGAGGAGTATATTAGGTCTGTCCATATGGAAAGTATATGTGCACAGCCTGAATACAAGATCTCTATCCTGCTCCATTTACCCCATGGTTTTCTCTTGTTGCATTCCAAACAAAGCATTCCAAATTCATGTCTCGATGAGCCTCAGGGCCATCAACTATTAAATAGTCAATAGGAGAACACTAGTAAATTAAGTGACTATTCAATATATAATTTGGTCCCCTGACAGTTATTACAATAATTGTACAAGATAAAAAAGGTATGTGAAGACAATCAACCTGTAAAAAGTGTTGAGTGTGAGTAGGGTAGGTCTACTTAAACAGATATTTTATTATTCCCCTTTTAAATGAGGACCAGACACCACAGCAAGATGAGAGACTAGCACAGGCCTGGCCAAACTGTGGCTCTCCAGATATCATCATCATCATCACCATTTATTTATATAACGCCACTGATTCTGCAGCGCTGTACAGAGAACTCACTCACATCAGTCCCTGCCCCATAGGAGCTTACAGTCTAAATTCCCTAACACACAGACAGAAGATATTAAGAAACTACAAGCCCCAGCATGCTTTGCCAGCAGATAGCAAGCCGATAGCTGGCAGGGTATGCTGGGACTTGTATTTTTACAACACCTGGAGAGCCACAGGTTGGCTAGGCCTGGAATAGCATGTCATGGATAACCCCCATCTTCCCTCATTGCCTCTACCTTCAACACTAGACCTGAAAAGACCTGCGGATGATGGCAAGGGTCTCTCCCCCCCCCCCCCTCCTCCCCTAGCTCTACTTAAGTCCTGATTGTCTCTCTTATAATAAAAATACCAGTACTATTAATCATATGTACCTTTCTTTTAGGTGTAGTAGCTGAAAGTAATTTTGCTTCGTACATTCATATTTTGTATACCATAAAACTATGCAAGAGATGGCTGTCCTGAAGCATATATTCTATACATTACTATACTTGGTATTTTTAAATAAAAAACATTAAGTATGAGCAGATTTTGCTTTTTATGGAAAAATTGGCAATCAGGTTTAGTTATTTATGTTTGTATGGAATGCATAAAGGACCAGAAAGGGTTTTTGCAATCTGTTTTCTTAACCTACATGACACAATAATACCATACTCTTCCTCTACATTCAGGGAGACTGAATTGTCTATCCTAGGGTTTAATACTGCACAAACACACACAACTTCATATTAGTAACAAACATTCAATCAAGGACATGACATTTTGAAACTCAGGAGATTCAGAAATTAAATTACCCAACTTGTTCCATTCTTTCAATTTCCTAACATGTATGTTTTTATTTTTTTAGTATACACCTTCTCTAATAGATATAGGGAAATGTCATTATTTTATCAAACTTATTATTAGAGATTAATCCTCTATCTGGAAAAAACAAAAACAGATTTTTAATCTTGAATATCATACTTCTATGCACTTTGGCAACAATAAAAATGTCCACTCATTCACTGAGAGTCACACTGTGTCTATGTTAACAATATATTAGTGTCCTTTGTTTTCTAATGCTCAGACACTAGATCATAGTTGAGAAGGGATATTTTGGATGCCACCAGTCTATGAGATGAACACTGTGTACAGGATCCAAAACAATCTGCACTCCTTGATCTCCACGAGGCTTCTTGCCATTCAATACTGGACAGTCATGGAAGATCAGTCTCACACGGTGGTGTCTCATATCGGTACTGACATTTATAGTCAACTAAAACAAAAACATTAAAATAAGGTGTTCAACATAGTAAAATAAAACAATAGAAATATGACCACAACAATGTATTAGGATGTAATTCTGCGGTGTGCTCTGGGGAGGGAGCAACTAAATATTTGTTAGCCAAGAAAATGTGACCTACTTTGTACTAGAGAACCACATTGGGGCTGATTCAATTCAAAGCGGTGTGCCACTATATTTTCAAATTCAGTTGTCTAATGCAGCAGTATGCAAACAGTCAGAAAGGCCAAGTGAAATAATCTTTATACTGTTAACCCAGCATATGACAATCTGGTGGTGGCACAAAAATAGAGTTATATATAATTTTTCTTATATAAAAATGTAAAATTACACATAGTAATTCACCAAAAAAGTACCACTGTTGTTGCCCAATTTATAATTGGAAGCATATACAGACCTCCAAGAAAAATTATATAACACTCTACACTTTTGTACAATTAAGCACTTGCTTTACTGTAGCAGGAATAAAACATTACACAAAATATTTTTCATTCACAAACTCACTCAAGAAATCAGTATGTCTGCTCCATGACTTTTTTGTTTTGTTTTTTCAAGACCAAATAATGGCAAAAATTACCCAATTTTCACAAACTGGATAAATGGGTGACCAAATAATAAGGGCATGGTTGTGTGTGCTATGTTTGACATAGCTAACATGTAAATTAAGATATCAAATACCACATAAAACTTATTCTAGTAACTACAATACTAGGCAACTCCCCCACCCCCCATGTCTCTGGTTTCTTTACAATGAGCGACAATGGCATTTTAATTAAGTAATTCACATTTAAAGCGATGGTTAACTTATATAAGTTACAAAGACTTTGATGTTTACAGTAAAGTATCAATCAAGTTTTACCTGATAAATGCAGATATCATAATGAAAGCTTTAAAGCACATATCTATGCACAGATACACAAACTCTACATGTGTTAGAATAAGATAAGCAATATATCTCTACAATGTAAGCCTTCATTGTAGAGCCATCTACCAATATATACTCTCATTTAGGTAGATTAATACTGCCATCTACTGTCTAGCTAGTCCTTACAATTCTCACTACCGATATTCAAATAGTCTTTAGAAACATGCAGGGTTGGTATTTCTTTGGGATCCTTTTTGGTGGACGACTGGAGACATTATATCTCAATCTCCTCAATGTGAAGATGGTGAAAGTGAAATGTGATTCAATGCCCTCTTGCTTTTGGCCCTGCTATGGAAGTTCTGAATGAGGCATTGTAAACCTTTGGCATACCGAATATAGCCCACAAGTTGTTTGTTGCAGAATCATAAATAGTGCAAATAAACCTAATTTGTTATAAGGGATACCAAAATATACAACTTGACAGAATAAAATAAAACAGAGTTTATTTGAATCTCACACTCTAAATATATATGAAGCATCAAACTATTTGACAAGTTGTGTTGGGGGTGTATTGATGGTTGTGTAAGGGTATACTATCCTTTTGTATGATTCTCCATTACAAGTCAGTTATAGATAATTTGCATAATCGACTAATGAAGAAGATTGTGAATTATTAGCTACCTGTGCTGTAATATAGCTTTCCTTGCGTACTCTCCATGTAAGCTCTAATTTGCTCTAACTTGCACCATCTGGCTTTCAGGACAGAACTGAAAGACTCACATGCTGTGTAAACTACGCAGGAATCTCTTTGGATGCCAACACACATATGGATGCACTCGAGCATCAGACGGTGATGCCAATGGACTTGCAGGCCTTATGAAAATGCTAATTTATAGAATGTTGGAGTTTGTTTAGAATCCCTTCAATTTCCACTTAGTCAAACAAGACTGTCTGTGTACCTAAATACTGGGTGCCAATTTACGTATAAACCTTTCCACTGAACATTGCCACCTTCTGTCTGCATTTTACCATTTTGTCCCAAGTTGGTACACAGTACATGTTTCACCTACATTATGTAAGAAAAAAAAAATAAAAAAAATTGTAACAATCATCCACACGTACACAAAATACTTACGTAGGTTAGGGTCATACCCATGACCACAGGGATGAATATAAAGTTTAGTGTGCTAACTTGAAGAAGGCAACATTCATGATCTGGGTTGTAATGGACTTCTTTGTACTTTGCAGGGGGATGCAGCTCATTAAGACAGTGGTTCTTCTGCTTTGGAGGCTAAAACATATATGAAGCCAATGAGAAAGAAATTATATAGATAAATATTAAACACATTTATGTATCATTAAAATAAAGCAGAAGATATTAATCTTTCCCTTACATAAAATAAGTCTTTGGACGGGGTAAATTAAATTAATCTCATCTGTATCAGTTGTTGTCCAACGCTTAGAGGACAATTGCTGTTTTTTTACTTACTCTAATGTAGCAGTTCCTGAAGTAGCCACAACATTCAAGCAGCTTATCACAATGTAGTGATGCCAGAACCTTTTCTATTAATTTATATAATCTACAATACAAGTGTCTAAAGCTAATTACTCCACAGGCAATAAACCTATACAGAAAATAGCATTTATTTGTTTATATCTAAGAATTAAAAAATATCATAAGTAACAATGTAGGTATCCGTGTCTTAAAACTGGTAAATATGGGGCTCACGTGGATGAGGGTTACTTAAAAATGAAACTATTTTCCCTCACCTTGGGCCTTTATGTTTAATTCTTGACATGTTTTATTGGGCATATGACCATAATTCTGTATATTTTGCATTTAAAATTGTACTGTGTACCTTCTCCTTTTTGTGTCTTTTTATTTTGCTTTCTGTACCCCTTTATCTGAAAAAGTTTTTTTCTTTCCCCCAACAATAGTTTTTATAAAAAAAAAAAAAAAAAACATTTTGAGAATATATATAAGAAGTAGCCTACCAGCTTTCTAAATTTGAAGTTAAACTCCCACAATGGGTCGGGCCTGCTCCCAGTTACTTTTCTGCACCAGAAAAGTAAACACTGAAAAGAGATACAAAATAATTTAGTTGTAATTTAGTTGTAACCAGACAAACAAAACTAAAGGTTTGTAAACACAGAAAAGTCAACGTTGTCATGAAGCTGAGAGATAATAGAAATGGATATCAGGAGGGGGTGGATCTTGAAGCAGGCGGTACAGTGCATGACGGTCTCCTAAATATAATGATAACTCTATATTTACCCAGGGGGTATTGACAGTGATGGACTCGGAGGACAAAGCATATTACAGACTGGTGTTTAGTGGTTCACGCTGGAGCTAGCAGGAAATTACATCTATAAATAAACTGCAGTGAAACTAACGCATTTTACACTCATCCTACATAGATGAAAATTACCAGTAACCTCTTGTGTAATGGCTGGTCTCAAAAAGGAATGTTTCCATGTAACGCCACAGGAGCTGAACATGTAATTTCAGAATGACAGTAAATGACCAAGGGCCGTCATGGACGTAATTAGCGACAACAAACGAAGATCACCTGCACTTTCAGAATGTGCTAGTGGGAGCCGGCCTGGATTATGGGTTTGGCTACTTCTTTGTAATTGAAAGCAAGTGTTGCAATATTATTGTAGCAGATATACAGTAGGATGTTTAGAAATGCCCTGCATAAGAAATGGTTACAGTTTCATTAATGGCTCCGTGTATGGCTATACTTGTAAATGAAAGTACCCATTTAGCAAATGGAAGTGTGGTTTAGTGCATGACTCATGTTATCAAAGTTCAACATGTCTTGTAGTGTGCATTTTGCTAAATGATTGTCACTTACAAGAAACTGCATATTATTACCATGAAAATTTCCTTTACAGTTTAAGATTACAATCTATACTAAATTGGAAACAGGGAGAAAATGAGTTGAGTTAACTGTGAAGGACTATACAGTCATTCACAGTAAAGAACAGAATACTCAGGTTGTGAATATGAACCAAGTGCAGTTTGTTGTATTTGGGACAATGGTGTTCTAGATAGTGTGCAAAGGTAAAGATAAGTTGATAGTTTGAGATCAGGAGGCATTAGTGTTTAAATGAAATGGGTCATAGGATTGTTGAGTGTTGTGAAGATCAGCCCAATATGGAAAGGTAGCAATTTCTAGTGATGGAGAATGTAAGGCCATGTAAGTCAATATCATTATTTAGATCCAAGAGCATTAGAGTTGTGAAGTGGATTTTCGGTAAGGAGGGCAGTCTACACAGGGAGAGTCAATGACACAAAACATGAAAAGCTGTGCCAACCTATGTAGGAGGTATGTATTGCCAGTATTCCCATCCACTGCCCCATCTACGGCTCATGGAAGCAGACCTTCTGCATTGCCCATTCTTCAGTCTACAGTCCGGGGGAATGAGTCATCAGCACTGCAGGACTCCTTACATGGAGTTCTGCAGTAATATAATAGAAGCCATGTGGCTAGCAAAGTGTGTTACTGCCATTACACAGCTGTGCTCTCCATGCTGAAGATGGAGCAGGCTGTTACTGGAGAAATACTGTTTCTCACAAACTCTGCACAGGAAGGGGGCTTTAAATATTTATATTGTATGTTTACTGGTTCTCTGAACAGATTAATATTCATATAAAAAAACAACAGTAAAAGCATTACTAGGAACTTTTCTATACACAGCCAATTTCATCCAATGTAGGCATGGTATGGGATGTTTGTGTTATACTGTAAGACTGTTGTGAGGGGCAGGTAATCCCTTATGGTACTCACATTAAACATTTTGTTATACTACACACATCTATTAAAACAGCAATTTTTATGCAATTTATACAACACACAAAGGAGGTTCATTCAACTGAAGTCTTTGGAGGATACAGCATTATACATCAGCAGAGAAATGTTAGAAGCGCCACAACACATTAATAAATGCAGATAGGGCAAAGACACACAAAGCTCTGTCCACATATTTCACTGAATACACGCTCATAAAGTAAACCCTTGCTTGCAATGTGGTCACTTTCTTCTGCTTCTCGAATACAATCACAAAGTGTAAAATGTACAGAAGTTGCACACACAGTATTTGCCCATACACTGAGATCGAATGGCTTGAGCTATTTGGGTTAAACAGCAGCCCAGTGATGTACATCTGTGTCTATTGATCAAGAAACTTCCCCATATATATTCAACATTAAAAAAAAAAAAAAAAAAAAATAGACTGAAATATAAAATCAGATAGGTGTGTGTAATTGTACCTGTACTAACATTTGCAACTGCTTGAGCTGCTTATTGGACATTACACTAGCTTCCTGTCGTGTTACAATGCAAAAACAACGTCTGTGTACTCCCAATTCTCAGAAAAACCCCAAAAACAGACACAACCACCTGTTGGCCACTCAAACAGTACTAGCTCAGATACAAAGTGTAAAACGCAAGTCATTGTAACATGGAATCATTCCACAAAATTGGTGCCTGCATACGAGCAGTACCAGCAAGTGCTATTGATTTTATTTAAAATAGCACAGCAAACATTCCATCAATAAAGGTTCAAGAAGTCAAATGTAAATGACACACAGTACATTTAAATACAGCTAATAGCAACAAAAGAAAAAACTAAACAGTCCCTTCATGCAAAAAAAAAGCACCACTTGTGCAACCGAGCCTACAGGCTGTGTCAATACACTCAGCTGTCAGCAACAATCCAACTAACTAGTTAGAGGGCAGGGTGAAGCACAGATCTAAAAGTCACTTATCTACATTGGGAGGGCCGAGCAAAGTAAACAATAAGCCAAAAAAACAGATACCACATTCACCAACACTGTATATGGAACTTGAAATTTTCTCTTTACAACAGCATTTCTCATTTAACACTTGGTTGAAGAGTTCCTTCCAGCGACAGTTTGAAATATGGTAGCGTGTTTTTTTTATAAAAATTGCCTGCTCTCGTTTGCATTACAGAAGTCAGCAGTCCTGTGAGCTTGTGTGACCTACCACAATGCTGCTGAGCTGTTTTTACGCATGGACGTTTCCACTTCACAGTAACAGCACTTAGTAGACTGGGGCAGCTCTAACAGGGCAGAAATTTGAAGAACTAACTTGTTGGAAACGTGACATCCTATGACAGGGCCACACTGAAAGTCAGAGCTCTCCAGTACAACCAATTCTACTGATAATATTTGAGATTGTAAGGCTGTATGCTTGATTTTATGCATCCATTAGCAATGGGTGTGGCTGAAATGACCAAACACTAAATTAAAGAGATGTCTACAAACTTTTGGCCATGTAGTGTGTGTGTGTGTTATGAACATTAACAACAACAAAAAATCCTAGAAATATCCAAATGCTGTAATGGAGCGATATTTTAGAAGTTTGAAGTTTCACCAGAAGCAAAAGTCAACTGTATTAAAACAACTTATCAAAAAATAGTAAAAAAAAACCCCAACAACTTACTGTTGAATTTAACAAAGTGTTTGGTGTTGATTCCGGTAATGACGGGTTTTTAGCCACTCTGGAACAAAAAGGCTCGTACATATGATATAGGGAACGAATTACACATGCACGCAGCGACCGCAGCCTGTACATACATGCTGGATGTAAAGTAAGAGGAAGGTAGGAGTTTGGATGGTAATGTCTGGAAAATAAATAATCATTCATTGAAATATCACAAAATATAAAAGCAATTTACAGATTATAAGTACAAAACACATCAAATACATTTTAATAAATTATCCACAATATGGGACCAATTCAATTCGGCTGCGTTATTCTAGGGATAACACGGCCTATTTCCGCTAATACACAGTAATAGTGCACAGTATTGCCATTAAAATTTCCATATTAACGCTGATTTTTGTTCGCATTTCTTGGGGCCACGAGCAAATATCAGGGTTAGAATTACCGTATTAATGGTAATACTATTAGCACTGCGTGACTCCTAAACGTGGTCGAATTGAATTGGCCCCTATGTGTCTATATATGCACTGACATTCATGTATTGCTGCACATAAAGATATGACATGAGTATTAGGACGGTTATAAACAAATACAAGATAATTAGTGAACTAAACAGATCTATATAAAATACATGTAATATTACATTATAGCTACAATGACAAGGACTTTCCAATCTGGAGCTCTTCCTTTTTGATACTTCCAATTAAGAAGTCAATTACTAGATTGCAGAAACAATATGATATATGCGAGTATGGGGCAAGTACTAGCAAAATGGATTTATTGGAAATACACTTTAAAATGTGGAACGCACTTAACATATTGTAATACAGCGTGGACCAGAGTCATAGATGAAAGGGCGAGGGGTGAGAATAGGTATAGGGGTTGTGCCCAGAGGAGTTTATGTTCTTATGTCTAAGGGTTAAACTACACAATTGCTTTTCAGTCTGTCACCTATCTTGTAGCAGCTTTTGATTTATTTATTTTTGCAACCGCTGCATAATGCAGCCAATCACTTTCATGAGATTCCGGGTCCAAAAATGCAACATTGACAGGCATAATGCAATTGCAAGGCAAATACGAAAAATAAAGACAGGAAATAAGGAGAGAAGATGTACAGTGAGTTTTGTTCAAAAAAAGTACATGTCAAGGGTCCATCATCCCGTTACAGCAGTTACTGGCCGGCCTAGAGCAGGGAGCAAGGAGGTAGGTGTCCTACAACGACCCAGTTAAAGCCCTTATCTCACCCCAACTGAGAATCTGTTGCACAATTTGAAAATTAGGATCACAAGGGTCATCCGTCTAACCTGAACAATGGGGAGCAAATCTGCCTGGAACTATGGGTCAAAATCACTCCTAACAGTGTGCAAAGCTGCTACATACTTAACCAAGGAATGAAAGTTAATGCTGCAAAAGTGGACTCTACTAAATATCAAAGTGTAATAGCTCAATACTATAAGCAGCATATTCAGGTTTTTCTTTTTAGTAAAGATATTTTTGTAACAAAAATTTTCAGTGCTTTTAATTTAAAATATCACAGATCAAAATTTCAGTATAGGATTTGCTATTCAGTAAAATGAGTGTATACATAAAGGGTGTGAACACTTTTGCATACACTTCCTTACAATGAAGCTGTGGGAAGTAGGCAGCAGTAATTTACTTTTCATGCAATCCTACAAGGAAATTGCATAAGCTATTTACCAACTTCTTCCATATGTGCATATTCAAATAGCAGGGACTCATGTTAATAATACAGTGGCATAAAAAGGGATATACTATTTAACCATGTCTGATAAAAAGGCAAATAATGACTTTCCCAAGATCAAAATATTAACCCCACACAGACCCTGGTCCCAATCTATGTAGCAGACATAAAGCCATGAGAATCACTAAATACTATGAGAATATGCTTTACATTACAAAATATCTAAAAACCATATTGAAGCAAAACGCTGTGTGACCCAAGAATAGCCACCAAAAAGGTCTTGGTGCAGATCTTTTATCACGGGATTAGGATAGAAGTATAGGTCATTAATATTCTACACTACTTATCACACCTTTTGTACAATCTCATCCAAAAGACAGCAGTGCAAGTAACGGTCCAAGTTTTCTTACAAATAAGCGCAAACGTCACAACATCTTCAGGACGGATGTAAGAGGAAAGCAGAAGCCAGATGTCAATGGGATAATCCTCTCCAGTTATATCTGCGGTGCCATTGTCTGAAAGAGGAGCATACATTCATTGAAATATTTTATTTTGAAAACAATAAGAAAACTTCAAAACAATTACATAATAATCAAGTTCAGTAACTATCACATGATGTGGGCTGTAGTGAATGATGGTTTGTCTGGTCAGTACCACGCATGAAGGGGCTTAGATATGCTGGCTCAGCAACAAACCACACTAGCATTCATTGTAAAATGTTGGAATCTATGTGAAATCTGATTGGTTGCTATTGGTAAATGAACCTTTTGCTCTTCAGAAGCCTTGCCCCCAAACCAACAGCTACTTGGCAAACCTCCCAAAATAGCATTTTGGAGCCAAGAGAAATATTAAAGACTTTCTTACGGACCCTGCATTTACCAGCAGAATAGTATGCACCATCAGCATGTAGTCAGCTGATGCTGGCTCCTGCATACAGAAGCATGCATAATATTTTCTTAGTGCTCGTAATATTAGTTGCAACACCAGAGTTACTACTTCCACTAGAGCCTGTAAATGTATGAAAAGAGCCCCCAAAACATATAGCTTCACACACACAATTCCTCTTCACATGAGGAATCTATTCAAAGTGTAATACTAAAAGGTCAGAGAAGAAAAAGCCTAGTCCAGGGGGCGGAAACCCCCGGAACATGTGCCAGAAGTGGCACGCAGACCCCTTCTGTCTGGCATGCTGAAGCTCCGCAGCTGTCAAACTAAAGAAACACAAGATGGGTGAAACTGATGCACAGCAGCTCTATTTCAATCATCTTAGGTTGCTTTAGAGAAGCAGCTCCCACGGAACGAAAGCTGCCCAGGTAAGTAAGAGGCACAGCAGGGAACTGCGGTTTGATGTGGTCCCATTACTATTATAATGATACTAACATGATAAAATAATAAATTTATAATATATATATATATATATATATATATATATATATAAGTTAGTAGTGGCAGTATGAAAATGTTAGTGAATGTAATATGATAGTTTTTTTGATCAAAACAGTGAAAGTGGTGTATGCCATTGCACTGTAAACCAGTATTATATATAATGATTTTTTGGCAGCGCACTGAAAGAAAAAGGTTGCAGACCCACCACCCCTGGTCTAGACTTACATAGTGAGGAGAATTTCATTCCGGACATTGGTTCTTTCCTTTTCCACTCAATGATTAAGTAAAAAGGCGAATTGACAAATCTCTTAAAACCAGTGAGGCTCATTAAAGACACAGCTCAAAACTACTTGGCTCTGCCCAAAAGGGGCAGTTATCTGATACCAGCGTAGCAGGTATATACTGAGGTCAGTGGCGAGACTCCCCCCTTCTAAACTGTGTACTGATTTGGCGGACCGATCCACTAAACACCAAGGTCAAACAAGTACAGCGAGTGCAATCACCAACAGAACTAGCATAGTGGCTGTATCCACCAACTGGCCAGAGCCAGGAATTATCAACTGGTTGGAGAAGGAGTCTAGCCCTATGTCTGTATCTGCAAAAATGTATCACCAACAGCAGCTATAATTGTTACTCCTCTACCTTTTGTTTCAAGTGAACCACTTGCCTCTGAAATTGTAAGCTTATCTAAGATGGGTCACCTTTACCTTTATATCATTGTATGCACTGTTTGAATCATGATCCCCTCAACATACAGCTATACATAATATGCTGGTAGTTTATAGATATCAATCATAATAATCTTGTCTACACAGTCTAGCCATTAAAACAGTGGGTCCTCTATCTGCCCTCTAGTCCATTTGCAGAAGGTTTTGCTGGGTATCTTCAATAAATGCTTCCTAGGAACCCACAGATCTTCAGGTATTGCTTCAGGTATTGTCAGGTGGATGACAATATTGCTGGGCTGCCAACTAACCCCCCCCCCCCCCCAATCTAACTTTACCCAGGCATTGCACATGCACTGCATATACCCCACACTTGTGTCTTCTAGATGATATTGTTAGCAGATGGTCCCATGTTGCCTGCATTGTGTTTATTTTTGCAGTGTTTATATTTCCTTCACAAGATTTATGTCGTTCCTGTATAGAAGACAGCTTTAAAATCACTCATGAAAAGGAGTGAAAATGTCTTGTTCCTGTAATTAAGGAGGGTGGTTACATCGGTCACATAACTGCATAGTATGGAAGTGTTCACTTCCCCGTATTATTTAAGAGTCAAGTGAATTTTAGCACTCCTCCCTTTACCACATCCAATGTGTATTAGTGAGTGTGAATTCTATTAGTAAGATAGAGTTCAGAGAAGAGAAAAATATACCAAGCTCTTTACTAGTAAAATAAAGGATAATGGCATAATTATTCATAAGGATAATGTTTTAGGTTTTGGTGGGATTGTATAAGCCAAATAAGACAATGTGACTTCCATACCAAGTTCTTCCAATCCCACTGGTTCCTAATGCAGAAACTCTCTACTGTTTGGGTAAATTTTTTTCCCCCAAACTGATAGTGAGGTTTTTAAAACGTTGACAATCCTACCAGCAGTTTGAATAAACAGGCTACCCGTACAGGTGGAGGGGATCGCATCGCATGCTGGAGACACTGCAGGACCTGCTATATGGAAAGATTGGGGGAGCATGTACATGAAAATGATATTACTTGACCTTGAATCTGTCATAACTGCTTCCAGGCTTAATGTTGGTGCTCTTCATGTACATACTTTTTAAGAATATAAATTATGGTTCCCTGTTACACAGGAGCTAATGTAGAAGCGCTCAGGTGACAGGGAGCCAGCAATTTAATTATATATAGTAATGTAACCAAGCTAAAATATATTTGGGTCAATATAATTGACGTTTCTTTTTAGGTCTTCAGCTTATTTTAGATATAGCAGAGCCCCCGCCTTACTTGGAAAGCCCAAAGTCCTAACCACTCTGGAAAAAAAGATACCAGTTGTGTGTTCTCTTACCCTTGTGCTTCTTACTTTTCTTTTTCCTACAAGTGGAGACTCCATTTAGATTTTCCATGTCGTTCAGTTCATCACTACTTTCATATTGCTGTTCATTCTCAGACAAGACGGAGAATCCATCCTCATTGGGAACTTGGGAGGATCCCAGGCCACAGAGCGCTTTCACTAATACAGCAAAATCAGAAAGAAAATTACATCCACACATCATAAAACAATCTATACAGTAGACCATGAAAAACGGTTCATACTTAAAAAACACAAACAAATGTATGAGCATTTTTTATTCAATTTGTTACTTTTGCTATAACTTTTAATTGTTAAAACTAGATAAAAAGTATAATTTACAGTGTGATTCATTCATTTACGCTATATGTACTCTTTCAGGAGAAAGTTTAACATGTATTCAAAAAATATATTACTATTTGCTCAGAAAACATAGGCCAGTTATACAACATTTCACGTTTACTGAAGTGGACTTGACATTCCCACTACAATAGTGTCTCTAGAAAAAGTAAATGTAAATAAAGTGTCTTTGTTTAAAGAAAAAGCAGTTTGATTTATAATTTTGCAGCATCAAAGCAAGCGTGACAGAGGGGGCAGAAGAGATAAGCAGTCTTTCTAGTTGTATCTGTTTACCCCATTATAAGCAGCCAATACCAAAGGATTTTGAAACAACAAAACAGAAAAACTATATACAGCAAAACATATTTATAGAAACAAACTGTTTATGATGCGAAATATAGGAAAAACAAACAGGAATAAATACATTTATAAGGACACTGGCTCTGTTCGGAAGGTATTAGTTACAAATGGGGTCTCCCCATGAAAGATCATTACGCATCTTGACTCCCAACTTTAGCTGGGATAACCCAATAAATCTACAAGTTGAATGGAATATATCAGGACCACCTTCTGACGTACCTGTAGAACCAGTTATACAGCAGAGACAAAATCCCTGGATAACAGTAAGCCAGAAGTTAAAGAAGCGCAAAGTGAACAGCAGATGTTAGAGAATCGGAAGGCATAGCACTATTTAAGCTTCGCTCCAAGGAAAAGGAAAAAAGAAAGACTACATTTTTTCCACCAATAGCAATTTAGGTTTTTCCAACTTGTACTGAAAATTGCCAGAGGTTGACCAGCTTTCAGCTCTGAGTGGCCTCTTTACCATCTCATTTTCTTTGGAGTTGATACAAACAGAAAAAATGTGTTTTGAAGCTCAGCATTCAGAACCTTAAGCTCAAAAGCATTGTATTTACTCTTCTTATTGTGATATTTATAACCAGAGCTTTTCAGGTACTCCTATAGATAGAGATCAGGGTCTTATTTACCCCCCCCCCCCCCCCCCCCCCAAAGATATTTATCTCCATATGTTTAGATTCATTATGATAGGTTGTGCCATAATGTATCTAAACAATTAGTAACAGCTAAGCTCTAAACAATAGTCTTAGGTTTAGAACCGTTTCTATTAAGGCCACATGGCTAGGTACACCCTACAAAAGCTACTCAACATATTTAGAATGTAAAAGGTCTCAAGGTATAGGAACCTATTCAAGCAGCACACTAAAATGCTATTTGAACTAAAACTTGAGTTTAAGACTTTCCTCAAGCAAAGAGGCAGCTTATGATTACCAGCTTCCCTTTTCCTTGGAACAGATATCTTGCCCATTGGACTGTGGCTCTGTTTTTTTTTTTTTAAAGGAATACTTCACGTCATAGTCACTTGGCTTATAAAATGATACCAACCCTAGTCTACATTCTTTATCTCTAGTGGTGGAAATGGTTTTATTCCAGGAAGACCTGCTGTTGGTGGGAGGCCTCAATGCCCTTCTAGTTTGTTCCAATGGAAAGTCAACTGTAAGACAAAGGTCAGTTGTCCCACTTGCTCCAATGATTAGTTAGATTCCTTGAGGATACTTGAAAAAAGATTAAACATTCAGGAGTACGTCATTCAAGCAGCCACCTGGATTACATATTAACCAGGCTCACTTACAGTACATACTGTATATACTCAAGTCCGGGATACATTGTAAGATCACGTTCCACTTACTTTGAATCTCAAACTGCTCATACAAATATATATATATATATATATATATATATATATAAAATAAAAGTAGAACTTAGACACCATTAAAAGATTTCATATCTGTAACAGGATTCATAAAAGCATACATAGTTCTTGGAGATCAATTGTGGTTCTTACACTGCCGAAGTAAAAAGATGGGAAACGCATAAATGCGTAATTGAGAGGAGTTAATAAAAATCAATTTAGAGCCATAGAAGTAAAGAGATTAGTGGAAGTCATTAATAACTTGGATAAAGTCCATAAATGCTTAGCAGACAGATCCAAATTCTTGGACAAGCTGAGAAACATTGCAATAATAATTTCAGCTAATGCAAATATTTAAAGGCCTGTATTCCATATTTCTATGGAGATAAAAAATGCGGTAGACTCTTAGATAGCTTTATCAAGACAAAGAGGGCCCTCACCTCATAGTAGGTGTCAAAGAAAAGATTCATAAGAATTATAAAGATTGTGGGCAATTTAAAGATTTTTATGACTCGCTCACAATTTGCAAAATCGTGTACATAACCATGACGGTTATGCAATAAATCAGTATCTCTTCCCTGAAGCTGAAAACCCTCGCTCCAACTCAGGGTGAATATTTGAGGAGCCCTTTTACTACTGTATAAATGACACACGCATTAAATAGCCAGCAAGCAGGAAAAACTATAGTCCAGATGGTTTAGTTTAAAATATTACGCACCGCTTCAAGCAGAGCTTCTACCCTTAGTGACAAGCTTAAAAAAATAACTATAGTAGCAAACAACTGTCAGAATATGACTGCTACCTAACCCCAACAAATGTTGGGTTTAGGTTGAACAGGAGATTGTGGCAGGTATAGACAGTCATTGCTTAATACGGATTTTAAATGAGGTGCTTAAAAATAGATGCAAACCCCCTACTTTTCTTACCTAAACCGCCTGAGCAAGCTAGTCACTTCCTAGAAGAGAAGCGCAAAAACACATGAGCTGAAAGATAGTGTTATAGCATAGCCCCAATAAAAAGATAAATTCTATACCAATATTGTTTCTTCCCACCCATATATTTGGAATATATTAAGGTGTTATGTGCTTGCATCACAGCTAGAATTAAAGCTCATGGCCAAGATGTGCACAGCTGCCAGTTATCATTGCTAATTTTTACTTTTAATATGGAGGGTTTAGCTGCCTTAGTTAGACAAAACCAAAGCATTTCATGGGTCATCATTTGCATGAGGGAAGAGGGACTGGCACTGTTTACTGCAGACATCCAAATTATCCATCTGAATATTCAGGTTTTACAGAAAACTATAGTCTTTAGTAATTTGCTGTTCTTTAAGATAAACCCAAGCAAAGCAGAAGATGCAGATGTATTGAGGAGTCTGTCCATGCTAGAGAGCTTGAAATGAATCTATGCTTTTCATTGGTTCTTGTCTGATAACAAGAACCAAACCTTACAGCTTTTTCAGCTGTAGTTTTATTCCTCGAGGAACCACTAAATTTGTTTTTGTTTGAATTAAAGCAATGAATTCATTGTTATAATTCTCTCTTATGTCCCCGACCAGTCACCCATCCGCCTCTTTCATTTTCAATCTACTATACTTCACATCCCATAATATAATAAAAAAAAATCTATAAAATTTAAATTAAGATGCCCGTTTTACTCCTAACAGATTGATCATGTAAATTGCACTGACATATAAAGCAATGTGTAGTGTAACCCTCTGAAAAGGTCAGATTCTGGACTGCTTACAATGTCATACAAAACATGGCAACTGCCACATCAATGACAAGGTGCAACGATCACACTCTGACAACAAGCTAAGTAATATGCTTATTAAATTCCTAGGACCAGAGTATATTACACTACAGACACTTCCAAAAACCATTATTTACACTATACATAGATCTTCAGAATACTACTTTAGTTCCACTTTAATATATATGTAAACAAAGTGCTTGAAAGCAGACAATGTAATAAAGGATCAGATTATGTGGCAATATTCCCTTTTCAAAATAAACTACTCAGTGTCAACAGGTATGCTTATGGAACAGTATTTCGACTAGATTAACCAAAATAAAGAGGAAAGACCATATTTGCACACCTACCACCACCCATTCTCCCAGAAAATCTTACAGCTTAAGGGAAAAGAAGATCTAAGACAATTAAATAACAATAATTAAAACATATTATCCAGTTCTCACCTTCTTTTTGAACTGCATTGGCCACCGATTTTTTCACTCGTCCAGACTTCACAATTGCTGGATCAGAATTGGCATAATCTGCCACCGTAACTGGAAGAGGAAAATAAACACGTTACCATTTTCAATGTGGCTGATTATCCCCAGCAATGGGAAGACAGAAAAAAACAAGTATGTAATAAAATTGCTGAAGCAGAAATAAAATTATAATGGGTGCAGCGAGTGGCGTCCTTGCCACATAATCTCAACAAACTCAAACCTATTAACAACTAATAACAAAGGAGGTGGAGGTTAAGGAATAATGCAATCTTTAAATAATATCTGTGATGAACGTAATATTGGCACATTAAATGTATGCGCTTATTTTATAATTGTAACCCTAGAAATACGTTTTGCAAAGACCTCAATAAACCCCAATACATTTTCTGGCTTTGTGGGTTTTCAAAATGCAGTCCTGGTGGGGCAAAAGTAGTTTGTAGGTAACATTACTGCCCTATGTGCAATGATTGCAGCAGAGAACTAGATGAAGCATTGCAGTAGCTGTTTCGACCCAGTACCATTATCACCAAGCTCTCTTCAGTATGTCTCAATTAGCTAGTATGTGTGCTCTGTACCAGCAGCTTGCAGAAAAGGTAACAGGAGTTTTATGCGGAATACAGTGGGACAGACAGTCCTTTAACTGCGCCTGTTATCCAGCGTAAACAATATGTACGCCACAGGAGGCCTAGTACTGCTGTGTCTGCTAAACTAAAGCTTATAGATACCATGTTGTATTGCCAAATAGCTATATTTTGACCTAATAAGAGTTAATGGAAACAATTTGTTTAAAAGTAGAACTGTCCTATAAGCAGAAATTACAGTTAAGAAAGGACATATTGCATAGATGGTTTGAAGCACTATTAACATAGATTCTGATTGAATATTTGTGTTTTTGCAATGAAATTATATATCTATATTTTCAGTTATGTTTCCTTTAAAGCTTCACAATCACCTCCACATTACGTTTTACTAGCTTTCTTGCTCCCGCAGCTGGAGCCCCCTGCATTCTTCTCACTAGAGCTAAAAGTCACTAGGAGTGGAAGGACAGTGGCTTATGATGAATCATCCTACTCACACACTCCAATGCCACCATTTTAAAGTAGCCAATGTAAAGGATTTGCAGATTTTGTATTACAGAACAATTATAGTCCCAGGAAGAATAGTTGAATGGAGCAGTCCCTGAGGCTCTGGCTAAGGGAGGGAGGTTTGTAAATTTTTAATATGCTGGTAGTAGTGCAGCTTTAACACAACACTAGAGAGATTATAAGAAGTTTCCCAACTGGTAGAAAGCTTGGTTAGACATGGTCTTAATGTACGGTCTGCTTATGAAAGAAACACCTTTATTACATGGTCAATTTTTACTCAGGTCTGTGTCAGATCATCATTTATTCCCTAAGGATTATGTCAAGTGGATAGGGTTTGCATTCTTTAAAGTCAAGAAGATGAGGGAATATGATATGAAAGCTTATTTAACTTATAAATGAGCTATCATGCTTCATGATCCACCATAAGCATATCTCATGTTACAGCCTTTTTGCTTCTGAACTTATCAGGATCTGTTACTAACTGGCAATGGCCGTGTACTCAAGTTGTTCATATTCTTCTACTGTCTGTAACTTTCCTATAGAGCAAGAGTGCCAGGTTTTGAGAAAAAGCATCTACTTAACTAGAACTAATATAGGTCCCTGTAAATGGGACTATTGCTAATGATTTATTACAACTCTTAATGGCTGCACAAGTGAAAATGAGTATTCTCTTGGGCAACCTGGATCTCTCCAGCTCTAGTGGAACTATGTGTCCTAAAGGCTGCCAGGCATGATGGGGCTTGTAGTTCAACAACAGCTGGTAAACCACAGGTACCACTAACTGTTGCACGTCTAATGATGTCTCTAATGGGTCTATAACGCTTCATCACATGCGATAAGGAGATGGTGATGTTCATAGAACAGTCATAATGACACGAGGTTTTCTCCCTCTCACCTCTGTGAGAGCTCAAGTCATCAGCCCGAAACTTCAGCCGCTTTCGGTCCCGTTTCCTTGGCATGGCTGAGGCTTGGTTGGGGTGAGGGTCGCGCAGGCTGTGGATAGGGGGAACCCGGTGCGGCCATGACTACAGACCACGTGGGATAGAGAGGTGTAGAAGAGAAAGTAGGTGAAATACTCCAGGGTCTTCGGCCATCACGGAATATATCAGCCTCTTCCCCAGTGTCACAGTATTGACCTGGAAGTAGTCGTACTTCCGCCCGCCAGAACTACACCTTGTGGTTGGCAGATTACACTAAACAAGACAGACTGTATACTAAATGTTGGCTCCACTTACCAGAAAGCTCGTTTGCTGGTTAAACCGTGTTCAGCAATGCCATGTTTCTATTTATACAAAGCAGGTGGACGGAAAATGTTAGAGCTCAGCTACCTCTATATTCGTTTATTTATATATAAATATATCCACCAATATGTATACTAATTTAATTTTCAACATTTTTCCAGAAAAGACAAAAAGAAAAGCAAAACCCAAGCATATTCAATTAAACAACATATAGAGGTCGAATTTAAAGAGAAGTGGAAGACATCTAAATTACTGTTTATTATAAGTTAAGGAAAATTGAGATTAGGTTGAACTTCTTTCATTTTTAAATGAAAAACCAGGACACCATGACCTAAAGTTTACTCAAGCCATAATATTGAAATACATACTTCTATTTGTATGCCAATTAAAATTATAGGAACTTATACCCAATTATCACGTTAGCTTAGAAGTCAGTATTATGGGAAAATAAGCATTGTCAGTTAAAGATAAAAGGATTGTCCTGGGGAATTCGATACACTTGGTAGCCCTATTGTTATAGGGGATGATCAGTTCTGGGGGCTAGAGTCAAGGTCTAGGGGGCTAGAGTCGAGGAGAAAAGCAGGAGAGGCGAGAGAAAGATTCTGTGGAGATTGTTCCCGGCTCCAAGAGGGCCTGGTACATTTCATAGTTTAAGAAAGCTATGAGGGATTTGTATATGGCTGTGGTCTTTAATTACATCCAGATTGAAGAATTGATGGTTAACTTACTACTCCAATGCTGCACCATCTCACCTATTTCCATAATCGCGTTAATATGGTAGAGTCAGTCTTTTATGTTTGGTACCTAGTTCAATTTCCATAGGCCTGGAATGTGTTTTCAGCATTTAAGTATTGAAGTAGGAAATTCTTGTAGGCTTTATTTGGTAAAGCATTTGATGAAGACGTTAAATTTGGGCATCTGTATGCTGGTTATTGTCATCAACAATCTAAGAATCTCTAGCCAATGCAGTTGTATTTTCATGCCATGCCACTAAATATGAAAAATCCTTTCCATCCATCCAACTGATTAGTGAAGGAGAATACTTTTAAACACCATGGTTGTCTTCTGTCATGGACACAGCTGGATTCTTTGATCCTGTTGATCAGGGAATATTTGTGTGTTACCCAAAAATATATTTTCCCATAACTTAGGTGTGAGAAGGCACATTTATTTAAACAGTGTAAATTGTCTACAAGAGATTTCTATGGAAGAGGGATAGTGCTTATCTTGCATATAACTCCACTGGTGTATCTGATTGCCCTCCCTTAGCTTAGAATAGAGCATGGAGCAGAGTGTCGGGTCTTCAAGAGTTCCTCACTCAGACAAAACTATGTAAAAAATCTATGTAAAAATGTATATGAAGCAAAGAACCGGTGAATTGTATGTTGTTTCTTAGGAGGATATTTGAATGGCTGTTAAGAGTGGTTGTAACACGCAATACTTGGGGGATTTGAGTAAACACCTGTTCCAATCAGACCCTTACTTTTAAAGGAACTAATCTAATCAACAGGTTTTTTTGTAATTGAAGGTCGAGGTGCGGTTCTTCCAATTACCCAGTGCAGAGCACTGCACGAAAGGACTGTGCAGGTTGTTTGTGACTTTAGACCCTCCCTAAAGGGAAGGGCCTTGTTCTTCCTCATCCCCCAGGAGCCAAAAGGCCCCAGATATGGACAAGGGCCTTCAGGCCCCCCTTCGCCGAAGCTTGGAAGGACCCCTTGACATCACTGACCTTTGGAGCCAAAAGGCCTTTTAGGAGGCAAGGGTCTTCAAACCCACCTCCGCCGCAAGGCTCCTGCAGGCCCCTTTCTCCCCATGGTAGGCCAAAAGTTCTGCTGAGGAATTGGTTATTCAGCGCCCACCAAAAGGAGGGAGCGTTTGGTGACTAGGGGAGAGGGTTGACCATAAGGGTCTATACCCAAACCCCAAAAACAAAAATGTGTAAAGTGTGGTGCCAATAAAGGCCCCAGCCCCTCGGCTGTGCATATAAAAACTGTCCCTGCCCCGGCCAAAATGCTAGGGCAAAGGAAAAATGGTGCCAACTGAAATTTAAAAGTAGCATACTCTGTGCATGGGGCTGCCCCATCACTAGTGCATTTTCTGGCACCCCCAGCTCAGGCCAAACTGGGGGCACAAAGCTCCTCGGTCTTCAGGCAATCAGCCTTTTGGCCAGAGGATCAACTGACGGCTCATCGCTTACAAGGGGCGCTTTTGAGCCTCACTGCATACATGGCCATTTACAGTTGATCTTAGCCAAAAGACAGACAGATGCCCTGATTTATAATATTTCAGACTGTGCAGTAGCTCTGCTACCCACTATGTTTTGTAAGTGTCAATAACACTATTTTAAGTTGGGGTTGTTTAGTTGTCCAAAAAAAGTTAATAAACGGCATCTTTAACGTTTGCAACAATAATATTGGTACTTTGGTAGAGCCTGAAGAATGTATAAAGTCTGAGATCTGTAATCTGTCTCATTTGCTTCCATGCTCATAATACAAACAGTTGCAGAAACCAAGCACACTCCTAACTTGGAAACGCAGGCACGAACTGAGTCCCTCATAAAGAACACTCTCCATAGTTGGTATTTGGAATAAGAAGGTAGTGATGCAAGCCTTTCTGACTTGATTAAGCTTGGATCCCCGTTTAATAAACCCCCTGTGCACAATTTATGTTTGGGATTATCAAATTATGGGGGGAGAAACATCTCTTGTGTTATTTGTTTGTAAAGTAATGATGTGAGTGAGTTCTCTGTTCAGCGCTGCGGAATCAGTGGCGCTATATAAATAAATGATGGTGATGGTGGTAAAATAATGCTCTAGCTTACGCTTAACATCTTTGATAACTGCTCTGTCCAGTATTATGGAGGGTTTAAGTTGCCAGCTTGGATTAACAGCTCTATCATTTGTGGAGTATTATTGGAAATCTAATTGACATATGGGCCCAATCTCATGAAGAGGTGTTTCTAAAGGAGAAGTAGTCAATATTTATGTACCATGCATATGGGGGGTAAAAGAATGTAAAACGATGGTATTGGGTGCTGTCCCGTCTCTGCTCCTTCGGGACGGCCGCCTGTTACTTTCCCCGTCGCGTCTGGTTGCCATCTACTTAGTAGTGACCACCCAATTACTCAAATCAGCCACTGCAAACTTCTGCTTCTCTGTAAATGCCACCATCTTGCTCAATAAATCCACGGTTTTGCTGAAATTTAAGTTTACTCTGCTGTGGAGCATTTGGTGGACTTCTGTGGCTTTGGATATCCTAAATCAGGATGTCTAGAGTGATGTTACAAAAGACTTTATGGTTCGGTGGTAGTGGATGTATTCAGGAACAGAATGACAAAAAAAAAATTACAATCCTTACTGTTTTCCAGTCTAACCAGGTGGCGGATATGGTGTTTGTTATGCACACAAAATTTCTACACTAAGTGCATAGGTGAAAGCTAAGGTATTATGCAAATCAAGGTACATAGGACTGCCAAAGGGGATTTTGCGCAACACCTTGTCCATTTAGCATTTCAGAAATGGGGCCTTCTTGATTTAATATTACTTAACTTGAGGAAGGGAGTAGATCTCTCAAAGCTTGCCTAAAGGGGTGGTACGCTCCTACCTCCTAACATTCACAATTTGGAGATTTAAACATTTTAGGCTCCAGTGATCCATCTAAAGTAAATTTTGAAAATGTCCCTAAATTGTGAAGCCACATCCTGTTTTTGGACTTTTCCAACTAAATTGAGATCATTGGTGGTTAAAATAAAAACATACCATTAAATTGTCAGCCAATCATAAGTGGAGTCACCAGTAGAGCATAGTGCACATGCCGGGTCTGTACCAGAGCGTGCAAGTAAGTGCCTAGAGGTATTCAGAAGAATAGTCAGGGTAGCTGAGGTCAAACAAAGAGATCCAAACAGAACCAAAATGTGCGGCAATAGAGTAGTTAGGCACAGGTACAAGTCATAACCAGATTATCCAAGACTGAATTAGAACCAGAGTAGTACTGCAGAATGGATAGTACACAGGAACCAGACCTAAACCACAGGAGGTGTCTGTCCCAGTGGCAGGGAAGGTGAGCAGAGACAGCGTTTAACAGTACTCCCTCCGCCCACCTCTTAAAGATACATCCATGATCAGCCAAGACATTTTTCTGAGGAAATATCCTCTTAAACTTGGCCAAAAGATGCGGGACATGAACCTCTTCTGAATTGACCCAAGACCTTTCTTCTGGGCCCTAACCCTTAGGTATCTCTTTGAGACATAACTGCACCAACCCCCATCATCTTCTAGAAAGCATAGTCAGGTAATGTCTGTTTGTGAGAGGGCTGGTGCAAACGAGAAAGTATTTTTTAAGGCTTAGAAAGCTGAGTTTGGCTCTGGTGGCCAGGACTTGTGAGGAGCTCCCTTATGTGCAAGAGCAGTGATGGGTGCTATAAGCATAGAAGAATCCTTGATGAACTGACGATATTTGTTGGCGATTCTGATGAGATTATAAGCACCTTGTAGATCTAGTTTAGTAAAGATTTTAGCCCTGTGGATGTGGTCAAATAGCTCGAATATAAGAGGCAAGGGGTAACGGTTCTTTACAGCCGTCAGTAAGCTACACAGGGTCCTTCCTTTTAATGAAGGTGGCAGATAAGAACTGGAAGATTGTGTATAGCAAACAGATCTGAAAGTCCCGGGATAGCTGATTTGAGGCAGTTTTTGGAACAAAAAAGATTCCAGGAAGTAACTTGCGTGAAGTTCAACTCAAACTGAGGAGAATGAGGCCTGAGCCATGGGAAGCATAGAATGATGGGGTTAATAGTTTGCAAAAGGACTAGTAGGCAGATCTATTCCAAGTGGAGTGATCCTACTGGAAGGGTATATTTGGGGACAGTCCCATTGAGGACTTGGTTACCGTCCACAGGCAGTTAAGGACAGATGATTTTCCAAGACTTTGGTGGGTAATATAAGATCCACTGCCAGATGGGCGGAAATAAAATTACCAGAAGAACCGGATTCTACAAAGGCAGAGAGAGAAATGGGTGGTCAATAGGTGGGCAATGACCAATATGAGAAAGTTATAAATATTATTTACAAATTGATACTGATTCTTGACTCCTAATTCTGCCTCTGTACTACCGGGTAAAGATTTGGCGTTTCTCAGTCTAATTGGGTAATTCACCAAAATGTGTCTGGGATCAGTGCAATACATGCATTGGTTGTTCTTAAATGTCCTCTCATATTCCTCATGTGAAAGTTGGGAGTAATCCACTTGAATGAGTTCCTCAGGTGTTATGGGAGGATTATGGAATCTGGGTGCCAGTTGAACAAATTTGTGATGGGAGTGTTCCTTTTCCTGGGTCTGCTTTCTGAAGCCAATGTCAATGCTGACACAGAAGGAAATTCACTCGTCAAAGTCTGAAGGAAGTTACCTGGAGGCCACTTCATCCTTAATGCGGTTGGTCAAGCCTTGCCAAAAGACCGCCAGTAAGGACTCATTAGTCCATCAAGTTTCAGAGACAAGTGTGCAAAAGTGCAATACATATTGGCCTTTGACATGGAGCTTAAACAGACTGGAGGCGGTTGATGAAACTCTGCCTGGCTTGTCAAAGATCTTCATGAAGGTCTCGATAAATACTGTGGAATTCTGCAGAATAGCATCTTTCCACTCCCGTAGCCAAGCAAGAGATTGGCCAGATGAGAAGGAAATCATATACGCATGCATGGGTCCTTCAGACGAGAAATTTCCCAGGGAGAGTGTGAACTGAATTGCACATTGGTTGAAAATCCTTTTAATTTTTTGGGGTCTCCACCAAATTGATGTTTTAATTGGAGGATGATGGAACCACCACAGCTAGTGTAGGAGGAGGAGTTAACTGTGCTGGAAGAGTTAGAGAGGCATGAATGGTATTTAGACGATGTGCCTGCCCTTGCAGACATTGAAGGAGCTGAGTGTAAAAGGGAATGGCTGTCTGCGCTTCCTTTAGTGGGGAAAGTTGTGTGTATTGTTCTGCTGTTTGAATGGAGGTAAGTGAAATAGGGAAACCAGATGCCTTTTCATTTAGGTTAATAATAATAGGTAATTGGTTCAATCCTCCTACGTGCACATTATGTAAAAAAGATTTTAGTTAGATGTAAGGTAGTGTGACCAGGTAGGGGGGCCCGGTACCATCTCCATCAAAGGTTTCGTACAGCTGTCCTCAGACAGTTTTATTCAGCAACAAAACAAAAGAAAACTCCTAAATAATCATCTTCCCATCCAGCTGTTATCTAAACACTGGTCACTTCTGACTAACAAACACAAAACAAAGATATCAGGCATTCTCTCAAAGAGACTCTGCAGCTCCATCCCCAGGCAGCGAGAGACTTGCGGCCTTTTACTTGCACCACTCAGGTGCAACACCATATTACCAGCAGTATCATTGGTAACTTGGAAGACTTGGTTATATGGTCCAAATGGATGGAGCCCGCCCTCTCTCCATTCATAACCCCAGGACCCTTTTCTGGCTTTTCAACAGCCCTATAGCCCTTCAGCAGCTAACAGACTCGTATCTTTTTTCTGGAATTTTAAAACAAGTAGGTTATGAACCCATGCGAAATATACATGCCATCATACACTAATCCAGTGAGCTTATCATAGTAGCAAAATCAGACCACATAGATAGGTTATAGTATACATTCACTTAATCTGCATTAGTGCAACAGATATAAACTTTACTTATGAAATATACTAATAAAAACAAGGTATGTGTGCACAGAAAATCTTCATAGGAGCAGACAATAGCAATAAATTGATGATGGTCCAGATATAATCCTTTTAGTCTTCGTAGAACTTATTTTGTCCTCCTGTATCGGTTTTTATGAGAATTGCAATACAGTTTAGTGTATAAGTACAATTCCAAAGTTATGAAAGTAATATTGAGATCTAAAGTTTTAATAGTGTTTCTGTACCTTTTGGTTCACCCACATGTATCTTGCAAGGACAGCTGCCTTAGTTGACGTTCTTATTGCGATTCTGGAGCTTTCATGGGAAAATTTCTGTCTTCTCTCCCTGAAAGAGAGGTCTTGGGCTGGGGTGCAGAGACTTGTCACGGAGATTTCACAAGCGAATTTGATCCCTGTAATTGAAAAGGTGTTGTCTGATCACAAATTGGTAGAAGTGTGGAGCACTCTGCTCCACATGTACTTAAAATTCTCCGTGAAGAAGCCCATAATCTAGAAGGTTGAAATGCATTGGACTTTGGACTTTATGAGATCCTGAAAGCTTGCCTTACCAGATCTCAACCCAGCAATACAGATACTGCTTTTATACAATCCAGAGCACACTTCTACCAATTTGTGCTCAGACAGGATCCTTTCACTGCTATCAGCATAAATTCTATATAGGAGGCCACCACTATAGAATCTACAACACTTGCCTCTCACTCTGAGTCTATGATATGTTCAACTAACCTGCACTTCATTAAAATAACCCAGGAAATACCGTATGCCTAACTGCATGGAATAGAGGATCAGACTCTTCAAATCAAGGCTTTCCTACCAGAAGTGGAACAGTTGGGAGGTATATGATAGAGATTTGGCAAAACACTTTTATTCAAGCTGTGATTTGATCTGTTAATTGCATCCATATATCTATTATAGTGCTTATCTGTACCCATTGCTATGCTTACTTACATGTCTCATCAGTATGTTTCATTGTCTAGTCAGTAGTTTGTCCTGGAATCAGTGGTTGAAGTGGAAACTTAGAGGTGGCGGTATGGAAAATGTGATTGGAATGCAAGTGAATGGAATTTGATAATTTTACAATCAGAGCAGTAGAGAAGTAGTGCTATGACATACCACAGTATACCGGCCCACTTCAACCACTGCCTTCAATACTATGTACTTTATTTGTGGCTGTTTGTGCATTATGTAATATTATGTAATATTGCAAATGTGTACACTATTCACTCCTTATGTACGTTTCTGCGGACCATTTGTGCTGCCTTATAATAATACCATTTAGATAGACAGATGACTTTACTGTCATCTCATACTCATATATATGAATATACTTATAAACATAATGGGCCCGGTTCATTAGTGCACGCATTCTGAGCGCAACTTGCGCTACGTACTCTACGCATGTATGTCCGTCATGCGTACTATCAAATTCATCAAGGAACGGATCTCAAGATACGTAGCAAGATGAATTAGTTCATAAGCAGTTTACGTGGCACACTCTTGCGTCTAATCACAAAATAGAACCATTTAGCCAAGCTGAGTTGTGTTGAGTTGAGTTTATTTTTCAATAACTAGCTTTGAGTTTACTTTGCAGAAAAGTTCTTAGGTAAATACAACATTATTTACCTTATTTTAAGGTTTTGGTTTTACAGTATATATACAGAATGTTGTATTTACCTGAGAACTCTCTTGCAAAGTAAACTCAAGACTATTTATTATAAAATAAACACAATACAGCAACACTCAATGGAACTCAACTATTTATTTATTTCAATGTAGACTAATGTATAGTAATATACATTTTAAATAATATAAATAATGTATTTACAAAGAGCTTACTTTGCAGGGGAGCTGATTGCATCATCTACCAGAGTTTTGGTTTTATTTGAATCACACAATGTATTACAGATGACAGACCCTTCATGTAGGTGACCAAAAATGTGTGTGTCATTTATGGCATTAAAAATGATGCTTAAGCTTTGTTGCATTTACATGTTTCTTTGGGGCACTATAGGTCCCAGCATGGCCATGCAGCCCTGGAGTATGCTTGTGCTTATAGTACTAGTGCTACCAAATGACAACCTGGCCATCCTGGGACCTGTAGTGCACCAGGAATAAAATACTTTAATGTATTATTACTATTATTTTAAAAAAATTATGCACTCCAATGTTTGGAACTATTCTTTTTTACTAAATAGACAAACAAGTCTTTTATAATGGTTTATAATGAGAGAAGTGTATGCAGGTGTGTGGTTCGCTCTGGCATTAGATGACGAGAGTGTCCAGCTGTGTTCATCCAGTACTGTTAACATTGGCGTGGACTTAGACTAGACCCCGAGCTGGTGCAAGCTTTACTTGTGAATTGCTGCTGGCCGCAGAGTATGAATTTGATGTATTCACCGGTAAACGCCCACTTTGCGTATTTCTTAGGGGTGTCCGCCCATCACACGCCCTTTTTCCCTCCCAAAGCCCCTTTTCCCTGTTATATGTGCCACTTGTGCTTGCTTTTGACAATACTTAGCTTGTATACACCGCCGTATCTCTCTGTTTCAGGGACATCATTGTCTGCTCTGGGCATGCGCAGAGTGATTTTGAGTACAATAAGCGCAAAATCTGCAGATACGTGCCTTGATGAATCAGGCCCAATGCATTCATAGAACCATTTTAATATGTTAAAAACCTTTCTAGTATTTAAAGTAAACGGCAATGATAATATCTTGCATAGATTTTCATAAAAACAATTTGAAATCTGGTAAAAAAAAAGAATTCTCTTCATACTTCACCCCAATGTTTGTCTAGCTTTGCCAGTTCATAATTTAAGATCTCCTTCACCAACCACTTCTTTAGCTCAAACCCTCAAACATAATAACAAGCACCACACATATAAACAGCATGCATATAGGTCTACCTGATCTTCACTTCTCTCATAACGCATTTTTTTCCAGGATGATGGCGGCACTTTTCCAGGATGGTGGGCTCTATTTTTTTGCACACTGGATCTTCGCTTATCTTCTGTTTACTTAATGCTTGTCATCTTGTTTACCCATGTATCCTCACTTACCGTTTGTCCCGTGTTCCCTCTTAGCAGAACAGTTTGGAAATGTATATTACTTTTCTTTCTGAATTGCTCGTCTTACTTCTCTATGTGTATTACCCAGTATTGTTGTCTTACTGTGTTTGTTCCCAATTGTAAAGCGTTATGGAATTTACTGGTGCTATATAAATAAATGTTGATGATGTTGACTTAGCTTAGATGGAACGTTGCTCACCCGCCACTCTTGCCTCCTTATTTTTGTTCTGCCTACTGCCCCATTTTTCCCCCTATGTCACTCACCAATATTTTCTCCATCTCATGTGTCATATCTCCGTCCTACCATTTGCGTCCACCTGATCTTTTCTGCTCCTTGTTTCTTTGTCTAATTTTTGCTGTTCTCTCCGAACAGCCGCTCGGATTGTACAGTTGCAGACGGGGCCCGTCGGTCATTCATCTCGCTGCACTTATCAGAAAAAGTCTGTTGTTTAACTGGTTTTTTTTTAACCCATGGATTACTGGAAGATAACCACTGGCAGCCATGATACGCTGGCACTTGTAGTTTCACAAGTACCAGCGTAGATAGCAGTAAATGCCAGGGTTTGCTGGAACTTGTAGTGCCACATACTAAATTATAATTTTCTACACTTTGAATGTTACACCAAGCACACCACACTGGGGTTTAGGAGGAGCCTCAGTGCTATCAGAACGAAGCTGGTCTTCCCTTGGGGGGAGCCATATTTTTTATGCTGGCATAATTCTCCTAGGGAAAGTAGCCCTGTATTGACCAGGCTGGCCCCACGCAGCGAGTTTACCTGTCATAGTGGGGACCAGACTAGCCAAGCATAGACTTGTTCTTGTTGTGGCTTTTACGCAGTGACCCCATGCTATTTGCCTCCATCCTCTACAATACCTGTTACCAGACTGGTGCAAGATTTACTTTTGGTTGGGGGCTTTTTTTTTAATGTATTTACGTATTCACTTTTTAAAAATATCTTAATCTCCAGTCATCCCCATCAAGTTAGGACACACTTAAAGCGTATATTGATGCAGTTGCTGAGTTTTCTGAGCTGAACTTAAGACACATGTAGTTCAAAATACACCTGTGGTCTGTTTGGGTCACAACTCTAAATTATGCTCTATAAACACAACTCTGCATCTTTCTAAGTGAAAAAGGATTCTAGAAAGAGTCTTGTGCTTTATTTACAAGTTACTCCTTGGCAAAGCCAATTAGATGTTGCTGTAATTTTCTTGTTAATTTAGTAAGATTGTTTATGTATCTTTTATGGATGATATTTAATTTTATCTCAGCTAAGCAATCATATAGAGAATCGTGTTTGTAGAGCAATGAATGCTCAAATGCTTTTTTTCTGAAAAATATGGTAGTTTTATTCTTTGCTTAATTTTCAGCAGTGCAAATAAATTTTATTAAACAATGATGTACTATTTCCTTAGTTTATGCAAACTAAATTTTCAAAGTTTAGTTTGTACAAGTCATGTTTAAAATTGTTACCTGAATATTCTATTCAGGTAACATTCTTGCAGGGAGATCTCCACTTAATAATTTGTCCACTGGGTGGCACTGTTTTATAATCTATGGATGTATCATTTTATTACACCTTGAGCAAGCAGTGTACCACATTCAAATCATACCAGTAAATATGAATATACAAAACAATAGGGTTCTTGGCAGGGCAGTCAAGAGTGAAGTTGAACAAATCCCCTCTGGGCCACTATTGTTTTCTAAAAGACAAGTAATGTCACTGACAAATGAATTATGGAGCTTTCTTTCTTAATTACAGCACATACTGAACTAAGCAGTGCATGGTCATTTTATATCAGTGATGGGGTGAACACCACATAATTTGAAGTCAGATCAGGAGCATGTCGAGGTCAGGCCTATGGAGGTGAGAATAAGCAAAGAACAAGACCAAAGTGATGTGAGTAAATTGTAAGACCATGATATTGTGTTACATGCCATCATGATGAATGTCATGCTTATCTGCGAGTTACAGAAATCATCATTCTATGGGATGTCTGGGAGGTGACTGGACCCTGAGCAGACCCTGAGCTGCCTTGTAAAGGGAAACTTCCCTTTACAATACAGCGCCGCTTTAAATTTAAGCGCTGAAGACGCTGAACTCGCCGGAGTTGAAGAATCCGGAGGTTCATACATTTACCCCCAGGTCTCATCCCAAACTTTTAATAGGACACATTTTGTACCTTCCTGTTGCACTTAGGCAGAGAAATGCATTTTTAGGTGTACTTTGTCCAATGTTAAAAGAAACCCTTCAAACATACAAAACTGGCATTTGTAGCGAAGACAGACCAATTCACTGTATTCCTGGTATTTTCAGCCATCCGCTGTATTCCTGGTTTCTTCAGCCATCTGTTGTTATCCTGGTATCTTAAGCCATCCAAGGTATTCCTGGTACCTTCAGCCATCCTCTGTATTCCTGGTATCTTCAGCCATCTGTTGTATTCCTGGTATCTTCAGCCATCTGTTGTATTCCTGGTATCTTCAGCCATGCACTGTATTCCTGGTATCTTCAGCCATCCGCTGTATTCCTGGTATCTTCAGCCATCTGCTGTATTCCTGGTATCTTCAGCCATCCACTGTATTCCTGGTATCTTCAGCCATCCACTGTATTCCTGGTATCTTCAGCCATCTGTTGTATTCCTGGTATCTTCAGCCATCCACTGTATTCCTGGTATCTTCAGCCATCCGCTATATTCCTGGTATCTTCAGCCATCCAAGGTATTCCTGGTATCTTCAGCCATCTGCTGTATTCCTGGTATCTTCAGCCATCCGCTATATTCCTGGTATCTTCAGCCATCCAAGGTATTCCTGGTATCTTCAGTCATCTGCTGTATTCCTGGTATCTTCAGCCATATGTGGTATTCCTGGTATCTTCAGCCATCTGCTGTATTCCTGGTATCTTCAGGCAGTATTTGCCTGGCATCTCTATTCGTTTTGTGCCGCTTATATTTGCTCTTTTTTCCACTTACTTGCTGGTCACGTCTGGTACCTGTACGGAGGGCTGCGACCTGCATAACGATAACAGGGAAGCCCATAACTCCATCCGTCTGTGGTGAAAGAGTCATTGTGTGTTAGATTCTGCGCCTCCACCATAGGTAGTGCCAAACCAAAGTGACTGTTTGAATTTGGCTTCCTGTGTATTGTCTAACAGAGAAACTGCAGTGTTCATTTTAATAAATCCTGTAATTTGTCATTTACAAATATATAGAGGTGATTTTCAGTGCAGATTTACTGTTTTTAACATTCAGACTTACAGTTTTTATGAATATAAGTGTGAATGTTTTTTCAATGGACAATGAATTTCTGATATTTTTCAGAATGTCGTTAATAACGCTACAAGAGCGCTCACATTCAGCGGTGGATATAATTATTGTGTTTAACACATCCACTAATTTTTTTAGTTTCTCAGGTATTGTGTCATCTTTGTTTCATAAGTCACTGTCAAACTCTTGAAATCCCTCTACTGCTCCCTTGACTTCTGGAATTGTGAAGAACGTAAAAAGGTGTTTGCTTGAATTGTCTCCAAAACAAATGGCTGCTTTAGAAGGTCATTTTGACTTATTAAGCACTTCCATATGTTTCATTAGGACATGGTATTTGTTTTTATCTACGTCGTGTTGGGATGCACCTAATGCACGGTGGGAGGAACGAGTTGTGAGATTCCGCTGTTTAATTTTATTGAAGAGACAGTTGAAAAAAGGCTGTCATTGTCTTTTTATGCAATACAACTCTCCATCAAGAACTACTTGCCGAAATATGGAAAGTGGTCTCCAGGATTTTTTTTACATGAATTCAAAAGCCTGGCACTTTTGCTCAATTAATTTATGGGCACACATAAGTGTAATAGATCGCTTCTGTAGCTCCAAGGAAAGCTATTCTAATTCTACCAGTGCTTCAAAGAATAAACCTAAGTTTAACAGAGATGCGTTGTCAGAGAGACGATCTTTGAGCCCTTTGTATGTTGCACGTTCTTACAAATCTCGACTGTTGTCTTTAGAAGCTTTTTCGAAATGATTTACTAAATTCTGCCACACAGCACGTACAGATGTTGCGCTAGAAAATACACAAAGGGGGGTATTCAATTGTTAGCGAGATCCCCGGAAAAAACGAGCGCTCGAAAAATATTACCGTTAATACGGTAATAAGCGTAAATACCGTTAATACGGTAGTTTACTCGCTGAATTTCAGCTGCGAGATGAAATTCAGCGAGTAATTACCGTATTAACGCTAATATTTTTAGAGCGCTCGTTTTCCGGGGATCTCGCTAACAATTGAATACCCATGAAAGAGTTCCAAGTATTCGTCCGACAGCATTTAATCGTAGACACAAAGCACTGGCACATTCTTCAAGTTCAACTTGGTTTTTGTGGGAAACAGAGTATAAACTGTATAGTTTGTCAAACAATGATTTCATGTCATATGTTTCACTGACTTCATCCACAGCATCTGCAACTGCTAGTTCAAGCCGGTGGTTATTGCAGTGCCATATTATGACATCTGGAAACATGCCCAACAGCAGAGATGCTATGCCAGATTTTCTACATAGCATATTGGAGGCTCAATCGTTAGCAAATTAAACTAAATACAGTAAAAGAAACTCATAATTTAATTTTCCTCTGTGACACTTTGCACTCTATTCACTCTTTTGACACTTTAAGTCCCTGTGATTTTAAACTGCCTAATGTACCTGCAGATTTACATGCTCTACATCTAATTCCATTTTTTATCCACTATTAACCACTCCTAGGGGTAAATGTATCATATCCCGGTCTTGTCAACTCCCGCGAGTTCGGCGTCTTCGCAGCTTAAATTTAAAGCGGCACTGCCTTGTAAAGGGAAACTTTTAGCCCGGGGGGGACAAGACTCATTTCAACAGCCTAATAGGAACATTTTAATGGAAAAAAAGATGCAGGTGACCCAGCCCAAGGTAGCCCACTATGGGACTGGCCCTGGGGGCAGATGCTCCCCTGCTTCCCAGTCCAGCCTGTCCCTGGGCATAAGAATACTTACTGGTATGTCTGACTTACATCTGCTACATGAGCCCCTATATCTCCCATGCTCACGTTAAATATTTATTAAAAATGGCTGGACCTAAAATCCCATCTGACCATCTCCTCTGACCTCCAAATTATTTTGGTCTCACTGCCAGAATCTAAATCTCATCATTTGCCAACTCTGTCTCTCAAACTCCATCTCACCCTATTAATCCATACCTTTGTAGAATGGTGCAGGAGAGGGAGTTACCGGCAGAAGGTCACCCAGTATGTTTGCAGGATAAGGACGAGTTTGGCTGAGCAGATAACTATAGTTGAAGGTTGACAACCTGCGGGAACGCAGACTGTGCAGTATGAGATGATTATGTTGGTAGCTAAAGGGAAAGAATAAATATTAAAAAAAAATCACAGTCTCAACCTTTATACAATATATAGAAAATAGTGGGACCTATCCTTGTTTCAGAGTGTAGAGAGGAGGAAAAGAGGAAGTATAGAGAAGATAAGGGGCATAAAGTGGATGACACGTAGGAACAATCAATGTATTTATTCTATGCTTTGGCACAGACTTGACAGGTTCTAACAGAGACTTACACAGACATGACAGTCTCTAACGGAGACTTGCACAGACATGACAATCTCTAATACAGACTTACAAAGACATGACAGTCTGTAACAAAGACTTACACTGACATGACAGTCTGTAACACAGACTTACACAGACATGACAGTCTCTAACAGAGACTTATACCCTGATCACACTGCCTCAAAAACCCGGGTTATTGCCATGGCAAGCCCCAACGATCCGAGTCGAGGCTGAGTGTGAACGGGTCCTCTGCTGATTCCCAGGTCGGATGACCCATGAATAAGACCCGAGTCTTTTGGAGGGTTATTCCCATGTCTGAACTGTGTAGCCTCCAGTCTGAACAGTGAGACCTAGGTATTTCAACCCAGGTCTCACTGAAAGTTATTGAAAACATAAAAAAGTAAAACTTACATCACAAGAGGAGCCAATCAAAGCTCCTTTTGTGATGTTGTCATGAAGACCCGGGCATACCCGAATTTAGTGTGATCCTGGTGGATCCAGGAATTTGCTGGGGTGGGAGACTCTGTCCCCCGGCAATGTCCCAGATTCCTATACCTAGGATATTGCAGGGGCGGCAATGTGAAAGTGGTATTAGACAGACTTGACAGTCTCTAACAGAGACTTACACAGACTTGACAGTACCCTTTTGAGATTGGAATGTTTAATCCACTATCTGAGCGGGAAGGGCCAGCAGTGTGACAGTTGATTGAGCTTAGTAGCACACACTACTGCGCTGCTGGAGCTCTGTCTGGGCCCCACTGATGTCTGATGTAGTCTGCCCCTACACTGTGCAGAGTACACTTCTGTAGACTCTGTACCCAAGACCAACACACCACACCCATCGACTGACATCACCAGCTCAAGCCTCCTCAACCTCTCGACAGATAGATTTATGTAATTCTGTAATAATTGGATGCCAAGTTGGCGAGTCATCGTTGGCGGAAGTGCTGCTTATTTCACACTTGAAAATAGCTCCTGTGATCTTTTTTTATTATTAAAGATACAGATAAAATCAACTATATTTACTGATAAATTTATTTGTTGTAGCTTCACAAAAGACCAGTTTTGAGGAATATTTTTTAAGGGGTTGTTGGCATGGCTGCCTTTGGGATCACAAAGTGGGCAGTTGTCCAGGGTCTTCACTTTCTTGCGAGTCCCAAAGTCCTGGGCTCAGTGTTTTTGGCTTATATTACTAACTTTATTTTTTTTTCAAGTCCACTGTCCTTAACTCTGCTCATTTGTGCTCATTTCTATGGGAAGTGCGTGAGCTATCTAAGAGCTAGTAGACAGTTCCTGGCATTCTAATTAATGCTAAGTTGCATGTGGGCTGGAGCCTTGCAGTCAGTCAGACCCCACTATATAATGAGCTTCCAATTAGAGTGCCAGAAGCTGGTTATTGTTTTTTGTAACTAGATAATTTGATCTGTATTATATATTAGCTCCCAGAGAATAAACTTGTATTATATACTACCCACCAAGGAATTGATTACTGTATCGTACGCTACACCATAGTCATGGTTTCTGTGGACATAAGACAATAAGCTATGTACAGTAACAGTAGCCACCAAAGAAGTGTCTGTATTGTACACTAGCCACCGGAAACAGTTTCTGCATTGTCCTCTATCTGTCAATATGGTAGTCTATGTTATATGCTAGCCGGCAGGAAAGGGGTCTATATCGTATACTACACATTAAGAGGGTGTCTATATTGTATAGCTGTCATGAGGAAGTATTAGATTCTAGCTACCACAAAAGGCTTTGATCCTTTCCCTGTACAATGCTAACAATTGGTACTTGATCTCTGTTCTGGGTCCACCTTATCTAAAAGCAGCCCTGATTGTTGGTCTTTCATTGAGGTAAATTACTTATTATGAAAGTTGTTACAGCCCTTGACTTAAATGGAAATCAGTCTATATTCTCCATATAGCTACACCAGGGTGTTATTAAATTAAATTCTGCTCAGTACCTCACAATCTTGTGAAAAAAAAACACTTTTGATATGCTGTTCATGCATTCAGCATACATTAAATTAAATTGCTGAATGCAAGAAAAACATGAGAGATGTGAATAAAAAGCACTGATTAGCACATGAAAAATGTTTGAAAGTGTTTTGACGGCACATATGTACTTTTAATGTGTTTTTCCCCACATGTTTTTAATGCATCACACAGGGCTATTTATGTTGAATTTAGTGTAATACTCCTGCAAGTGCTCATAGCCATTAAGGCACATATCTGCCGATTTTTAGCGTATTGTCTTGAAAATCACTCTGCGCATGTCCAGAACGGGGGAGATATAGCTGGGAGACGCAGTACTGTCCGCTTTGTGCGTAGACGCAACAGATACTTACTACTGCCTATGATTCCGGGAAGTGAACGGAGCGTGGAAGGGGCATTTGGCCACAGTCAATTTATAGTGAGGGCGTGCCAAGCTCGAGCGCTTGCAGCCATGTCCAAATCAAGCTCTGGGCGTCTCACAGTTACTTGTTTTTCTGCCATCTCTTGCACTAGCTATAGGGCTAGTCTAGGTCTTGAGTCCCAGTGATGTCAGTATAGTGTGCATGCTATAACATGTGTCTGCAGTGTTATCATAAATGACCCTATTACTGACAGGTAACATTAATTGCTTAATATTTTTTCTTCTGTGTGTTCTTTTGGGATTTTATCTACCACTTAGTTATTGTACGTATACTGCAGTGTCTGGTCTAGTAGAGCAGAGTAAAACTACACCCGCAGTCAACACCACACATATCTTTAAATCCGTTCCTTGTTGATTTCGGGAGTACGGAGAGACAATTTACACGCAGTTTATAACAAACGCACAATGCGCTCAGTATGCGTGCCTTATTGGCTCAGGCCTATGGACTTTATTGCATGCACAATTCTCTGTGTGAAATGGAATCAATTTTTCACCTCTGCCTTGCTGGAGAAGTGCATTTATCCAACATTCTTCTAGAAGGAGTGAGATAAACAGGACTGATGAAGATAAACATTTTATAATTTAGTGCAGGATGTTTCATTTTGGACTGGTCTCTCCTGGATTCATAAACAAGACTACAACTACTTATAGTCCAGGGCAAAAATACACACGCTGCCATACCATATGACATATACCTCTGCTCCCTGTACCTAAATGTGCCAGTCAACTCCTAGGGGTATATTTACTAAACTGTGAGTTTTAAAAAGTGGAGATGTTGCCTATAGCAACCAATTAGATTTCAGTTATCATTTATTTAGTACATTCTACAAAATGACAACTAGAATCTGATTATCCCCTAGAGTAAATTACCACATTGTTTGTCCGAAAATGTATAGAAAGATAAACCCCAAATAAGGCATATTTTCCATGTAATGAAAAAATAAATGCACAGTCCTTGCACACATGCACACATTCTTTCAACATCACTTTATTGCAGTAGTCTGCAGCTCTCCCCCCTGAGTCAGCGAGTGGAGTGATTCTATTGTGCTAGTCTTATGTGGAGATTACTGTATTAACATGATGAGTATAAATGTTCTGCTTTTAAGAATTATAAATGTGTGGCACGATTATGATCTTTTCCTCTAGTATGTCTCTGTGTATTAATTAGTGATGTTAAATTGATATAAGAATGAGCTTCATGCTTCAAGTACAGTACTTTTTCATAATAAATAATTTTGTTTTTTTGAAACTCATTTCTTTCTATATAGATGAAGAGATAAACATGGCAATGGGAATTCATTTTTTTTTTTAATTTAAGAGTCATTGGGTTAGACAAATGAATATGTTCTCAGTGCAGCTTGTTTGGAGAGACTTGTGGAGGGTTTTGAGTCCTGCTGCTTTTAAATTTATAATGATCGTGTCCTCATTTCTTTGTTGACAATTTCAAAGCTGGTGTTTGTGCTTCTTCTTTTTTCTTGAGAGATAATCAAGAAAGCCATTCACAGTAAGCTTTAAAGATTACATCGGGGAAAAATCCAATGGCAGTTATTACCTCTAGGAAAGGGTTCAGCTTTTGTTTTTTACTTATTTTTGGCTTTGATCTAAATTGGATTCTTAACATATGTGGTTTATAGGTGCCATCGGGGCAGATAAGTGTATTTGTGAAAGGTTAGCACCATCCAAACCTGTCATACTGATGTGGTGAATCACAACTGAGCAAATGAAAGGTGTCTACTTTATTCAGGAACATATTGTTAGGAACCCCTCCAGCCGGCACAACACAACCCGGAATCTACTCTGCCAGTCAGGTGTTCACTGGAGCCCCTGATGGTGGGGACAGACTGGGCCGCAGACTGACAGAGGGTCGTGAAGTGCGTACCAGCTGGGGAGAACCCAGGCAAGAGGAGTCAGGTCCACGCAGAGGTCAAGGGCCGGCAGCAGACAAGAGTATTGATGAACAAGCTGAGGTCAGGGGTCACAGGCAAATAGCAGAACGGGTAAACAGGCCAGAGATCAGGGTCACAGGAAACACGAGCAAGGTCCAAATCAAAGCCAAGGGTCATACACGGGGAGTCAAATAGCGATATCAGGATACAGGACAGGAACTAGCAGGTTAGCAGACTGGAACACAGGAGCTATAACCGGCAATGAGGCAGCAGACCTCATTGCCTTAAATACCCAGCTGAACCAATCACAGGTTGAACACACTCCTGCAGGTTAATAAAGCAGTCACTAACAGAGCCAATCAGGGCTTGCCCCTGGCCTGCACAGTTGCAGGCTAATGCCTGTAATTGCCTCCTATAATCTGCCCATATTAATTAGCCCACAGGCTGTAGAACGCTGCGCCCGGCCTCCTCCTATTGCCGGGACGCAGCTCTGAAGCGTCTACTGGTTGCCCCGGCAACGGCCGGGTTATGGCCGGAAATGACGTCCCGGTCGTCATGGCGACGGCCGGGACGCGGGTGAGTGAGTCGCGGCGGCTGGGCACCGCCATGGCTCGTAACAGTACCCCCCCCTTGAGGAGGGGTCGAGGGACCCCGACATCCTGGTTTTCTAGGGAATTTTTTGAAGAACTCCTTCAGTTTCTTTGGGGCATGGAGTTGTCTCCGCGGAACCCAAGATCTCTCTTCCAATCCGCGATTCCTCCATTGTATGAGGAAATGCACCTGTCCTTGAACTTTTTTAGAATCAAGGACCTTTTGAATCACAAATTTTTGTTGTCCACTGGAACCTCTCCCAGGCACACTTGAAGACTGGGTTTGACCAGGAAATAGTACCGGTTTCAACAGAGAACAATGAAATGTGTTGGGAATTCTCAATGAGGCCGGAATTTTTAACCTAAATGCGACGGGGTTCACCTGTTTGATGATAGGAAACGGCCCGATGAACTTAGGGCCCAACTTCTTGCAAGGCTGTCTGAGCCTGATATTTTTTGTAGACAGCCACACCTTCTGGCCAACCTTAAGGGAGCAGGTGGTACGATGTCGGTCCGAATTTTTTTTTGCCACAAGTGAGGCTTGTCTCAATGATGAGTGAACTTTCTTCCAGATAACTCTGAGATCTCTTGCAGTGGAGCGGATCTCCTGGATACCAACGGACTGGAGTGAATACAGGGAGTTAGATCTGGGGTGAAAACCATAATTGCAGAAGAACGGAGAGATTTTTGTAGCTGAGTGACAGGAATTATTACAGGCGAATTCCGCCCAGGGTAACAGGGAAGACCAATTATCGTGGAACTCCGATGTGTAACATCGCAAAAATTTTTCTAGGGACTGGTTAACCCTTTCAGTTTGCCCATTTGACTGAGGGTGGTAGGCGGATGATAAACTGACCTTGATTCCGAGAAGGGTACAGAAGGACCTCCAGAATTGTGCTATAAACTGAGAACCCCGATCAGAGACGATGTCAGTAGGGAGTCCATGGAGCCTGAAAATATGTTGAATGAATAAGAGAGCCAAATCCCGAGCAGAAGGTAGTTTGGTTAACGGAATGAAGTGTGACATTTTGCTGAACCGGTCTACCACGACCCAAATCGTGTTGTGTCCTGCAGAAGGTGGTAGATCTACTACAAAGTCCATAGACAGATGAGTCCATGGTTTCGCAGGAGGGGCCAAAGGAACTAATTGGCCTACTGGACGGATCCTAGGCACTTTATTTCTAGCACAAATCTCACATGAGAGGACATGCCTCTTGACGTCGGCAGACATGGATGGCCACCAGACCGTGCGGGAAAGGATTTCTAGCGTCTTGTAAATTCCAGGGTGCCCAGCAGCCCTACTGCAATGTGCTTCCACTAGAACCGCCTTTCTTAAGTGGACTGGAACAAAAAGTCGTTGCTCCGGAGTAGCATCTGGGGCTAATTTCTGGAATCTCTGCAGTGTGACATTCAGATCTTGGGTTAACCCAGCATGGATTATGGAAGGAGGAATAATAGACTCTGGGTTAGTAACTGGAACATGGTGTGCCATGAAACTCCTGGACAGGGCATCTGCCCGGACATTCTTGGAACCTGGTCTGTAGGTGATCAGGAAATTGAACCGGGTAAAAAATAATGCCCAGCGGGCCTGTCTAGGGTTTAAGCGCTTGGCTGACTGTATATATTGCAAGTTCTTGTGGTCGGTAATGACAGAGATCTGATGCGAAGCACCCTCCAACCAATGCCGCCACTCCTCGAAGGCCCACTTGATTGCCAATAGTTCTCTATTACCGACATCGTAGTTGGCTTCTGCTGAAGAGAACTGACGGGAGAAATAGGCACATGGGTGTAGACGATTAGTACGAGGATCCTTCTGTGATAGAATGGCGCCGGCCCCGACGTCCGAGGCATCGACCTCTAGAACAAATGCTTTAGCTGGATCTGGATGTTTAAGGACCTCAGCTGAGATAAAGGCCTTTTTCAGACTTTTGAATGAGGCTACTGCTTGAGACGACCAATTAGTTGGGTCCATTCCTTTACGGGTCAAAGCCACAATGGGAGCCACAATGTCAGCGAAGTTGTGAATGAACCTTCGATAATAATTGGAGAAGCCCAGAAACCTCTGTACCGCCTTTAGATTGTTGGGTTGTACCCAATCCACAATAGCCTGGACCTTTGTTGAATCCATAGAAAATCCCTCAGAAGAGATTACGTAACCTAAAAAGGATACCTTCTGCACCTCAAACTCACACTTTTCCAGCTTGGCGTAGAGATGGTTTTCCCGCAATTTTTGTAAGACTTGTTTGACGTGAGTCTGATGTGCGAGTAAAGATTTGGAATAGATGAGGATATCATCTAAATAGACGACCACAAAACCACCCAGGAAGTCTCGGAGGACCTCGTTGATCAAGTCCTGGAACACTGCAGGCGCATTGCTGAGGCCAAACGGCATGACCAGATACTCGTAGTGGCCAGAGTGCGTATTGAACGCCGTCTTCCACTCATCTCCTTCTTTGATACGGATGAGATTATATGCTCCGCGAAGGTCGATTTTAGTGAAGACAGTAGCCCCTCTTAGCTGATCAAACAATACCGAGATGAGCGGAAGGGGATAGGTGTTCTTGACTGTGATATGATTCAATCCCCGGTAGTCAATACAAGGTCTTAACCCTCCGTCTTTTTTTGATACAAAGAAGCATCCTGCTCCTACGGGAGACTTAGATGGCCTGATGAAGCCTCTCTCCAGGTTTTCGTCGATATACTCCTGCATGGATTTTGTTTCTGGAGCAGAAAGGGAATACAAACGCCCCTTAGGTAACTTGGAACCAGGAATAAGTTCGATGGCACAGTCAAAGTCACGATGTGGCGGTAAGGTATCAGCAGCCTTCTTGGAGAACACGTCCCAGAATTCATGATACTGTGAGGGAAGCCGCTCCGGAATAGGCTGAATCATACGCAGAGATAGTGACAAACAAGACTGTGTACAATAAGTACTCCACTTGACAATCTCTCCTTTTACCCAGTCTATGACAGGGTTATGACAGGAAAGCCATGGGTGGCCCAAGATCATAGGAACCGACGAACAATCGATCAGGAAGAAGGTGATTGACTCAGAATGGAGAGCTCCGATCTTCAACTGTAGTGGCGGGGTCTCCCAGGAAATCTTGCCACCAGGCAACGGACCTCCGTCTAAGCCACAGACAGTAATGGCAGAGTTGAGTTTTACCATCGGAATTCCGGCAGAGCGGGCAAACCCAATATCAAGGAAGTTGCCTGCAGCTCCGCTATCAATGAAGGCCGACAGGTCCACAGAGCGAGCCCGGAAGGTGAGCTGTGCAGGGATTAATACAGCATTTTTCGGGGAGATAATTTGCAGACCTAGGTGAACTTTCCCCTCATTCCCTAGGCATGGTCTTTTCCCGACTTATTTGGGCAAGAACGGGAGAAGTGGCCTTTTATGCCACAGTATAGACATAGACCTTGCGAACGTCTCCTGTCTCTCTCTTCAGAAGAGAGACGATATGCTCCTAATTGCATAGGCTCCTCACCATCCTGGGAAACAGGAACGAAGGCGGATGGAGGTGATGATGTTTCCTTTTCAGTTTTCCGCTCCTTATATCTCCTGTCAATTTTAATGGAGAGGTGCATCAGATCCTCCAGAGAACTAGGAGACGGGTATTGCACCAAAGAATCTTTAATCTGTTCAGATAGGCCGAGACGGAACTGACTTCGTAAGGCACGGTCGTTCCATCCACTATCAGGTGACCATCTACGGAATTCAGCGCAATATTCTTCTGCCGACCGTCGGCCTTGTTTCAAGGACCGTAGATGAGCTTCCGCGGAGGCCACTCGATCCGGGTCATCATACAGTAGACCCAGTGCCTCGAAGAAGGAGTCTACGGACTGCATGGCCGGACTGGTCTGCGGCAAAGAAAACGCCCAGGACTGGGGGTCACCCTGTAGAAGGGAAATAATAATCCCAACTCTTTGCTGCTCTGAACCGGAGGAGCGGGGTCTCATCCGAAAACAGAGCTTGCAGCTCTCCCTGAAGTTCCGAAACAGGGTTCTATTTCCGGAGAACCGATCTGGTAAGTTCATTTTGGGTTCACAGATGGGACCTGGAGTCGGTTGTGAAGCTTTTGTGGCTTCTTCTTGAACAGACATACGCTCAGCCAATCCCTGCATCATCTGATACAAGGACTCAACGTGGCCTGCTAGGGTTTGTGCCGGAGACGGTATGGATCCACTTGTATCCATTCTAACCTTGTCTCCGTGAGTGGGCCGGTTATAATGTTAGGAACCCCTCCAGCCGGCACAACACAACCCGGAATCTACTCTGCCAGTCAGGTGTTCACTGGAGCCCCTGATGGTGGGGACAGACTGGGCCGCAGACTGACAGAGGGTCGTGAAGTGCGTACCAGCTGGGGAGAACCCAGGCAAGAGGAGTCAGGTCCACGCAGAGGTCAAGGGCCGGCAGCAGACAAGAGTATTGATGAACAAGCTGAGGTCAGGGGTCACAGGCAAATAGCAGAACGGGTAAACAGGCCAGAGATCAGGGTCACAGGAAACACGAGCAAGGTCCAAATCAAAGCCAAGGGTCATACACGGGGAGTCAAATAGCGATATCAGGATACAGGACAGGAACTAGCAGGTTAGCAGACTGGAACACAGGAGCTATAACCGGCAATGAGGCAGCAGACCTCATTGCCTTAAATACCCAGCTGAACCAATCACAGGTTGAACACACTCCTGCAGGTTAATAAAGCAGTCACTAACAGAGCCAATCAGGGCTTGCCCCTGGCCTGCACAGTTGCAGGCTAATGCCTGTAATTGCCTCCTATAATCTGCCCATATTAATTAGCCCACAGGCTGTAGAACGCTGCGCCCGGCCTCCTCCTATTGCCGGGACGCAGCTCTGAAGCGTCTACTGGTTGCCCCGGCAACGGCCGGGTTATGGCCGGAAATGACGTCCCGGTCGTCATGGCGACGGCCGGGACGCGGGTGAGTGAGTCGCGGCGGCTGGGCACCGCCATGGCTCGTAACACATATTACCGATCAAAATGATTGACCTTGTTTGTCATAGCAGACATTGCTGAAATACAAATGATTAAGGTATTGTACATTGTAGTACAGCCCACCAATTTTGCTACAGCAAATACCTGTCACCCAATATAGAAATTTATTGCAGGCCTCTGTCCTGGTACTCGCATGATACCTGAAAATCATTGCTGGTCTGCTGGCAAACCTTGGGAGAGTCTGCAGGAGGACTAGACGCTGGACAGAGTGTGATTATCATTCTGATCGCATGAAGCAGGACAGGACTGTGCAGCAGCTTGAAAACCGCTGAGTCTTCAGTGCTAACATTTTGTCACGACCCCTGGTAGCAAAAGGATTTAAATAACAAGGTGAATGAACGCATATCTTCCAACATCCCTGAATTGGAAATCTGCCCAAACCACACAATCTAGTCAGACCATGCATATAAAACACCCCTTTTCCAGGTTCCTCTGGGAATTGATGTAAGTAAATGGCGTGAGTATAGGATTTATTGTCACCCCTCTTATTTAGAACAGTGCCTCCAACCAAATCTTGAGACGTGGCTTCTCTTCTAGGTAGTGTCTGGGACCACGAACACCGAGGGGAGACTTGGGGGACCCCTTCCCCACCACTATAACTATGATCACCAAACACAAAAATCACTTTTACAGGACACAAGAAATGTGAGATGAGGACTGGGCAGGGCAGCAACTGCTTTTCTGTATTTTATAGCAAAAAGATATGTTTGACATGAAGTAATGACAGGGCATAAAACAGTTCTACATACAAGCATAAAAGCAACAATTTCTTAAATATTTTGAAAACTAACAGTTTGCACAGCAACTCTGACACTTTTAATTGGCTATTCCTGGCTTCAATCCAGGAAATCATGGCTAGCCAATGAGAAGCCACATTCCTCAGTATGGATTGTCCCCTTTTTCAGATTTCTCCAGGCATGTGGAGTTTGATAATATAACAACTGTAAAGTTTACAGCTTTATAGAGAGATAACTTATTAATGTTCTGAATGGAGTACCATTGCTTGCAATTTTATATATTTTGGATGAACTATGGGGTCAACACCTTTTACTTTATATTTTGTTACAGATGTGCTTACACAGGTATGAATGCCCCCCTGGTGGCCTAATCTGCAACCATATACAGTTCTTTTTGTCCTGGCTTTTGCCTTGATGAATCAGGCCCCATGTGTGTAAACTAAGAAGTAAAAAAATGTCCTGAACAGTTATTAGTTAAAGTGCAAGCCATCCCAATTATAAAAAAAGACATTGGGACATTTATGATTGAGATTAATGCACAGGAGATTTATGATTGAGTAATGAGCAGTTCCATGTAGGAGCAAAGTAGAGATGGGCGGGCTCGGTTCCCCGAGAACCAAACCCACCCGAACTTCGACTATCCGAGTACCAAACCGAGCAGGCTCGGTACTCTCCCGCCCGTTTGGAATCTAAATCGAGGCAAAACGTCATCATGACGTAGTCGGATCGCAGAGCTCGGTTCTCGCGATATTTGAAAAGCATAAATACCCGCCTACACAGCAATCCATCGCCATTTGACAGAGGGAGAGAGCAGGGTTAGGTCACAGGCTGTATTAGAGCAGGGACAGAGCAATAATTGTACACCTTATTCTTTGTATTATTATTTCAATTATAATCTATTCAATTCTATTATTATTACCAATTCTATTAGCAATTGTTAGAGCAGGAAGAGAGGAGGATAGAGGAGGCTTTTTTTTTTCTTCAATATTTTGCACTACAAGTGCTTTGGGGTGTCCCATATTCCCCAGTGTGAAACACTAGTTTTTCTGGCTACCAAAAGTCATATTTAGCAGCAGTATTTATACAATATTTTGCACTACAAGTGCTTTGGGGTGTCCCATATTCCCCAGTCTAAAACACTAATTTTTCTGGCTGCTAAAAGTCATATTTAGCAGCATTATCTATCTATACAATATTTTGCACTACAAGTGTTTTGGGCTCATTAAAATGGATTCAAAGCAGTCCACATATGAACAGAATCAGCAAGCAGATGCTGGCACCAGTCCTGATGGTAGTGTTCCCAGTACGTCATCTGGTAAAGCCTATGTAAAAGTACATAGTCTTTTTAAATCAGGTAAAAAAAAAACACACACCCCAAAAAAATTTACCGTGTTGAAGTGAAAAAGAAATGTAACTGAGGAAAAGTTAACTGCCGATAAAAAAAAATTGCCGACCTGCCATTCTACACACGCAGTGGCAACGAAAGAATGAGGCCTTCGCCTTTCTCTATTAGTGGCAGATCAAAAAATGTTACTGAGCCTTCTTGTACGGTCACTCGTGACCAAGCAAGACCAAGTAATTTGGAGTCTAAAAGTGATGCACAACTACTGTTACGCGGGAAAGCCGAGCTGCAAGAAAACAGTAAAGCATTAGAGGATAATGTATGCTCTGAATCAGAAATGACACCAATCCCTGTAGAGAGTCCATCCACCAGTGGGATGTCTAATCGTGAGCATTCTGTTTGTGTACCCATAAAGAAGGGCCCTTTCAGCAGTTCTGCTGATGTGTGTCTGAACAGCCCGAGTGTAGCCGGTGATACACAAATTGAGGATGCTATTTTGGAATTAGAAGAGGATGAGGGGGAGATTTGTGTAGGCGACGAGGGCGCTAATGATGATGTTGATGAGGATGATGCAGACAGATACCAAATTGCCTTTCTCAATTTCTATTTATATTCTAGAGTCTATAACGGCTGAATAGTTTTCTATTTTACTCCTAGTGGAGAGGGGGTCTGATGCAGACAGATACCAAATTGCCTTTGTGCATTTCAATTTATATTGTACAGTCTATAACGGCTGAATTTTTTACTATTTTCTACAAGTGGAAGGGGGCCTATAGAGACAGAAACCAAACTGCCTTTGTCCATTTCTTTAGATATTTAACTATAAGTGTAGGGTGTAATATACACCCAAAGACGATGGCTGCATTGCCAATATGCATAGATGGAGAGGAAGACAATCTGGTTTGTGTGTAGAATTAATGACGGCCTACCAGGGAATAAACTGTTTTTTGCATAATTATATAGCTTTAAAATTACATTACTTATCCAAGAAACAGATGGAGCACTAAATTCGGTTATTTTATGCCCAAAAACATTGATTTTTATACAAAATTGGAAAACAAAACCAAAACCAAATCCAAAACACGCAAGGGCGGTTTGGCAAAACCAAAACACGATGGTAATCCAGATCCAAAACCAAAACACGGGGGTCAGTGAGCATCTCTAGAGCAAAGGCACCCAAAGAAAGTTCTTAGGGACAGGCCCACATGCTGTAAAATAGGAAGCAAAAGCAATGGTCTGTGTTGATCAGAAATATTCACATTCTGCAAAGTGCCCTCTGTCAGCAGGCTCTCTGTATTTGTAGCATAATGGTCTGTGCTGTGTTTTCTGTGTCTTCAACTAACAGCTGCGAGGGACCTGGGACTCAAATGTATACTCATTGGTAATGGGACAAATACAAGACAGATGACAGATCCTCAGCAGGATGGCGCTTGGTAACAAAAGATACAGACAGAGTACAATAATCACATTGAGGACATATGGCAACTTTTATTAATGCTCAGTTACAATATATTGAATTTAGTTTGCTGACACATCAGAAAACAGAGCAGAACAATATTAAATACCCTTGGAAACAAGTAAAAAAACCAGAACAAGTACACTGGAATAATTTCCAATGTCTCATTTTCTAATGTAGAAATTTTTGATGTGTTTTCTACAGTACTGGCAATAATAGCAATGTGTAGTTGTAAACCATAGGTGTGTGCTGCACATTTCATTAGGGTGTGCAGCAAATAATTTTCATCCATCAGTCATTAACCCCCTATCCTCTTTCACTATCTTCTCATCCTTCATCATTAACTTTCTTTCAACATCATTATTCATTAACCCCCTTCCATCATCATCCTCGATGAATCCTCTCTTACCATCACTCTCCCCTAAACCCTCATTGTCCATCAATCATCAACTTCCTATCCGACATCATTAACCCCCTTTATTCATCACTATTCTCCATGACACCTGTTTTACTATTATCATTCTTAATAACTCCCCTTTAATTATCATTCTCCATTAACCCACTCTTTCTCATAATATTATGCCCCTGACCACCCTCCTCTTCAGTCACCCAGGCCTCTGCTCTAGAGGGGAACTGGTCTGAGTACTTCTGTGCTGACCCCTGCACCCAATGCACTTGATCAGAAAGGAACTGATCAGTAAAATTGTATGTCGCTGAATGCCTCAGGTATCATTTAGATAAGGGTGTCTGCAGTCAGATTATGCTACAGAGTTCTCTCCTTTGCTGTGCAGTTTGATTTAAAAAAAGGTAGCAGAAGGGCACAGGGCTGACATCAGGATGCATGACATTATAAAGTTAGACACTGCTTCAAATATCCAGAATCCCTGCCCTGCCACTTTATTGAAATATATTGTTCTGTATAACTAAATCCTTTTTTTTTTCATTCTTATCATAGGATATATCTTGTGCTTAGACCATGGAACCTCTTGTCACTGTGTGTGGTCCTGGGGTGCATGAGTGAGTAATGCACCTCCTTACTCGCGCTTTCCTCTGCCCTGGCTAGCTCTTGGGTATGGACATAAGTGATCTGAGGGTCCCCGCACATGCAGATTTTACAGTATTGTCTTTTTAAGGTATTTGGACACAGGCGTGGTAACTTAGACTGGGTACACACTACAGGGTTTTTTAGCCGACTGTTGGGCGATAAACAACCGTTCTGGCCAATATTGCATTAGTGTGTATACTTAAACAATGAATGACTGTTGTTCCAAAGTATCGATTGTTGTTTTATTTGATTGTTGAGCAGAACTATATACCTTGTTCCAACTGCCTCCCAATCCTGCAGTGTGTAGGAAATCACAACCAATTGCTAGACCAACTGCCTATAGTTCCTCAATCAGCGACTCCTTTCTGGGTGTGTATATTTAAATATATGATGTTGTCTTTACCTCTCCCACATGGTGCGGTGTCAGAACATCAGTAAAATGGGAATAATGTGCTTATAATGAAGAAGCAGTAATAAACCTGTTTTAAATGCTCCATATCACATTTGTGTGTTCATGTATGCAAGTGTATACAACATGTATTTGGAATGTCAGGAATGTCTCTCCCGCATTTGACCCTGTCCGGGTCAAATGCCAAATGATGGGACAGTACACAAGGGTGATCCAGAGGGAAGGTCAGAAGCAAGCCAAAGGTCATATTCCAGGTAACAACAGAGCCAAATTGCAGGACAGAGAATAGTCAGGAACAAAGCCAAAAGTCAGGAACCAAGGCACAAACAACAGGAGTAAGGGAGCAGGATACAGGACGCTGGAGCTGGTGAAACCAATACTCTGACACCAGACATAGGAGGAAGGAGCCTTACATAAACTAATGTGGGCCCTAATAGGAGGAGTGATGTCTTGGTGGTCAGATGATCCAGACCGCTGACTGGCGAATGAAGTGTCCCGTTGTCTAGCAATGGGATGCGAGCTTCTGCGCATGCGCGGGTAGCCGAGGGTACGTCATGTTGCTAGGCAATGGGACGCGGCTTAGAGAGGACAGTGCGGGGACGGAGCCTGACACTATCAATGTAACTGACACTGGGTGCTTGATGTCAAAACCCCTATCTATGATACAAAGCCTGTTTAATGTAAGTCAACAATCGCTAGAGAACACGCTATGATGCCAGGGCTCCAAATATAATGTAAACAAATGGGCCTGTGCACAGTTTTCTGACAAGCGTTCACTTTGCTTTCTGTCAATGTTTTCTGTAGTGTTTATGAGAATTAAATAATCAGTGCAATACAATGGAGGTCTATGGTAGCACTCATAGTACATTATGCAGAGAGATTATGAGAACATACTTTAAACCGTCTTTTAAAATTGAGAGCAAAATACAAGGTCTATGCTTTTAATATGTATTGTTTTCTAACATCCATATATACAAGCTCTAAAGCAGTTGGCTCCCCATCATTAAACCTGATTGCTATATTTGACAGCAAAGTAAGACACTTATTCCAGGCGCAGCATGTGAATGTTTAACAGCTCTACAACTGTAAATTAAGTGCAATGTACATTAAAGCATTGATGGACAAGTAATAGTCTATGGGCTACCAGTGGTCTGACGAGCATTCACCTGCAGCCCACAGCTCCTTCCAACTTTATACCCCTAGTCTGACTTCTATTGAATAAATGTCATGGTGCTGGCAGCTCCCAGGAAAGAACCACTTGGCTGGGGTAGCTATCGGAAACACACCACGTCTGGCCAAGCCGCTTAGTCCTGAGAGGAATGGTCATGAGATACAAGCTGAAGTCAAAGGATTATAGAAGGTAGAATAGTGATGGATGAAGCCAAAGTCAAGGTACTGAAGAATAGTGGGGGACGAAGTACGAGAATTGGAGAAGGTGGAATAGTGAAGTACAAAGCTGTAGTCGAAGGATTGGAGAAGGTCGTATCGCGATGTACAGTCAAACATAACACGTCTTCTTCAATGCACAAGCAGAAAAATCCAGACTCACAGGATAACCAGGCACACGGTAGCAAGGTTAGCAGATATTCAGAATCTCATGAACTATAGTAGAGTGATACCAAAGATCTGGCTAATACCACTGAGAGAGACATAAATGCAGACCACAAACTTCTGAGGAATGCCGCAGAGTGGAATAACTGCTGAATTGTTGGAACAGTAGGAATCCCAAATAGAGCAGGACCCCTGGTGAAAGTATAGTACTGCAGCAAAGTTCTTAGTCCACAAAAATCAGGACTCCAAATCTTGACAGGCTGCACACCACAAAGCATCTAAATAAGATCAGATGAAGAGGAGGGAGAGTAATGCAGTCAGCACCAATCGATCTCTCCTTATTCTCTGTGGGAAAGACTGCAATTCCTGAATTTGGACTGACTGACAAGGTAAGAGCACTTTTTGGCCAGGGTGGTATTAATTAGTGGCAATTAGTTGTTATTTCATGGTTAGTGTGTGGGTGGGTCAACTTATCATGTGCAGGGTCTAATTGACACACGAGTAAGTGTGGAAGGAGTTTTGAAGTACATGTGGGTTTTGAGGGTGTTTTGTGCCAAGTGGTGGCTCCTTGGTTAAATAGTTTGTTTTAACTTGTTACTGTATCTATGGGTAATGTGCAGCTCTTAAGGGGTTAGAGGGACGTGCATGCAGCCCTTGTAGTGTATCAGGTTGCCTATCACTGCCCCAAAGGAAGCAGGAAACATGTATGATATTAAAGCTGCCTACAGTACCTGGTAGAGCGCGAGCTAAAAAGATTTGACTTAAAAACACAGCACTGGATGCCTCTGGTTTTTGCATAATGCTATATTTTTAGACTTTGAACTAAAACTTGGCATTCAGTTATGGGTCACCTGCAGGAAACAATTCCCTTTATTAATTAGCTATTAATCTGAAACATGAAGCAACTACATACTCGCTGCATTATTTGAAAATGAGCTAATAAACATTTATGTTTTAGTGTCCGCAGCATTATACAGCAGTTAGATCCGACAGAGGAGGAACGCTGACCAGCTGTGAGTAGAAAGAATGTCAGCTTACATCACACAGAAATGGTAAATGATATGCTCATGTGTTACAATATGATTTATATCTACAACAGGTTGCTAGCTGTTCTTCTTCTGCACAAAAACCTGTGTGGCACATTTATTTATATATTATTATATACTTGGCTATATACTTCGCTGATGTAAGCATGTCAGTTTGGATTAATTTGGTTCAATAAAGCCCTTACTGTTGCTTTTAGACTTTATTTGTTTTACTACTGATTTTTTAATGTAAGGATTGTACCTTTAATTTAAAGAAACGTATGAAAACAATGGCTTTGTGCACCCTGATGACTTTAGGGAAATGGCTATATTTAAAAATGTGATGATTTATAGCCCTGTATTATACAGATTGTCTGGGATACTTACTTTTATCAACTTACACCACAGCCCAGCTGTATAGCTCTGCAGAATATGTCAACACTTTATAAATAAAAGATAATAATAATCATCTTCCTCATCTCAGCCTCAAGTAGTGATAGAGCAAGTCATATGAGGGTTCTAGTACAACAGCATGGCTTTCCCTTTGGAAGGTCAGACCCTTTTGACAGCTGCCTGTGGGATATTATGCCACACTTTCTTATCAACTGCCTTTTATATCATAGCAATGCTCTTTAGCTTTGGACACCAACGCCACAAAATATGTTTTTTTAATTGTATTGGGTCTTTCCCTTGCTTGATTACACACTGCAAGTTCCTATTCCCAACACTGAGAGCCAGGAGTACAATAATGCCAATTAATTTACAACTAATCTCAGCTCAGGTCAACCAAGAAGATTACATTTTATGATATATCCAACTTGATAGACGTCATCATCAATTCTCTGAAGAGTCTGCCTTAATAGAATCTATAAATCTTATCCTAAGGTCAAACTAATTTAAATTCTATTTGTTTACTGACATAAACTTGAGAACTTTGCACTATGGACACATTTGTCTATTTTTTATAATTGAATGCTTTTAAGAATGGCAATTACAAGGAAGCAAAACCGTATCATTAAAGAAATGTATTTTCATAATACGAAATGTAATTTGATTAAGTGTTACTAGGGCCCCAAAGTATTTTATATATTTAAATATGCAAGTTGTGAAGTATAAATGAGTCTGAGATGTTATTAGCAATTCTGAGTAAGTAAAATCCTAGTGAGAACATTGAGAATTAATAGGTTCGTGCTCACATTTATTTTGGCTGTATCATGCAGATTTGCTTAATTTGAAAGAAGGCAACAGAGTTCCATATATACAGAAGAGCTATGTGAAAGGAAAGGAGAGTCTAAAAAGAGCTTCAGTACAAGATGCACTGAAAGCCTGAAGGCAACTTTTTACCTTGCATTTCAAATTTAAATATGCACTCATTGGAATATCAATAAACACCTAATTGAAAAATGGAGAAAATAAGTATTTAGTACTTTTAATTTTTTTCTAGGTATAGCTATGAAGAGGGTTAAGTCACCTGCAGGTTATAATGCAATAAAGTCCACTTTGTTGGAGGTGCTCTTAGGAAACCAATTTGCAAATAGGTGTCAAGTACTTGCTTATTTTATTCATTTCTGAAATGATTTCACTGATCTCACGTACATCGTTTCACTTAGATCTCAGTCACATGTAGCCATGCAGTCGCCATGCAGCACGGTGGCTAAGTGGTTAGCACTTTTGCCGCACAGCACTGGGGTCATGAGTTCAATTCCTGACCATGGCCTTATCTGTGTGGAGTTTGTATGTTCTCCCCGTGTTTGCGTGGGTTTCCTCCTGGTGCTCCGGTTTCCCCCCCACACTCCAAAAACATACTAGTAGGTTAATTGGCTGCTATCAAAAAAATTGACCCTAGTTAGCCCCCCCCCCCCTCTCTCTCTCTCTCTCTCTCTCTCTCTCTCTCTCTCTCTCTCTCTCTATGTTAGGGAATTTAGACTGTAAGCTCCAATGGGGGCAGGGACTGATGTGAATGAGTTCTCTGTACAGCGCTGCGGAATCTGTGGCGCTATATAAATAAATGATGATGTACTTGTACAACTTAGGACTTCCTGTTTACGGAGCAATTTCTAAGGATTGAAAATTATATTAAAAAAAATAATAGCGGGAGGACTGTTGCATTCCGTCAGAAATAAAAGCACTATATGAATATGTGTTTATGTAAGATATAAAGGATTGTTACAGTATGGTCCTGCTTTCACGCTTGTTTTAATAAGCAGGTGTTGTGTCTCCAGTATAGAGTCTGGGATGGAGGCACACGTGTTGGCTACGTGGCAGGGAACGGGTCTTCTCCAAGCTGGAATGGAGCCAGTAGTCCCAATTAGCATCTGCAGCTGTAAACGTTCAGTTAGAAACCTGCTGATGGTCAGGGCTCTCAACATGGATTAAAGACAGAGGTCTTGAGAGAGCCAGCCTGAGAGGAGGCCTGGTGCTGGATACATCATTTCAAATGACATATCACATTCATAGTCATGTCATGCTACTTTATATTTTGAGGGCATTATATTTTTTGGACATTATATTATTATGACATTATTAGTCTAAATACACTAACAAATCACAATTGATTTGTATGAAAAATGTAAAACATAACTGGGAGGCAGCAAAAAAACCAAAACAAAATACATTGTAAATGTAAGAATGTCGTACATACCTTACCTAATTCTCCTGAAGTTGTGTCTAAGCACCCACTGCATTGCCCAAGAATCTGTCCATATAGTATTATTATATGTACAGCTTTACAGATTCAGCAAATAAATATATTATCTGACACAGCCCAAGCCCCGAGTTGCTAACTTTTTCCAAAATATCTCATTATAAAAATAGGTTTTACTGGTGATATGATACACAGGTGTATCATATACAAAATAGAAAATAGTGTTGTTGTAAATGCTACAATTGCAGTGCACAACTCACACTGTTCGCATTATCTTAATTGGACAGGAATATTTTAATACAAAGAGTATTACATCTACAAGACAGAATAGCGAATTTACAGTTAATTGTATGGTTTATTATACATTTTATATTGAGAATGTGAAATTTGCATTCTCACTGTAAAATGTAATTAAAAACAAACACCCCCCACATCTGTTGTTTACTGGTTAAAAAAGTCAATGGTAAGATTCTTACCTTAATTAGTCCAAACAGACACGACAAATGAGAAATGTGAATATATGGCTGTGACTTTTCGCATCAAAGCTAAAGAATGAAGTACTATCAGCAGGAGAGGTCAATACACAAAAGCCAATCAAAAGCAGCTAGATAGTGCTGATGATGGTAATGATCATCATAGCATATCATTGCACCAGTCCTCCAATTCCAGTTCCTGCAAAGGATACACCACTTAAAATGTATATCTGGGGATGTGTCCATATCTTATTCAGCTGCAATTACATGAACATGCCCTTACTATACTCAGTTACTTAGGAATCCATCCCTTCCTATCCCCGCTCTGCCTCTCCATGCATAAAGGGATGCAAGTCTAACATATGCAAAAATCTACATATGGGCCTATGTGTACATATTTTTGTGTACGTTACTGATATATGTTACTGCATGTGCACATGCAGCAACGTGCAGCAACGTATATCTTACACAAAACAATTGGCGTACAGCCGGGTTGGGTACTAAACCCTGGTGCTGGTAACCCCAACAAAACTCACTGTGACATCTTCACTGCGAATCCTCAGCAGCCAGACATATTGTTAATCACGACTGTTTAGCAAAGTGACTTGGAGTAAATGAGATAAATTAACAGGCTGGCAGCACAGAATGACGTGGATGTGCACGCCAACACTAATGTTTGTACACTTAACGGGGCAATTGAAAGAGGTGCCGCCTCTATAATGCTTTTTAGTAAGGCTTACATAATGTAGCCTTAAGCTATTCTATAACTGCCCCCTTAAGTGTAGAACGATTAGTGTCGGCGTGCACATCCACGTCATTCTGTGCCACCGGGGTGTTATTTAATCGCATTTACGCCAAGTCAGTTTGCTAAACAGTCGTGATTAAGAATATGTCGCGCTGCTGAGGATTCGCAGTGAAGATGTCGTGGTGAGTCTTGTCAGGCTTACCAGCATGGGGAATAGAGTACCAGCCAACTGTAAATGATGCTTACCAGTGATTTATTCTACACATGTAGACTGTCATTTAGAGTTAGATTTATATCCATATTTGTAGTATAAATATATGCATCTCTGTACTACTCATGCATGCCAAAATGTGTCTGTATCTAGATTTGAGCATTTTTTAGACTCGCAGTTCCTTATGTCTGGTGTAATGTGTGCAGGCATTTGAGTACAGGAAGGAGATGTGACCTAATGAGACATGGTTGCATCCCTAGAAATGATATTTTCATATTTGCTAGATTCAGTGCACCATTAGTGATTATTCTATCAGTGCCCCACAAATAATTAAACACATAAATTGGAGGGCACATGGATGAAAGCAATGAACTCCAGTAAATCATGTGGTATATAAAATCTTTTATATTTTAAAAAAATCACTTTCACATTATGGAGATATCACAGTATGTAGAACATTTTTTTTTAAACAGGGCATCTCTCCAAGCAGTGGGCCTGACTTATCAGAAGTAAATACGTATACTCATGCCACTCAAGAAAGGGTTCTCCACAACAGGCTGTGGAAATGAGTTCAGGGGTAGAGGGTTAGGTGAACACAAATGAAATTTGCTAATACTTGGTGTGTGTTACATGTATCTGACACGTTACTCACTGTAACCTTTTGTATGGTGATATGGATTCAAGTTTAAGCTATGAGAAAAAAATCATTTAATGTCGCTAAGGAATTGCCTATTGGGGTAGAGGACAGAAATGCGCAGAGGAAGCATTAATCAGGTCTCCTTTGCCGAGCAACTGTTGACTGAATGGTACTATCTGAGTTATATATTACTAATAGATTTGCTTCACACTGGAGGTATTAGTGTTACAGAGACTTCCCTGCCTGGAAAAAGAAAAATGTGAGTGGCCGTGTCCTAGTTCCTAAATTTAGAATTTTGGAAGATATGGAATATTGATTTAAGCTTCGGTCACACCAATTGTTATGTGAAAGACACTTCTATATGAAACAAAGTTCATGTAACCAAGATGTGTGTTTTAATCATGCTGGAATAGATTAGTCTGTTACTCTGGCCTTCCTAACAGCTGTTTATATTTATTTGCTGCATGTGCACAATACGTAGTTTATAAAGCCTTTTCTTGGAAGAAATCTTCAATTTGTTAAGTCATTCTGTCAATAAACTGACATCCAGACCTTTTGTAACCGTGAAAAAAAAATCAATGCCCACATAGATTTCTTACTTTAGAATGTACATCAAATTTCAAGAGGTATTTTGAAAAGGGCACATGTATCAGTTGTGTTTTTTTAGGATAGAGCTGAAGGTAATAAATTCATCACACATCTCCCATGAAGAAATAATGAACTGCAACATCTAAAGTCCATCAATCATGCAAACATTGTTAAATGGACCGTAATGTTACATAGACTCAATTCTAAATTTCATAACGCCTGTCAAGGTCACTTGTATATACACAGCAGCAAAAAGGTAATCAAACCAGCCTATCACTTCTGCACTCAGAACTGCCAACATCCCTTACTGCTTGGAATTCACATTGAATCTCTTAGTTCCTAGAAACAGTACCACTATTACCATTTTGTACCAAAAGCCGGACTGAAGACGGTGAGCACTTTTCCAATTTAGAAAATTGATCAATAGTGGGAAAAGGGTGAATGTACTTTAGTAATATCACACAATGTCAAATATGGAATAGTACTAACACTTGTACTGGGTTAAAAAGGCATTTTGTGATAATATTGCCATGTTAAAGTTAAACTAATGGTGCATAACATTATGCCTTTCTTCCCTCCCACTTAAGTACGAGACTAATGTTGAAGAGAATCAGGCGAAATAAGTACATACTTAATTATACAGCTGCATGGCAATATAAATGCCCTGTATGTATACAAAATAAAAAGACAGTGGCTGTCAATGCTTGTTCTTGGATAACTCTGGATATCTGTGTGTATCTAGCAAAATGAAAACATGAGGTATTAGTTTATATTTTGAGCCAAACATTTAAGCCTGCATCTCAGCGCACGCTGTTTTCTTCTCAGATTTTGTTTCAAATCATTGCCTTGTGTCGTCTTAGCAACTGTCTCTCAGGCGTATTTAAGGCCTTTTTGGGTGTGACTTACAAGCCCACCTTCTCTATATGTAAGCCCAAATACCTGAGAGGTAAGTACATCTGCTTTTAATGGTGTTTGAAGCTTATTGGTCAGTGTAGGACCTGGTTCTAATGACGTGCCCGTGATGCTGTGATGCAGGCTTAAATGTTTTGATCAAAATATGAACTAATACCCTATGTTTTCATTTTGCTACATACACACAGATATGCAGTATTAAGGACAAGCACTGACAACAACTGTCTTTTTAATGTTGAAGAGAGTTTGAAAATTGTAAACATATTTATATAGTAATATATTGTATTTTTTATTGTAGACAGTGAGCTTTATGCCACAGCTCCACTATTTCTTATGTGAAACACCCACTACCCTTCCTTCTCTCAGCAATGACCACTAAGCTCTATGCAATTTAGCATGCTTAATGTACCAGTCAAGGAGATAATGTGATCAGGTGATTATAAATAATATGCCATAGCAAACAATGTCGGTCTAAGAAAGGACTCGGCTTAGAGAGAGAGAACAATTGTAGACCTGGCTCTTGGCTCAAACCGAAGTTTCTCTTACATGTCCCTGTGTCCAAAAATTCTATAACCTAGGCAATAGGGCTGACAAGCTGCTCACTAGGAAGCAGGAAACAGAAGCTGTAACTTACCTTGCCCAAAGAGGTCTAGGTTTTCAAATCACTTAGACATAGCTAATCATATTTGCCTCTAATTACACATATTATTATTAATCTTCCTAATCTGGATCCTGACGTCATTGAATGATTAAATGTACCCTGGAATGAAAACGAGGTGGACGCCGTTAAGTCCTTACCCAAATATAAGGCTACTTCTACACCACTTATCAAGAACACTTAGGCCAAATCTTAACTACCCTGTTTAATGGAGGTACTGAGATGAGGAGCTTCATTGAGGAGATGTTGGACACATTGTCTGGATTTTTAAAACAAGTAAAACAACTATATGTAAAAACTAAAGGCCAATCGCGTTACGTCCAAAAATTCTAATTTTAAGATATATGCCAAACTCTTTGGCATATACCAAACTCTTTGGCAGCACAACAATTTTGTGCTGGGGAGGCCAACACCAGAAGAATGTTCAGTATTTTAATGGCATACTCCCAAAAGAAATATCCTCTTCTTTTGCTTTGTCTGAAGGCAGAGAAAGCATTAGGCATTCTACATTGGGGGTACATGAAGCAGTAGTAACATTTGGTATCACGAACCACATCCTTCAAGCTATAATTTCTTTATACTCAAAGCTGTCTGCCAAGGTCTTTAGGAAGGGATTTCTCTTGTCTAAGTTTTCTATATCCAATGGCACTCACCAAAGTAGGCCATTTTCCCCATTAATATTTGTGTTAGCCATTGAACCTCTGGCAGAGAAAATAAGGTCTTCCCTAGAGATTAGAGGTCCTATAATGGGTGATACACCACCTAAAGTGTGTTTATTTGCAGTCAATGTTTTATTGTTTGTAACAACCTTTGGACTCTACATCTCTTGCATTCTTATGTATCATCCACCTTATGTATCAAGTGTTCCCCACACATGTTAGATTGTAATCTCATTTGTACAGTGTCATCTTTACCTTCTATTTCACATCTTTGTATGTAATTTGTTTCACAATCCCGTCAATGTACAACGACTGGTGCAAACCCATATGCTTAGAATACCAGAAAATACCAGCTGCATGGGAAATATTTGTAATGAAATGCTAATATATACAAGTTATAATAATAGTGTTAATATTTTACTCTTGTATTTTCTATTTCAGCGGGTGCTACTGTCGACAATCCACAAATTATTCCACACATGAAAGAAAAAAAGATTGTCAGACTGCCATGCACATTTATATATTAGCAATATTATAAAATGTAAATTATATTTCTCCTCTTTAAAATAATCTATTTATGTGTACATCTTAATTAAATTGTAATGAGCGGGTGTCCTTGCTTTTTGTATTGCTCTTTTTATTACTTGTGCCTGTTTATTCATACTTGTGATTGCATAATTCTATTATATTCATTCCGCAATAAGCAACACTAAGTAATAATTCAAATTATAGATATTATAGGGAAATATGGTGTGTTTGTGACATTTACTATAATTGAATTCTCAGGTGTATCTCAATCATATAAAGATGGATTCAACATATTGTCTAATTTTAGCCTTCTATTCACTCTATATAGCAATCATAACATATGGGCATTTAATGTGCATATTGCATTTATTGCAATTGCATTCCCAGGGGTACCCCAGTCATATAAAGTTGGGTTCAACAGTATTTTCTATTTTATCCCTCTATTTCCTCTATATTCAGATAGCAATCATAACATATGAGCAAGTCACCACTATTTCTAAATGCTTACTCAATCATGTGGTTCTTCATTAGCTTATTCTATCTCCAAATGATATGTTGTCAAAAATGTCTACATTCATAATGTCTATATTCAAAATGTCTGCACCATAATGTCAACATTTATAATGTCAAATTACTGCCCCATCTCTCAGCTCCCATGCTCCTCCAAGCTTCTCGAGAGAATTGCCTACACACGCCTCACACGTTTCCTTCAAACAACCTATTGGATGCTTTTCAGTCAGGCTTTCGCTCTCAACACTCCACAGAGACTGCGCTGACTAAGGTTGTCCATGATGTGATCACAGCTAAAACTGAAGGTAATTACTCTTCTAATTCTCCAGGATCTCTCTGCTGCATTTGACACTGTTGACCACTCTCCTCATACGAACGCTACAATCCCTAGGTCTTGAAGGCACTGTCCTATCCTGGTTCTCATCCTACCTAGCTAATCGCTCTTTCAGTGTTAATTTTTCTGAAACAACCTCTGCTCCGCTTACTTTATCAGTTTGAGTACCACAAGGCTCTGTCCTAGGTCCTCTGCTATTCTCTATCTACACCACTTCTCTTGGAAAACTAATAAGCTCTTTTGGATTTCAGTATCATGTTTATGCGGATGATGCACAAATTTATCTATCCTCTCCTGATCTTTCACCATCTGTGCTGTCTCGCGTTACTGACTGTCTTTCTGCCTTTGCATTTTGGATGTTCTCTTGCCAACTAAAACGCAATCTTTCAAAAACAGAATTAATAATATTTCCACACAATAGAAGCTTCCTGCCTGACATTTCTATTTCTGTTGACAACATACATGACCGTAAATCCCACCCTGCAAGCTCGCTGCCTAGGTGTAATCATTGACTCACAACTATCCTTTGTTTCCCCCATTGACTCTATATCTAATTCATGTTACATACATCTAAAAAACATTTCCGGAATATGTACATATCTTACACAAGACACATCATGCGCCTATCATCTCCTGCATCTACTATTGCAATTCCCTCCTTACTGATCTTCCCAAAATCAGATTTGAGCACCTACAATCTATTTTGCATGCAGCGGCTAGATTGATTTTTCTTGCAAATCGCTTTTCCTCTGCTAGATCACTCTGTCAGTCTCTACTGACATACAAAGCCATCAACAAAATTGCACCAACACACATCTCACTTGTCTCAAAATATCTTCCAACTCGACAACTCTATTCTGCACAAGATCTGCGTCTCTCTTCCACTCTCATCACTTACACAAAATCTCGGTTACAGGACTTTTTAGGACTGCACCCAATTTATGGAATTCACTCTCTCGCACCATAAGACTTTCCTCTAGTGTTCAAGCCTTCAAGCATTCTCTGAAAACTCACCTCTTCAGAAAAGTTTATAATATTCCCCAACCACACTCTTAATCTCCCTAGGTTACCCTATTACCACCCTCTACAAAGCCAACAACCCTCTGACCAACATAGTTGCGTGATCGAGCATACAGCCCACTAAATGCTTTGCAACCTTTGCATTCTAGTTGGACAAATATTCAATATGTTGTAGCACCCTTGTGTATCATATCATTGTCCGTTAGATTGTAAGCTTGTGAGCAGGCCCCTTTTACCTCTCAGTCTGTATTACCCAGTATTGTTTTATTACCATTTATTCCCAATTGTAAAGCGCTATGAAATCTGCTGGTGTTATATAAATAAATGTTGATGATGATGATGTTTAAACTGTTATAATGTCAACAGTCATAATGTCTACACGGTTAAAATGTTGACATGTAAAACGTCTACACATTTGACACACTTTCATGTCTACAGAGTTGCAATGTCAACTTTCAAAATGTCGACAGATGTAAAAAAATGGGTTGGGTCATATATATAACATGGGGATTTTCCATGGCTTGAACTTCTCATTTAAGGAGTCAGCAGCACTTGATCACTTGTCAATGTGCATTTTGTTGGTAAGCTTTTTTAAAGCTAAAAGCAAACTGCAGAGAGATATATTATTTAAGGGAACAATGTTGTTAGGTGTATGTGTACACCTTACAACAAATTATGTTGTCCGAAGTTACAAAAGGAAAGGCATGCATAAATTTGCATTTCATCTACCTACCGTGGCATCGCTATTACTGTGTCAAAGCCAATATTTTTACTATATCCACCAATTATATTAGTGTAACCATCAGTATACATCAATTTAGCAAAACAAGTTTAAGATTATTGCTTATTATTTTAATAATAGAATCTCACCTAGTGATTGTATCCATTTGTGCAGGAAATTATTTAGCGCTCTTAAAATAATATATTGAGTCCCAACCGTTTAATAAACAGTTATTAAGAAAATCCTATAATGTTAGCAGTGTGAAAATGTATGTATGTAAAAATAAAATGAAAGTAGTGTGAATATTCAGTAATTCTGTAGAATTCTGTAATCTATTATTGAACAATTTTTTGTGTAATTACCTCTTGAAGCTATTAGGGGACGACTTACTAACATTTGTTGAAACCACCAGCTTTTGTCAAATTTTCAGGTGGTTTGAAATCTGTTGGATTTTCCAAAGGGCAAACCACTAGAAAGCTGCCTGAGAAGCTCAATTTAAAAGAAAGTGCAACATTCCAAATCGCCATCCTGATTTTAAACAAGGTAAAAATACATGAGATCTACTTTCTGTAGTTTGACAAACTGCCAAGAAAAGGGGTGGCTGTGAGAGGCGAGTTTGGTCAAACTGCATGCTGATGACATAATTTATGGGGCCAATCAATATTTATTGATTAAGGTGGTAAAAATGTGATAGGAAGTATTTTTCAACTTCACTTTTTATCAATAAGTAAAGATCATTTTTCTTTAACAATTCATTAGGTGACAAAGGGGTATATTTACTAAACTGCAGGTTTGAAAAAGTGGAGATGTTGCCTAAAGCAACCAATGAGATTCTAGCTGTCATTTTGCAGAATGTACTAAATAAACTATAACTAGAATCTCATTGGTTGCTATAGACAACAACTCCACTTATTCCACCCCGCAGTTTAGTAAATATACCCCAAAAGTCTTTCTCATATGTCTGTTTATAGTAACATAAAGAACCTTTGATTCGATAATTTCAAAGTGAAATGTGGATTTTCTTTCTCCATCCACATGTAAAAAAAAGAAAAATACAGTACAATAGTGTAATTCAATAACAGGTGCAAAGTCACCAGAACACCCAGTGCTGACACTGAAATAAAGTGTATCATCAAAAGCCAAAATAATCCTCCACAACAGACCTCCTTTGTGAATGCACTCATATGATATCCTTTTAATATCGCATTTCATTAAAATCAAGCTTTGAAATCTCTTTGAATGGAATTCACAAGAGAGACTTCACAAACCTTCACCACATGAGGAAAATGAAAATAGAAAAATATCTAATGTATTACCTCCTACTTTATTGGATATAGTATAATACCTCATAAAAAGCACATTAAAACAGAATAAAGCGTGCATATAAAAAATCAACAAAACGATGTTCCCTTTCTGGGATCTGTAATTCATTCTTACCAAATGTTGATTACATGGAAGTAGATGGTATTAATGTGTCGGAAAACTCCTGGGACTGTTGTTCCTTCTTCTCTATACTTATTGCTGGTCTCCGGCACTTAAACCGGATGATCACCAGAAATCACCAGCACTCAATCACCAACACATTTTAGCTTATTAAAGTCTTTTTCAAGGCGAGTGTGGGTTTTTCTATACATATAGCTATATATCACATATGCAATTCTTATACACAACAGAAATAAATGTTACATAATAAGCCTAACTTTCCCAAGTCATAATTTGTCATCAAGACCTAATAACCAATCAAAGGCTGAATCTTGTTTTATAATAGTATTATACTCATTATAAATATTGCTAATTATATTTATGATCTTGTTTATAAACTGTTAGATATCAGTACTTATTAATCTAGTTGTGGATTTGTATGTAATCAATTTCTCCTTTTTAATTTACTGAAATAAAATATATTCTGGGTCAATTAATGTCACTTACGTCCAAATTCCATGGTCATGGTGATATGATGCTACACTTCTTCTCACTCAAATTCGTCCTATTAATTATATCCCCTCTTAATCAACAATTAGGGAGTACAATGCAAAGGCCAATCGCATGAGTATTCATTAAACATAATTTGATCCCTAGATTTACTGGGACACAGTTGTCTTATAGATTCATGTACATCCCTTTGTGTCCCTAGTGTGTCTCTGGTGTAGGAGAGTACTGATGTAGCAAACTTAGATGTTTATAGATAAATGTGCTTGCCATCTATCCCAGAGACACTTGGGGGTAAATTTATCAAGCTGTGGGTTTGAAAAAGTGCAGACATTGCCTATAGCAACCAATCAGATTCTAGCTATTATTTTGTAGAATGTACTAAACAAATGATAACTAGAATCTGATTGATTGCTATGGACAACATCTCCACTTTTTCAAAATCCATGTTCATGAATAGAATATTCATACACAAAAATATTCTTTATCCTGTTTTGATATGCCCCTAAAAATTCAAAAATTACTTAAATATAAGATGCTTGTAACAGGCTGTAGCTTTCAGTTGTCTATTGACCTCAGCCAGATATTTTTGCCTAGTCCACAGTGCAATGTTATTAAACCCTTAGATAAAGGAGGGAACAATATTATGCCAACTTTGTATTTACTTTATTGCTCATTTTTCTTCTCTACTTAAATTATTGTTGATGCCTCAGTCTCAGTTTACCCTTTGCTTCAATTTATCTAACTGACAGGATGCCAGGTCCATAAACACTTTGCTTGAGGACATACTGTCAACTCCGGGAAGAAAGTCGATTTTTCTTTCAAAATTGTTCTCTTAATTATATCACTAGTTTGCTTGGGGATAGTTCCAGTTCCTCTATGATGGCAAGTACCTCTTAATCTTCCAGAGAATCCAATAGGGATTCAAGTAGTTGTATAGTGGAGGCCCTTTCATAAGGGAGATCACCTATTGAATTGTCTCCCTGTGATAAAATAGGGGAAGAGTGTATTGTTTTTATTTGAGTAAAACTTGTTTAATAGTAATTTTCTGGTGAAATGATAATCAACTTTTTACTAAAGTTTTGAGTGGGAGAGAAATATAATCCCTTGTTAAGTATATTCATTTGTTTCTGTTAGCACTTTCCTGGAAAAAGCGATAATTCAAAAGAATGATTCACATCCTCAATTATTTTGGATTCCTCAGATATGTCCCCTGGGTTCTTCTGTTCACCTTCTGGTGTCCCTCTTTCACAGATTTCACCCCCACACCCTCTTCTTTACCATCATATCATTTTTAATTATTTTAGGGTTTTCCCTAAAAATATATTTACTCTTGAATTGGAAAAAAATGAGTTGCTAGGAGATTCTCTTTCTGAGGATTCCACATCCGAGGTAGTGTTATTAAATGGCCTATTCAATGTTATCTTTTGTCTATACTACATTTTTCCAGTTGGTCTTTTTCTTTCTTATATTTATAATATATAATTTGAAATTTTACTAGGCCTTCAAAGCTTTTATCACGCACCAGACCTGCAGACCAATCGGTCAGGGTCTGGCACACTTCACTGTGTGCCCCCGCCGTCCTTCTTCTCTCCGGCACTGAGTGCAGGATCTTGTTCATGGCGGGCGCCATATTGGATTTAGGTCTGCGCATGCTCAGATCCATCTTTTATTAATTTCACCCTCCAGCCATTGGCTAATAAATGAAACCTCTTAGACTAATTAAAGCATCTGAGTTCCTCCTATGATGCCAGATCTTCAAGTCCCTCTGCATGTTCAGAAGTAGTTCCTTGTGGGTCTTTACATCCTGTACCTGCAGATCCAGACCTTTGTACTATCCTGTGCCTGCAGACTATTGCATCTGGTATCCAACTCCAAGCTTCCCAGCTTACCTGGACCTTAGTGCTATCGGTGCCCACAGACCATTGCTCCATCTGATTTCCAACTCACAAGCTTCTCAGCTTTACCTGGACATCCGGACAACTCCTGCCTGCAGACTATCAACACCAACAGCATACCTTCACCACTTGTACCTGATTGCTTCTCGATCTCTTCATTCTCTCCAACTGGTCTTGCTTGGAACCCACTCAGAGAACCCCGACCAGCAGGGCTGCAGCAGCAAGGACCACACTTCCTTACTGGGGTACCTTTTGCCTTATTAGACTTCGCCCCTCCTAGTAGTGTAGAGTTAAACCAAGCAGATCACAAGGATTCGACAGATAACTTGAACCATAACAGCTTTTCAATTTCTCACCCAGGATGGTTATATCTTCTGTTCATTTCTGTAACATAATATTATCATGTTTTATTAATACATTCATTAGTTCTTTAGAACATTGTACTAATGTGTTCTCCCATTGTGACTTAAGGCCTTCCGTTTCCAGTTCAAATACCGACAAGACTTTGGGTCTCAGGCCTCGTGGGACCATATTCTGTTTTACATCAAAAGTTGTACAGTTCCACCTTTCTTTGTGTTATTAAGATCTGTTTAAGTTTGAATAGACCCTCCGACCAATCTCTTACACCTGAATCCCGTTCTTCCATGTTTCCACAGATAATAATATTCATTTTATTTTTTCATTTCTCTTGCCTAGCATCTAGGTCGGAACAAATGCTAAAGGCTGTCATTTTTCATATAAGGCAAAAGTTACTACTCTGTATCAATTTGCTACAGAAAGTCTATAAATTAGTTTATTTACATTTATTAAAACCTCTCCATGATGGTTAGTGAGAAACCGAATAACTCTCAGTGATTATAATTTAGAACACCAGAAAGTACCAACCGTACCGTAAATATTTGTGCTGAAATTTTAACATACACCCCTCATTGCACTGTCAATATTTTAATCTCATATATTCTATTTCAGGGGGTGCTACCGTCGACAGTTCACAGATTATTCAACATAAGAAAGAGAAAAGACGATTGCCGTATTGCAGTGCACTATTACTGCACTATATACTAGCAATACTTGCAGTAAAATTGTGTTTTTATTTCTCCACTTTAAAAGATACTTCTAGAGATCTCTACTATAAATACAATAAAGTAATGTAGACATGTAGCAACATCCCGCAGAGTCACATCACACAAGGCACCAACGGGACTTCGTAGGTAATTGAATTTCTGCTGAATCTAAACCCTCTAAATAGGACAGCAAAATGAAAGAGAATTTATCCTCTTAAGAGAATACTATCAGAAATACTACATTTAAAGAGCAGGGAAAAGGGAAACAAATGTTATTTATATCATTTGTAGATAGAAGAAGCTAATCAAAAACCATAATTGACCAGCAATTTAGAAGGAGTGGTGACTTGCTTATATGCTATGATTACTATCTGAATATAAAGGGATACATTAGAAAATACTGTTGTATCCTCCTTTATATGATTGAGGTACACCTAGTAATGTAATTGTAATAAATGTGATATATACATTATCATATGCCAATATGTTATGATTGCTACTGGAAAATAAAGTATTTTAAAGTATTGAATTTATTTAAATTATTAATTTATTTATTTAAATTAAGTATTTTATTTCTAAAATTAGACAATGCTGTTGAATTCATTTTTATATGATTAAGGTACCCCTGAGAATGCAATTATAGTAAATTTGACATACACACTGTATATCCCAATTATATCTATAATTGTTGTTATTACTTAGAATTGCTTCTAAGTAACTTCTGCCTCACAGCACTGGGGTCATGAGGTCGATTCCCGACCATGGCCGTATCTGTGTGGAGGTTGTATGTTCTCCCCATGTTTGCGTGGGTTTCCTCCAGGTGCTTCGGTTTTCTCCCACACTCCAAAAACATACTAGTAGGTTAATTGGCTGCTATTAAATTGCCCTTAGTCTTTCTCAGGCTGTGTATGTTAGGGGATTTAGATTGTAAGGTCCAATGGGGCAGGGACTGATGTGAATGAGTTCTCTGTACAGCGCTGCGGAATTAGTGGCGCTATATAATTAAATAGATGATGATGATATGAATAAAGAGTCATAAGCAATAACAACAGCAATCCAGAAATAACCAGCACCTGTCCATTACAATTTTAATCACATTATTCTACTTTTGTCTCACATGTTTACAAGTTTATTTTACTTTGCTGCGATACATTTTAGAGATCTACAGGAATAGATTATTTTAAAGATGAGAAATAAACAGTATGACTGTCTTCTTCTTTCTTGTGTACAAACCCATGACGTTGAAGCACATTGGGTACTCATTCATTGTTAAGGCTATGCAATGTGGTTATTGCCTTACCTGGTTATAAATAAGATCTATACACTTATAGGGATTGTCTTAGTATCTCTTTTTCTTTTGTGAATAAGCGCAAGTCTGTGCTATGCTCCCATTTTTCTTTATCCCAATTATTGAGTTAACACTTTATAAAAATCAATGAGTAAAAAAACTAATGAGTATGAAAAGTCTCTAACTAAAGTATAGCTTCAGGAAGGTGGAAGAGAGTTTAGTAGAAGGATACATATGGCGTACAATATGAACGGGAAGAAACCTATTTAATTGAAACTAAATCTCTGTTTGTTGATTGGCTACATGGACATATGACTACAAATCATATTCAATATATCTGCAAAGTCCTAGTCGTATGTTAGGATTAGATTTCACACAAACGTTTGCCGTGTGTTAGAAATCTCTTCTTACTCAAACAGCTGTGCCAGCTGCCACGCTCCCTTGAAATTGGGTAGGCTCTCGACTTTCATTAAAAAGAACAGCTGCAAAGCTCCTCTCGTCTTTGCTACCATTGCAAAGGTTGAAAGAGGCTTTTATAAAGTGAGTCAAGTTGATTTAATGCTGGTTTATTGCACTTACCGAATGTCCACACTATAAACATCAACACCGATGATTGCAAATCCATAGTTCATTACATGAGAAAGGAGATTATGGTGCAATATATTTTGTCCTAGAAATATTAAAAATGATGACTTTATAGAGCAAAACACAATGCTTTTAAGCAAATGAGAATGTCAGTTTGAAGTACTACTGATTCTTTAGTTTTGACACCTGACTCGTGACTACAGACCAAGCATGGCCAATTTTTTCTCATATTTGGAAAAACTCTTTGTGAAAAACTTGCAGATGAAAACCTAATCTCAGCAATGCTATGCATACAGAAATGCTTGCAGGAGTAATGAATGTTTAGAGGATAGAGAAAGATTGCGGGAGACATTATACTATTTTCTTATAGACTCCCCATATTTCATATATGTAGAAGTATTTATCCCTTCTGATTCTAGAGTCTGACCGGAATCCCCAGCCAATCACCCAATGAGCTTGCAGAGCCAGAAGAAGGATTCCATCAATGTCTTTCCTGTAGATATTGCTTCTTTTTTTCAAAGAAGAAACTGTTTATTGGAAATTTTCAAGATATGGGTTAGGGAAGGGGTACAGAAGGAAAAACTATGGAGGGGCTATAGCAATCAGCCATACAATAAAATATTGCAGAACATTGCAATCCGAGACAAAGACTATATTACAGGGAACAAATCAAGACGAGATACCTGGACTCCAGTTGACACAGCTTTCAAAAATCAAAGGCCATGGGGTAGTGGCAGAGAGGCCCCATAATGGTCTAATGGGGACAAGATTGGGAAAAAAATGAATGGGAGTATTGGAGATAATGCAAGATAAACAAACAAGTAAACAAACAAGTCCTGCCCGATGGAAGTTTTGGGAATCCGTTTTTTTTCCTGTGTGAGGAGATTTGGCAGTTTACATCAATGGGGATATGCCATATCAGCTCCTGGGTGTGTATAGGTATATCAGGAAAAAAGGAGACAATGGTGCATTCACATTTTAATAATATTAAAGATAAGGTGGTGAACTTTCTTCCAGAGAGGGGATATCTTTGAAAATTCTTACAATATGTGGAGCAGGGTACCCTCTTGCCTGCAGCCATATCAGCAAAGAGACAAAGTGTTCGGTTGGACACTCTCCCTTAACATGGAGGTTCAATTAGTAATATTACCCCTCGGTTGGGCCCCAGCTAGTGAGCCACAACAGGGTAGAGTTGGACTCCAGTGCCTAGAAGTATCAGAATATTTTAATTTGCTATAATTCTTGTTTTGGACTGGCTGTTAGCCGATTGATCTAGCTTGTAGTTGCCACCATTTTAATTATATTTTTTGATAAAATTTGTGACCTTTCTTTTGCCAAACAAGTGTTATGTGTCTTTATTTATTTAGGTAAGATAACGCTTGGTAAGTGTAATCAAGTAAAAGTTTATACTAACTGCTAGGCCACAGATGATTAGTGTATTTGTATATTTATTTACTATTTTAATTATTAATGAATTAATATCATAAAACAGAGTTAGACTGTTGGAGTAGTAAGTTATTGAGTATTATGATATTAGGGTAAAAGAGTGATAAGCTATAACGGTAAAAGAGTGACTGACTACATATTAGAGCATAATATCTAGCAACTGAGATCTCACTCTTACACACATGCACAATGTCACCAATGACAATGGCAACATTAAAAGAGCCATGCCGGCGGGTCCACCGCTTATACCTTGGACCGCTGGCATTGGTCTTTTAATGTTGGCATTGTGATTGGCTATATGCATTCCACCAATAACACGGTAGACGTTGACAACCTGTCAGCATAATATAAGTGTCAGCATTTAACCTGCCGATAGGAAAATGTTGGTAGGTTAAGTGCCAACATTTCCTCTCTTGCAATTATGACCGCCACCGAATTCACAGTCCTAAGGTTCCCTCCTCAACCAGCCACTATGGTCACTCTTTCTCTTTCTCTCAGACATGACTCTTCTAAGCTGTTCTCTGGCGGAATTCAGTTCTCACGGGAGAAACCTCTTGTCCATCTCCAACTGGTCCTCTGTCTCAGCTTTACAAAATCCTGTAGGACCAGGGCCGGATTAAGGGAATGGAGGCCCCTGGGCTAGGGGGGCCACCATTCCCCTGTGAGGGTGTGATCCGAGCCGCCCCCCCCCCTTGTTGATCCAAGCCTCCCCCAAGGCACTTACCTCCTTCCCCAGCGCACTGTACGCTCTTTACCGTGGAGATCTCATGAGAGTGAGACTCACGAGATCTCCTCAGTAAGGAGACTACAGCGCATCGGGGATGGACCGTAGTGAAAGTGCTCAGCCCCTGACCGATAAATAATGCTGCTGAGCACTTTCAAGGGCCCCCTGGATGGCAGAGGCTCCTGGGCTGTAGCCCAGTTAGCCCTATGGTTAATCCGGCCCTGTGTAGGACACTCAATGGCCTCCCACAGTTTTCAGATGGGTATGGTCACATACATTTTCAAATCAGTTGGGGTGGATCCTAAACTCCAGGTCATAAATAGGTTTCAATATTCAGAGTATATTAATATATATTGTAAACAAATGCCCAAGAGATAGATCAAAACTCCAATAAAGTGCTCATATTTGGTATCTCCGTAAATGTTAGAGGTAACAGAAAAACGGAGTACAGTTTGTGAATAGAATTAAATAATTTATTAAGTCGCTGTAAATCATGAAAAAGTGTTTTTGTTTTTTTAAAATAAATAAATAAATGTTTCCCCACCCTTCTGTATTATGTCCATAATTTAAACCCTATCTATCTCGAAAAAGCAATGTAAAATTTATTTGATATTAAAATTATGGTGACACCAACACAGTGTGAAAAAGCAAAATATTGTGTGGTCTCCTGAAGTGCAAATTGAGCAAATGTTCAAGATAATAGTCCTTGTCTACTGCATTTAACACATTTTCCATATCTATGTGCAGTGTCGGACTGGCCCAGCGGGCTACCGGTAAAATCACCGGTAGGCCCGACTACCTTAAGGCCACAACCCCTTTAACCCATGGGAGGAGCTTACCTGGAGGCCCGTCCTCACGAGTTGTCCTCTCCTCTCCTGCGGCCCCGCTGCTCAATTGCGATTGCAGCTGCGATCATGTGACCCGCCCCCTCCCCCTGTCAGCTGATGTTCCTGCCTCCTGCCACCTGCAGCTATCAACATCTCGGTAAGTATATTAACCATTTGTTTATACTATATATATATATATATATCTATATATATCTATATATATATATATAGTGTGTGTGTGTGTGTGTGTGAATTGGGGACACTATGTGGCATAACATTTGGGGCACTACTGGGTGGCATAACATTGGGGGCACTATGTGACATAACATTTGGGGCACTACTGGATGGCATAACTTTAGGGGCACTATGTGACATAACATTTGGGGCACTACTGGGTGGCATAACATTGTTTTGGGGGCACTACTATGTGGCATAGGGGGATGCCTATCTATACTAAACTATAGAGGGGGCTAACTATACTAAACTATAGTGAGGGGGGGCTGCCTATGCTAAACTATAGTGAGGGGGAGCTGCACAAAGAACACTATAGGGAGGGGGTGATGGTACCTTTAATGCTGAGGTGGTTTGGGTCTATAATTGAATGTGGGGCTGAGTGTGGGGATATATTAAATGTGAAAACTAATTATATAATGCTGGGAATGGTCGTGGGAAATGGATGTATTAAACGTAAATGCTATTAATTTATTGCTGGGGCTGTTTGGAGGGAGGGTAATAGGTTTATTTATTAAATGGGAATATTATTAATTTGATGTTGGGGTCGGTTGGAGGGAAATAGATCTGTTTATCAAATGTGAGCACTATTACTTTAATGTTGAGGCTGGAGAGAGGCCTAATTATTAAATGTGGGTGCTGTTGATTTAATGGCAGGGAAGGTTGGCATTTCTAAATGTGCCCATTATTTTTTTCAAATAGGGCCATCCACATTCCACGATTTTTTTCATCTGGTCCAATATATCAGAGGGCTAATGCCGTGTTTCCCCATTCCCCTAGAGCTCTATGGGGACAATAAAAATGGTCAATTTATCAAGCAGCAAGAAGGTAAATTTTTTCTCCTCTTAGATTTTTAATTTCTCCAGAAGTTAAAAACATTCACAGATGAAATGATATAGTTATCTGCCCTGCCGGAGGAGAAACAGTGAAGAGGCAGATCATGTGTTCCTGGTTCCTCCTCTGCCGGCTCCTTGCTCCTCCTGTCCTTTCTGTCTTCCATGAGGTGACCCACACAGCAGTACAATAAGAGTAGATACTAATGTTATTACTATGTTAATGTAGTGTAATAGAGTCATTTATTTTTTTCCTAGTAATGTATATCCTATACTTTACATACATTGCACTCTTCACCTATATCGTATATATTATGCACCTTAATTTCATACTGTACACCAATCATCATAGTTTACATATACACCTTTATTACAGTATCCTATGCTTTACAAAGACAAATACCTAGTATCTGATAATAATGCCAAGCAGAAGTTATTTCTGTAGCAGATACTACTTGCTGGGACAGTAACTTTGCTGGCACTGTCCGGGCGAGCTAAGATTCTTAAATTGTAGCAAAAGTACATTTTTATCACTGCAATTAGTAGCAGTAAAAAATATTAGTTTTCAGATTCGGGCACTGAATAATAAAAAGACCAGTAAGAGATTATTGTGTGTTTTTGTGTATATTGTAATAACCTTGAAATACATAATCTTGAGATACCCAATAGCACAATCCTTCAAACTAATTCTGGAAGCCCTGGGATTACTACATTACTTGCACTGTAGTTGTAAACAATCCATATAACAGTGACACTAACTCACTCCATTGTGCTAACATCAACATTTTCCCGAGGTATCAGAAAAAGTTATGACAGATGAGACTCAGCATCTGCCACTTCTCGGCTCACATGGCTTAAATTAGGAGGAAGTGAAGACAATGTCTGATAACATTTAACCTTATAATTACGTTGAAACCAATAATATTCTATAATATGCTATTAAAGGAAAGATACCGTCAAGATGCAATTTAACATATTCTGTAAATTAGACACAGACACAAGATTGTGTCTAGCTCTTATTGTGTCCCATTATTAAATTCTATTAATACCAATTGGTAATACCCAGAAGTTGATGACAAGCACTCATTTCAGGCCATCTGGGAATTGGGGATCATTGTACACACGGAGTGAACTGTGAACATGTAATGAACCATTTGGTGCATTTCCTAATCAATGTTAATCTAAAGACTACACCGATCAACCACAACATTAAAACCACCTGCCTAATATTGTGTAGGTCCCCCGAGTGCCTCCAAAACAGCTCTGACCCATCCAGGCATGGATTCCCCAAGACTTCTGAAGGTGTCTTGTGGTATCTGGCACCAAGACGTTAACAGCAGATCCTTTAAATTTTTTAAGTTGCAAGGTGTCTGCGCCTTGTCTTGTCTCTGATAACCACCTTTCACTCCCGCCTACAAGACTTCTCCCATGCTGCTCCCCACTTATGGAATTCCCTACCACGCTCGAACAGACTTTCCCACAGCCTTCAAATCTTTAAATGCTATTTGAAAATCCATCTCTTTTTTAGAGGTGACCTTATCCTTGATAACACTTTTCACACTAATGCACCCTCACAACTATCCCAATCTCCACTCTGAGTCACAGTCGCTCGTCTTGTTTCAGCTGTGCCCTCTTCCCCTTAGAATGTAAACTTTCTAATGAGCAGGGTCCTCCATACCCTTTGTTTTTTATGTCTCCATTAATTTTGTCTGCCTTGTCTGCTCTTGTTTTACGTATGTACTGTTTTATGTATGTCTTTGTCTTTCCTGCTGTACGGTGCTGCGGAGCACTGTGGTGCTTTACAAATCTACGATAATAAGAAGATGGGGCCTCCAAGGCTCTGACTTGTTTTTCCAGCACATCCCACAGATGATCAATCAATTTGGAGGCCAAGTCAACACCTTGAAGTCTTTGTCATGTTCCTCAAACCATTCCTGAGCACTTTTTGCAGTGTGACAAGGCGCTTTATCCTGCTGAAAAAGGTCAATGTCATCAGGGAACACCATTGACCTGGTCTGCAACAATGGTTAGGTAGGTGGTACGTGTCAATGTGGGGACCCCTAAGGTTAAGTATTTTTAACACTTAACCCCATATTGCTGCTTTAAATTTGTATTGACAGACGTCGCGATGACGTCAGGCTGCAGTGCCAGTCAGTTCTTCTATCAGAATGACTTGCTGTCATTATGGTGCTTTCTTCGCTTCTCCAGCGTTGTGTTGAAGGTAAGTCTGATTATTTTCAATTCGGTTTTTCATTATGTCGTCTTTTTTTTGTAGGGATTGCCCATGTCGGAATTGTGGTAATCGAAAAAACGATTACCACCGGTAATAAAGACAGTTCCAATGGCTCCTCACTATTGTGATTACATGAGTGAGGCTAATACCCCATTCATACTGCACCAAAAACCCGGGTTTTTGCAGAGGCACTCTGAAAAACCCGGGTCTTGGTGCAGTATGAATAGTCCAACCACAAAATCCCGGGACTTAGACCCGGGATTTTCCGAGATGTAATTCCCGTGTTCGACCCCGCTCGCCTGCAGTATGAATGGTGCAACCCGTGTAATTCCCGGGTCTCACCATTCATACTGTAAAAAAAAAAATTGGGAAGTAAAAAAGAAAGTAAAAAAAAAAAGATTTTAATTACTAAAAAAATACAAAACAAATGTTTACTTAACTTATTTTCAGCCAGCGGTGTCTCCGGTGCGTTGCCGGCTGTCAGGGGGACCTCTGGGTACTAAAATGACGTCATTTCTAATGGACTAGAAATTACGTCATTTTAGTACCCAGAGGTCCCCCTGACAGCCGGCAACACACCGGAGACACTGCTGGCTGAAAATAAGTTAAGTAAACATTAGTTTTGTATTTTTTAGTAATTAAAATCTTTTTTTTCACTTTTATTTTTCTAAAACCCGGGTCGGGCAGGTGCAGTATGAACCCGCCCGACCCGGGAATCTTCTTATCTATACTGCCCTGTGCCCGGGATATTGCCGGGGCGGCAGTATGAAAGTGGTATAAAGCTAGTAATGATTTAGAAGAAAAACTGAAAGATTTTGTTAAATGAAAGTGGTGGTAGTGGTTTGGCCTTTGACGTTATCATTACAATTCTGGCACACATTTTCTATCTTTTCTACCTATCTAGTTTGAGGAGGCGTCTCTAAGGACCTTTAAATATATGTGAATCTTGAAATGCAAAAATTAAACCCATCTGCAGTGCACAATGTGCATGACCTTTATAAAATGTATTTATATAATCTCTTTATGTAATTTATGGTTACCTGACTTAAAGTGTTATTTATTTGATTGGCTATATTCTGGATTCCTGCCAGTGTGCCTGTAGTGCTTAGCTATTTTAGCAATATTTACAATTTACAGTGCAATCTAGCAAGCAGCAATAAATAACATAGTATTTCAATTGTATAGTAGCATTTAAATTGTGCAGCCCATGGAGAATTAAATTAGATATTCAGCAAAGTTAATTAGCTAATTAACATATTGCCATAAACAAAGCCTCAACTAATGGCAAATATGTGGGAATTTAATGGTTTGTTTATCATGCAACAGCAGAAGGCTACAGGTAAGTAAGTAATAACATCATTTATAGGTTATTGTCAGTTTAGATTAGGGTTACATTTACATTTAATAGAGTTGTGTCTTTTTTTCTGAATATCCTTTGAGGCATCAACATTGCAGGACATTCATTTAGAAAAAGAAAAGCTACAGTCTGGTTAAATCTATGTATGTAAATGGTAATGCATTTCCCACTTATACATTAAGGAATTTGAAATGCAGAGCTGACGTCACGTTATGCAGAAAGAAGTTTTCCCAAGCCTCATACTAGAGGCAGGGTCCCAGTGCAGCCGCGCTTCCCGGAAACTACATACACAAGTTTTATTATATTATCTGTGGCAAGCAAGATTTTTTTCTCAAGCATATTTTAGCAGTGACCGTAGTGCCTCTCATCAGGTTTTGATTATAGTCAGTCACTTTCCCCTACACCGTTCACCTGATTTGGATGTAAATTCACTTAAATTAAAGCTGAAAGTCTGCAGTTAAAGCACATCTAGTTAGTTTCATTTCAAATCCATTGTGGTGGTGTATAGAGCCCAAAATATGAGAATTGTGTTGATGTCCCAATATTTATGGACCTGACTGTTAGTCCAACATGGACTACATTTAAGCACAACACAACTGTGCATCAAATCCCCTCTCTGACTTTGACCTTTTAAGACCACCAGGTTACATTACTAGTAAATGGGAAACACACATAACAAAGACACTTCAGGATTCCCACCCAGCAAGCAGATTTGACCGCTCAAACCTGTGCAGCCTATCATATACCAAGCTTCCCTAAACACCACGGGGCTGATGCAGAGTGGGATGTGCCCCAGTTTGCATAGCATATCATGTGTAAATTACTCTGGGATGCCCAAAAAGTGGATGCACGAATGCGTGACTATGAAGACTTCTTCATATATGACATGCTTGCCAGCTCTTAGTGAGGTGGGACAGCAGGGGAGTAATAAAGTTGGCCCAGTACAGTGAAGGTGTCAAAAGTGTCTCATGCAGGCCTTCAGAAACACGCACATATGTCTGTTAGGAGGTGTATCATTTGTGTCTGCTATAAGGCAAGTAAATCAGGTGCTTACGGTGCTGATGAAGATCTCAAGAATGTTAAAACAGAAAAACTTTAATAAAATAACAAAACTAAAGTTCAATAAACCTAACTGTCAATTGTTTAGGAATTGTTACACTTACCTCTCCTCGCTCCAGTGCAGTTCTCACTTCTGCATCGGGTCCGTGATTCCATGTATTGGCGGTCACAAGATCGCATGCCAGGGCGGGGAGTTTGAATCTCCAGTGTTTATAAACCTCGCTCTGACACTTGTCAGAGCAACTTGTGTGTATCCTGACTCCTGGCTCATGCTGAACATGTTTCCTGATCGTTTCTCTGTGCTCCAGTTCCACTTGTTTGACCATCTCTGCTCTCCTGCTCCTGTGTACCGCACCTAGCCTCCCAACTATTCTTGTCTGGCATTATTCCTTAGTGTGTTGGTTCCTGGTCTCTGTGATTATCGTGTACCAGACCCAGAGCTGTCCATTCGGAAGAAGGTCCTGTCAGCCTTTTGCTGCTATCGGATATCTGCAGAGTCATATTTCAGGTAAGTCTGTCAATCTTGCTGTCGTTTTTTCATTAAATTGTTTTTTTCTTGTAGGTCTTCTCGGTATTAGATTTCTCGTCATCGTTGAAGCGATTACCACTACTGGGCGGAGGGTACCTCCCCCTACATGGTGCCTCAAGTACTGCACTTCATGCATGCCAAGCTGAAACTTCTCTGGCATGATAGTCAGACCTGCCTCAGTAATTCGGCCTAACACATTATTCAGATGGATCAGGTGCTCCTTCCAGGTCTGGTTGAACACCGCAATGTCATCCAGGTAAGCAACTGCTTGTCCCTCCTGGCCCTCTAGCAGGTAATTAACCAGGCGCTGGAAGGACCCAGGGGCATTTTTCATTCCAAAGGGCATGACCAAAAACTCAACCAGCCCAAATGGGGTGATAAATGCGGGGCACTCACATGCCTCGGATGACAATGGGATCTGCCAGTAACCTCTACTGAGATCTATGATAGCGATGTAGTGTGCCTGGGCAAGCTGATCTAGCAGTTCATCTATCCTAGGCATAGGATAAGCATCAAACACTGGCGTCATTTCATTCTCATATAGTCTGCACAGAATCGGGTGCCCCCACATTTCTTTGGGAGCAGTACCACTGGGGAAGCCCAAGAACTGTGAGACTTTTGAATTCTCCTTCTTCTGTGTGACCTCTCTGTGTTGTGCAGCAGAGGCCATGTGATGCAGAATACAGCTGCTTCTGTTCACTTTTATTTTTTTCTTTATGTTATAAGCCAGATTGGGAGCATAGAGCTGGGGGCCATAGGTGTAAACTTACTGGGCATCTGGTGGCCCATAAGCAGTTTGTCGTCCACACTGCTATAGAATATAGTCGAACAAGTATAAAGAGCTAGGCTCATAATAGTGTTTAATCACTAATTACTGTTCTTTTGCTATAAAACTTCTGTTTCTCCGATTAAACATGCAAGACCACAAAATATTATTTCCAAAGTATTGAAACAACATTTCCTAGGCTCTTAAAAATGAGGGCAGTGTCCTTTAACATGTCCCAGTTTCCCACACTCACAGCCCACAGTACTCACTGGTGCCTCTTTCGGCATATTCGTTTTGCCATTTGCATCATTGGTTTTCTCTGGTTTTTGTGACTTGCCCAAGTTCTGTTGTTGAGAGCTCAAAGAGTCCTGATTGCCGTCATCTACAATAATACCTGTTAATTATTTGGCTGCAATGTTATGTTTTACAAATTCCACCATGACTTTAAAGATTTTAGGGTTTAATTTGGTGACTTCTTGATGGATGCTTCGGGGATGTTATAATAATGATAAAAGAGGATTCTCAATGATCTATTAAGGTGCTGCCCTTCTAGGCTCTCATAACTGTAACCTTGTGGGCTTCGGTTCCTGGTATTCCCAATTGTAGAATATCTGGACCCAGATCTGGACTACTGTCGGCACACCAGTCCCTGCCTCCTTCAGTGCTGTGCTGTGTCACCATACTTCACATGAAAGACCTTGTTGGTATCTCCCAGTAAGTAATGTGAAATGATAAGTAGTCCCTTGTTAGGAGACCTCTAGCAGCTATATATAAGGATGGTATATAAGGAAAATATATTTACATACAAACACGAATAAAAATATAAATAAATGCACATCTATTCAACCCATAGTTGTTGGATAGTTGAGAATTCCATTATCTCCCATTAAAATAAATAATAGTTATAAATAGCTGTAGTTACTGTACTGCTACAGCAACTCTTGTATTGTTTTCTTTATATATTGCTGTTTTACTGTTTATTGAGAGTTCAGGGAAATTACATTATTTCATGCCACACTGAAAACTTATTGGGGCGTATTCAATTGTTTCTCCGGCCGCCGGAAAAACGAGCGCTCTAAAACTATTACCGTTTATACGGTAATTACTCGCTGAATTTCATCTCGCAAGATTAAATTCAGCGAGTAAACTACCGTATTAACGGTTTTCGCGCGCAATATTATCGTATAAACGGTAATAGTTTTAGAGCGCTCGTTTTTCCGGCGGCCGGAGGAACAATTGAATACGCCCCATTGAGTCATAAGTGATATGGTCAGTATTACATTCCCATTCACCAGTGTGAAGTGATAAAATGAAGAATACTTTTAAAAGGAAAGGAAGTAAACCACAAATATAACTTATGTAAAATATTTCCCAAATGGCCGCCATATGTTAACAGCAGGCCACACTTCAAGAAGCCTGAGCTGCTGTTTGTAATTGTAGTCAAGTCTTATAGCGCATCTAATATGCAAATACACCCGCCGCCATGCCATCAGGCCTATGAGGTGCCACACTGCCAATCTTACAACATATACAAATGGAATTTGGAAATGGCAACTGAACTCGCCTATGGTGAGTAGCAGATGCATGCAATATAAAAATCACTCATTTAATGAACTTGAAAGGAGAAAAGGATTCCACATTTTCCGTGTTCTCTTTCAAATAGTAGTTTATTCCCATTATGAGGAAAACTCTGCATTAGGCTGTATGTTAGCCAATGCAGAAGTTGGCAGGTCAGCTGACATTAGGGGGTAAATGTATTATGCTCCGGTTTTTTTCATCTCGCGGGAGATCGGCGACTTTGCATGTAAAATTTAAAGCGGCGCTGGCTTGTAAAGGCAAGTTTGCAAGTGATGTATTGACACAGAGATGCATAGGTAACATGGATCATGAAAACAAAAAAAAATAGTCCATCCAAAATATAAGTATAATATTAATAATAATAATAATAGTAATAATAATAAGAATAAGAATAAAATTTAACGACTATGATAGATGAACAGAATGACCAAATTACTTGGCTGGTGGCAGAAAGGACCACTGTTCCTACATTGAGACTCTTAAGCAGAGCCGGATTTAGACCTCATAGGGCCCTAGGCAGGATACTGTTTTTGGGCCCCCTCCCTGAAACAATCCATAGCACTATATTTTTGCAGCCTACCATATACCCCTATAGTTATGTAGAAGTGAAAGCATGTGCCGCCGCATGCCTACCATATACCCTTATAGTTAAGTAGATATGAAAGCATGTGCCGCCGCATGCCTACCATATACCCTTATAGTTAAGTAGATATGAAAGCATGTGCCGCCGCATGCCTACCATATACCCTTATAGTTAAGTAGATATGAAAGCATGTGCCGCCGCATGCCTACCATATACCCCTATAGTTAAGCAGATATAAAAGCATGTGCCGCCAAAGGAGGTGAGGGCGTGGCTTGCATCTTTGGGGGCGTACCTAACATGTGAAAAGAGCAAGGCCACCCTGCTGCAGAAAAAGGCACCCCTAAATAATTACCAAGCAGTCCCGTTTTTTTAAGTAGTTGGGTCAAAACAACTTTATAAATATTGAAGTCAGGGCAGAAATACTTAAGATGTTTGCAAAAATAATACGCATAAATCCAAGTATGTGCTCTTGTCACTTTTGTCCCTCTATCATCACACTGTGCCCCTTCATTGTCACTTTTGCCCCTTCACAATATCACATGTGCCCTTTACCATCACCTCTGCCCATCACCATCACCACCTCTGTGCCAATCACCTTCACCACCACTGTGCCAATCACCATCACCGTGCCCTTCACCATCACCACTTCTGTGCCAATCACCATCACCACCTCTGTGCCTCTTCACCATCACCACCTCTGTGCCCTTCACCATCACCACTTCTGTGCCAATCACCATCACCACCTCTGTGCCTCTTCACCATCACCACCTCTGTGCCCTTCACCATCACCACCTCTGTGCCAATCACCATCACCACCTCTGTGCCCCTTCACTATCACCACCTCTGTGCCCTTCACCATCACCACCTCTGTGCCCATCACCACTTCTGTGCCAATCACCATTACCACTTCTGTGCCAATCACCATCTCTGTGCCCTTCACCACCTCTGTGCCCATCACCATCACCACTTCTGTGCCCCTTCACCATCACCACTTCTGTCCCTTGTTTTACTTACCTTTCTATTGCGCGCTGCTCCTCCTCCGTCAGTCCAGATGTAAAAAAAAAAGAGAGAGTCACGTGATCGCTCGTCGGGTCCCGGCAGCCTCTCCTCCTCTCTCTATCACTGAGACACTGAGAGGAGAAGAGGCTGCCGGGACCCGATTCGCGGCACCCGACCCCCCTCCCCCGATTCGCGGCACCCCCCCTTCCCCGCACGAGTCGCGGGGGCGGGGTGCCGCGAGTCGGGGGAGGGCACCAATTTTTTAATTTTTTTAAAATTTTTTTTTCAATTGCTCATGTCCCCCCCAGCTGCGCCCCCCGAGAGCCGCTAGGCCCTAGACAGGTGCCTAGCAGTAAATCCGGCCCTGCTCTTAAGCTATTTTTTCTGGCAAATCTTTTATTCTCAAGATTTAAATTGAACAAAGTGTAGCTAAACAACATTGTTGGAGTGTTTGCAAATTAACCTAGACATGTAATGTGATTCAGAACAACAAAGAAAGCAATCTCATACTACTGCTTTTATTCATTTGTGCATCTGTACCACAGGTTATCTTCTCAAACAATGATAAACAATGATTGCAGGTTCCCATTGTCGAAGTCAGCAAATTGGATAAAGTCATTTCAATTAAAGTCTAGCAAACTTGGTTGTCTTTGTCTGAAAAGATGCGCACGGTACGCATTGACGTACAAGGGCACGCTACGGCGTGAAAGGGCGTACGCATCCACTACACGTGGCAGCAACAGTAATTGGTCTTTTACCATACATCCGCACAAACACGCATACTTATAAAATAGTACACATTAATGGTAGTTGCAACACATAGTCAGTTATGTCGAAATATAGTAGTATTTATATGTTATATCAGAGTTACATGCATATTAGTGAAATACACGGAGCGGGTTGAAGGAATAACATCATGAGTGGTATCATAATGAAGCATGTTACATATCCTACTGTTTGGTTCGCTCTGCGAGGGAATCGCAGAGTGCATAAACAAGTTATGAATGATAGGGAATTATGATCTACTTAAGACTGAGGAATCTTGGCGGGAAGAGCAGAGCATACCCCCTGCAGAGATGACCCCCTCCTTTGGATTCCTTAGGATGAACCAGCCAATGATTGACAACCCCTTGGACATTCCTGAGACCTAGACCAATAGATGCAAGCTATACCATCTTCATTGTATTACTGTATTTTATTGTGTATATAAGCAGCAGCTTGTGATCCAGAGTGCAGACTTCTTGTCCCCAGACTTCAGGATTGAATGACTGCACTGGATCCAGAGCGCCTGCGATAGGTAACGGCTGTATTTACTATTACTTCGCTTGAGCATATTATTCTACTTATTGCGAATAAATCTTTGTGCTTTGGAAACACAAATCGAGGTTCGACAATCGTTATTGGTTAACGACAATACGCACATAACAATTTGGGGACTCGTGAGCTTTGGAGGTTTCGTTGCCGATGATACGCAAGACCAATGGATTTCGGTTCCTCAACAAAGGGTGGAGACGCGTCATAAACGGGTAAGAACGCATGGTGTTCAAAACCTGAATTTTACTCTGTGTTGCGAAACCGAATGTCAGTTTTGCATTATCTAGGGCACGCTAACTAGAACCTAGGGACAAAAGAGAAACTGTTTCTTTTTTCTGTCATTGTGCGTTTTAACTGTATTGCTTAGAGTATGTGTATTTCCTGCTGTGCGTACGCGAACTTCCGGTAGATTTGCCACGTGGTTAAACAATCGTCTTTAATAGTTATTATATGTGCATAATATAATTACTTGTGAAAACCTCTGGGACATTATTACTATTGTTGGGAATTCTTTTATTTTCTGCGCAGAAAAGGTGTATGTCATGTGATTTGTTGACTTTAAATACACTAAGGTTTATCTATTGCAAAATAGAGTGTCAGTTGCTGTTTGACGAGGCAGGTGCCCAACTGGTGTACGGTATACAAGGCAGGTATAGCGGGGGGCGGAAACTGAATAAGTTTTCGTGACGTGCACCCAAGGGTAATCGCATCGCTTACGGACTAGCTTTAAGCGTTGCGATTGCACCACACGGCAAGGAAAGCCGTGATTGTGACTTGGGAGTAATGGGGAGGAATTACGTTGGTAAGGCTGGTAATTGACTTTACCGGATGCTACCAGTTGTAATAAACTCAACAGATTTTGTTGGAGAGTCAGGGGTAATCGAGGAGCTGATAACCCTTTAGTCCGCATTGATATTTCTGTATTAGGGGTCCTTGTTTAATACAAGAGGAAGCGAGTGGACGCGGCTTGTAGCAAATACGTCCACAGGCCGGTAAAATATCTCTAGCGGTAGTGTTGAAAATTAGTGGCTGAATATTGTGTTATTTCTGGAAGCCTTTGTGGCAGGATATTGTGATATTTCTGGGACCCTATTGTTCAATATGGGTGCTAAGCAAACGCTAGAGAAGGCCAAGGTACTGCCCAAGGAAGGTCCTATTGGTTCAGCGAGATTTCTCATGTGTAAGAAATATGGTGCATACGCAACTGCGTATTGCGACACGTGGGTCAAGATGACCAAAGGTTCTGATAGGCCTTTCCCAACAATAGGGAGTTTTAATGCAGAGGTACTAAATACTGTAAAAGATAAAGTATGGTTGATTACCTCAACGAAAGTGAGGAATAAACATAATGATTGTTTAAAATTGTGGCAAATGGAAGGTAACACGTGGCACAGCAGCGAATGCAAAGCGGAAGTAGGCATGGCTAAAAGCGCGCGCACAACGGAAGTAACCGTCGAGAAGCGTGGCGAACTCAGCGCAAGCGCGCCCCCGCCACCTTATGTGGCGGGAGGGGTAAGTACAGCCGTTGTTAAAACTGAAAATAGAAAAATTGCTAAGTTGTATCCTGTTTTAAGCCAGTTTAAATCAAGTGTATCTGAAAATGAAGATGAACCCACTGTGATTTCGGCCATTGCCCATGCCGTTAGTGTACTAGAGGCTCAGCACAAGTATGAGAAAATGGCTGAGATAGGTGAGAGTAGCGTGATCACTAGGAGTGAAAGTGTTCTAAATCTAGAACCAGCAAATCCTGTAGTGTCCCCTGAAGTCAGTGTACCAGAGGGTGCGTTCCCAGTCCGCACAATATCAGTTCCCAATGGGAAACCGGATAAGGATGGTGTAGTTCCTTTAAGAAATGTTACAATGCATTGTCCCTGGACTAGATCAGAATTACGTTCCATTATGACTGAATTCCCAGATCCTAGAAAGGAGTTAGCTAAATGTCAGAAATTTCTTAAAGACTTAGGAAATGCCCACGAACCAACCAATAAGGATTGGCGTGTAGTGTTGAGGGCGTGTCTTCCTCCCAATACTAACATACAAAAATTTATTGAAGATTGTTTGTTGGAGGAAGATGACACCTTGACTGATGAGATTAACCAAAAGAATATAGAAAGAATTGTCAAACACTTAGCCATATATTTTCCAGTAGTGGTAAATTGGAGTAAGATTTTCACCATAAAACAAAAAGACAGTGAAACTGCAGCGGATTATTTTGGTAGAGCTCTTGCATCAATGACACAGTTTACGGGGATATCAGATATAAGGGAGAACCCACATCATAGGGAAGTAGCGGTAACAGTACTGATGGATGGTTTAAAGGAAAATCTAAAAACAAGAGTACAAACCTCAACCCCTGGTTGGAGAGGCAGCACGGTAGATTCTCTTAGAGAAGTTGCTGTGGAACATGACAAAAATATCTTTTGGAAAAGGGAAGAAAAGAGTGACAAGTTGATGACGGTGAGTATACAGGCATTAGGGGAAATGCATACACGACCACCAGCATATAACCCACATAACGGGAAACGCAGAATGTTCAGATGTTACAATTGCAAAGAAGAAGGACATATGAGAAAAGATTGTACAAAGGGAAGGTATAATCCTATTGAAGGGTCACATAGATATCCTCCAAGGTGGGATTCACATAGACTAGAAGACTCACATTTACCCGCGCTTATTACAGCAGCAAATGAAATCAATGGTCAGCGCTAGGGGTCAGGTCATACCTGTAGTCTACAGCCAGTGAGGTTAACTGAGAGTGAAGAACCAACAATGATAGTTGACATAGCTGGTAGGAAACAAACCTTTCTTGAAGATACAGGGGCGGCCCGATTTGTGATAACCTCTCCTTTCAATCTACAGGTGACCAGTAAAACCATTCCAGCTATGGGGGTAACGGGAAAAGTGTTACATTATCCTTTAACTAAACCCGCTGAAGTTACTGTCGGGCCTCTGCATACTAAGCATCGTTTCTCTTAGCTGCAGCGGCTCCTACTAACTTGCTAGGGAGAGACTTGTTATGTAAAACGGGATGTGTTATGTAAAATGGGATGTGTCATATACTGTACTTCTGATGGTGTGTTCTTAGATATACCGGAGAAGGTCGCACATGAGGTTCAGGATATATTGGACATCCCTCAAAGGTTAATGTTACACTGTCCTGTTGTAGAACAAAGTCCATCTCAAGTAAAGGGGATGTTGCTGGAAATACCAGGTTCCCTATGGACCAGAGATGGACAGGACACTGGACTGATGGCAAACGTAGCCCCTGTCATGGTCAATCTAAAAAGTGGTAGGATAGCTCAAAAATCCCACAGTATCCATTAAAACCGGAGGTGGAACTAGGGGTATATCCTGTTATTGAGAGGCTGTTACAACAAGGGATTTTAATTCGTACAGCCAGTACAGCAAATGGTCCCATTTTCCCTGTGAAGAAGAATGGGGGGAGGGGCTATAGATTAGTCCAGGACTTAAGGGGAATTAATAAAGTTGTTGAGAGCCAATTCCCCATAGTGCCGAAGCCAGCTGTCATCCTCATGCAGATTCCACCGTCTGCCAGTCATTTTACTGTCATTGATCTATGTTCTGCTTTCTTCTCAGTCCCTTTTCACCCTGACTGCCAATACCTTTTTGCATTCTCCTACAGGGGAGTGCAATACACATGGACCAGACTGCCCCAGGGGTTCATTGACAGCCCCAGAATTTTCTCCCAAGCCTTACATGACTGTTTGCAATCCTTTCAACCCCACAATGGGTCTGTTCTAATTCAATATGTGGACAATTTGTTGTTGTGCTCTGATTCTTTTATGTCATGTTTACATGATACTAAATTGTTGTTGCTTCACCTTTCACAAACAGGGCACAAGGTGGCAAAGGATAAATTACAGCCATGCCAGACTAAAGTCAAATACTTAGGACACTGCCTCACTAAGGGGCTAAGACACCTGACAACCGACAGAATTGAGGCCATACAACACATGACTCTGCCGCAGAGCCAGAAGCAGATTCGTACTTTCTTAGGGATGTGAGGATACTGTAGATCCTGGATCCCAGGTTTTTCTATTCTGGCATTACCATTGCAGGGGCTAGTCTCTTCCTCAAAACCAGAACGTGTTGTACACACAGAAGAGTCAGAGCAAGCGTTCTTTAATCTTAAAAATAGTCTGACTAGAGCACCTGCATTGGGAATACCTGATTATAAAAAGCCTTTTGAGCTATTTTGTACAGAAGCTGACGGTTGTGCAGCAGGTTTCCTCGCACAGAAACATGGTGACGCTAGCAGACCGGTAGCATACTACAGTGCACAATTAGACAATGTGGCAAGATCACTCCCAACATGTCTCAGAAGTGTAGCAGCAACGGCTCTTCTGGTGAGTAAGAGCGAGGACGTAGTATTAGGACATAATTCAACTATATATACACCCCATGCTGTATCAGCTCTGTTAAATTCAGCCCAAACCAGACATGTTTCTTCAGCTAGATTCACAAAATGGGAACTAGCCCTGATGGCACCCTCAAACATCACTATCAAACGATGTAGCACCTTAAATCCAGCTACATACCTTCCGTATGTGTCTCTCGAGACACAAAGGGTGGGAGGTGAGGAGACCCTGGTTGATGATGAGTTAGGCAAGAATACTGACACGCATGACTGTATGGAACACCTGAATCAGACCTTTACTGCAAGGCCCGACATACGTGACACCCCTTTAGAAAATGTAGATTTTACGTTTTATACAGACGGAAGTTGCCATAGACAGAGACAGGAGAGCTATGTACTGGTTACGCTGTTATAGACGATCAGGATGTGGTAGAAGCTGAACCCCTTGGCCCACCTCACTCAGCCCAGGTGGCGGAACTAGTAGCACTAAGGAGAGCGTGTGAATTGGCAGAGGGTAAATCAGCCAATATATATACTGACTCTAGGTACGCCTTCGGGGTAGTGCACGATTTTGGGGCCCTTTGGCGTCTTAGAAACTTTACGACAGCAGCAGGTACACCAGTGGCACACTCACAACACATAAAAGGACTTCTGACAGCGATACAGTTACCCAGAACAGTAGCCATCATAAAGTGCAAAGCCCATACCTTTGAAGAAGACCCAGTGTCATTGAGCAACAACAGGGCGAACGAAGCTGCTAAATGGGCAGCAGGGCAACCTATGACTGTATCGACCGAGACTATGATGGTTTTTCAGACATTAGACAAGCAGAAATTAATTGAAATGCAAGATGTGGGATGTGGTCAAGAGTCCTCAGGACTCTGGAGGGATGGACAAGGTAAGCCTGTAGCTCCCCGAACATACTATCCAAGCCTGGCTGAAGCAGCACACGGCCTGTCTCATCTGGGTAAAGAAGGTATGTGCAAACTGGTGAGAGCATACTGGTGTGCTCCCGGATTTTCCTCTCAGGCTGGTAAGAAAGCAATGGCATGTCTTACTTGTTTGAGGAAAAATGTTGGGAAAACTATTCCAACTGAGCCATCCCACATCCCTCCTACAGACGGACCTTTCCAGGTAATACAAATTGACTATATCCAATTACCACCATGCAGGAATTTAAAGTATGTGTTAGTGTGTATTGATGTGTTTTCCGGTTGGGTAGAAGCATATCCGGCAGCCACTAATACTGCTGTGTTCACTGCAAAGAAAATTGTACAAGACTTTGTGTGTAGGTTCGGTATCCCTAGAATCATTGAAAGTGATAGGGGTACCCATTTTACTGGTGATATCTTCCAAAATATGTGTAAACTCATGGGAATCAGTAGCAGACTTCACACCCCTTACCGACCACAAGCCAGTGGTAAGGTGGAGAGAGTAAACGGTACTATAAAGAACAAGCTGGGTAAGATAATGGCTGAAACTGGGTTGGCATGGCCTGAGGCTTTGCCGTTGGTCCTCCATAGCATTCGAACCACTCCTAGACCTCCTCTTAATCTGTCCCCCTTTGAGATACTGTTCGGACGACAACCTCATTTGATCGTGAGTCCACAAGACGACTTGAAGTGTAATAATGAAGTGACTGTACAATATCTTATAAGAATGAGTAGACAGCTAAAACAACAACAACAAAAACGAAAAATGCTGTCACCTGGTATGCCAGAGACGAACTGTCATGATGTTGAACCTGGAGACTATGTTATGATCTGCAATTTCTTACGTTCAGGTTGTTTAACAGACCGTTGGGAAGGCCCGTACCAAGTGCTGCTGACCAGTACTACATCACTGAAGGTTGCAGAGAGAGACACTTGGGTCCATTCCACCCACTGCAGGAGAGTCCATAATCCGGAGAAAGTGCAAGATAAAACTAAGACCGACGACATAGAGCTGTCACTTGTGAGCCTTTTCCGGAAGACCTAAAGCCTGCAGTCGAGACATCTGAACCAGAGACGTTGCCTCAGAACTATCTTTCCAGCAATGGAGTGGCGGTTTTTGTTTTTCTTTTGTTCCAGGATTTTCCTTGTTTTTACTCTTTCTAGGACATTCTATTTTTGTGAAGGAGGATGGAGGACGGAGGAGAGTTCTGGGAGTGATACTGATGAAACGGAAGCCGAAGAAAAGTTAATAGGATACTCAGAGCAGCCCATTATCAAACTTGGTCCAGGGATTATGAAAAGGTCTGCTAGCTCAGGAACTCAGAAGCAGTGTGAGGGGCTATTGTCTGATGAGTATTGTATCTGCAAGTTCTGCGACTCCCTAGTTGAAGAGAGATGCATCCAACGATGCCAGTCCCCCAGTACTCTGAATATAGGCGGCCATCCTTTGGAGGATTATCACTCCCTGGTGGGTAAGGTGCTAAACCAAACCGAGTGTTGGGTGTGCTCTCACGTGCCTCAAGGGCAGCATAATGTAGGACTAGTGCCATTCCCTCTAAACATATCTGAAGTACTCGAATTGAGGGGTGGGAGGCCCATAGAAGGGAGGTACAATAATACTAGGTCCCCTAGTCTGACGCTTCGACAATACTCCATAGGCAGATCTTTGCTGTGCCTAAACATATCTCATGCAAAGCGCCTGGAGAATTGGGAGGCTGACCTATCAGATCAGACAATGGCTCGCCACACTCATTTTAGAGGGAGACTAACAAGGTCACTACTAGGCAGGAATGTTGATGGAGGTCACAAATTAGGGCGTATAACCAAACATAAGAAGGTATCCATTGGAAAAGTCTCTACAGATAAATGTAAAAATGTCATTAATGCCGACACGTGTCTAGAACAAATGGAGACACTGGGCATGGGTAGTTTTATCAGAACTCTGTATGATATAATTCATGGGCATACTGCACCTTATGTTCTCCCTGATGATGTGTATTTTGTTTGTGGAAGAAAAGCTTATTCCTGGGTGACTCCGAGTTCCAAGGGCTTGTGTTTCTTAGCTAAACTGGTTCCTGAAATCATGGCTATTACTCATGAAGAAATGGTTGATATTCACAAGACTACATCACCACCATACATACACACACAGTATGAACACCGTGGCAAGAGAAATATGATTCCTGGTGAGGAACCCATAGCTACAAAATTGATTAGTGAAACTGCTGGTTTCCAAGTTATGGTTGCTCTAGATCTCACCAGGACCGCTCGGGGAACATTAAACTTTAAATATATCCAAGACCTAGCTAAATTAATAGATAATATCACCGAGATGTACGATGACATTTTCAGGTATACTGGAAGGGAGCTACAAGCGTACAAGAAGGAGTTGGTACAACATAGACTGGTACTAAATTATCTCACCTCTATTACTGGTGGGTACTGTGTGACACTGGCCACCCAGTTCGGTGTCAAATGTTGCACGTACATTACTAATTATATGGATGACCCTAAAGAGGTTATAGACCGGAAGATGGATGAAATTTTACAGCTGAAATGGGAATTTCGAAAGAGCCATAATTCTTCGTTATATGAAGTCGGGGAAAAGGTGGCGGGTTGGTTCTCGTGGTTGAACCCTGTGAAATGGTTCTCCGGTCTGGGGGAGTGGGTACAGGAAATGGTTGCTAGTGTAGGTAAGCTCCTTCTCCTTATACTGGGTGTCATCTTAGCAATTGGTTTAGTTGTCAAATGTGTTCCTACTGTGTTGAAGTGTGGAAAACGGTCTCATAGGAGTAACACTGAGAAAGAGACTGAAAGGGTGGTACCAGATACCGAGATCATGGTCTGTGAAGAAGTATTGTATAATCCTGAACTTGAAACGGTGATTGGATGATAGTTTATTACACTATCAAAGGGTGGAGCTGTCGAAGTCAGCAAATTGGATAAAGTCATTTCAATTAAAGTCTAGCAAACTTGGTTGTCTTTGTCTGAAAAGATGCGCACGGTACGCATCGACGTACAAGGGCACGCTACAGCGTGAAAGGGCGTACGCATCCACTACACGTGGCAGCTACAGTAATTGGTCTTTTACCATACATTCGCACAAACACACATACTTATAAAATAGTACACATTAATGGTAGTTGCAACACATAGTCAGTTATGTCGAAATATAGTAGTATTTATATGTTATATCAGAGTTACATGCATATTAGTGAAATACACGGAACGGGTTGAAGGAATAACATCATGAGTGGTATCATAATGAACCTTGTTACATATCCTACTGTTTGTTTCGCTCTGCGAGGGAATCGCAGAGTGCATACACAAGTTATGAATGATAGGGAATTATGATCTACTTAAGACTAAGGAATCTTGGCGGGAAGAGCAGAGCATACCCCCTGCAGAGATGACCCCCTCCTTTGGATTCCTTAGGATGAACCAGCCAATGATTGACAACCCCTTGGACATTCCTTAGACCTGGACCAATAGATGCAAGTTATACCATCTTCATTGTATTACTGTATTTGATTGTGTATATAAGCAGCAGCTTGTGATCCAGAGTGCAGACTTCTTGTCCCCAGACTTCAGGATTGAATGACTGCACTGGATCCAGAGCGCCTGCGATAAGTAACGGCTGTATTTACTATTACTTCGCTTGAGCATATTATTCTACTTATTGCGAATAAATCTTTGTGCTTTGGAAACACAAATCGAGGTTCGACAATCGTTATTGGTTAACGACAATACACACATAACACCATAAATAATGTATTAAAAAAGGAACAGCAGGACTCAACTCTATTTAAACCAGAGTGGTGAACATTCCGGTGGTAATCGTTTACCACAATTACAACACCCACTTGACCTACAAATGAAAAAACGAAAGTGTTAAAAATCGATGTAAATATTAATAGACTCCCCTTTAAACCGATTGTGCAGATCACCGATGGAGCAGTATGCTGACCGCAAGTGATTTCGAATGAAGAGCTGTCCGACACTACAGTTTTCTGTCCCCGTGACTTTTATCAATCTGAATTTAAAGCGGCAATGTCGGGTTAAGTGTTTAAACACTTAATCTGCGGGGCCCAACATTGCCGATATAAATTCAAATTCATAAAAGTTGCGATGACAGTAAACTGTAGTGCCGGACAGCTCTTCATTCAAAATCACTTGCAGTCAGTAAGCTAAGTCTATTAATATTTACATTGATTTTTACTTTCGTTTTTTATTTGTAGGTCAAGTGGGTGTCGGGTTTTTCGCAATCAAAAAACGTACCCAACCCGGACATTCACAGTATTTTAGTGACTATTTCACAAAGTTTTTAACAGGGAACATTGGTAAATATATATATATATATATATATATATATCTACTATATAAATGCCTAGTGGCGTGTGTGGAAAAAAAAAAACAAGCTTCAGCGCCACCTGCTGGGCAGAGTTAAACACTGACCTATATATTTCTTGAAGGAGAAGTTACAGTTGGGAGTGGTTGGTGGTTGCCGGGGGTGACAGTGGGGAGTTTTTAACACCTTAAGTAGCTTGATGAAGGATGTGGCGATGAAGATGAAGGATGAGGTGATGGAGAAAAATGATGAGGTGGTGACATGTGGACAAAACCACGTTAAAAAAGGGCGCTTGCGTCGGGAAGTAACGCTCTTCCCCTGAAGAGGCCTGGGCTAGGCCCAAATGCATGACAAGAACCTTTTTAACACCTTAAGTAGATTGATTTGACTAGAATGCATGAGTATCATGCACGAGTTAACTTGTATATATATATATATATATATATATATATATATATATATATTTTAACAAAACCGCCACCCTTCTCATGGCACTTTTGTCACCTTCTGTTGCAAGAACACCCAGCAGATATCAGCAACACAAAGAACTTCTGCTTTTAAATCAAATATATTTATTGTTTGCATCACAATAAATTACACTTCTTCTGTCAGCAACCCCTTTTGCTTGCACCTCCTGGTGACCCTATTGCTTACTAAACACAGACCAGCTCACTACTGACTGGCCAACTAGTTCAGCATCAGTCACATCTGACAAGAGCACAACTCAAGGTTAAATACACTGGTCTCCTCCCACAGGCTTGGGTGACTGACAGGCGACAATCCCACCTTGGGGTAAATGTATTAAGCTCCGGGTTCTTCAACACCCGCGAGTTCGGCGTCTTCGGCGTTTAAATTTAAAGCGACGCTGCCTTGTAAAGAGAAGTTTTCCTTTACAAGGCAGCTCTGCTTTAAATTTAAACGCCGAAGACGCCGAACTCGCGGGTGTTGAAGAACGGAGCTTAATACATTTACCCCCTTGTCTTTAAAGGAAGTCTCTTCCGGTGCTCTGTAACTCCTATTCAGTACAGCCACCCCTATCAGCTCTGCTGCTAGCTGTGGATACAAACACGTCAAAGCATGTAAGTAAATCACATTTTACATCTACTTTATCACATGTCTCAGACCTGTACATAACTTAACATAAGCACAGTGCTACACGGTCACCCATGTATGAATTGATTTGCAGCCTTTTACCTGCAGACTGTTAGCTCTATAGCTAATTCCACTCTGAGAGGTCTGTGGCAAACCACTCCCATTGCCACAATATATATACACCCACATATACACCGCTCAGCCACAACATTAAAATGACATGCCTAATATTATGTAGGTCCCCCACGCGCCACCAAAACAGCTCTGACCCGTCGGGCATGGGCTCCAATATGCAAGTAAAAGAAAATGTATTTTCGAATTCACCTCCTCTTGGATGGGAGCATACAAAAATAGTTTGCTATAGACATATTTGGGGACTCTAGCAATATCATCAACATCATCAACATTTATTTATATAGCGCCAGCAAATTCCGCAGTGCTTTACAATTGGGAACAAACATTAATAAGACAATACTGAGTAATACATACAGACAGAGAGGTAAGAGAACCCTGCTCGCAAGCTTACAATCTATAGATATGTGGGATAACGTCAAGTATTTTAACATAGGATTAGCGGTCCCTTCCTGAGTAGGAACATAGAAAAACACCATTTTTGTTACATTAACATAATGCTCTAGGCACAATGTAAAAAACCCTATTAACTGAAAGGCTGCTGCCTCCACCCCCACCTGCAGAACAGTTTGAAAACCATCCTGTCTCCATCTGTATTATAAAATAAAAAGCAATTAAAGATACATTATGCTCTGATCTGAGAGACTCAACATTATTAATTTAAATTATACCACATTGGTCTGTGAATATATAATGCCTTTTGAATTCTCTTTGAAATGCTAACACTACCTACACATTATCTGCAATGTCAAACACTTGACAGTGTTAAAATATAAACAATAAAATATGAACCAGATCTATTTGCGGGTGCTATCACAAGGTTTGCTCCCCCGCTCCCATCCATGATACCATTTCATGCGAAAAAGGCTGAGACCTTGAAGACTGATGCTGAACTATGACTCCCAGAATGCCTTGCTTTCTCAGCATTAGGCTGAATTGAACACTTGTTTGAGAGCCACCAATAGTTAAATATATACAGCAGTTGACCTTCATAGTTTTGGATAAGATCACGTTGGGAGTTGTAGTTTAGCCAGAGGTGGAAGTCCACTAATCTGGGAGTTGTAGGGTAACAGCAGATTGAGGGCAATGTTTTTTTTTTACAGGAGAATTGCCTGTTAATGTGAAGTGAGGCACATAGATGTCAAGCTTGCAGAATATGCCAGAAAAAAGAAACCAGACCCATTAGATCATTCAAATCCTACTCTACAGGAGAGGTACACAAGATAAAAAACAAAATCACTTGTGACACCAAGGGCATTATATATATGCTAGAATGCCCCTGCGGAAAACAATATATTGGAAGAACGGGGAGAAATTTACACATCAGGATTTCTGAACACATCAGAAATATAAAAAGAGGCTTTAAAACACATAGTGTGTCAGATCATTTTTCTAAACACCACAACAAGGATCCCACAATGCTAAAGTTCATGAGGATCTGTAAGGTGCCACCAGCATGGAGAGGGGGTGATTATACAGAACGTATATCCAGAGAAGAATCCAAATGGATTTACCTGCTGAAAGCACTCACACCGTATGGTCTGAATATTGACTTTGAACTATCTAAGTTCTTATAACTCTGGTGATCTGTATATATCCTTGGTGATTTACAACTTTGAAGACCCTTTTGACATCCTTATGAAATATTGGTACCTTTAATGAATATTGACATTACATCCCACTTAGGAACTTATTATATGCTCCCATTTTTTCTTTCAGCTGCATTAATCCAGGGGATCAGCTGACTGACCATCATCCACAAGCGATATTCACAATACTCTGACTATTCATCTACAGTTTTTATGATACACTAATACTATCTATCACCTTGATACTATAATCTGATTCATATAGGAATCGATTATGTATATTTTTCAGCTGGACTGTTTCTTGACGTCAGCTGATTACTACTATCCACCATCACATGACCAATTACAAGATATTCATTGACTATAAAGGAACGCTTCCCCGTGGGGTATTCATACATCCCTGAGGAAGCCATTATTGGCGAAACGCGTAGTTTTACATATTACAGGATTATACTAACTCTATCCTCTTGGCCACAAACGCCAGACGACAGAACGGAGATTATTTCCTCCGTATACTCGCATGCGCATGCGCGATTCGGAAGTTCACTGAGCCGCGGCCACGGCCTAACGTCACTTCCGTCGACACAACACCATCTGTTTACCCCACGCGCCGGAAAGCATCCCACGGATACACAGACCAACTGGATTGCAAACGGACACAATCTTCTACATATCCCGGGACCGGGTAAGTCCGCTCCAGCATTTCAAATATCTGGACATCCATTCCAACTGGAGGTCTGTTGGTGCTTTATCGATTGGCACGACATATTGGTCATTTCACCCTAAAAGGGTTTTGTTGATAGGATTGTCGATATACCTGACTGCAACATTACCATCTTTACATACCAGGTATTGGATCAGAAATATACCCAACGGAACACTGTTCACTATTTCGGTCGCTATTCACACACCGCTTTTTATCATATGAAGCACCTATCTGTGCACCTTTGACATTCCTACGGGACCACTATTGAATATCCTGGACATTGTGACTATTGTGATTGAATCCGGAATAGTGGGATTTATTATCGGTATCACCGGATATACCGTCTATATGGCAACAGTTTGTTTTGATTTGTTTTGATCCATTATATACCTGATATACCTTATACAGTTTCCATGGTACAGACTGTTTTTTACTCGTGACATCACTAACACATGCTATTGCTGTTTACCATTTTATCAGCACTTGTATGATTAGAACTTATGCATAATTGAAGTTATATGCATGAATAAAGTGAATATCATACTGATACACACCATTATTTGTTTTTTTGGCGCCACCAAGTCATTCACTGTTTTATATCTATACGATTTAGAGGGTGGAAGCCTACCCCTCACTTTTTCCTGGAGGCAGCCCCCAATCCACACACATCTGGGGGAAGCGCAGGTACCACCCCTCCTCATTTATTACATAAAGCCAAACGCCCTTAAACTTATCCACATGTTCAGAAACATAGCACTTACCCATTGAGGGTTAAGTTGTTGGAGATCTCTAGCCAATAGAATCCTGTGGGAGTGTTTAGGTTTGTGTGCCCATATATTCTCACGCAAAGGATGCTGGGTCTCTTCCATCGCAGAAATCCCCTCCCACCCGCCCTTTATGATTATGTTTACAATATTGTGTAGTCACAGAGTGAGTAAGGTTAGGCGGGAGAGCCCTTGCAGTTGGCAACTAGGGTGTACGGTGTTATCGCTGATTGACTAATGCCACCACATACTTCGAAGCATCCTGGTTCGTGGTTACCCGGTACGGGGACCCGTTGATCTGCATTGTACAGCAATTCATTTGTTAGCCCTGAAGTGATGTGGTCACTATTACGCCAGATTTAGCACCGGCCAATCGTAAGGGACTAGGTCCCGGTACCAGTGGTAGACCGGGTGGTCGTACACTGTTTGGTTTAGCCTTTAGTGGTTTGCTGAAGGCAAGTGCTCTCGCCACCAGGTTTATACACATTAATAATCTGTGAACTATTTAGCCAAAGCTGAAGTTGTCTGTGTCTTTATTTATTAGTTGGTAAGAGATATGGTTATACCTGAGGAGAGGTTGTGCGTGGAAGAATGAATCTGTGGTATGAAGTTTAATGCTGATTCATTGCTGAACACCATTTAGTAAACATGGTCTATACTATTTACAGTAAGTCTGAAAACACTGTTGATTATACTTTTTCCCATAAGATATTTATCTTGTTCTTTGGTTTGGCTCCAGAATTCCCTCAGCTGGCATTTGCTTGCAAATAAATAAATTAATAAAATAAAAACCTTATGCCTTTTGCTTCTGTTCCCTGCCATATAAGCAGCCTGTTCTGAACTTATGTTACTGTCACTTCATATTAATTTCAGATGAAATGCTTTCTACTCAGTTTCTTGGCTTGAGCGTTCGTTGGCTTTGTGAAAGAGTAGTGCCATTTCGGAAGTGTTGACATATGACCAAACTGGGACAGGAAAAGAACATTTTGAATTTATTTTGCTGAGCACACAGTCCGTCTATGCATTTACCTTAATGTTACAATTGAAGCTATAGAATATTTATTAGAACTGCTATTTATCTGACATCAAAAATGTCCAAGACTAAAAAGACTGTTGTTTTTTTAAGGGGTACTAAACCAAAAATAGATGCGTATAGCGTTCTAATATATAACTATTTTGTAGGAATTAGGAAACATCCATAGTATTGTATTTCATAATTACCCTCCCCAACTTAGCCCCTTACAATGAGACTCTGGTCACCATGACCCCTTTCACTGCAGTAGCTGTTATGTTTGATGAACCTATCATATCACTCAAGCCAAGCAAACACTACAGCAGCAACAAAGCTGATACTGATGAGACTCCATGGAGAATCTTTTATTGATTTTTATAAGGGAATGTCAACCAAAACCATTCAATTTGAAAAAAAAAAATCAGTATTTCAAAAGATCTTAATTTCTACTGATATCTACTCTTTGCTTTTATCTTTTTTTACATTATTATGCACATGTTGATTACCTGCTAACTCCCTGTGACCCTGGAAACCTATCAAATAATGGGTTGTGAATTCTGGCTAGCCCAGGCCTGTAATTAGGATTGCTCTGCTTCTAAATGCAGCACATGGCTCACTTTTGTAGCCCCCACTTAGCTGTCTCTCCAAGAAACTAGATGAGTAGATGTCATTGAACAGTATTATTCCCAAATACCTTACTACTCAACTAGTCTCAAAGACAGCTGAGCAGGAATTCCTGAGTAGGAATTGTGCCATGCAGCCAAGTGCTGTCTTTGTATCATGAAGCCAAGTGCAGTAGTCCCATGTGTAACTCAAGAAGGGGAGTGTATTAGCACAATATAAAGAAAGAATAGCTGTGAATTTATAATACCTCCGATGGCCTACAGAATCTCCAGAGTGGTTTCCTGAAATTGTTTTCTGTTTTAAACAAGGCAGGAGCAAATTCTCTTAGTATGCTCATCTAAACAACAATGGGGCACCTGGAAAGTATAAAAGACATCCCATTGAATTTATTGGTTGACTCTCGATAACCATAATATCCAGAGCACTTGCAAATGGCATGTCATCCATAAGATGGGAACTTTAACCTCTTCAAGCTCCTTTAAATATCTTGTCCCACAAAGTGAAATTACGTTTTTGCATGTGGGTACAATACAAGGCACTGGAGTGTGTACAGCATATATTTAACTATAAATGCCCCAATCAGTCCAGCTCCTCCCATCAGGAAAAACCTTTTGCATCCCCCATATCCCCACATTGAATGCATGTATTTCTCGTACTAATGAGCATATTAACACACAAATAGGTGCATGATTTCACTGTGATGATACCTAAAAGAAAGAGCTCTCTCTCTGGGCTGCAATGGACTAATGTACCCCTAGTGACCACTGAGTATTACTTGGTCCAGCTAGTCCGTTATAGGAGACTATGATGGCGTTGAACCAGGCTACTTAATCATGGGTAGGAGACCACACTCAGGTAGTCAGTGCAAAAAAAATAATAGTATGTTTTAAAACTAAGCTGTTTCCCACATTTTTTTATCAATTGCTAACAAAAACAAGCTAACCAAACCGATCTCGGCAGACACACTTGGACACGTACAGTAAGAATGGCTTTACCATTAACTCTTGGGATTACTTTCTACTATCTTTCACAGAATGGATCCTTCTCTTTGAGTTTTCCTGCAAGGCAGGACAGTGACTAAGCTCAGGAGTCTTTCTGATTTTGGTAACCCCACACCAGTAATCTAAGCCTCTAAACTTTTACTGTTTGTGCCTCTGCAGCTGGATAAGTGTAGACTAGACTCCAGTGCCTCAATCTAGCAGGAACTGTGATCAAGGATTTCCCACATCCCTTGAGTTTGTAAACACATGTTTCTACTCCCAGTGCCTCAATTTAGTGGGATTTGTAATCCACAAACAAGGATCCCCCACATTCCTTGGGTTTGGACTTTCAAATCCTGAATTTTCCCATTTTTGAGCCGTCTTTAGGTCCCTGAAAATGCACCATTGGCTGGGCTTATCTAGGGGAAAGGGAGACTGGTCATGTTGTATTATGCTACTAGCTTAACCCTTTTGGCTTCCAGCTGGGACAGTCTCCGTAGTGCTGGGCAATTGTTCAGAGTGAAAAAGACCTGGCAAATATAAGGGACAATAGAAAGAATTTTCTATTATATGTACTTTCTAAATTATATTATTACTACCATTTAAAAAGTACAAGAGGGTCCAGGGGCATTGATAAACATTTTACTTTATTTGTGTTAAGCAGTCTGGATAACTGCTAAGCCCATACTCACATAGGAGTACTACTATAACACAATACCAAATTTTAATTTCTAATTCCCCCTACCCACCCCATATTCAATTTAACCTGGATTTGTATCTGATACATTTTTAGAATTATCAGTGGCAGCCACACAGCACTCTAATAATGGAAGCGTATTCTATTATTTACATTGTTATTAATAAAAAGAAAGCAGTCGAGAAGGGGATGAGCACTGTTAAACCACCAGTTTAACCCCTTAGTGGAGAATGTAGTTCACCAACCCTGACCACTGGAAGCCACCTATCAAGCACCTCCACACACTCAATCCATTGAGACCCAATAAAAAGGATCACATATGATTGAACAGACATTACAAAGTACAACATAGCAGATTTTCCCACATGGGCATTAAGAACAGCAGATATTTATACTGGTATTAGGCAAAAAGCAGTCATGGGTGTGATGAACCTTTATTAGCGATACCTGGTTCCCTCATTTTCATCACAGTTACAAAATGGCATTTGTATTATGCCTGCATTTTTACCATTATTATGTATTTTTTACCTTCAAGTTGAGCATGCATAAGCATCATTAGAAATGAGTGCACCCCTTCTTTTCAATTAAGGAGATGTACTAGGTGCCTTCAGTGATTTTTACACATTGGCATCAATCACTGCAGAACACATTGCATTCTGCACAGATTGAGCACCTACACTGCAAAACTCAGAGTCTTGTACCAGTCTTTACATTTTTCATGATTTGATCCATTAATGTGAAATTGTCTCACTGGAGGTACAGCATTTACCCAAGGGAGGCTCCATGACAGGGGTAAGAGACGGAAACACAATTCTCTTGACAACGGAGCTTATCCCTGGAAGATGCTCATGGAGCAGCACACGTTGGAAATATCTTGTAGTACATTGCTCTGCTAGAAAGGAAGTTATGAAGGATGGGTACCATTCCCTAATATTGAATATAGAAAACTCTTCTCTTAAGTTTCCTCACATCCACAAAGCCATCATTTATTTGCTTATGGTTACAAATGAAGTAAGTTAAATACTGGCAATTATTTCTGCTAAAATTTCAAGATACTGAATTCAATGGAAGTAAGCAGTAAATATGAAACCATCCCAAGTGGCTTAGAATCAGACTGAAACATTACAGACACTTTTTCAATGCAGCCAGACATCAACCACACCATTCTTGTAGTGTTTTTTAATTTACAAAAGTGTGTCCAAATGTGGAATCATCATAGACAATACAGCATTTACTTTTCAAATGTTTTTACTCAAACTTAGGGGGTCAAAAGGGATAAGAGCCTTCCTATTCTCGTCAGCAAAAGAGCTTGTTATCACATTGCCCTATGATCAAAGATGTTTCCACCTTTGATGGATAGAGCATCCAATTAGCTGCTCAGCCAATCACAAGTATTTCACTCACAGTGAGCAGTGACGAGCATTTACATTTACTTTTATGATTTTTGCATGATATTTTTTCTCCTACTGTTTTATTGTAAAGAGAGAAAGCACTGGTACCCAAATAGAAAAGATAGTCTAAAGTTCCTAAGCGGGGCCATGGCTCGCTGCCATATGGCAAGATTCAGCTAACAGCCACACAGCAGCCTGAGTGTGCAAGCGAAAGATTGACAAGCCAATGAAGTGGAGCCAGCTGTGCAAGTGTGCCTGTGAGGCAAAGCATCTGTGTGAGTAAACTGAAACTGACCTGTTCAATAAGATTGAGTTGGAGTGATTTAGGAGAAAGTATATGATTATATTCTATTGTAGCTAAGTTTGTTCAGGAGAAGAAAAAGATGTTTAAATAAGGTCTTGTTTCATTCGTCCATGTTTAATTCATCCATCCAAGAGAGATGGTCTGGTGGCCTTGACTTCATAGTACATTGATAGACTGTAATGTGATACAGTACACCTTGTTATTAAACCTGTAGGTGCAGAGGTAGCTGTTCACACCCAGCGACAAGTGGTGAGACAAAAGTGAGCTAGTAGGTGGTAGTGTGAGCGACGTCACTGAAGTGGGTGTTTGAAGCGATTCACTAATACCACCAATCCAGTGAACTGGGGGATATATATGTGTGGGTTTTTTGTACTATTTTGGTATAATGAGGTGGTAATTCTGTCTACTAGACAAGGCACTGGTCTGCTTATCATTATAGCATGGGGTTCCTACACTTGTGGTTTCCCAATTATATTGGGAGCCATTCTAGACTCTCTGGCTCATCTCTAGACAATGGGTAATTGAAAAAGCAGTATTAAAAAATAAACTGCAAGGTGCCAAAAAATAAATATTGCTACAACGAAAAGAGTTGTGGAAGATACAAGTTATATTTATAAGATGATCAGAATTGGAAATAGTATATTTTAGTCAACAATCATATTTAGTCATTTCCTAGTTTGTTGTTGTCTTTATGTCTTTTTTTTATGCCATCAAAACATCATTCAGGCACAATTTATTTCTGCTTAAGTAGTTTTATAGAAGAATTAGACCTAGGTAGAGAGTGTTTTGGGAATTGTGCATTTGTATAATGTCAGTGTTTGTTAGAGAGAGAGGCACATGCAACATTTGCTCTTAACCTAATCTTTAATAATACATGAATTAACTATAAACTCTACATTTGATAAAAATGCCAGTGGAATACAAAAACTTAGCTTGTGTATTTTAACTTGGCTCCATGATGCATGCTATAATCACAGTGCTGAAGAACACCATTGACCTCTTATGGTTTGTGAATTATTCTGGGGTATGACCCCTTGTAAGACTGTTTTTTAATCTTAATTCGATGGTGCCTTTAAGTATAAGTCTGTAAGATACATTTCAGTGATATGTTAGTGTTTAAAGGCTAACATTACTTTTTACTATAAAATGAGTAAACTCTAAGGGGGGGAGCCTTCGCGCAATAAGACACCGCCATATTGTTCTGGTTGGAATCTCTGCTCATTTTTCCTCTTACCTCATAGAGGTGCAAACAAAAATTAGCAAAGATTCCTGTACTGTAATAACTGAAAGTGAGTGCAGGAGCACATCACTCAGGGCTCCAACGGCTGCAAGACAGAGTGTAGCAAAATTTAATGTGACACAGGGAGGCAGAGAGAACACCACAGAGGGTGTTATAGTGCAATGGGTGAGTGAAAAGGCTGCAAGAGAATGCTAGTGAGAGTGTCAGATCTATCCAGCAATGCTGAGAGTGCACCGTCAAGGAGGGTGTCAGATTCTGTACAAACTCAAGTGAGTGTGAGTATCCCAGGAGGGGCTGAGAGAGCACAACGAGCATGTGTTATAGCCCAAGTCATAAGGGCCCCATAAAGGAGGGGTGATTAACTGTGCTGGAGCGAGAAAGAAGATGAATATATTTATTTTAGTATTATTTGCAACTCAAGTATAGTGCTGGAGTGAAGAGGGGTGTAAATAAAGAGTTTATTTTTATAGAGATGGTCTGACGCCCAGGGGAAGGCTGGCAAATTTTAGCCCGGGGGGCAAACTCAACTCAGCAGCCTATTCTGCAAATTTTAAAAGCAAAAAAAATGCAGGTGGCTCAGTGACCCAGCCTATGGTGGCCCAATATGGGACAGGTCTAGGGGGGCAGAAGATCCCTGACCCCACCAGACCAGCCTGTACCAGGTGATGCCCAAATCATGGAGGCATCTGTTTGCACTGCACCCTAAGTTACCACCTGTGTCCAAATATCTCAAAGAAACATTGCTGAAAACCTGCATGTGCGGGGACCCTCTGGTCATTTATACTCATGCCAGTGAGCTAGCCATGGCAGAAGTGCAAGTGAGGTAGTACATTACTCACCTATGCACCCCAGGACCACACACACAGTAACAGGGGGTGATATAGGTTGCGCCCAATGTGGGGCTTGAGCACATTGACGAGCTAATGCTTTTGGTCAATTTTGATGGTGCTTACAGTGTTCAGAATCATTAAATGTGGGTTAAAATACAATGAACATTTAGGGCATTATTTATCAAGTATCGGTTTTGTTAATTCACTGATCTTATATGATTTTCCAGTGGGATTTACAACTGCAATTTTATTCTCGGTTATTTGCCTTTAACAAAATTGCCATTGTAAATCTCATTGGAAAAATGGCTGAAAATGTGCGATTTTAGAAAACCGATCCCAGACAAACAATGCCCTCAGTGGGGTTTTTTGTCCTTGTCAGGAGGAATTTGACCAGCGTGTGCCAACACTAGGCAGTGCAAGGAAGTGTTTGAGTGATTTCTTTAGTACAAACAGTAGACATGTGCTCATGATCATGTTTTGAAGGACAAATCAAAGGTTTTGTCATTGTTTCAATTAGTGTTAATACCTATGTATATGAGCCCTAATCAATGGTTGTTGAATGAACTCTCCCTTTGCGCAAAGAAGATTTTCTTGCATAGAGTTAGTTCGTTTTATAATACATGGGGATTGAAATTATTTATGGCAATCATTTTAAGTCAATGTTTTATTTTCTCATCGCTCAACGATCTGCTTTTCTCTTTTATGTATGAGTCATTATTCTTTCAGGCAATATTCCATTTCTAACTTACTAATTACAAAGCTATAAAAAGGGTTTTGCTAAAATCTCCATCACTTTCATCTAATCAACAGCTTTTAAATTAGTGTCTCATCTGCTGCACTGAAATAGAGCAGACCATGTAGCTACTGTAGTTAGATGGCAATTAGTGTAATATAAATGTGTACCAGGTTGTTTTGTTCCTATTTCTCAATGGTTGGTGCTGATGAATTAGAATGAGCTTATTTCATACATATTTTAAAGGAATATTCTATCCTAAATAGCAAAGCAGTATGGGTACCTCCAATGGGACCTTTGCAGTTAAAGGTATGGGCCCCGGTAAATTTCTGCTCATCATAAATTGCTGCCTGGAGACCTTACATAGAGCACGATTGTATAGACGTGGAGACAGTTATTTCAAACCCACTATCTGAGAAAAAAAGAATAGAAACTTTCCAGTTCTATAGTTCCGTAAGGGAAGCATTGGGACTGTTACTATTCTGCTTATTAGTGGATTGGAAGGTTTGTATTAAAACATGCAATACTTATATTTGTCCTTCATTCAGGGCTGGACTGGGAGTAAAAATCAGCCCTGGCATTTCAAGCATACAGGCCCATCTCTGTTGATGAGCAGGACAAAACCGTCAGGGGTGTGGCCACATTATGTTGGGGGCGTGGTCAACATGGGGCATTGATACATTCTTTATAATAAAACATTACATTTACCAGGCCCTCCCCATCATGCCACCCCCCCACCCCAGAAACACATTACAACACCCCCAGCCCACTGTACTTATCTATGCTTCTGATGCTGCTGACATCCATCAGGGTGGGAACTTCCTGTAGAGTGAGCAGGGAAGCTCTTAGTCTCACAAGATTAATAAATCTCATGAGACTTAGAGCTCCTCGGCTTCCTCTGCAGGCTGTGTCCTATCCAGGGACTGGGAGTAGCTATCCGCTCCCTCCTGCTAAACAGAGCTGGATTAAGGCTCGGGGGCCCTAGGCACTTAAGACAGGGGAGCTCCTATGATGTAATATGGTTATTAGACACATTTTCAACAAATACACAGGCAATACTATGAGCACTACTGTTAGGTGCACACAGTTCTGCCTTCACAAGCAGTACAATGTGAAGTAGGACATACCTCCCAACTGTCCTTGCAGTCAGACCAAATCCTGACTAAGCGGGACAGTCAACCACCAAATTCAGGACAGTTGGCAGACTGTCCTGGTCTCTCCTACCTGTCTTGTCATTGTCACCACTTCTGGCTGCTGGTGTCAGATCAGTTGCTGCTTGTCTGGATCCTGGAATGTTGGAGGCCCTATTAGGAAAAAAAAATGGGTACATGAAATTTAGAAAACTCCAACCAGCACCGGTGTTAAATCAATATAGCACCCACATTTTAAATTTAGGCCTCACTCCAGCCCCAACATTAAAATAATAGTATTCACATTTGATAAATACATCTATTTCCCTCCAAATAGCCCTGACCTTAAATAGTATATACATTTAATAAATATACCTATTTCCCTACAACCAGCCCCAAACATTAAATTAATAGTATTCCCATTTAATAAGTTAACCTATTTTCCTCCCTCCAAACTACCCCAGCAAGAAATTAAATAGCATTTATGTTTAATAAAAATAACCATTTTCCACAACCATCTCAGGCATTAAATAATTCATAATCACATTCAATAAATATACCTCATTTTCCCCAAGCAGCCCCACATTCACTTAATAGCACACATTATAGTCATATACTGTCCCCCACACACATTATAGTCATATACTGTCCCCCACACACATTACAGTCATATACTGTCCCCCCACACACATTACAGTCATATACTGTCCCCCCACACACATTACAGTCATATACTGTCCCCCCTCACACATTACAGTCATACACTATCCCCCACACACATTACAGTCATACACTCTCCCCCCACACACATTACAGTCATACACTGTCCCCCCACACACATTACAGTCATACACTGTCCCCACACACATTACAGTCATATACTGTCCCCCACACACATTATAGTCATATACTGTCCCCCACACACATTGGCCATTTTATTGTCCCCCTCCTACAGTCATTGCCCCCTGCAGGCATTTTAATCCCCCCCTTCCCCCTGCAGACATTTTCACTCACCCCCCTTCCCCCTGCAGACATTGTCACTCACCCCACCTTCCCCCTGCAGACATTGTCACTCACCCACCCTTCCCCCTGCAGACATTGTCACTCACCCCCCCTTTCCCATGCATACATTGTCACTCACCCCCCCTTCCTCATGCATACATTGTCACTCACCCCCCCTTTCCCATGCATACATTGTCACTCACCCCCCCCTTTCCCATGCATACATTGTCACTCACCCCCCCTTTCCCATGCATACATTGTCACTCACCCCCCCTTTCTCATGCATACATTGTCACTCACTCCCCCCTTTCCCATGCATACATTGTCACTCACCCCCCTTTCCCATGTATACATTGTCACTCACCCCCCTTTCCCATGCATACATTGTCACTCACCCCCCTTTCCCATGCATACATTGTCACTCACACCCCCTTTCCCATGCATACATTGTCACTCACCCCCCCTTTCCCATGCATACATAGTCACTCACCCCCCCTTTCCCATGCATACATTGTCACTCACCCCCCCTTTCCCATGCATATATTGTCATTCACCCCCCACTTTCCCATGCATACATTGTCACTCACCCCCCCTTTCCCATGCATACATTGTCACTCACCCCCCCTTTCCCATGCATACATTGTCACTCACCCCCCCTTTCCCATGCATACATTGTCACTCACCCCCCCCTTTCCCATGCATACATTGTCACTCACCCCCCCTTTCCCATGCATACATTGTCACTCACCCCCCCTTCCCATGCATACATTGTCACTCACCCCCCCCTTTCCCATGCATACATTGTCACTCCCCCATCCTTCCCCCTGCAGACATTTTCTTCCTCTTGCAGACATCACTTCTCCCGTGCAGTAATTTTTAGTTATTGCCCACCCAAGCCCCCCTCCACAGTACCTGTCACTATCCCCTGCACGGATTACAAAGAAAAACAGCGCTCCAACTTACCAAAGGGTGGCTGCGTCGGCGCGATGTGACGTCATCGCGCGGCCGTGCGGAATCTTAAAAAAAGAAAAAGAAAAATTGCGGGACTGGAAGCGCAGGGACCGGACCGGCCCATACAGCCATCGGCCCTTCTGGCAAATGCCAGAAGTGCCAGATGGCCAGTCCGGCCCTGCCTTCATTCTTGAGCTTCCAAACTGTTCATGTATGCAATTTTGTGAATACTTACATAGCTGTATCCCAATGCACTTCAAGATGCATGCCTACCCTCCAACGTTTTTGCATCCCAGAAGTACATCTAAGTTTAGAAAGATGCAGAAAATTCTGAAGATGCACACAGTGCAAAACTTTACATGTCATACCTGTCCTACCTCCTACTATTTTTGTAACACCCCTTGGTATAATATGAAATGTTTAGTTTCACCTAAAATACTGCCCAGCTTAGTCTCATTTATGGATTAAATTAATATGTAATGAGGGGGCATTATGTCTTTATTAGACAGTCTTTCTTACATCACTTCTCCTGATCTTCCCCCCCTGCTCCTTTGTCGTGTATCTGACTGCCTTTCCGTCATCTCCTTCTGAATGTATTCAAGTTTTCTCAAAATTAACATCGCCAAAACTGAGTTCATTGTCTTACCTCCTTCTAGTTCTTCTTCCCATCTTGATCTCTCTATCACTGTGAATAATACCACCATCTCATCTGTTGCCTGTGCATCACCCTTAACTTCTCCCTTTCCTTTGCATCCACATTCAATCTCTCGCACAATCCTATTTCCTCCAACTCCACAATATCGCCCACATCTGGTCCTTCCTATCTCAGGATGCCACTAAAACCATTATCCATGCACTCATCAATTCCTGTCTTGACTACTATAACCTTCTCCTCACCGGTCTCCCCCTCTCCCACTTTTACTCCCTCAGGTCTATACTTAACACTGCTGCAAGACTCATCTTCCTCTCCTGCCGCTCCTCTTCTGCCTCCCCTCTCTGCCTTTCCCTACACTGGTTTCCTTTCTCCTACAGAATTATTTTAAAATTCCTCAACCTCACCTGCAAGGCCCTCTCCCACTCCACTGCCCCTTGCATATTCAACCTTCTCTCTACTCACACCTCATCCTGTTCCCTGCGATTGGCCAATGACATTTGCCTCTCCTTCGCTCGGATCACCTCATTCCATTTCAGGATCCAAGATTTCTCCCGGGCTGCCCCCCTCCACTGGAAGGACCTTCCATGCTCCATCCAACTGTCCCCTAATTTATGCACCTTTATATTGGCACTTAAAACTCACTTTCTCCTCATAGCATACAAGCCATCCCCATATTCTGCTTTCAATGCCTGATTTCCTCACCTGTCCTGCCACTCGCATCTCTTGTGATTGATCCCCTCTGACTCCCCATTGTGCCTTCTGTTTGTATGCCCTCCCTTTAGGATGTAAGCTCTCATGAGCAGGGCCCTTGTCCCTCCTGTCACTCTACCTATTCTTCTGCTCCATCTTCAATGTGTAAGCTAAGTTTGTAGCTTTGAAGTCCTGGGAGTAAATGTATCAAGCTTAGATTTGTCCGGTGGGTTTGAAAAGTGGAGATATTGCCTATAGCAACCAATCAGATTCTAGCTATCATTTTGCAGAATGTACATAATAAATAATAGCTAGAATCTGATAGGTTTTTCAAACCCGCCGGAAAACTCTCAGCTTGATACATTTACCCCCTGCTATTTTTTGTTTGTTGTTCTCTATGTTTCTACCCTGTTTGGTCCACTGTCTGTATTTTGTATTGCGCTGCGGAAACCTTGTTGCGCCATATAAATATTATTAATAATAATAATAAAAGTAATATTACATGTGACAGGTGTGTATGTGTGTGAAACTTTTATTGTTTGAAGTGTACATGAAAATGTACTTCTCTGCTGTACTGCAGTATGAAAGTGCACATTGGTTCCCATTAAAGAATAAGATGAGAGACCTGAAGCCTGTCCACTCTAAATTGTTTTTGCAGAGTTGAAATGGCCGTACTCCCCCTCTCTGTATAATAATCTTGTTCCACAAAATTAAATATTGTTTCTGTGTATTAACTACACCTTAAATCTTCAGCTCTCCTGTCCTCTATTGGCGTAAACTTCTTCTCCTCTGTAAATTAAATGCAGCACGCTTGTGGAAATCGAGGTGCATCGTGGCTTTAACGCTGCTGTTGCACTCTTGGGGGTAAATGTATGAAGCCCCGATTTCTGCAAATCGCCGGAAATTGGTGACTTTACAGGGAAAATTTAAAGCGGCGATGGCTTGTAAAGGCAAACAGGAAGTGTGAAACAGCCGTGGACCCTGTGACATAAAAAAAGAGTGAAAGGAGTTAAAAACAGGAGAGTCAGGACTTTATCTAAAATTAGGAGGTGGACTCTGCATGTTTGCTAACTATTGTTCCACAACTCTTCAACTCAGTCTGAATGGCACAGCAGGTGAGAGACTACTGATGTCATGCTCTACCTCCACCCCCTTTTACCACTCAAAGTCTTCACATCACCAATCACCAAGGGACAATGAGTGGGGGGTGGGGTTGACCCAGGGAGGTTGCCAGGATCGGGTGTTTTTGAGAATAGAGAATAAGAGATCCCTGGGGAAGGGAGGGGGTTGTTGGAGAATTTTGGGAGAGCAAGGACTTGGTCTGATTGAGAGTAACCGTATTCTCTCAGGGCCAGAAAGGATTGCTATAGCATGATCTTCTTCAGATAGAGCAGAGTGCACTTCCAGGATTGATCCTGTCACCACACCTTCGGGAGACACTCATAGATTCTGGGGGTGAGACTAATGCCCAGGGTCCCACCAAGCTAGTGGAGAGTTAGCCGTGCCTGTGATCATCAAGGTACACGGACCTACCTACAGACCAGAACCCCTGGCCCACTTGGACTATCTTCTGTGGACTGTTATTGCTGGGACTGTGTGCCTACTAGGATACTATGCTGGGGAGGTAACCTGCTGGGGACTGTGTTGGGGAATTTACTTGCACTTGTGATAATCTGACATTTGTTATATTTTTGGGGGGAAATACATTTCTTCTTGGGGAGCACTGATGGATTTTACTTAGTGTGTGCACTTTTTTTTTAAATAAAAGGGGTTATTATCTTTTTCCTGTGTGACCTGTGAACCTAGAAACCTAGAGGACCGGGTATCTAGTGAGCTTCAGTTCCAACCCCGGTGTCCTCACACACTCCATGATAGCATTTTTCAGCTGATGATAGCTACTGGCCTTTACTTTGTCCAGCTCTATATTTGTATGTAGATCTTATACCGAAAGACAGGGAGCTAGATGTTCAGTCCAACTCTCATTGGCTTGGGTGGTGGCATGTTCAAACACTACCAGATATGGTTTCACATCATGGTCAGAAGTTAATTTCTGTAGCAGGGGTGCAGCTGGAGCTTTCCTGTCTCATCTTCCCTGAGCAATCTCCTTGAGGAGAAGACGGATATTGTCCTCCTGGGCTGCTGTCACATTCACCAAGGCTCTTAAAATATCTTCCATTTCCACTGAGGTTTAGGCTGGGAAAATGAATCATGCTTCCCTTAGCATCCCACGTTGGCAACTGTGATGAGGTTAGTATTTACTCAACACTTCATTCTGAATAGCTGAATCAAGTGTTTTCAATTTTAGTGTCAGGATGGTAAGGACAGCAGTTAGTTCAGCATATAATGATACCTGTTGCCATTCAAAGTCCCTGTGACCCTTTCTCTGTCTAGACATGCACCTTCTGTCTAGTCACTGGACAACTAACTGGCTTCGGTCACCCCACCCACAACACAAACAAACCATCTTTTATTCTCGAACCAAGCACTAAATAATCAGTAAAGAGCAAAAAAATAGCAAACTAATTATATGCATGTGGTGCACCTGTGTGTCTGCATGAGCGGGAATCTCTCTCTCTCTCTCTCTCTCTCTCTCTATATATATATATATATATATATCATTTACATATATCATTTACATTTGGGCACATTGGCAACTTGCACACCAAATGTGGTAGAAGATACTTGCAAGGAAAAGAGTACTTCTGTGTATGTGTAGAGTCGGATGCATCCCAAGATTCGTCCAGCTCAATAACAGAAGCATGTGTGCCAGATGTACACCAGACGTAGAAGTGTGTATGCTTATGCCCCACAATAGCCTACAGATGTGGCTTGACAGTGTTAGTAATAAATGCTTTAATGAATGAACCTATCTATATAAAATATAATATGAAATGAAGTGTCATATACACAAGAGAGAATATTGTTAGTTAATAATAACTGTGAAAGTCGCATTTTCAATATACAATGTAATGAAATAAAACACCTTCACATCTGTTGTTTACCACTTTAAAAACCAAATGGGGATTTTCTTCTCTGCAATAGTCCAAATGGAATTGTCAATTAAGTAATGTGAATAGTGTCTGTGACTTCATATAATATAACTGCAATGCTAATGAATTAAGTGTCATCAGCTGGATGGGTCATTATGTAATCTGTTAATTAGAAGCAACTGGATAATGCTGCTGATAATCATCATCATTATTGCACTTGACATTTAGCAGTACCCATAAGAGGTATGCCTCTTAAAATCTATATATGCAGATACATCCACATCTTTTTGCATCTCAATTAAGTGAACATGTCATTACTGTATTTAGCCTTTCACACCTCTGCCCACCTGCATTCCACCCAGACGTAAGGCGACATAAGTCAATGATGCACAAAAGTCTACATACTGTACAGACGTATCTTTGGTGTGCGTGCGCAAAGAGAAGATGTGTCTGTTATGCAAAAAAATTACTTAGTATCTAATCAAGTGCACATTCTGTTATGTATAACATTTCAATTCACTAAGGAACAATGATTTTGCACCTTGTTATATTATGGTTATTTTGCTTTGTTATTTTATGACTAGTGTCACTAATCTACTGCCTAGCCCTGAATCATTAAGTCATAATTTACTTTATACTTATTTGGTTCTAGCACCACACTGCTAAAACTTGCATTGGGCCACCTAGCTTTTCTTTGTCCCCTTAGCTTTCCGATAAATCGTGATCTCTATTCTCATTCTTTTATTTACCCATGTTCAATCACCCAATATCTACCCTTTTTTGCAACTTCATGCTTACATAAACAGCTAATCCTTTCTACAAGCTGGACAACACTAGGATTCAATTCATGCTTAAGTTAAATGTATCCTTGTAGTCAGCTACTTTTAATAAAATATTTCCTTGACCAAGTCATCTCCAATAACTGATGATTTTCCCGACTCACATAACTTAATGTCATACAGCCACTTATATTCTCTTAGTGAAGCTAATCCATGTTGTTTCATATTTCTCCCTGCTGCAATCAGACTGTGGTATGACAGTGCGGGATCTTATTGGGCAATGCCTTTCATCATTTATGACCTCATCTGTTTCTGGGTTACAAAACATTTTCATCTTAACCTTTTCCATTAGATGAATATTTGCATTCTTACATAATTCTATCATATTTTATAGTCACAATCACGTCATTTCTGCTATATTGCGATCTAATCTAGCTCAATTAACGATATGAGTTGAAGGACCATTTATGAGTGCAAAATCCTTGAGTGCAAGGGATAGAAAATATCACCCCCCTGTGGCATATGAGCAAATGTGGCACATTGATGAGGTTCACAGGAAGCAGAAATCCAGCGCAATTGCTCAAACAGAAACAGCGGTAACAGTGTTCTTGTCACTCTCCATTCTCCAGTGACATTGCTCAGTGCCATTGCTCACACAGAAACAGGGGTAACAGTGTTCTTGTCACTCTCCATTCTCCAGTGACATTGCTCAGTGCCATTGCTCACACAGAAACAGGGATAACAGTGTTTTTGTCACTCTCCATTCTCCAGTGACATTGCTCTCAGTGCCATTGCTCACACAGAACCAGGGGTAACAGTGTTTTTGTCACTCTCCATTCTCCAGTGACATTGCTCAGTGCCATTGCTCACACAGAAACAGGGTTAGCAGTGTTCTTGTCATTCTCCATTCTCCAGTGTCATTGCTCAGTGCCATTGCTCACACAGAAACAGGAGATATAGCAGTGTTCTTGTCATTCTCCATTCTCCAGTGACATTGCTCAGTGCCATTGCTTATACAGAAACAGGGTTAGCAGTGTTCTTGTCACTCTCCATTCTCCAGTGACATTGCTCAGTGCCATTGCTCATACAGAAACAGGAGGTGTAGCAGTGTTCTTGTCACTTGACAAAAATTTACTGTAAATGACTGTAAATTAATGTTATTGAGGTTAATAATAATTTAGGAACAAAAAAAGAGCCAAATTATGTGATTTTAGCATTTTTAGGAATTTCTTTTAGCAAAAAAATAAATAAAAATACAGATCCAAAACCAAAACACGTGAGGGAGGTTTTGTCAATGCCAAAACCAGAAGCAAAACACAAAGTTAATAGAGATCCAAAACCAAAACCAAAACACAGGTGTCAGTGAACATCCATAGCTTAAACACAGGGTACGGAGGTCAATGAGGGACACTACATATAAAGTGTAGCGTCTCAAACACATTTCATCTTTTCGAATTTACGACTCCAAATGTTAAGAGGCGGTCTTTTAAAGCCACCTGTATTGAAAGAACTTTATTGAAAAACAAATTCTGTATTTAAGTGAATAACATGATAAGTAACAAATTTATAAACATATATTGAAAAGTGTTTATTTTAAAGTACTGCATTGTGTGTTAATGAATAGTAGTCCTAAAAGTGGGATTTAAAATGAAAAAAATTAAAAGCTAAAATCCAGGCATGGTGCCACTGTCCTATGGCTCATTCATTGTAGTCAGTTACTTTCTATGCATTGTGCATGTGCAATGCAGTGGATACGTTTTAATATATAAATTCCTCTTCATTGGTGATGACTATGAATTATCTAGAAATGCCTGTTGTATTCACTTTAAAATATAATGAAGCAATCTTGAACTACAAATGAAGATTTTTACGGCACTGAAATTATAAAACATATATTACATTCCCATTTGTTTTTTAAACTGCTAACTGCTGTGCGACCTTCAGGATAATGAGCAAGTAAAAATGTATTCAAAGCATAAAACATAAGTGGAAGATATTAAAATGCTTTAACAAGCTAATGAGGTTTTTCTAGAATATCTTCCTGCAATAGTAGTCAGAAGCTTTTTTAAGTATGCATCTTTACCTACTTACGTTTGGGGCGCAGATGCATCCATAAGCCCCAGAATACATAATGATATTATGTACACATTAGAAAATGACAAGTGAGGCCATAAGTCAAACACACTTAAACCCATTTGTTTATGACAGTGTTATTCACTTACCTATTAGGGGTTAAGTTCTCTTGCATACTCTAATAGTCCTTTTGATGCCCTATATATTCCTCCTCCAGTGGCTGTTGGGCCTTTTTTGGCTGCACAAATTCTGTCAATCTCCTTGCCTGTGTTTTTTCTTCTTTGTCTTTCCCTGTCATCTCTCTGTTCGTTTCCTTCACCACTCTCTCTCTCCCACACTCCACTCCCCATATTGTTGTAGCCCCTCTCCCCCCTTCCTCTCTTTTTACCTTTCTTCCCTCTGCCATATCACGGCCTAGGAGATCCTCTAGCCTCCATCCTGTTCCCAAGATGGCTCCCACTCCGCTCCTTGGAGCTATCTTAAAGTTGCTGCCCACACCACTCTCGCTGTTGCGGTTACGTCTATCGGGACCGATGGCAGTCACCAGGGTGCTGCTTCAGTCCCCCCTCCCTTCACATGCTGCAGCCGCCACAGGTGCGTGCTGAGGATGTTGGTTACTGCGTCCCCGGTTTCCACAATGCGATGCTGGCGCAAGTGCACTGTGGAACGGATGGCCTTGCAGCCTTGCTCTGGAGTGCTAGCAACAGCACCAGGCTGATGCCGCGCAAGGAGGAGATGCTCCCCTTCTCCTCCTGGCTCCTGGCTGACACCAGGGTGGGGACGTGGGACCTTGGTCAGGAGGCCCATCGCGCCATCACCCCCTCTGGTCCCCAGAGTATAAGGAGGCTGGTGGGGGATCCCCTCACTGTTCATCTATCACCTCAGAGTGGGTGTTAGCCCTCCTGCTCTGCTTCAGTGGTGGCAGCCAGCTGCATAGCAGGGCTCAGCCCGCAACAGCCCCAGCCCATTCTTAGCTGGTCCACCCTCTCTGTCCCTTTGGCTCCCCAACAGTCTGCCTTCACACCTACAACTTGGTTCTTATTTGTAGGTGGACCCCATCCAGGCAGTCTATGGCCCCCGCCTCCCCAGAACTTTGCTTCGTCCCATCACCCTGCCTCTTTTTCCAGGACATAGAGGTCCATTCCCCTAGTCTGTAAGCTTACCCAGGCCCAGGGGCTCAGTGGTTACCACCATCCCCCCCTGGGTCCGCCTTTCAACACAACCAGGGGATACATCTCCCTGGCCCAATCACACTACCTCCTGACCTCATTTTGTTGAACACCTTTACACCCTTGCACAGGATTTGTCTTGGGCACCTGGTCCTCTGCTCTATCCCAGGCTAGGACATCCCATGGTTCCCTAGGGTCATCATGGGTAAACTACGAGGCTCCTGGAAATAACCAAATTTTTTATGCAGTACTGTAGGTAACACATCATCAGTAGGACGCCCAGTTCCATGGCCTTCAAATGGTCGGGAGAGGAAGGCCGCGCTCTTAGACATTTTAGTGGCAAGATAGAGCACTGGTGCTCCCCTTCTTCCTGCACAGGCACTGGGATGCACCATCAGAGGGAATATGTCTATCTGGTGCTGTTGCTGGTGTCTTAAGCTCAGTTGCTGCTTAGCCAGAACCTGGTACTTGGCCAGAACCTGGAACATTGGGGTCTTATTTGGAAAATAGATAGGTACTATTCAACTCCTAGAAAGTCAAACAATGACTGAAACACTAGGCCACCCTAACCCCAACCATCCCAACCTTAAATGATTAGTTTTTTATTCAATAAACAGGCCTCCTTCAACCTAATCATCCCCAGAATATAATTAATAGCATGTTTAATAAATATGCTTTTCCCTCCAATACAGCCCCGATATTAAATTAACAGAACCCACATTTAATAATTAGGTCTCCTTCACCTTAACAAACCTTAACAAGCCTGACATTAAATTTTGTTTTGTCTAATAAATAATCCTCCTTACCCCAATCAGTCTACACATTAAATGAATATCATTGAAATTTAGTTAACAGACTTATTTCACACCTCCTCAGCCCCAACATTAAATTAAGAGTATTTGTCTTTAGTAAACAGACATACCCCCACCTATAGCAGGGGTAATAACATTCCCATTAAATAAACAGACATATCCCCCTCACCAACCCCCACATTAAATTATTAACATTCACATTTAATAAACTGACCGATTTCTACCCCATTAAATGAATAAGATTCCCATTTAGTTAATACACCTGTTTCAGGCCTCTTAGACCGCAACATTAAATTAACAGCATTCCCATATAGAAAGCAGACATACCCCCACCCCATTAGCCCTGACATTAAATTAAATTAGTTGCATTCCCATTCAATTACCAGCATGGTGGTGAAGTGGTTAACACTTCTGCCTCACAGCGCTTGGGTCATGAGTTCAATTCCTGACCAAGGCCTTACCTGTGTGGAGTTTGTATGTTCTCCCTGTGTTTGCGTGGGTTTCCTCCGGGTGCTCCGGTTTCCTCCCACACTCCAAAAATATACTAATAGGTTGAATTGGCTGCTATAAAAAATTTACGCTAGTCTCTCTCTCTCCCTCTGTCTGTCTGTGTGTGTGTTAGGGAATTTAGACTGAACGCTCCAATGGGGCAGGGACTGATGTGAATGAGTTCTCTGTGCAGCGTTGCAGAATCAGTGGCGCTATATAAATAAATGGTAATTATGATGATGATGATGATGACTTCCACCCCTCAACAGCTGCATTAATAGCATTCTTATTTAATTCAAAGGCCTATTTCCTCCCTGCAGCCCCACAATCAAATTAATGGCTTACAAATTTCCACCACTTTTAATAGAGATTATTATTACTAATAAAAACATCTGTACCTTTTTGAATATAGTATTTATTTATTGTTTAGAATTACTTATTCGGTTTTGCAGCTCCTCCCCCCCCCCCCCCCCGTAATTGCTCAAGATGTAAAATTTCGAAATAGTATAATATAACTTTATAAAGGAAAAACTAAAAATACATATATTACTTAAGAAAGGACATAATTTTCTTGTAATCATCCAAAAACAATACACACTTAAGTGCAACCATTACCTTGATGGACATCTACAACGTGCTCCGACATGTCTTCCTCAGTCACTTTTCTCCTCTTGTGAGCTGTAAATTAGTCATAAAAAAAGGAACATATTATAAGGAGAGAGAAAGAGATTTGCATTGTTTGCTAATTGAAAATCTAAATACCCTTTTTCCTCGGTTCAACACTTTTGGCAGGAACAGTAGACTTTGTAGAACGCCTTTCTTGTTCTGTAATACAAAATTATTGAAATAAGCTTTGCACATTTTTTTGGGCGTATCTTATCCTTTACAAGAACTAGTTTAAATTTCTACCTCTATTTGAAGACGTTCCAGCTACTTCGACTGCGACTTGACTATTCCAAAAAGTAGTTTTGAAAGAGATAAAAAAGATAAAAAAATTTTAAATAAGACTTACTACAATGAGACTTCAATACTTAACCAAATATAACACCCATAAACATCAATTTTAAAAAAAAGCAAAATTCAAGTAATTTAAAACAACCAAGATAAGTATTCGAATAACCTTTACATCAGCTGAATAATTTGGATGAGGCAAGACATTCATACAATATTGGGTACAATACAATTAAGAGGTCTACACTTCTTGTGTAGTGTTATCTATAGAAATCATACATTCCAGATATATATACATGTATATATATATATATATATATATATATATATATATATATATTAGTGTGTGTGTCAAACTCAGTTTTACACCACAAAAAAATTGTGTAATAATATAGGTACGCTAAGGGCCATGAGTATTCTTTTTATTCAATTTTGAACTTTTCTTTGAAATAAAAAGTGAAAAACTGTCACTCACCGGACCGTGAGTGCCTCTTCCCGGACATTTAGGAAACGTGGCCGTCCTCCATCCTGAGGGTCTGCGCATGCGCAGCCCTTTCCCATACTTCAGTGTATGTCCCTTTAACTCAATTGGCAGATCAGGCAACACTCCCTATATTAAGCACCTGTGGTCAACACCACGTTGCCTGATCTTGGAGTCTCATTCCCCATGAGCCTCTGAAGGTGTTTCCTCGTGTATTCAGCGCTGCTGATTCCTGTGGTTTCCAAACCACTTCTACCTCTGTGTGAGCTGATTCCTATCCGCTGCCTCCGTGCACTACAGTCTCCTATACCACTTCAACGCTATTATATTCCATAGTGACTGTTTGCTGATTCCTATCCGCTGCCTCCGTGCACTACAGCCTCCTATACCACTTCAACGCTATTATATTCCATAGTGACTGTTTGCTGATTCCTATCCGCTGCCTCCGTGCACTACAGTCTCCTATACCACTCCAACGCTATTATATTCCATAGTGACTGTTTGCTGATTCCTATCCGCTGCCTCCGTGCACTACAGCCTTCTCTCCTTATTCACTCACCTGTTCATCATCAAGTCTGTGAGCTGATTCCTATCCGCTGCCTCCGTGCACTACAGCCTCCAGCTGGCAACTCGCCTGTGTTCATCATCGTGACTGTGAGCAGATTCCTAGCTGCTGCCTCCGTGCACTACAGCCTCCAGCTGGCAACTCGCCTGTGTTCATCATCGTGACTGTGAGCAGATTCCTATCCGCTGCCTCCGTGCACTACAGCCTCCAGCTGGCAACTCGTCTGTGTTCATCATCGTGACTGTGAGCAGATTCCTATCCGCTGCCTCCGTGCACTACAGCCTCCAGCCGGCAACTCGCCTGTGTTCATCATCGTGACTGCTAACTGATTTCTACCCGCTGCTCCTGTGCACCTCAGCGTCATCTCATCTCTCCCGTGGGTTCGCAGAGTCCCGCTGCCGCTGCCAGTCCTATCGTCCATCTACTGCTGATCCGCTCTCCACGCCTTCCTGGTTCCCCTGGTCGCTACCCTCCTGTCAGCATTGGATTCGTGTCCCTGTTGGTCTACTTACCTGTGCGCTGCACCTACTAGACTCCTGCTTCTTACATCCAGGGACTTCTCATCCTGACGGCCTCCTGCCGCCTAGGTATCACTGCACTCCTGTCTGACTGCCTTCTGAACCACGGTATGCATACTTCTCATTGACTGTGCTGGTGTATTGCATATCTTGCTGGACTGTGTTGGTTCTCCTCTGGAGTCTGCAATCCGCTGAGTCTTTTGCCATCATTGACTGTGTTACCTTGTGCTGGACTACTTCAGAGACTTCCTACATTTGCAGACCTGTTCAGTCATTTATATATATTGTGCATATTACTGTGGATCGTGTTTAATGTGCCCGTGTACATCCTGTGTTGCAGTCTCTCCCCGTACACCTCCTCACATATATTTTCAGTGGTACAACTTGCTGAAGGCAGACCACTGATTCCTGTTCCAGTATCACCTGTTCCATTCCTCTCACATAGCAGTGGTACAACTTGCTACCGCAGACCACTGACTTCCCGGATACCTCCACTTGGATTCCATTCCTTCACTCAGACAGCGGTACCACTTGCTATCCGCAGACCGCTGACTCTCATCACCTCCTCGTTTCTGTTGGATATTCCTCCTCACTATAGCAGTGGTACAACTTGCTAACGCAGACCACTGACTACCTCCACTTGCCCTTGTCCATACAGTTCCTCATGTATTATCACCTCCATATTACCAGTGCTGCTAGTCATAGACTTTCCTGAGCATCTCATCATCTACTATTGCCTGTTCCGTGATCACCCTGCTACCAGAGTACACTATTACCATCTACATTGCTCTGGTAAGCTTACCACCTGGTGATCCCTGGGTAAAGACTCCTAGTGCCCGTGACAGTAAGATCAGGCCATGACAGACCCAGATACGGAACCTACCGCCAAAGAGATGCTGCAGCATCTGGTCAGCCGTGTGGAGCAACAGGATGCCCGCCAACAGCTGTTACTTCAGTGTTATCAGTCATTAACCTCCCAAGGAACATCTGGACAGACTGTGACAGCTACTCCTGAGGCTTCTGTGCTTTCCTCCGTTTCCCCAGTGCCATCCCAGGTGTCTACAGCTTCCACGCTTCACCTGCCTACTCCGTCAAAGTACGATGGAGACCCCAAAACTTGTAGGGGTTTCCTTAACCAATGTTCAGTCCATTTTGAGTTCCAACCTCAAAATTTTTCTACCCATCGTTCCAGAGTGGCCTATCTTATCTCTTTGCTTTCAGGACAAGCCCTGGCTTGGGCCTCCCCTCTGTGGGAGAGAAATGACCCTATATTGCAAGATAGTGCCAAATTCATTTCTACATTTTGAAGTGTGTTCGATGAACCAGGTCGTGTGACCTCCGCTGCTTCCAGCATCCTCCGCCTACGACAAGGATCTCATACAGTAGGCCAGTACGTCATTCAATTTAGGATCTTAGCCTCTGAACTTCAGTGGAACACTGAAGCCCTAGTTGCCGCCTTCTGGCAGGGGCTCTCCGATAAAATTAAAGATGCACTGACTACTCAAGAGCTTCCTTCATCACTTGAAGATTTGATCTCTCTATGCCATCGTGTTGATATGAGATTTCGTGAAAGAGAGGCTGAGAAAACAACTTCTGCTAAAGCACCTCTTCGTTCTAACCCTCAATTTCGTCCAGTTTCACCCTCTGTGATTCCCATGGAGATAGGACGTTCCAAATTAACTTCCGAGGAGAGAAAACGTAGAGTAAAGAATAGACTCTGTATCTATTGTGCTGATTCCACTCATATTCTCAGCTCCTGCCCTAAGAGATCGGGAAATGCCAGGCCCTAACTAGTTCTGGAGAGGTGAAGTTAGGGTCCCTGGAGTCCTCTCCATCTTCCTTGAAATCTAAAGTCTGCGCTTTTGATGTTACGATTTCCTCTGCTACCAAAACCTTTGAGTCACAGGCATTAATTGATTCCGGAGCAGCAGGAAATTTTATTTCCAAATCATTAGTAAATCAATGGTCTCTACCAGTGATTACCTTAAAAACACCCATTACTGTGACGGCTATAGATGGCTCACGTCTCATCAACGGTCTCATCACTCAGAGTACGTCTCCAGTGACACTTCAGATTGGTGCTCTGCATCATGAAGTAATATCGTTTTTAATCCTTCCTGTTACGACAAGTCCGATTGTCTTAGGCCTTCCATGGCTTCAGTGTCACTCTCCCCAGATTGACTGGCGCACCCCTCAAGTCACGTCTTGGGGGCCTGAATGTCACCATCGTTGCCTTTCTCAAGTTATTCCTCTCAAAGTACAGCAATCTTCCATCTCATCTACCTCACCGGGACTCCCTCCTCAATATGCTTCATTTACCGATGTGTTTGATAAAGCTCAGTCTGAACGTCTTCCTCCTCATCGTTCTTGGGATTGTCCGATCGACCTTCTACCTGGCAAGACTCCCCCCAGGGGCCGGGTCTATCCACTCTCGTTACCTGAGACTCAAGCTACATCTGAGTATATACAGGAGAACCTCCAGCGTGGGTTTATTCGACCTTCCACCTCTCCCGCTGGAGCTGGGTTCTTCTTCGTCAAAAAGAAGGATGGATCATTACGTCCTTGCATAGATTTTCGTGGACTCAACGCCATTACGATCAAGAATCGGTACCCCATTCCGCTGATCACTGAGCTATTCGATCGCATCAAGGGAGCCCGTATTTTCACTAAGTTGGATCTTCGTGGTGCCTACAATTTAATCAGAATCCGTTCCGGTGACGAATGGAAGACAGCGTTTAACACCAGAGACGGGCATTACGAATATCTGGTAATGCCTTTCGGGCTGTGTAATGCCCCCGCTGTTTTTCAAGGCTTCATTAATGAGATCTTTCGGGACTTATTATATGTATGTGTCGTCGTCTACCTGGACGACATATTGATCTTTTCCCAGGACCTGCCTTCTCACCACCAACATGTGGCAGAAGTCCTCTCCAGGCTACGAAAAAATTAATTGTTCTGTAAATTAGAAAAATGTTCATTCGAATTACCCCAGATTCCATTCTTGGGGTATATAGTTTCCGGAGTTGGCCTGAAGATGGATCCAGACAAGGTGAATGCTGTACTACATTGGCCCCAGCCAACTACTCTTCGTGCTATTCAGCGTTTTTTAGGTTTTGCCAATTACTATAGACGCTTCATTCAAGACTTTTCTTCCATTGCATCTCCTATTGTGGCCCTGACTCGAAAAGGGGCTAATCCTAAGCAATGGTCGCCTGAGGCTTCTCAAGCCTTTCAAACACTCAAAGAGTCCTTCTCTTCGGCTCCAATCCTTCGACAGCCTGATGTGACACTCCCCTTCTTTCTAGAAGTAGATGCCTCTAATGTGGGCTTGGGAGCTATTCTCTCCCAACGCTCTGAACAGCAAAAATTCCATCCTTGTGCCTTCTATTCTCGGGGTCTCCTGCCCGCAGAGAAGAATTATACTATCGGGGACAAGGAGTTACTGGCTATCAAAGCTGCATTAGAGGAGTGGAGATACCTATTGGAAGGAGCTCGCCATCCAGTGACGATCTTCACGGATCATAAGAACTTGTCATACCTTCAGTCTGCCCAATGCTTGAACCCTCGCCAAGCAAGATGGTCTCTTTTCTTTTCCCGTTTCGAATTAATAATAACCTTCAAACCAGCTGCCAAGAACAAAAAAGCTGACGCTTTATCTAGAGCTTTTGTGACGTCCTCTGATATAGAAGAGGTTTCCAACCATACCATTCTAGATCCCAAATGTATCTCACTGGCTGCTTCATCCACCAAAACGCTACCATTTGGGAAGACTCTCGTGCCTCCTACTCTAAGGAGGAAAATTCTTTCGTGGTTCCATGCCTCTCGTTTTTCTGGACACGCCGGTGAACACAAGACCTTTGAGATGCTCTCTCGAAGTTACTGGTGGCCTTCAATGAGGAGAGACGTCAAAGAGTTCATTGCCTCCTGTGAATTATGTTCCCAATTCAAATCTTCCCGCAGAACTCCAGCAGGGTTGCTGCGACCACTACCCATTCCGTCCAAACCATGGACCCATATTAGTATGGATTTCGTTACTGACTTACCACCTAGTAAGAATCATAACACTATTTGGGTGGTGGTGGACAGATTTTCGAAGATGGCTCATTTCGTCCCTCTGTCTGGTTTGCCTTCCTCGTCTATCCTGGCTGAACATTTCATTAAAGAGATCTTCCGCATCCATGGATGTCCGTCTGAGATTGTGTCAGATAGAGGAGTACAATTCGTGTCCAGATTCTGGCGAGCCCTTTGTAAAACCTTGGGCATACGATTAGCACTCTCATCTTCTTACCATCCGCAATCTAACGGACAGACTGAGCGTGTCAATCAAGATCTTGAGACTTTTATAAGGATGTTCTCTTCAGCCAATCAAGACAACTGGGTAGAGTTGCTTCCTTGGGCCGAATTCGCCCATAACAACATGTACCATGAGTCATCATCCAAAACTCAATTTTTTGTGGTCTACGGTCACCATCCGTCTTTTCCGGAATTTCCTGCCCTCCCGCCCACCCAAGTTCCAGCGGTGGAGACTGCCTGTCAGACCTTTAAAAATATCTGGTCTCAGGTCAAAACCTGTTTGAAGAAAACATCTATCAAATATAAATCTTTCGCAGATAAGAAGAGGCGGGCTATTCCACCACTAAAAATTGGAGATCGTGTCTGGTTATCTACTAAAAACATTCGTTTGAAGGTCCCATCTATGAAATTCGCCCCTCGTTTTATTGGTCCATATAGGATCATTCAAGTAATCAATCCAGTATGTGTGAAACTTCTTCTTCCTAAGAATCTTCGGATTTCTAATGCCTTCCACGTGTCCTTACTCAAGCCTCTTATTATCAACCGTTTTTCAAAACCTCCCTCAGCTCCGCAGCCAGTTCAAGTTCATCAGGAGGAGGATTTCGAAATTACTGAGGTACTAGACGCAAAAATTTCGCGAGGAGTACTCCGTTTTCTCGTTCATTGGAAGGGCTTTGGTCCTGAGGAGCGCTCTTGGATCAAAGCTGAAGATCTTAATGCTCCTGCCCTTTTGAAGAAGTTTTATTCCAAAAATCCGGACAAGCCCGGTTCCAGGCGTTCTGTGCCCACCTTTAAAAGGGGGGGTACTGTCACTCACCGGACCGTGAGTGCCTCTTCCCGGACATTTAGGAACCGTGGCCGTCCTCCATCCTGAGGGTCTGCGCATGCGCAGCCCTTTCCCATACTTCAGTGTATGTCCCTTTAACTCAATTGGCAGATCAGGCAACACTCCCTATATTAAGCACCTGTGGTCAACACCACGTTGCCTGATCTTGGAGTCTCATTCCCCATGAGCCTCTGAAGGTGTTTCCTCGTGTATTCAGCGCTGCTGATTCCTGTGGTTTCCAAACCACTTCTACCTCTGTGGTTTCCTAACCACTTCTACTACTGTGGTTCCCATACCACTTCTACCATCAACTGTATCATCGTGACTGTGAGCTGATTCCTATCCGCTGCCTCCGTGCACTACAGTCTCCTATACCACTTCAACGCTATTATATTCCATAGTGACTGTTTGCTGATTCCTATCCGCTGCCTCCGTGCACTACAGCCTCCTATACCACTTCAACGCTATTATATTCCATAGTGACTGTTTGCTGATTCCTATCCGCTGCCTCCGTGCACTACAGTCTCCTATACCACTCCAACGCTATTATATTCCATAGTGACTGTTTGCTGATTCCTATCCGCTGCCTCCGTGCACTACAGCCTTCTCTCCTTATTCACTCACCTGTTCATCATCAAGTCTGTGAGCTGATTCCTATCCGCTGCCTCCGTGCACTACAGCCTCCAGCTGGCAACTCGCCTGTGTTCATCATCGTGACTGTGAGCAGATTCCTAGCTGCTGCCTCCGTGCACTACAGCCTCCAGCTGGCAACTCGCCTGTGTTCATCATCGTGACTGTGAGCAGATTCCTATCCGCTGCCTCCGTGCACTACAGCCTCCAGCTGGCAACTCGTCTGTGTTCATCATCGTGACTGTGAGCAGATTCCTATCCGCTGCCTCCGTGCACTACAGCCTCCAGCCGGCAACTCGCCTGTGTTCATCATCGTGACTGCTAACGGATTTCTACCCGCTGCTCCTGTGCACCTCAGCGTCATCTCATCTCTCCCGTGGGTTCGCAGAGTCCCGCTGCCGCTGCCAGTCCTATCGTCCATCTACTGCTGATCCGCTCTCCACGCCTTCCTGGTTCCCCTGGTCGCTACCCTCCTGTCAGCATTGGATTCGTGTCCCTGTTGGTCTACTTACCTGTGCGCTGCACCTACTAGACTCCTGCTTCTTACATCCAGGGACTTCTCATCCTGACGGCCTCCTGCCGCCTAGGTATCACTGCACTCCTGTCTGACTGCCTTCTGAACCACGGTATGCATACTTCTCATTGACTGTGCTGGTGTATTGCATATCTTGCTGGACTGTGTTGGTTCTCCTCTGGAGTCTGCAATCCGCTGAGTCTTTTGCCATCATTGACTGTGTTACCTTGTGCTGGACTACTTCAGAGACTTCCTACATTTGCAGACCTGTTCAGTCATTTATATATATTGTGCATATTACTGTGGATCGTGTTTAATGTGCCCGTGTACATCCTGTGTTGCAGTCTCTCCCCGTACACCTCCTCACATATATTTTCAGTGGTACAACTTGCTGAAGGCAGACCACTGATTCCTGTTCCAGTATCACCTGTTCCATTCCTCTCACATAGCAGTGGTACAACTTGCTACCGCAGACCACTGACTTCCTGGATACCTCCACTTGGATTCCATTCCTTCACTCAGACAGCGGTACCACTTGCTATCCGCAGACCGCTGACTCTCATCACCTCCTCGTTTCTGTTGGACATTCCTCCTCACTATAGCAGTGGTACAACTTGCTAACGCAGACCACTGACTACCTCCACTTGCCCTTGTCCATACAGTTCCTCGTGTATTATCACCTCCACATTACCAGTGCTGCTAGTCATAGACTTTCCTGAGCATCTCATCATCTACTATTGCCTGTTCCGTGATCACCCTGCTACCAGAGTACACTATTACCATCTACATTGCTCTGGTAAGCTTACCACCTGGTGATCCCTGGGTAAAGACTCCTAGTGCCCGTGACAAAAACCTTGATGTGAATACTATTGCATTTGGTAAGAAATGAGTATTAGCTGACTGAAATTTGTCCTGTAAAGCATGTTATCTAAGTTGGCTAATCCATACATGTCTGTGTATAATGTGTATATATTCTTGAACATTTTAGATCATACCTTCTCCTTCTCGACTCCTCTGGCCCTTCTGTCCTTAAGTAGAACCAAAATCTAAAATAAATAAAAAAAACAGACATTAGACAATACCTAATACTATTTTTACAATGAAAGTCAAGTCCAAAAAAACCAAAACACTTTTTAAATTAGTTTTTATATTTACCTCCGGATTTGGATTTTCTCTTCCTGGGCACTTCTTCCCTTGCATCTCTTCTGGGCCGTGCTGTATCTTCTTCTTCAGTTTGAAATTATTTTTTTTTTATTAGTAATCATATAAAAGTTAATCAGATCACAATTTTTAAACACTTGTTAAATTAAATATACCTTGTGGCTGGAAAGTGGATGGTTCCAGGGTGTCCACTGTCCCTTCCACTCCTTCTACAAGATCAGCCCTGAGAATCTGACGCATTTTCTCCTCCCACGGTTTGAATTTGATGCGCAGTGCCTTCCCACCACCTTTGCCCCTGGCATGTCTTGCAATAGTTGCCATCTTTGCCTACATGGTGCGCTTGCAGTCCTGAAAGCGCTTCTGACACACTTCAACTGTTCTGGCCCGAACTCCACATGCTGACTCATCAAAGACAATCTGGCTCCAAATCTTTGATTTCTGTTTGTGGGAGGTTTTCTGAGCATTTGCACCCTTCATCATTTCGTAGTGCTGCAGTACCCGACCAACCAGGACATCATTCTCCTCCTTTGTGAAGCGCCTGGTCCGTGATGCTGCTGTCCCTTCATCATCATCTTCCTCACTGTCAACTTCATGAAGTTCCTGCTGTCTGCTTGTCGATGGTTGAATGCTGCTGACAAACTGCTGTCTTCATCACGCGTCTGGACGCTGGGCACGGTTCTCTGTCCATTCCTCTCTACTACTCTGAATTTCCTCTTGGCTGTCCTGTGGAAAGAGAGAATCCCTACGCTCCCTAGACATGGCTGCTCTTCCAAATTTTACTAATCTTAAAATTAGGGAACTAGCTTTAAAATAAAATAACACCTACATTTATTCATTTGTTAATTATATGTTATTTTAATATAAATAACTATTCTATACTAACCAGAAGAAATTATTTGCCTGGAGGTTAAGTAATATTTCTATTAACTAATCGGCAATATACAGATACTATACAAAATACTAGCCTACACTACAATGGTACAATTCAGATCAACTAGGTTAATAAATATATTACTTTTACCGATATGCACAATAAATTCAATTGAATTAAATGATATAGCAGTAGGTTAAGAAATCAAAATAGTATATTAAATATTCTGCAAAAGTAATATACTATGCAATAGGACAAATCTAACTAGGTTAATAAATATAGTACCGTGCCCTAAAAATTCTAACAAATATTCAAATTTAAATAAATTAGTGGGCAAGAGATTCAAATATATGTTTTATTACCTAATCTGCAATTAAATAAAAATTCTATACTACAAAAAATAGAAATTTATTGGGAACTAGGTTATAAGAAATTGGCCTGAAATTTAACTTTTTACAAAACTATTTTGCACAGATAACAGAAATACAGGGACAATAATACAGTTTTGTATGTGGTTGTGTGACTACCACAAAAAAAGCACCAATGAGGATTACAAAATTGGTATTTGTATTATGTATGAATGTATGTATGTAGCTTTGTATGTATGTATATATGTGGTCTATAAGTAACGTGTGGTATGTCTGTAATATGTACTGTATGTATAATGTACTGGGTAGTGTATTAAATTAATAATAAAATGTAAATATAAAAAAGAAAAATGTATTTTAAAGTAGTGTGTAAGTAGTGTAGTTGTATGCCAATATCTCCAGAAGAGTCAAAAGCCAGCGCAGTCACAAAACCAGCCAACAGCTATCAGCAAATGACAGTTTGCTGATGGCTGCCTTGATTTTTTATAGTCCAGATGGCCACGTTAAACCCTCCTCCACTCCCATGACAAAAACTCGCTCAGACCAATCGTCAGCGTGCGTGGGTGGGGTTGAAAGATATCAAATCGAATTGCATGAGTTTTAACGCTGCGTTAAAGAAAAACGGTCGCTCCACCATGTAAAAACCCACGCGGGATTTTTTTTTTTTTTTTATGCTGCGGGAAAACAAAAATGTCGCTGTCATTTCAATTCCCCCCTTAGTCCATGGCAAACTGTGGTGACAACCTTCTGCTCCTGGAAACAGTGTCCTTAAAAATAGTTCAGTCATTAATACTTATCTAATGTCAACATAAGCAAAGGGGTGTCTTGCCTAAAGCTTCTTCCTGTACCTATGATAAGAAACTATGGCTCATTGTAGTGCAGTATATAATATACACAACAGAGAAAAATGTCTTAACAATATCATTAATAAATGTGAAAGTCACAATGACCATACAAAATTTAAATACAAACAGAATTTCAAAATACAAATAAAATTATATGCAAACATCTGTTGCTTTCACCTTTAAAATCAAATGGAATTCTTTGTTCCTGCCACAGTCCAAATGATAATATCAACTAAGTAATGGGAATAAATGGTCCTGACACCACTAATAAATTGCCCTGCTCTACTGGGAGTTTCCGGTAGAGAAGGCAAGAATTCTTATAACAAGGATTTGTTATTTTGTACACTAGACTTCCTGTCATTAGGGTGCCAGAATATTGGTTCCCTCCCTACTCCAGTGTCTCCTGTTACTTCTGATCCAGTATTCTTCTGTTCTGATTTGGCTTGTTCACTACTATTCTCCTGTGTTACGATTTGGTACCTTGTTGCTCAGCTGGTTTGATTATTTGGTTTGACCTGACTACTCTTTGGATCCTACCTGTGTACCACTCTGCTCGTTTGTCTTTGACCTGGACTGCATTAATATGCCTGTCTACTACTGTCGATACACCGGTGAAAACTGAGCGGGTCAACCAGGAGTTGGAGACGTTCCTCCGTTGTTACTGCTCCGATCATCTATCCTCCTGGAGTGATTATCTACCTTGGGCAGAGTTTTCACATAATATCCATCAACATGAATCCTCCAGAGTGACTCCTTTCTTTACCATCTTTGGCAGATGGTAAAGAAAGGAGTCATATCCCACCTTTTTGGAAACTTCCAGTACATCGTTACCTGCAGCTGAAGCCTGTGACTTTTCGAAAATTTGGACTCAAGTACAGTCTAAACTCCAGGGCCGGACTGGGACTAAAAATCAGCCCTGGCATTTAAAGTACACAGGGCCACCTCAGGTCCAGAAGAAAAGAAATTGTGTGCCGCCGCAGAAAAGGGCGTGGCCACATTGTGTTGTGGGTGTGGCCAACATGGGGCATTGATACATACATTATAATAAAACATTATATTTATCACGCCCTCCCAGCCACATCACGCCATCACCCCAGGCACATTATGACACCCCCAGCCCACTGTAGTTATCTATGCTTCTGGTGCTGCTGACATCCATAAGGGTTTGAACTTCCTGTATGGTGAGCAGGGAAGCTCTTTGTCTCACGAGATTACCAAATCTTGTGAGACCTAGAGCTCCTCGGCTTGCTCTGCAGGCTGTGTCCTATCCAGGGACCGGGAGCAACTATCAGATTCCTCCTGCTAACCAGAGCTGGATTAACGCTCGGGGGGGCTGGGTTATTTAAGACAGGGGGCCTCTATTATGTAACATGGTTATCATATTAGACACAATGTTAGACAAATACACAGGCAATACTGTGTGCACTAGCACTACTGTTAGGTGCACACAGCTTTGCCTTCACAAGCAGTACTTACCTCCCAACTGTCCTTGTAGTCGGATCAATTCTCACTAAACGAGACAGTCACCAAAATTCGGGACTTTCCCACCAGTGTTCTTGTCACTTACACCACCTGTGGCTGCTCTTGTCTTTAGTTGCTTGTCTGGATCCTCGAATGCTGGAGGCCCTATTTGGAAAAAAAAATGGGTACATGTAATTTAGAAACCTCCAATCAGCCCTGGTTTTTAATCAATGCAACCCATGTTTTATAATTAGGCCTCCCTCCAGCCTCAACATTAAAATTGTAGTATTCACGTTTAATAAATAAACCTATATACCTCCCTCCAAACAACCCCAGCAATAAATTAAATCGCATTTACGTTTAAGAAATATACCTATTTCCCCCAACCATCAATGCCATTAAATAATTCCTATTCACATTTAATAAATAGACGTTATTTTTTTCCCAAACAGCCCCACTTTCAATTAATAGCCCCCAAATCATATTATGCCACAATAGTGCCCCAGTTCGTACAATAGTGCCCCCAAATTATATTATACCACAATACTGCCCCCAGTTGATATTATACCTCAATAGTGCCACAGAGTAAACATATTATCAACACTAAATTACATTTGCATAAAATGTGAGGTTATATAAATATCCAGTAGGAATATACAGCACCGCCCCCCCTCCCCTCGTGTGGCATCCTTTCTCTTCTCTCCCTCCCCCCCCCTGTGTGGCATCCTCACCTTTCTCCCCCCCCCCCCGTTTTCTGTGTGCCATCCTTCTCCCCATTTCACTTTTTTCTGTGTGCCATTCTGTCCCCTCTTTCCCTTTTTCTGTGTGCCATTCTGTCCCCCCCTTTCCCTTTTTCTGTGTGCCGTTCTCTCCCCCTTTCCTGTTTTCTGTGTGCCATTCTCTCTCCCCTTTCCCTTTATCTGTGTGCCATTCTCTCCCCCCTTTTCCTGTTTTCCGTGTGCCATTCTTTCAGTCCCTCTTCCCTCACCTGCACACATTTTCAGCCCCACTCCCCCCCTTCAAACATTATCGGGTCCTCTCCCCCCTTCACATATTATTGGGTCCTCTCCCCTCTCCCCCTTCACATATTATCGGGTCCTCTCCCCTCACCCCCTTCACACATTATCGGGTCCTCTCCCCTCCCCCCCGTGCAGACATTATCAGGTCCTCTTCCCCCTCCTTGCACCCATTTTCCCTGTGAAAAAAAAATATACTTACCTCAGCAGCCTCTGCAGCCTCCGGGAATCTGTGCGCCCTCTGATCCAGTCCTATGCGGCCGTGCATAACGTTCTGACATGACATTGCGCGGCCGCAAACCTGAAGCGTGGCCCGGCCCACAGAGCCGTCATGACGTGTGACATCATGACGGCTCCACCGCAAGTAGAATTTTTTTTAAAATTATTGCAGTGGTGATCGCAGGTAGCCGGACCGGCCCACAGTGCCATCGGCCCTTCTGGCATTTGCCAGAAGTGCCCGATGGCCAGTCTGGCCCTGCTAAACTCTTACAATCCTTAAAATGGCACAAGCTCTTTGCTGACTGTCATCGTAGGAAGATTCCAGTTCTTCACGTAAAGGACAAGGTCTGGCTATCCACGTGCAACTTCAGACTCAAGCTGCCATCAATGAAATTCGCACCTTGATATATAGTCCTTTCTGCATCTCCCATATTGTTAACGCGGTTACCTATAAGCTCCGTCTACCTCATTCACTCTGCGTACATAATTAATTTCATATCTCCTAACTAAAACCATTGGTTCTTATTGAATTCTCCAATTATCAGCCTCTACCTTCTCCTATCAAGACGACGGCTCTGGGTGACGAATATGAGGTTGAACGTATCTTAGGTCACAATCTATTTGCGAGTTTCTGGAAGGGTTATGGCCCGGAAGAGAGTGTATAAAGAAGACCTATATGCTCCCCACCTGCTATCAAAGTACTTAAAGAATCAGATTTCCAACTCTTCTTCTTCAGGGGAGGGGGGTACTGTCAAGTGCTGTCTCCGCACTGGCAGTAGGTGCAGGAGACGGGCGCCTGCGCTTCCACGACAGCCGTGTCCCGATGCCCAGCTGACTCCCGTCCCGTTGCTAGGCAATGGGATGTTCTCCCCGCTCACCTGTCACTGACCGCCGAGTCACTCCCTACTCCTACGCTGGAGAAGGGAGTGACTATTGGTTTACTCCCTACTCCAGCATCTCCTGTTACTTCTGATCCAAAATTCTTCGGTTCGGACTCAGCTTGTTGCCTACTATCCTCCTGTGTTACGATTTGGTACCTTGTTGCTCGGCTGGTTTGATTATTTGGATTGATCTGACAACTCTCTGGATCCTCACCATATACCCCTCTGCTCATTTGGCTTTGACCTGGTCTGCCTGACTACGCCTGTCTACTACTGTTGCTACACCGGTGACTGTCTTGGAGAACTGCAACCTGCGTACCCTCTCCAGATAAGCCCAAACTCCCTTGTGGAGGGTCCCTGGTGAATACCGGGGCTACGCTAGACTCCGCGCCTCCCTGTTCAGTTGCACTAATACCGGCTAGCGGCCATCCCTGCAATTTTGTGACACAGTAAAACAGTGGAATTCTCTATTTCCTCTTCATGTTCTGTGGCAGCTCTCATGAATGGGTTAATTATTAATCTGCTGAGTAGTGACAGGACCAAAAATTGACACCTCTATAACATATATATAGTATCCTCCTCCCTTCATTGTCATTCTACAAAGCTGAGTAATGCAGTGGTGAGTGTAGTGATTTTTTTTTATGGATATGTGCTCACTTATGCTTCTGGTATATCTATAAGGTACTGGTGTTGCTCCCTATGGACTTGCCCACCAAGAGTGTCTCCCTGGTTCTCTCTTTAATACTATTGGTTAGTAAACGTGGGAAAAGCTAGTACTCTTTAATTAAAAAAAGCGGGTATCTGTCATGTCATCAAGCAATGTGACCCAAGTGCCTAACATAATTTCCCAGTCCGTTCTCGCACACAGAAAGAGGAGTTTGAAAGGTGCATTGCTCAGGTTTGGTACCCAGTCTGCATTATGTATACGGAATTAGCCCAAAAAGGTGGAGGACACCCATTCCAATAGAATTATAGTTAATTTTCTTATTTACTTTTCAGTCTCAGTACTCGTTCTGAGCCTGTAGAAGATTAGAAAGACTCAAAATCACATTTGTGGAGATAAGGCCCTACCAAATGATTATAAAGAGGCTTTATGTGTGGACTCTATTCTGAATAGAGAAACTTCATTGCAATCCCAAAATAATATAAAGATTGGTCAACAATGAAATATTGTATTGATTGTTGATTAGCTATGACATTTTTTGTATCAAATAAGGACGTTCAAGCATGTCAATGGATTAAAAAATGCAGGTCTCAGATGTATATAGATTTGGATAGTATACAAGAACTTTTGTTATGTCCATATGTATAGTTTGCAATAAATATTCCCCGGTGCGATCACTGTGGTTCCAAAGCACATAGGTTTTATTCGCAAAGTATTACAAGACGAAGTTTGGCATGCATATGCTTGCGCTGTTAGCTCTAACACAAACTTTTATCAGAATGCTCTGGTTTCCGAAGCCAGAGGTGAACAGTTTATACACTGTACAGTTGTAAAAAGCAGTGACATCACAAAGATACACAGATACAGTGTTATGGTCCACATTCATAGTTCGATGGGTCATGACCTCCCAAGAACTTCACGTTCATTGGTTGATTGCTCTGGACATTGTTCCTTGAAATAGCCAGGTGTCCTTCCTGAGGTTCCCGTCATTGGACCTGTATGAACCGGTTTTTATATGACCTCTCTGGAGTTGCTATTTGTTATATGAAGACTAATATTAGTTATAACTAGTGTTCGCAATGTGCGAACGCTACATAAATAATACAAAAACGTTCTCATGCGTTTGCGAACAATATGAGACCAAACTCGATGTAATTAATATATTGGGAACATTAATTAACTCTTTCACCACATTATATTTTATATTAACTAAAATAAATAGATTAAACTTATTTGTATGTTGTTATTTGCTAAATTAATTATTTGATTGCATACTAATCGCAGCGCAATCAATATTAGTGTACAGAAAATATTGATTACCACTTTCATCCAATTATTAAACATCACCACTCTTGTCAAAAGAAACAATAGATTATTTTGGGGAACACTCGTCTTATAGTGAAAAAGAGAAACTAGACAGAAACACAGGACATTTAACCATGAAATGGTGAATGTACTGATTAAACATATTGATAAGACTATGAGAATACAGGATATGCCAGTCCCAGTTATCTTACAGGATACCTTTTTTGGAGATAAGCAACATAAGCATAGACTGTTTATAATACACTGGGTGATTAGAGAATATAGGGAATTTATTGATCCATAAAGGTCCGGCAATGCAAGTGTGCAGTTACCAGATTATTGAGTTGTTCCTGTCCAGCATATTTCTGTTTGTGAACATCCATGTACCAGATGTTGGCTCATGTACTTGACTCCCATATTGCCTGCCCCCTCACCTTTGCTCTTGACTAATGGTTATATTCCCTGCTATGACCGCTGTATGCCTTTTCTGACCCTAGCTATACATGTGACCTCTGTCACATATGATAAGTACCATGAGACCTCAAACTGTGCATCAGACCCTGGCTTCTTCCTGACTATCGCTACTTGCAACTTCCCTGCAAAACTCCCGGAAAACAAGGTTCTTGCTGAGGACTTCAATCACCATTACCCGCTACCTATTTATATCAGAAACTTATTACTTGCTGTCAGAATGAGTTCATGCTGAGGATTTTAATTATTGCCTGTGCAGTGTGGAACTGTGACTATTATATTGTGCGGCCTGTCCATTATGCCTGAAGTTTAGACTTATCTATGAACTATCTGGACTCTGGACACCTGAAACTGTATGTATATATATTTATAGATGCATCCTTCATATTTGTATTCCTGTTTACAAACATCAATTAAGTATTTGTGTTGCAGATTATTTGGTGGTGAAGCTGATCACTGTTCCAGAACAACTACTATCCTCTAAACAGGACCGCCTTTTAATATTTGTATATACTACATATTACACATACACAGTTAACTATATATAGAGACTGGGAACTGGGAGTCAGTAACTTCCAGTTACTGGGGTCAATTTCAACTGCAAGACACTAGAATTGACAAGAGGTCCTTCCATTCTGGGATGTGGTTCGCAGAGACATGGGAGATACTTCTAGAACAATCTTGGCCTCGACCTCTGCACCCAGGACTTCTGCATCAGGTTACACACATCTTCAATGTGTAACAGTTTCACATCTGTTACACACGTCAGTTAGTTACACGCACGTTAGTCAGTCAGTCAGTCTCACGCACAATAATCACAGTTACACACACGTCAGTCAGTCAGTTACACACACGTCAGTCAGTCTCATGCACATCAATCGCAGTTACACAAACATCAGTCAGTCAGTTTCACACACTTCAGTTAGTCACACACATGTCAGTTAGTCACTTACACACACATCAGTCAGTCAGTCTCATGCACATCATTAAGTCTCTCGGACATCAATCACAGTTACACACACGTCAGCCAGTCAGTCTCACGGACATCAATCACAATTACACACACATCAGTCAGTCAGTCTCACACACATCAGTAAGTCAGTTTTCTAACGCGTCAATTATTCAGTAACACACACATCAGTTAGACGGTTACACACACATCAGTCAGTTAGTGAGTTACACTCACATCAGTCAATCTCATGCACGTTAGTTACACACACATCAGTCCCATGCACGTCAGTCAGTCTCAAGCACATCAGTCAGTTGTTTTGTTAATATACTTGTAAATCAGTTCATCAGGACACTGAAGCATAGGTGGGCACTGCTGAGCTCTTTATTCAGCCATTTGTAGACTCCGGGTACATTGCACACTGCCCCACACCCACTTCCCAGCATTCCCCATGGTCTTAGGGACCATCACTAAAGATTCAAGCTTAAACATATAAGGGAGTGTCTACAAACATTAAGCATATCTAATGCAATAACATCACATCTTAATTTCTTTAAAGATAAGCCCTGTATCCTTCAGTATAACAATTCAACGATATAACATTAAGAACATCATCTAACACGTTTCAATGAGTCTCTCAGGTCTGCGTATTTCTCTTATGGGTCTTACACACATAGTCTGTGTTTCGTCAACCATGTTGGACCTTTCTTCCATCATGGTTTGTTCACCATTATCAAGTCCATCATACATGTCAGATGAAGGGTATTCTTCAGTCGTGTTGCCATCACTATGGTTGGGTTGAGATCTTAAATCGACCCGATTTCTTCTTACTTCTGTTCCACGATCTGTACGTATAATATAAGATCTTGGTGCTACTTGTGCTTGCACAATACCTTTCTGCATCCAAATGCCTTTCTCATGATCTCGGAGACGGGCGTGGTCACCTGATCTTAGATCAGATAAGCTTTTTGCTCGCCTATCATGGTACAGTTTCTGTTTCTCCTGTTGATGTACCTTACTCAGTCTCACCAATGCTGAGTTATGCGTATTAAACAGTTCATCACTTATCGGAAGATTTGCTCTAATCCTCCTTCCCATCAGCATTTATGCAGGAGAGAGTCCATTCTGTAGAGGTGTACTGCGGTAGATTAAAAGACTTTTGTAGAAGTCTTCTTTGCTGTCTTGTGCTTTTTTCATTAGACTCTTTACAGTTTTTACTGGACTTTCCACCAACCCATTTGACTGTGGATAGTGGGGACTCGATGTTGTATGGACAAATTCCCACTCTTCAGCAAATTGTCTAAATTCAGCGCTGGAAAACTGAGGTCGATTGTCAGTGAACACTTCCATAGGAACACCATGCCTTGCAAAGATTGACTTCATGCAACTGATTACGGCTTTACAGTAGTTGTAGGTAGAGTCTGCACCTCAGGGTAATTAGAATAATAATCAGTCATGACAATGTGCGTTTTTCCAATACAATCAAACAAATCTGCGCCTACCTTCTGGTATGGTCTCTCTGGCACTGCATGAGGACTCAGCGGCTCGACTTGTTGCTTTGGTCTGTACATAAGACACAGTTCACATGTAGCTGTTGTCTGTGCTATGTCCTGGTTCATTCTTGGCCAATACATCACTTCACGCGCCCTCCGTTTACATTTCTCTTCTCCTAAGTGGCCTTAATGTATCTTGCACAGCATAATTTTTCTTAGTCGTGCAGGTATAACAATTCTATTGCCTTTGTAAATAATACCATTGACAACCGTAAGGTCAGTGCGGTACATCCAATAATCATGAATAGACAGTGGGCACGCATTTTTTTCTGCTGGCCATCCTTTCAATATGATGTCTTGTAACACTTTCATTGTGATGTCTGTTTCTTTTCTTATCTGTTCTTGTCTTGCAAGAGACACAGGAAGAGAAGCTACAATCAAATTAAAATATGCGTCTATCTCTTTATCCATCAGACTTTCAGAACCTTCACTTTTGTTCACAGCACGGGAAAGTGTGTCAGCAATGTACTTGTATTTACCAGGACAGTACAGCAATTGGACATCATATTTCTGTAGTCTTATAAGCATTCGTTGAATTCTCATGGGACAGTCATGTATCGATTTAGCCATGATAGCTACCAATGGCTTGTGGTCAGTTTCCACTGTAAACCCTTGACCATACACAAATTGATGAAATCGCTCACATGCATATGTGATTGCTAGAAATTCTTTTTCTATCTGAGCATATCTTGTTTCAGCACTTGTCAATGCTCTTGATGCATAGATTACCGGTTGCCATGTATCCTCATGTTCTTGTAACAGCACTGAGCCTAGGCCAAATTGCGAGGCATCTGCTGAAATTCTTATTCTTTTTGTAGGATCAAAGAATCTTAGTACCGGTTGCTCTGTGATGGTCCGTTTCAAGTTTTGCCAACTTTCTTCTTGTTCATGTGACCACATCCACTCATTATTTTTGTCCAACAACCATCTTAGAGGTGCTGTTTGTTCGGAGAGTTGAGAAATAAACTCTCCTAAGTAAGTAATCATTCCTAGGAATCTTCTCACGTCGTCTTTGTTGTTAGGACGTTCCATGTTAATTATGGCTGATATTTTCCTCGGGTCAGGCTTCACACCTTCCTCCGAGACCACGTCACCCATAAAGGTAAGTGTTTTCACACCAAATTCACATTTGTCCTTGTTCAGCTTTAGATTCACCTTCTTGATAAGTTCCATTACTTGTCTCAGTCTAGAATCATTATCTTCTTTTGTAGATCCCCAAACTATAATGTCATCCATCATTGTTTCAACACCTGGAATGTGTTCAAAAATCATGTGTATCCTTTTGTGATATACTTCTGGAGCAGACAATATCCCATATGGTAGTCGAAGGAATCTGTATCGACCTTCTGGGGTATTAAATGTACACAGCATTGAGCTGGCTTCATCTAGCTTCATTTGCCAGAATCCTGAAAATGCATCCAATTTACTGAACCATTTTGCTCCCGCAAATTGTGACATGATTTCATCTCTAGTTGGTAGTTTGAAATGTTCTCTTTTAATAGCCTTATTTAAATCTCTTGGATCCAGACATATTCTGAGTTGTCCATTTTTCTTTTCAACAATTACTAAGGAGCTCACCCATTCAGTAGGCTCATCAACTTTCTGTATCACACCCAAAGCTTCCATGCGGTTTAACTCCTGTTTAAGTTTTTCTCTCAGCGCAAATGGCACTTTTCTACAGGGGTGTATCACTGGAGGAACTTGCGTGTCTAGATTTATCTTATGCTCGCCAGGCAGACAACCTAAACCTTCAAACATGTCTCTGTATTCTGTAAACACTGATTTGCATTCATCTTCTACTTGTGATGTCACCATAAAAACTTTCTTTATCAAGTTAAGCTTCTCACATGAACTTAATCCTAGAATCGGCTGTACATCTTTATCCACAATCAGTAGAGATGTTTTGAACTTTTGTCCTTTGTAGCTCAGGGTCACTAGGCATGTACCTTTCACAGGAATTTCCTCCCCAGTGTAGCCTGTAACTTTCACATTGGCTGGATGAATTTTAGGTTTTACTCTAAAAGTCTTATAGTCTTGAAACAATATCAAATTCACCTGCGCACCAGTATCAAGCTTAAAGGGAATGACAATCTCATTCACTGTTAAAGGAACAATCCATTCTTTCTTGAAGACGTAGCTTGTTCAACGGCATGCACTTTGTTTGTTTCACTATTGGTTCTACAGCATTTGGCAAAGTGATTAAGTCCACCACATTTCATGCAGGTTTTACCATAAGCAGGGCACATTTTAGGATTGTGAGTATTTCCACATCTACTGCAGATTTTCCTATTAGATTGCATTTTAGACTGCTTCATTTTAGAGAATGGTGGTTTGCTTGGCTCTGTTTTCTTTACCACATGTACAGTAGTATCAGATTCCTTGTGTAACTGTTTGGCTTGCAGTCTGGTCATTTCTGCAGATCTGCACATAGTCATTGCCTTGTCTAGTGTTAGGTCTTGCTCTCTCAGCAATCTTTCTCTGAGTCCATTATCAGGTATTCCACAGACAATACGATCTCTAATCAGTGAGTCCTTTAAATCACCAAACTCACAGGTTTTGCTGAGTGATTGCAGTTCTGTAACATACTGATCAAATCCTTCTCCAGACTTCTGATCACAGGTGAAAAACTTATATCTTTCATGTGTCACATTTTTCCTTGGCACAAAGTAATCTTCAAACTTTTGCATTATAGAAGATAGCACCATATTCTGCCCTTCAGCAAACTGAAAACTGTTATAAATGTCCAGCACATCCTCTCCTATCACATGGAGGAAGATGGATGACTTTGTTTTATCCTCCATTGCATCAGCTCCACATGCAGCAAGATATATATTAAACCTTTTTTTAAATCTTTTCCAGTTTTCAGACAAGTTGCCAGACATGAGCATGCCTGCTGGAGGAGAAAGCCTATCCATAGTTACTCACTGTTTGATGTGACCAGAGCACAAGGCAGATATTCAGACACTGCGTGTCACAGCTTTACAGACTTCTGCAGGATCCTTTCACACTCTAAGCTCTAGCAGTCCAGTTAAAACTTCTTCTGACACCATGTTTTGTTAATATACTTGTAAATCAGTTCATCAGGACACTTAAGCATGGGTGGGCACTGCTGAGCTCTTTATTCAGCCATTTGCAGACTCCGGGTACATTGCACACTGCCCCACACCCACTTCCCAGCATTCCCCATGGTCTTAGGGACCATCACTAAAGATTCAAGCTTAAACATATAAGGGAGTGTCTACAAACATTAAGCATATCTAATGCAATAACATCACATCAGTTACCCACATTAGTCAATCAATCTCACGCACATCATTCACTCAGTCACACACATCAGTCAGTTAAAAGAGATCCTTCCATTCTGGGCATGTGGGCTGTAAGACACGTCAGTCAGTCAGTCAGTCTCACACACATCAGCCAGTAAGCTACACACACTTCAGTTAGTAACTTACACACGTCAGTTACACACACATCAGTCAGTCACACGCACATCAGTCATAATCCGCTTAAAGGGTGACATCTTACCTTTACATTGTTACTGACAGATTTAATCTACCACTAAGAAATAAAGACACAGAGACTTGTTTTGGCTAAAATGAAAGGTCAGCAATTTATTGAGATTATCAATATATTGAGAAGAGGTGGCAAATATAGGCAGACCAATCAGCCCCTAGGTCACACCCATGCGCTATAATCCCCGCCCCAATAGATTGGGTACGGCTGAGGCACACCCACCTATGCGGAGCCCCATAACCCCAAAGGGTTATTCTCACTAATTGCCCAATCCCTTTAGGGGAGAGTCCAACCACGTCTTGAATGTGACCAATTGTCCGCTGACTGGGCTGCTTACACCACAGCTGGGTTCCCGCTAGGAAACCGAGCCCTCCACCCACTGACCTCTCATAGCCCAACCACTGAAAATATGCTCTACCAAAAATGACAACCCTGCATCTGAACCAATGTACCCTGATGAGGTGCAGCACTGACCATTGAAGCTTAATTACCCTCATGACTGCTTGGATACTACTATGGGTTCCAGACCTACCCCTACCAAAATCGTTGCCCCCGAGGGGGTTGTAAGAAGGGCGCCTAGATCCCACTTCGCTATTCATTAGCACCTTAATAGCGTCCCCCGTGTCCTATCCACCAAACTTGCCTGGGGGGATCTGGCCCAGTTATGAGCGGGCCCACTTTTACTGACCCAAAAGCCGACTGAATGGCCAACCAGCCAAATACTTTGCCCATCCTGCCGAGAACCTGCAATGTGGATTGAGGTGTGCTTCAACCAGGGACGTAATACACCCTTAATAAATAGCGAAAGGCCCACCGTTGTTTGTGCAAGATAGGGTGACCCATGCAGAGGTAAAACCAGAAACCCCGGGGTGCCAACAGCCAATCAGGCACCCGAAGAAAAGAAAATGGCGAAACCCTCTGCACCTCCTTTCAACCAGGTAAGCAACCTATGTCATGGGTCAACCTCCCAAAATTGCAGCAATACACTAAAGCTCACTAGGTGGACGAACACATTTCCCGAAACACCTTGACCTCCACCTACCCAACACCATAACAGACTGTTCTGCAGCGCCTACTTCAACCGCCACTGTAGCTGCTCCTATTCTGAAGGAATGAGCCCATAACCTGCGGTATTCAAGCCAAGCTTCGCAGCGCACTTCAAAGACAGCTGAAAACTAGTACCTTGCGAGGGGTACCCATCACATTGTCTAAGCCAATTACCACCAGGGGATGAAGGGGGGGGGCATGACCGAATACAACCACACAACAAGAAAACAGTATGCGCTGTTGATCGGGCATACCTACGGACTCCCTCGATGAACAATCCCTTCCCAAGACCGCCAAGCCAACTGATACTTCTACATGTTCCAATGCTACCGTATGTTTTACAAGGTCCACTATACCATCTTATAATCTGCCAGACCAAACCCAGGGCATAAACCACCAATCACCTAAGCCCCAGGGGCTACCCCCAAATGTAACAACCGGAAACTAAATTCTTATCGCCATGGCGATTACACCGCAATTCCATTGCTACCACAATTGTGAGCAATACCACCAACCAGACATTCCTCATGAAACCTTCCTGATCCACAAACCCCATTGAAGTTCACCAAAACAAATACCACGTGACCAGATCATCCCTAATCTCCTAGGATATCCTAACCAGATGACGAGCTTATGTACCCAACTGTAGCTCTCTCCAACTTCCAGCAAAAACCCTACCCATGGGAATAACGCGACAAGCAAAGTTAAGTAGACCAAGCAAGGATGGAACGTGCTTTAATTGAGCCTTACTCCTGCCCTGCAACGAGACAATGACACCTTTCGACTTAGCCACACTCTCCCTGGGCAACCTACAGCACCCTGCTCTAGTGACACTTCCACTACCCAGGTATGACAATCTCTCTGACGGACCTTCTGAGTCGTCCGCCGCCACTCGAACTTCCATAATTCTAACTTTGACTGAGGGGAAAACAATTCCAGACACACCAAGGACCCACTTGGCCCAATGGACAAGAAATCATCCAGGTAATGGGCCACCTTTTGATGCCCCGTCCCGTAACGACACACCAATGGAGAAAATTGCTGAAACACTCAAAAAATGCGCAAGACATTGAACCTCCCATAGACAAACATTCATCCACCTAATAGCCATCTGACAAACGAACACCCATGAATTTGCACGAAGATGCAAGCAAAGGCGGAACCTAAATGACTCATTATCCAGCTTTGCCAGCCACGCCCCGGGCCCGCAGCATTTGGACTATCAACACGCATCCTCAAAGGATTGATACACCACCGAGCACTCAGATTCTGCGATCACTTGACTCACGGACATACCATGTGGGTTAAACAGATGCTGTATCAGCCTAAACTTACCCGCCTAATTCTTTGTGACCAAGCCCTGAACCGGTGGGGGGTAGGGGAGGGACCGCACATTCTGCATGACTAAACCCCTTTATTCACTCTCTCCTGCACAACCAAAGGCAACTTCTAGAGCTCATTTTAGGTTCATAGGAGACCCCGTATGTACAGTTCCACTTACCAGCAATTTAAACCCATGCTTAAAACCACCCTTAAAAACTCTGACTCCGGTCTATTGGGGTACCAACCTAGCCGTTTATTAAGTTCAGCCAACGCAATAGGAGAGAAGGCCTTAACCCGCATACGCACTTGCGGTGGGTCTATCTGTGGCACCTGGGCCACTCCTCTTAGGACATTCCCTTCTGGGATGTCCTCCTCCATACGCGGCACAGGCATGCTTAAGCCTACAAGCCGCTCCTCTGTCACACTGACTCTAGCTATATGCAACACATCTCCCCCGAAAGGGCTGGGCCAAACTGTTTGGGAGCTGCCATATCCTTACACCAAATCCATCATTAATAAACCATCTTGTTTCCTGTGAAAAGCCTCGTCATACCGTCACCACATGTTACCTCTGGAGCGGGCATACATCCCCTGTATCAAGAGAATGCGTTCTATAATGTTTATGTGCTCTTCCGGCCTACTCACCGAATAACAGGCTGCCGACACCAGGAAACCCTCCAAACAATTGGCCAAACTCCCATAAAGCTCCTTACCCACGCCATAGCTTGACATTGCTGCTGCTAGATCGTCCTTAGCCTTGTTGGTAATGGCAAACATATATACAAACCGGCCCGTGCTTATCTGTCACGCACCCTGCTCCAAACAATTGGCAAAACTCCCATAAACCTCCTTACCCACGCCAGAGCGTGACATTGCTGTTGCCAAATCGTCCTTCGCCTTGTTGTTAATGTCAAACATATATACAAACCAGCCCGTGCGTATCTGTCACGCACCCTGCTCCAAACAATAGGCAAAACTCCCATAAACATCCTTACCCACGCCAGAGCGTGACATTGCTGTTGCCAAATCGTCCCTCGCCTTGTTGGTAATGGCAAACATATATACAAACCGGCCCGCGCGTATCTGTCACGCACCCTGTTTCTCATGTCCCACGGGACGGCTGTATTGGAACAGCGCACCACCCCAAACCCTTCAACCTGTTACTGAGGCTGTTATTCACCACCACCGATCACCAGCGGGTACCACTCCACTTCCTCTCCAGCCGCCTTATCCATCTTGTGTCCAAACTCCTGGACCTTGCTGGAACCTCACTCTCAGAGGAAGAAGAGCCGGACTCAGAGCTCATGCCCGACATCCCACTGGCATGCTCACCAACTGGCTCGTGGCCACCACCATCCCCTCCTGGTGATGTTCCTGCCGCGGCCATAGAGGCGGCTTCCACATAAAAAGCGCGCCTGGACCCCCGGCCCGATGACATCTGGTCCAAGCTGCAGAGGAGGAAACAGAAAGAGAGCTCCCTGGACCAAGAGCCGAGGCCCCTGCATGCAATGACCTTTCTGAATTATACTCTAGTAATCTGGGCTCAAGAGCCATAATCGCACCAGCTTGCTGGGTGGGATTAACTACCTTTAAGATGACCGTGCAGGGTGGGGTGCCCAGAGAACCCGTCACGGAGCTCGTGTGACCCTGCCCTGAACCGGGCCCTCCGGCCACTATCTGCACGTTCCGATAACCTAATGCCCCTAATGGGGCTAATGCGGATGTGTGCATGCCATCCGACCCTGAGAGAACGGAAGCAATGGAAATTGTGGGAGCAAAGGCACTTTTGGTTAAACGTAAGTATTGGGACAGGTAGGAAAGGAAAAGTAAGGAGCATAGGCAGAGGAGGGGGGTAGCAAGAAGTAAGGACGAGGAATGGGTCTGCAACTGAGTAAGGAAAGGGAGGGAGCCTTTGGCTGTGTGGAGCCCAGCCATAGGTACTGTTCAGCCATGGGAAAGAAGGGATGGTAGGGGGGGATGAGGAGGAGGGAAGGGGGGTAGGATACTGGGGGAGGGTTGGAGGGAGGAGTGGACGGTGGTTAAAATTGCTAATGCTGCGCATGGTGGGGTGGGGGCCAACTACAGGGGGGTCAGATGGCTCTGCAGGTAGGGAGGGAGGGTCTCCGGACTGTCCTATGTGAGGGGCCTCCGAAAGCCTGTAGGGGGTTAAGGAACTGCCCAAACTGAGGGCCGAGATAATGGGGTCCTTGCTAATATCATTCCGCCCCATTCCCGCTATGTTGCCAGACTGGCCACGCGCAAACACTGTACCTGACTGCGGTAATTGTTCCCCGGCCCCTTCCCGTGTCAGCCGACTGGTGCTCGGGTGGGTGGGTATTAAACCTATCACTATAATCATTGGTGGCAGCGGTGGAGATTGCGGGCGCTCCTGGAGCGATCTCATCTAATATGGCCGCCGCTGACCCGGAGTCTGTCTGCGCATGTGCGGCCGGACGTGCACACGTTTGAGCGCGTGCGCGCCGCCAGACCAGCGCAGAAGATTCACTGGCCGCCAATGATGAGCGCGTTTAACCATAACTTGGGCCGGGGGGGGTGTGGATGGCTCTCCTAGCCGGAGTCGCCGCTGACAGGCGGAGCGGGGTGACCCTGGCTCTCCTCGCCCGCAGCATTCCAGGTAAGGAGGGGGAGGGGGTTTTGCTGCGCTGGAGACAAGGGGAGTGAGGCTGCTATAGGAGGAGGAAAGTACAGCAAATAATGGAGGGGGCAGGGAATTATCAATGGGAGAAAAAGGTAAAGAACCACTAAGGGGGATAAAAATAAAGAGGGGAACAAGAAGGCACAGAAGACGGGGACAAAGGAAGGGATAAAAGACACAGAGGCAGGATCTTCAGGAATAAAACAATGCAGACACAGAGAACTGGGGACAAAGGACAGACACAATAGAGGGCACAGAGAACAGGAGACTCTCATCAGGAAAGCAGCGAAGGATAGACTCACTCCAAAACTCTCCAGACAATCAAAGGGGAAGCTGACTGTTGGTATCTGTACCTTATCCTGCTTCCCCCACTACATTCCTGTAATCCTGCCCCCTACGTTCCTGCTGATTGGCTGACCCCTGCCCCCCCCTGGAGTTAACTCTTGCTATACTGGTACTTTCTTCCACCTGCCCCCTCAGCATTTATGCTACCTCGGGCTAATCCCAGCCCTATGTTATCTTTCAGTCAATTACATACATATCAGTTAATCATGTCAATTAATCATGTTATTACTAAAACCTTTATATTATCAATTGTACTATAAAGGTGTATGCTTTTTAAAACAGACTTTTTTCTTGATTTTTTGATGATCGTTCTACTTTCCTACTTATCCACTAAACTCATAGAATTCCCTCCCCCTCTCCCCAATTATATAACATTTCAGCCTTATCAGCGTGTTTCTCAATTCTTATGACAATGCCAAAGACTAATGATGTGTGCACACACATCACATTCAGTACAGTTAATTGCTCCAGAGCTAGAGGTATAGTCTATCCAAGGATGGCATGTTTCCTCACATATAGAGCCAAATACATTGTTCACTTGAAATTACAATATTTTATACTACTGTTCATAAAAATTCAAGAATACATTGTTAGAGTAGGAAGTTGGAAAGTGTTAGATTATAATTCTTACTATATTTCCCTGCTCATCATGTGAGAGTAAATAGAGAGAGAGAGATGGGATGCGGTGGGAGAGATAACTATAGATGTGGAGAACCTGATTTCCCTGTACAGTATAAAGTAAAGATGATGGGGGGAGGATGATGGTGAGGAAGATAATGAAGGGGACAAGATGGCAATAACGATGGAGACATGTTGATAGGAGACATGTTAATGTTACTCAGCTTCTGTGATGATACTGGCCTGGAGCAATATAAGTCAACCTACCCCTTTGATGGGCTATGCTCAGTAGTTTCGCACAACCACTGAGTCGGCTTGCTGACTCGTGCACATGCAACTGAGCTGAAGAACAATATTTGGCCTTTCAGTTCCACTAATTTATTTATGTATTTTTTTTATTTTAAAGGGTTAAGATATTATTTTAGTTTAAAACACACGTGGACATAGCTTATACTTTCCCCTCCAGCATCTCTCAATCCAATATGCCTCCTATATGTGGATATATTAAGGCATATATGCTATGAGAGACTGTAGAGGCATCCTGGCTAAATGGTTACATATAAGACTATGTGTTGGCATATGTGGCTATGTCATATAAAGCTATATTGAGGCATATAAGTTATGTGGTGACACACAAGGATAATTAGGGCATATAGGAATATAGGGATTAGCATTTGAATTGACCGAGCCTGTATTCATTTATTACAAACACCAGATAAGGAATGTTCTTGAATCCAGTCAAGAAAGTGGAGTGCACTTTGTGAGACAAGGGACTCTCTTATGAAATAGACCTACAAATCTTTATTTATTCTACCTGTGTTCGATTAACTTAGGAGAGGACAAATTTGGGGGGGCTTTAGTGCTACTGTTGCATGAAGAGTCTCCTATAGCTGATGTGCTTGAGAGTTTTGAGTGATGTGGTAGGCCACCATCTCATGTCTGATGCAATGTCCCTGAATAATCAGTCAAGGGGGTAAATGTATGAAGCTCCGGGTTCTTCAACACCCGCGAGTTTGGCGTCTTCAGCGCTTAAATTTAAAGCGGCGCTGCCTTGTAAAGGGAAACTTCCCTTTACAAGGCAGCGCCGCTTTAAATTTAAGCGCTGAAGACGCCGAACTCGCGGGTGTTGAAGAACCCAGAGCTTCATACATTTACCCCAAGGTCTTTTCTACCATGAGATGAAGTAAGAATCTTATTTAAATGCAAAGCTTAAGATGACCTGTACAATGTTTTATAGGACATAGATACTAATTTTATTTACTTTGTCATTTTATTTTCTGATGCCTCCAACACTATTTGCACCCACCGCTGCTTCCTCAGAATGGAAATTGGGCTAGTTCAGCAGATAGACACATAAAATCATAAAATAGGTTCGGGAAATTGCTTCTACAGTCTGCTTCATCCAGGCCATCCCGGCATATATATGGGGCGGTCCCAGGAGTGAATAGGTCCCAGCAGTGAATTGCGAGGCTGCCTGTTAAAGAGTGGGGACTGCGGAGGCTCTTGCGAGGCTTCATCGCTGCAATTCAGCGCAGACGGATATCTTCTCAGGTCTCAGCTCCAGCATAGGTGAGTAAACTGATTCCAGAATAGTTTGAAACCAATGTAGAGTGTTTTTGTTTTATGAACTGCTGCATTCATACACAGTGGGCCTGATTCGTTAAGGAAAGTAAAGCAAAAAAAGGAGTAATTTTGATCCTTGGCAAAACCATGTTGCAATGAAAGGGATGCCAATAAGTTTATTATTTTGCACATAAGGACAATAGTGGCTGTTTTTTCATGTAGGAGGCAAATACTTGACAGCTTTTTTTTACACTGGCATTTAAAGTTGATCTAGGACATGCTCTACCCCAATTATAAATCTGTCATCACATTTTAAATTTACCTCTTCCTCCAATACAACATGGTTTCACCAAGGTTCAAAGTCACTCATTTTTTTTGCTTTACTTTCCTTAATGAATTAGGCCCAGTGAGTTTTAAGTTGCATATTGTCCAAAATCTGTTTGTATAATGCAGCGCACTAATAGGGGCACATTCAATTAGGATTCGCAGCCGCAAATCCTTATTACACGCGTGGCTGCGTGTGTAAAGTGTCATTACGGTACCGCAACATTGTGGATTTCTGTGCGCACCCCTTGTATCCGTGATGCTGTGGTATCGAGACCCGTGCAGCCACGCGTAATTGCGGCCACGAATCCGAATTGAATATGCCCCATACCGTAATAAACAAGCACAGAGCCAGTGGTTGTTAAATTTGCTGAACCCTCCAGAGCACTTTAATATTCCAGATTTAACCCAGGAGATTCTGTAATAATATTGATGATAATGATAATGTATAAGGCAAAAACTATGGCACTTATTGCTGGATGTACAGCTGAATACTTAATGTACTGCAGTATAATGTTGTTAAAAAAATATATATATTTTTATGTTGTAATTTTCCATATGCTCAATGGCAAAGTCAATGTTTTTATTTACATTAAAAAAGTACATTCTGCTACAGATTTTATTATTTAATTATTTCATTCCTGTGGTTGTGACAGTTACATGGAAATTTGTGAGATGCCAAGAACAGTATAGTTCACACATGAAATATCTTAGGAATGAGCAGTCACCCATTTAAAGTAAATGATGACCAACTATTTAAATATCTACTGATTTGCTACTGTATATGAACAGGCAGTGAACAGGAAGTTAACTAGAAAGCCATAGACATTGATAAATCTTTGCATAAAAAATATTTCCCGTATATGTGGCGGGTCATTTAATGGAACCATGTAAACATGTGTGCCCAACTACTCTTGTCATAACTCACAATACTTCGAAAACCAAAATCAGAAACAAAGGCTCATCCCTGGTTTGCCCAAACCACACACTAGAGATGTTCACTGACCCCGCCGTATTTTGGTTTTGGATCTGGATTAACTTTGTGTTTTGGTTTTCATTTTGGTTTTGGCAAAACCGCCCTCGCATGTTTTGTTTTTTGTTTTTTTTCTAAAATCACATAATTTGGCTCTTTTGACAAGACTGACAAGAACACTGCTACCCCTCCTGGTTTTGTTTGAGCAATGGCACTGAGCAATGTCACTGGAGAATGGATAGTGACAAGAACACTGCTACCCCTGTTTCTGTGTGAGCAATGGAGCTGGATCTCCTGGGGAGGGAGGTACTTATGGAATCCAAAACCCGCGAGATCTGACAACACAATGATGATGTTTTGCCTCGATTCAGATCTGAGGACGCGTAAAATTTCTGAGCTGGCTCGCGAGCCTAATCGGATCCCCTAAGTTCGGGTAGGTTTGGTTTTCAGAAAACCTAGCCTGAGCATCTCTATCACACACAGGATAACAAAAACATTTACTTTGTGATAAAGCAGTCCCTTCAGGATGGATGTGTGTTGAAGCATTTGATTATTCACAAATTCAATATTTTACTGATTTGAAGGATGTACTTCATGTTTGTGCCCGGGTCACACACCACAGCATTTTCACTTGTTGGGCAATATTAAATTTAAACATCGAGATACACTTGGGCATATGCCCAAGCCACAAGACTTCACACAGCCTGTTTACAAGACACGCCTCTGATTCACCTTGACCACACCCCTGATCTACAAACCACATCCCCTTGTGGCTATTTTTTAAAGAAATCTGTCATGTGAAAAAATTTACTTTTGGGGAGAATTTTGTGGTTGAAGAAGTGAATAAAAATATGAATGTATATATCATTTATACTTCAGGGGCAAACACATATTGAAGCATTTTTCTTTGAAATTTATAATTTTGATATGCCAAACACACCTCTTATTTTAGTACTATTTACCTGTATAAATGTGAAATGTTAAAATGTAATTTCTCCAAAAGATGTGTCGGACTTTGTTTGATAACATGATATTAAGGGATAATGTGCAGTAGTCTATGGCATCTCGATCAGTAATTAGCTTTTAGCAGTCTAGTGTCTGACTAGTGAACATTTGATTAGGTTATATTTCCAGTTCCTCTGCACCATGTTAATAAACAAGCACTTAAATATGTATTGTGATGGTGTTCACCATTATTGGTTTGCGACTGCTAAATTCAGTTGCTCATTTTTGTCCTATTTGTATACACAAACATCATCATCATCATTTATTTATATAGCACCACTAATTCTGCAGCACTTAACAGAGAACTTACTCACATCAGTCCCTGCCCCATTGGAGCTTACATTCTAAATCCCCTAACATACACAGATAGGGAGAGAGAGAGAAAGAGAGAGAGAGTGAGAGAGACTAGGGTCAATCTGATAGCAGCCAATTAACCTACTAGTATGTTTTTGGAGTGTGGGAGGAAACCGAAGCACCTGGAGGAAGTCCACACAAACACAGGGAGAACATACAAACTCCACACAGATAAGGCCATGGTCGGGAATCAAACTCATGACCCCAGTGCTGTGAGGCAGAAGTGCTAACCACGAAGCGACTGTGCTACCCCAAACATGGCAGGGACACCCAAAAATCTTGGGTGCAGGCAGGCAGAGACAATATGACTTATATTTTTCTTCTACACAGCTCAGGAGAATGTCAAAACTAGAGGGAGATTAACAGTTGATGAGACCCCAATAAGAATTATGTATCTTACGATGGGCTTCATACAACAGCTTGGACTTCCCAGACTCAACCACTATCACTTCAATGCTAACGCTGGAAGCTCCCTGCTGCTGGACAAAGCTATACCACTCACATAACCAATATGTGCACGCCACCCACTGGTGTGCTGGTGTGCTGACTGTCACGAACACCCAGTCTGTCCCAGATACAGCAATCTGAACAGCTGGCCGTGACTGATGTTACCTTTATTAATTAACAATGAATACGGCTTTTCTGCCATCACAAAGAATTTATTATGGTGTCCTTACGTTCACCAGAACCACTTATTAAAGTTTCACACTTAAATCACATACACATGTAGCATGAGCCTCCCTGGGCTTTGTAAGTTCACAAAAATCACATAGGAATACGTTAGGTTAAATATGTTTAATCTGAAAAATGTTTCCAAGGCCTATTTACAAAAATGAATAACAAGACATACAATATGTTACATGAAATGAATTTCAGAGAATAAAATAGGAAATAAAATCAGAGTTACTACTTACTAGTTAAGTCCTGATGTGTGAGGTAACACAATTGAGATGGATGGGACATTTGAGTCTTGATAGACTCCCTAAAAAAATGAACACTGTACTACTGATACAAGGGATTTTTAAACCATTTCTTATTGGCTCTTCACCCCCCACCTTAGGAATCTTATTTTCACCTAAGTTAGATGGATACACAAAATAACACAGGGCTTTTAAAGTAAATTATGTATGTCCTGAGACCTGGCATTTCACAAGACCTGAGTTATCACCTCTGCTCCTTCGGTTTGGCTAAGTCTAACTCCTCTGCATACACAAACTATTCAAAGATCGTATCCGTCTCTGGGCCTGGCTACTTTCAAAAGACCATTGACACTTGCCTAGGTCAGACTCAAAATACACTTTAAAAGGTTACATAAAATATTCACAGTATTATACATAAATTCAACAGAAAATAACAATCAGTCATTAGATCAACTACATTTCGTCACACTGACCAATTTGTGTTTTCTCCACCTACCTGTGTAATGCTTCACCTATTTGTTTGTTAGATCCATCTCTAACTAATGTCAGGTTATTCACTAGTTGTCTAATATCTGCTATTGCTTGGAGTGTACTTGCCTTTAAAAGCTGTGTGCAGGTAAGACTTGACCCAGTTACAAAGCATTGCAATGATCATGATTAAATTCATCTTTATATTTATTGACGAACTGACCAAAAATGTAAAACCTTAGCTTAACATGTATTGCAATCTGTGGAAATAATATGTACAGCTTGAAATAGCTACACTAGTGCAGAGGACCAAATGTCTTTTTATTTACAAAATGTGGTAGCCCCTTCTCTTGCAGCCCAGGTTTCTTTACATTGATTAAGTATTTGGGGTAGAGCACAGTACTTTAAAGCCTTGCACTGATATGACGCCACCTACCATTGCATTAGTCTAGCCTACCACCGATATGGCTACAAATAACTGTACTAATCCCACCTACTTTTGGTTTGGCACTGCCTACAGTTGATTTTGTCCCGCCCACATGAGACCACTTCCAGAATTTGTTCCAGACCCACTTTAAGTTCCCAGTTTGCCCGTGCACATAGCATAGAGTGTTCTATTTCAATTTTATTGTACTGGCACTCTTAGGGGCATATTCAATTGTCGGCGGGATCACCGAAAATCCCGCGGTCCACGCACGATTACCGTTATTATGATAATCATGCGCGGAAAAACAGTTAATACGGTAATTTACTCGCTGTATTTCAGCTCGCGGCTGAAATCCAGATAGATTTTACCGTATTACCTGTAGTAGTTTTAATGCCGCGGGATTTTTTAACATTTGAATACGCCCCTTACTGTCTTGTTGAGAAAATAATTAGTTCACTAAGCATCATGGTATCAATGGTATCAATTTAGCAATAAAACAGATATTGTAGTGACAGTAATATCAAGGTACTCTACAGTATATTAACTAGCAATTCCCTACACCGATCAATGTCACTCTTGCTATGCCTTCTCATCTTGAACATGAATGTTAATGATAGTCTGTACTTAGTGTAGAAGGTTTTCTCTCTGTAATGCTATATATTTACATAAAACTGTAACACTAATTAACCTCTAATACTTAGTGCTGTGTATCATTTGTAATCACCTTGGCAATAAAAGTATAGAAGATTTTATCATTATTAATAACCTTTATTTAAATAGATATGTTCTTTTATGACGTTTTCCTTTAAAAGTGCTTTTATATAGCACAAACTTTAAGAGTCTTTGCGCTTGACTCAAGCAGGCACACAGTGCAACGTGCGTTTGTTTAAAATCGCGCGTAAATCAGCTTTGTGTACTCCCGAATTCAACAGGGAACGGATCTGAAGACACGTGTGCTGATGAATTCGGGTCTGTTGTGTTTTTATTTTACATTTTCCCCCCCAGAAAATAAGTTTTTTAGGATATTTTAAATTTCTACTGAACATAAAGTTAATCCTAATTGCAAACACATATAGCATACTGATGAGACTGTCATCACTAGTTGTCACAAAAGCCCAGCCTGTCCCTGATACAGCAATCTGAACAACTGACCCTTACTGGCGTGAACTTAGTTAATTAACAATGAATACACCTTTTCTGCCACCACAAAGGATTTATTATAGTGTCCTTATGTTCACCAAAACCACTTATTAAAGTTTCACACTTAAATCACATACACATGTAGCATGAACCTCCCTGGACTTCATAAGTTCACAAAGAATCATGCAGAGTACGCTAGATAAAATATGTTTAATCTGAAAAATGTTTCCAAGGCTTATTTACAAAGAGGTAATAAACAGACATACAATAGGTTTGGACAGATGAGTTTCAGAAAATAAAATAGGAAATAAAACCAGAATCCCTACTTACAAGTTCAGGAATTGGCGTGTGAGGAGTACACATTGAGAAGAATGGCACATTTCAGTCATGGTAGACCATCCTCAAAGAAATGAACAATCTGATGTCTGAAACAAGGGTTTTTTAAATCAATTCTTGTTGGGCTCTTCACCCCCCACCCTAGGAATTGTATTTTTCACCTAAGTTAGAAGGATGCCCGAAGTAAATTATCTATCACTAAGATATATGTTTGGGCAGCTCAGAGAATCTCTCACCTCTGTTCTTTCTGCCTGTCTAAGCCTAACTCCTCTGCATACACAAACTACTCAGAGATCTTTCTTTGGGCCTGTCTAGTTTCAAAAGACCATTGACATTTGGCTAGTTTAGACTCAGGTCTGTTAACAAAATACACTTTGAAAGGTTACATAAAATATTCAGTGTTTGTCACGGTTCAAAAGGATCGTATCCTAGATCTGCCTAATTTAGCACTACTTCCAGCAAGGCGCGGAGTCTAACGGGCCAGACGGTATTCACCAGGGACCGCCGCAAGATGGTTTGGTCTTAGCTGCGTTCGCACCGAAGGTCGCGACCCTTACTGGAAGTATCAGGCGTCTCGTCTATACGGGAATGTAGAGAGGAGAAACACTGCAGATGAAAGGTTGCAACAGTAATGAATGTTTACCAGTGGGATAGTGGCGAAGTACACGATGTAGTGTCAGTTCTGCGGACAACTGGTAATAGCAGGAGAAATGAAGTGTCAGTTCTGCAGACAACAGGTTACAGCAGGAGAGATGAAGTGTCAGCCCTGCGGAAAACTGGTTACCACTGGGATAGTGGCCAAGTACACAATGAAGTGTCCGCTCTGCAGACAACAGGTTACAGCAGGAGAGATGAAGTGTCAGCTCCGCGGACAACTGGTTACCACAGGGATAGTGGCAAAGTAGACAATGAAGTGTCAGCTCTGCAGACAACAGGTTACAGCAGGAGAGATGAAGTGTCATCTCCGTGGACAACAGGTTATCCCTGGGATAGTGGCGAAGTACACGATGGAGTGTCAGCTCTGCAGACAACAGGTTACAGCAGATGAAGAGTCAGCTCTGTGGACAACTTGTCCATAGACAATAGAGAAGGGAGATGCAGAAGTGGACTAATGGAAGGCATTGTTGTGTACAAATTCGGCCCATGGTAGGAGTTCTGCCCAGTCATCTTGATTCGCAGAAGAGAACATCTTGAGAAAGGTCTCCAAGTCTTGATTGACACGCTCGATCTGTTCGTTGGATTGTGGTTGATAGGAAGATGAGAAGTTCAACTGAATACCAAGGAGCTTGCATAGAGCTCTCCAGAACTTTGACACGAATTGGACGCCTCGATCTGAAACAATTTCAGTAGGACAACCATGCAAATGAAAAATCTCTTCGATGAAATGTAATGCCAGGACTGAAGAGGAGGGAAGATCAATGAGTGGGACAAAGTGAGACATTTTTGAAAACCGATCTACCATGACCCAGATGGTGTCATGATTCTTACTGGGCGGTAGATCTGTAATAAAGTCCATGCTGATGTGTGTCCATGGTTTATACAGAATGGATAAAGGAAGTAAATGACCAGCAGAGGACTGGCAAGGAGACTTGTGTTGGCTACAGGTGTTGCATGTTGTAACAATTTCTTTAACATCAAGGTGGAGATTAGGCCGCCAGTAGCTTCAAGAGATTAATTCTGTAGTTTTACGAATACTGGTATGACCAGCAAAACGAGTGTAATGAAACCACGTCAGAGGTTTTTTCCGGAGACCAGGTTGAACAAAAGTCTTCTCGGGCGGAGGTAAGAAGGTACTGGTCAGAGTGGAGGAGAGTAGACATTTGGGATCCAGAATGGGGCAACAAGGTATTTCCTCAGAAATGGGGTCTGGGAGAAAGGTGCGAGATAGAGCATCAGCGCGTTTGTTCTTCTCTCCAGGCTCAAGGTAATGTGGAGGTCGAAACGTGAAAAGAAGAATGACCATCTAGCTTGTCTGGGATTTAAACACTGTGCAGACTGCAGATATAGGAGATTTTTATGGTCCATGAAAATAGTAACGGGATGCCTAGCTCCCTCCAACAAGTAGCGCTATTCTTCCAAGGCTGCTTTAATGGCAAGTAGCTGCTTGTCTTCTATAGCATAATTCTTCTCTGCAGGTAAGAATTTTCTGGAGTAGAACGCACAGGGGTGAAGTCGATTGAGAGGGGATTTTTGTGAAAGATCCTAGGAAACGTTGTACGGGTTTCAGATTGAGGGGAAGGGGCCATTTAAGAATAGCACGCACCTTTTCAGGGTCCATTTGTAATCTGGTGCCCGAGACTATATAGCCGAGAAATTACATATGTGGTTGTTCAAAGAAGCATTTTTCGAGCTTACAAAAGAATTGGTTTTTGCATAGTCTTGAGAGGACCTCTGCCACGTGGATGCGGTAACAATGAGTATCTTGAGAAAATATTAAAATATCATCCAGGTAAGCTACAACATAGTCATAGAGGAGGTCTCTGAACATTTCATTGACGAAGTTCTAAAACACAGCAGGAGCGTTGCACAGACCGAAGGGCATCACCAGATATTCATAGTGACCATCTCGGGTGTTGAAAGCCGTTTTCGATTCGTCTCCAGATCTGATTCTAATAAGGTTGTAGGCTCCCAAGAGGTCTAGTTTAGAAAATACCTTGGATCTCTTAATGCGTTCAAAGAATTCAGTGATGAGCGGAATGGGGTATCGGTTCTTGATAGTTATCGCATTAAGACTGCGATAATCAATACATGGTCGTAAGGTTACAGCAGATTAAGAGTCAGCTCTGCGGGCAACTGGTTTACAGCAGGAAAGATGAAAAGTCAGTTCTGCAGACAACAGGTTTACAGCAGGAGCAATGGAGTCATGTCTAGTAGCTAGCAGGTAACTTGATAAACAGGCACTGAGCTGCAGGGGGAAGTGCCTTTTAACTTTGAAGCCAAAATTGATCAGCCGATAGGAGAAAGGCAGAAGACATAAGAGGATTGAGTCTGCGCATGCGCAGACCCGAGAAGAAGATGACGGGCGGACGGATGAAGCGTGGCGGTCAGCGAGTAGCCGGGCCTCTGTTATAGAAACCGAAGGACTGGCGTGTGACAGTGTTATACATAAATTCAACAGAAAATAACTATCAGTCATTAGATATGCTACATAATCTCCACACTACTAATCAGGACTTACGGTACAAAATCAAGTAAATTTGCAATGTCCAGAGCTTGATCCGAACGTGGCTGCATGAGCTTGAGTTTGGCACACCTCTACTGTATATTACTATGGCCAACACCCCATCACTCACCGAAATTGTAAACTGCAGTAAGTGTCCTGACAGGTGTGGCCCTGCGCAGAGTGATTTTGTGTACAATACACTCAAAATCAGCTGATCAGGCCCTCTATGTTGCACACTGGTGACAAGAATGTTAGGGATCTTCATAGGCAGCGGTTAATACAATGTATATCTCTGGCACCATTTTTGTTTTAGCCCTTTGTCTCAATTCTTTGTCTGCTTATAATTGGAGAAGATAAACAGACAGAAGATATTTTGATTATTTCGCATTTTGAAGCTTGCAGACATGGTTACGAAGCACCTCAAAGCATACCACAAACTGCTTTAGTTTTGCACCGTTGTTATGGTTATAATGCACTTCAGTATGTGTTCTAATGTTTTTCCTAAGTCATAAAACCCGGTGAATGGACCCCTTGATTAAGTAATACCCCCCAATCTACCTACAGACTTTGTAGACACTGCTAATTTGAAAGGCCCTTATTTATGTGGTTTAAATTATACATACAATTTTTAGGTTAGTCATTTCATTATGGCACAGCATCTACATTAAATCTTAGTGTGATTTTTGTCTGAGGGCGGACTGACCCTTTAAAAGGTTTTACACAACTGAAATGTTTAATTAAAGGCTCACAGAGGCAGCTGGCATTATAAATTATGTAGCGGAAAAACTGATTTAATCAGATTCGTTCACTGAAAATTTTCTCTTTTGCAAACTCATGTATACAACGCAGATGAGCTGCAGAGGTCTTTATTTATTATATGCAACATGAATTCTCTCATTATGAGGTGTAATTAAGGTCACAATTATATGAATCACTGACAAAAGCTTTTCCAATTTTAATTTCAGACATGAAAAATTAATTTATTGCTTATGTGCATAGCTTCTATATACAGTATATTTAATACTGTGGTTTTAACACTGAAGTGTTTTTGAAATATAGTTAAACAGTCATTTAGACTGAGAATTAACAGAAGTTCATCCAGTTGGTTAATACCAGTGTAACACTTTAATTCCAGACTATTTGTAAATCATTGCACTTGGCCTGACCATTGTATCGCATCAAAGTGGCTACCGATATTGATACCCACCTGGCGCTAAGTGTCGCCAGCGAAGCCTTCCCTATTTTTATTTACCCATTAAATACCACAATGCCTGTTCTGGTAATGCCATCTGAGGATGATGAACTGTAAACACTAATAAACATTATTAATTTTTGAAAAAAACCAACAACATTGCATATGAAATAGATAATATATATAAAGTTGTTTATGTGTATGCGTATATTTATTTATAATACTTTATTTATAACAAAAAAGTTAAAAATAATGGAACTGAGAGCCCAAATTCTTGGCTTTCAGTTTCATTGCTTAACCACATGGAGACAACATCAGAAACTTGCTCAAAGTAGCGATAAATTACTATTACTGCTCTGGGCCAATATTGTTTCAACCTTAATTTACAAAATTTTGGAGAAATTTGAACCAACTTTTAAATTATTAAAGAGAATGGGCTTCTTGGAGGCTCTATTCCAGAAATTAAAAACATGTCAACACTGGTCTAATGGGAAAAAAATATAACATATATAAATATTTATTCATAGCAAAACGATTGACTATGGTTTCTAGTAAAAGATTCTCAAAAATGTGGCTCCGGTTGGAAAACAAAAACTTTGCTTAGGGTATTTCTATTTATTTTTATCTATTATATTCTTTACAATTTTCCTTCTCTCATTTTTAAGTTTGAATTCCAGGTTTATATAGGGTAAATTATGTATGTTTATCTATAAAATAATTGAAAATTAATAATGTATCCAGAACACCTTTTTTAGATTTTGAAAACTGTTTTTGTTACACTAATGTTATGTATTGTTATTTACTTAATCATTCAAATAAATAAAAAAAACTAAAAGTTGGGCAATATTGCCGGAGAAACTGAGTAATGCTCAGCAGCCTCTGCAGTGTTTGTTTGATCAATGCGGCTAAAATTACAATTATCTCCACAATAATTTCTACTATAATAAATATGTCTGATTCATTAAAGAAAGTACTCATTTATTTTGCTTACGTTTTCTCCTGGACAAAAGCATGTTGCAATGCAAGGGGTGCATATTAGTTTATTATTTTGCACATAAGGAAAATACTGGCTTCTTCTTCCTTGATCAACTTTAAATTTCAATGTACAAATAAGCTATCAAGTATTTGTGTGCTACATGAAAAAACAACCAGTATTTTCCTTATATGCAAGAGAATAAACTAATTTGCACCCCTTGCATAGCAAAATGGTTTTGTCCAGAACATTTAAGGAAGAAAACTTACTAAATTTCTTGGTTAACTTTCATTAATGAATCAGGCTTTAGGCCATAAATGACGTAATTACAACTGAGGGATAAACATCAGTCCGAGGTAAATTAAAAAGCTAGTGTTTGTGTTCAAACCATAAAAGGCTATTTTCGCTGACGGGGTTAAGGGGGCATGGCAGGCTTGCTGTGTCACTTTCATAGTGTGACACTTTCATAGTGTGACACTGTGGGAGATGCCTAGCATGCAATGTTTTAAATCTCATTGCTGGGCTGCTGATCTCCCTATGTTGCCTTGATTCCAGATGAATAGTAGCACTCACCTTTTCCTGGCTGTCTGCTTGGTCTGTTCCTTTCTCCCTGGTGGTTTTTCTTTCCTGTTATTTTAAAGTATTTTTCTTCCCTGCTGTGCTTCTCTGCCTTTTCTCATTCTATTTTTCCTTCCCCTTTTGGTTTGCTTTTATTATTTCCCCTCTAATTTTTTTCATGTATCCCCTGTCTCCTACTCCTTCATACTTGGCCATCTGCCTTGCTTTTCCTCCCACCCTCCCTCTCTGCTTGTTTTCAGCCCATTACTGACGTCAATACCAAGTCCTGGAACTTCCTTCAATCGGTAAATGTAGAAGTCGTGAAGCAGACACGTCGGGGATGTACTTTGTCTTTTTTAAGTAAAAGCATATTGATTTTTTTTTCAACAATTTTTCATATTTTTTCATTATACGTCAGTGTTTTAAAATATCATGCATGATTACATGTTTTGTGGTGGGAATTCACACCCAGCCTGGTTGTCTTCTTGAGCTGTGGAAAAATATAAAAAAAGAAACAGGAGTTAGCAGACATGTGTTCTGTCACTTAATGTTCACATTACAACAATGTGGAATGGGATGCAAAATACATTTCCAGTAAGCGGGCTAAGGCGTTTTGTTTGCAGAATCTGTAGTGGCTAGGGAAGGGGGAGGGGGGATTGATTATTGGTAAGAACAACTTAGTAGGGCCATCATTATGCAAACTTGTGATATTTATAAGTATGTATAGTTTGATTGCCCATGTGTGAAATCAGGTATTTAGTACCACTACTATGGGTGGATAATTGGGTGAAGATGATGTAAAGGTTTTAATGTCAATACTGACCATCAACCAATGCCTCCAACTCCTCCTCCTCCTCCAGCTGCTGGCCCACTGCCTCCACCACCTTCTCCTCCTGCTGCTGGCCTGCTGCTTCCACCACCTCCACCACCTCCTCCTCCTGCTGCTGCTGCTGGCCTGCTGCTTCCACCACCTTCACCACCTCCTCCTCCTGCTGCTGCTGGCCCGCTGCCTCCACCACCTCCTCCTCTTGCTGCTGCTTGTCCGCTACCTCCACCACCTCCTCCTCCTCCGGCTGCTGGCCCACTGCCTCCACCACCACCTCCTCCTGCTGCTGGGCCGCTGCCTCCACCACCACCTCCTCCTCCTCTGGCTGCTGGCCCGCTGCCTCCACCACCACCTCCTCCTCCTCCTCCTGCTGCTGCTGGCTCCACCACCTCCTCCTCCTGCTGCTGCTGGCCTGCTGCCTCCACCACCTCCTACTCAGGGGTGGGTTGGGCCGGGGGGAGGGGGGCATAAGTCCCCCGTGCCGCTCAGTTTCACAGCTGTTAGGGCCGCCCCTCGGATGCAAAATCTCCTGATTTTTACCGGCGGCCGCATCTCATGACACGGGATGCGGCCGCGTCAGCACACAGACGGCCGCATCACATGACACACGATGCGGCCGCGTCCATTGGATCTGCAATATTTACAATTGTTTATTTATTTATAATTAATGTATTTATAACTTTTCATCTGATTTAAGTACAGTCTTTTTCTTTTTCCCCATTTTTATCCTCTACATACCACTGTCTGCACTAACATATCTCAATTGTACAAACCTGGGAGTTAGACAAAAATGTGTATTTTTTGAGGGGTCCAAGCAGGGGAGGGCTGGCAGACCTTAGCCCGGGCAGCAAGCACACAGCACTAGCCCATAAGTAGCGGCCCATCCTTAAAAACAAAAGTGATAAACCCTACTGAAGTCCAAACAATATTAAAAATAATTAATTATACTTGTGATTATAGATTAAATATGGTCTATAATATATTCACAATTTTGTCGTTGTGAAAAAATCTGTCCCTTGATTTCAAGAAAATATGAAAAATAAAAACAATAATAATAATATTGTGCAGTATTTCAAAATGTCATTATTGGTTTCACCCTATATGTGAAAATGTGTCCAAAAAGGGTTCTTCAGTGATTGAAAATGAACTTTCTCCAAAAATAAATCTAAAATTGTAACTCAAAAGTGCAAAATCTCCTTTTCTACTGAGGAAAACCTCCTATGTAACAGCACTCACGCTAAATATGAATAATCGTCTTATATACTTTTTTACAGAACAATGGTCGCTGATGCGATACCGTCTGCTGCCAAAGTTTCCGTTCTAATCTCCTACATGGGGAATGTTCAATGAAGCCCTGTTTGGACTTTCTGTTCCAGAACTGAGTGCCGTATGGAGAATCACTGTGCTTGCACTTGCTACCACCCATTCGAAAAAGAGCAGTGCAGGAGCCTCTGGAGGCTGAACTGGCATTGCCACTCACCTACCAAATTTTGCTATGGTGTCTGGAGATAGAATTTTACGCTCTTGTTGTTTTCGAGCTAGTGTATATGAACTAACCACTGCAGAAAACTCATGTCACCGTTATTCTCTTTTCACAAAGAACCATAATAAGAGCAGAAATATACAACATGACCGTATAGCTATCTACAGAATAATAGCAAAATAGAACTGCGGAAAGTGTCCTTGACATTTACTTTATGAGCTGATGGATAAGTACTTACAATTATCAGAGGCTGAGCTTTTACTCATAGCTGCTGCAATTCTGATGTGATAGAGGGGGCTGTGCCAACTGGGAGTAGAGTGTGACACTTGGAAATGTAATTGTTACTGGAAACACCTGTGCAATGATGAGAGAAAGTGAGAAGCAGAAAAGAAATTGCCAGTCTATTAAGTACATTATCAAACTGAGAAAAGAAACCGGACAGGTTAAAATTGCTTTTCCCCTATTATCTATAATACCACACATATCACAATAACAAGTGCTGTATTCTACAACATTGATTTTAGTACGGTGCTGCATTCTCAGATACAAGCAATAAATACATTGGATGTATTACTTAAATATATGTCAAATATACAGTACACCATTTGATCAGAGAGGAGGAAGCCATATCATAACTACCTTGAATTTTAGCAATAATCTCAGAAATAGGCAGCAGGATTGGAGATTTCCAATATTAGGCAATTGCAGCTCTAGTAGCAGTTACTCGGTGGTAGTCATATTAGCGACGCTGATTTTATGTATGCAGGTATATTATATGGAGGCATACCTCGCGTCTGTTTTACATTGCGCCTACTATATAGCTGTCGCGATAATGATAATGTACTTGTAGCCATTTTTGTGTTGTTTATTATGTTGTCGTTGCTTTTAGTGTCGGGAATTCGTGCTACCTACCTATTATCTGACTGAAGCTGTGGGGGAAAGGAGAGGGAGGTACTACTGGGTTCACAACCTGGTTAATTAGGTCAAACACTTGAGTCATTTGGTGTCATTTTTTAAATAGTCTTTGTCCTGCAGCACATAGTTATAATATATGCTGTATGTTACACTATTTGTGCTGTTATTTGAATAGTGTACTTGAACACCAGTGAGGAGAAAGGTCCATTTACAATAGTGAATGGTTTATATTGATAGGCTTAATGCCAGTTTTCAACCTAATGGGTATGTGTGATCCAGGGAGAAAAACACTTACGACCTGCTAACATTTTTCAACAGTTGTTTCTGGAGGTGTAGGCAAGTCATGTACAGTAGTGGCATCTGTTATGTCTATTGTTGGAATATATATATAAACACACACATCTACTATATAAATGCCTAGTGGCGTGTGTGGAAAAAAAAAGCCAAGCTGCAGCGCCAACTGCTGCGCAGAGTTATACACTGACCTATATATTTCTTGAAGGAGAAGTGACAGTTGGGAGTGGTTGGTGGTTGCCGGGGGTGACAGTGGGGAGTTTTTAAGTAGCTTGATGAAGGATGTGGCGATGAAGATGAAGGATGAGGTAATGGATAAAAATGATGAGGTGGTGACATGTGGACAAAACCTTGTTAAAAAAGGGCGCTTGCGTCGGGAAGTAACGCTCTTCCCCTGAGGAGGCCTGGGCTAGGCCCAAATGCATGACAAGAACCTTTTTAACACCTTAAGTAGCTTGATTTGACTAGAATGCATGAGTATCATGCATGGGTTAACTTGTATATATATACATATATACACACACATATATATATATATATATATATATATACATACACACAAATATATAAATATATACATATATATATATATATATATATATATATATATATGTATATCTCTCTCTCTACATATATATGTATATATATATATATATATATATATATATATATATATATTTATTTATTTATATACATGTGTGAATATGTAGTGCATGTAAGTTGCCAATGCTCTTCTGATTCCATAGCTGAACAGCTCCAAACATCCACTGGCATTAATGTCAGCACAAAAACTGCGCGGCGGGAGCTTAATGGAATGGGTTTTCATGGCCATTTCCATCACTGAGACCGATAAATAAAATCAAACAGAGGGAGCACCATGGGACTGAAGCTAATATAAGTAAATATCTGTCACAAATATAGCGCAATCCGTATGATGAAACCATACATTTATTACAGATATTAAAACAAATAACAATAGAAATTCTAAAACAAATAGGAGGATTCGTTTCCACATAAATAACCAAATGTTATCTATCAGTCCATATATTATGCTAATCCCAAATGTCCAAGTAACTCAAGGTAACCGAGACCAAAGCTTGGCGTTGGATGGAGTGGTGTAAAGCACAGTGGACTGTGGAGCAGTGGAAACATGTTCTGTGGAGTGGGGAATCCTGCTTCTCTGTTTGACAGTCAGATGAGCGAGCCTGGGTTTTGCGGATGCCAGGAGAATGTTACCTGCCTGGCTGAATTATGCCAACTGTGAAGTTTGGTGGAGGAAGGATAATAGTATGAGGATGTTTTCAGGGTTTGGACTAGGCCCTTTATCTCCAGTGAAGGGCAACCTTAATGCTTCAGCATACCAAGTCATTCTGGATAATGCTATGCTTCCAAATTTGTGGCTACAGTTTGGGGAAGACCCTTTTCTATTCCAACATGACTGTGCCCCAGTACACAAAGCAAGGACTACAAAGACATGGTTGGATGAGTTCAATGTGGAAGAACTTGACTGGCCTGCACAGAGCTCTGACCTCAACCCCATCGAACACCTTTGGGATGAACTGGAACGGAGATTGTGAGCCAGGCCTTCTTGTCCAATATCAGTGCCTGACCTCATACATGCTCTACACAATGTCATTACAGTCCATGTTGGTGTAATGGTCAAGTGTCTGAATACTTTTGTCCATATAGTGTATTTACAGTATATTTACACTTAAAAAAAGACATAACTAGATAAGGATGAAACACATTTTTTTTCAGTGCTTATTTCCTAGACACATATGTTGAGATGAATAAAGAGTATGATCTTAGTGCTTTTGGTATCGATATTGTTATATGTGTGCTAAATGTATTTGGAGAGTGTAACCAGGCAGATTGCTTGTCTGTATAGGTTTTTAAAGCAAAATTTTACCAAGACAGAATTTCAGTATTGAGTAGAGTTTATTAAGTTATACAATAATACTGAATATTACTTACCTTGTGTCCTGTGTTCCTCCCAATCCAGATAGTTTAAGTGAATCTGGGTCAGATGCAGGGTTGGCTGCAATTGCTCCTCAAGTTGCAGAGAGAAATGTGACTGAGAGTTAGGCAGTGGAAGGAGCAGGGTCCTCCCACAGCACCGAATAGGGATGGGAACCTCTTATCAAATTGATGATTGTAGTGATCGACATTTCTTTATATGAAACATCAAGATCCTATATACAACTTATTTTTATTATTAAAATGTATACTGTTAAATATATATGTATTGCTATCCTTTAGTCTTCTGTTTTCACAAACATCAGTGAAGATGAAAGTCCATTTTTAAAAGTTATTAAAGGTGTTGTCCACTTTTCAACAATGCCATTTAATATAAGAAGTTCTCCATAGAGCAAATGGGGGGTGCACCCCAGAATATTCCATCTCACCTGAAGCCAGAAGCCAGATTACACTGCAGTCTGTTTATTATGAATTTTATGGAACTTTATGGAACTTGGATGAATATATATATATATATATATATATATATATATATATATATATATATACATATATATATATATATATATATATATATATATTTATTTACATATATATATATATATATATATATATATATATGCCTTTAAGAGTTAATATTCTGCAGAATGAATAGTCTGCTGAAGCTAAGATAAGGCACATCCCTGTAGGTGGTTGTACCAAGTTACAAGAGAAACCAGATAAAACCAGATGTACTGCAGTCCCCTAGACGGTCAAACACTGTATAGGAGAAAGTCTGGACAGTGTATGTTACTAAAATCTGGCCAGTAACAAGAAAGATATATAAGACTGTGTAAATGTATTAATTATTGTTCAGATTCTTGTTAGAATACTGCACCCATGCTTGTATGTCTAAATAAAGAATCTCACATTTGCAACTTTGGCTTATGATTTTTCATTTCATACTGCTTGGTAAAGTCTTAGCTATAACATATTCATTTCCACTGAAGTGACACTGCAGCTCAAAACTGAGTACTATAATCCTTCCAAAACTCTAAAATAGCATTGTATAGAAATCTGCTAAAAAGGACAGACAGAATACGTCTGCCTAAGGAACAGCAGTGCAAGCTTTTTGCTGTACATGCTGTGCATAGGGACCTATTTCTGCTTTTCTTACTTATACATGCAACATGGAAGTAACATGGGTGCAGAGTACAATAAGTTAGTACATTGTTATGCAAGAATATGGTTGGATACAGTGGTTTAAATTAAAATATACGGTAATAGGAAATACATATGAAAGGAAATGCAATGATCTTAAAATATAACAATGTTAATACTCTGCGATGTGTATTTATTCATATATAGTTTGCAATTACTGATCACAATTAGGGTTGCCAACTTCCAATTACATTTTGTGTATGCTGAGTATTAAATATTTCAACGTGAGCTATTAAACTCTGCTATATATCATTTTAACCTGGTATGCATTAAGCTAGTTTAATTCTTTCTGCTAATAGGACATTTGGTCTTGCTGTTTATATAAAAAATGCTAAATCTTTAAGTGTGTATTAATCAGAGCATTTAATCCAGTTTGCAATATACTGTATTCTGCTGTTGCTGCTGCTAAAAGGATTAAGTTAACGATTTGCAGTTTGTTTCAGCTAGAGATTAAATTAATCTGCCAACGTCAGTTAAAGTTTATTTAAATTCATGCATGCAGTATACTGATTTAAACACTGGCATTCTTAAAGCAGAATGATCAAAATATTATAAAAATATATCATTCATAGTTTGCTAAAATTTTAAAGTAGACATGTCAAGCTGGCTTTATGAGGACTCCCATGTTTTTAATTTTATCATATGACTAGTGTAAACCTGCAGAACATACATTATTTAAAACACCAGAATGTATGAGTAGTAATCACTTTTCAAAGCAAAGAAATAAAAAAAAAGCTCAGGTCGGTAGTCTACAAATCATCAGACCATTCTGTAAAGTCCAGTTTGGTTGGCAATGCACTATTTTCAATCACATGTCAACAAGATTATTACTAATCGTGTAAAGGCTTGGAGCTGTCTGCTGCCAGTGTTGTACTGTACATAATTGTGGTCCTGGAAATGTGCGTTGTCATTTTGTAGATATGCTCTTTCATTCCTCTGATGGACCACCATTTCTGTGTTTTATAATAATGATATACAGCCACAAAGAGGAAAATCATACAGGCTCATAGTATTACCACATTTCTTTATAATGTCAATATATAGCCACATGATATACTAAATAAAAATTGAGCCTGTTTTTTTCATTACATTTAGGATGCCGATTGTTTTCACTTCGGTAATCACATATCTTAAGTTTTCCAGATTTTTCCACAAGCTATATTAACTAATGCACTCATTAAGTTTTGATATGTGTATGGGTATTTCTATATCTACTAAGCCACATTTCCATGGCAACATGACATAGAGGTCAATGTAATAGATTACCATTGGTGGGTTACATTTCTGATTGTGATTTAGTATAACAATATGTGAATTTATCATATGTTCATCGGGTCAGGAGCTTCCATCTACTATCAGTCCCTTGTATACATTCACAGATCCAGAATATATGTAAATTCCTACTTCTGCGAGTTAAGACCTGGGGACTACTGCACCTGCTATGCTACCATTTCAGTCTACTCCTGAAAATCCTACTATCAGCCACACTAGTCTCCTGCAACTCCTCACTGAGCCAGCACATACTTAAATTTGTACTACTGCAATTTACGCCCTGGTGGCATCCAAGTACCAGTGAACATACACGGCTTCTATGGGAACAGAAGCAGCTATAGGTGAAGACTTTAAGAAGCCAATTCTTGGACTCATTTACTGCATGGTGTCTGTCCTAACACGTAGTCCTACTAGATAGCTGATCTTAATTTAAGTTATCACACTATCTACTTACAATATGATACATTGATAAATGATCACCACAATAGAATTTAGTATGATAGATGCAAGAAGGATTACTTGAGCCAAATTCCCATAACAACATGATATAGATATTGACATAATAGATTTTTATTGGTGGGCTAAGTTTTTGGTTGTGGTATAATGTAATGGGTATGTATACTAAAAATAGATGTATAATCCCACTGTATGTTTTTTTTTATTAATTAAATAATTAGATCCTCTTCATATAATATAGAATATAAATAAGGAACTTCTGTTATATATTGTCTCTATGACAACCAAGCACTTTTGTTTATTCATTTTATTTTTATTTTTTGGCAAACATTACAATATGTGTAGTTATTTCTCTGCAGATTTAATATAATGGAATATGTGTAAGGGGAGGCAGTATTATACATGTTAGAACATATTTAGGGATTCTTGTAATTCTTATTGAAGAGTAATAAGGTTTAAAAAAGGTGTATGTGCTGGTATTATAAATACCAGAACTTGTCCTCAGCCCCCACTGCATTGAAAAAGTCAAATTTGATTGAAACAAGCTGCGGGCAGCACAGTGGCTTAGTGGGTAGCACTTCTGCCTCACCACACTTGTGGTCATGAGTTCAATTCCTGACTATGGTCTTATCTGTAAGGGTGTGCACCGGGCACTTTTAGTGTTTTGGGTTTTGGGTTTTGGGTTCTGATTTGTTTTGCCAAAACACCTGACGAAAGGTTTTGGTTCTGATTTATGGTTTTGGGTTCTGATTTATTATTAAAAAAGCATAAAAAGAGCTAAAATCTAGTTTTTGTTGGTTTTTCACTCCTACGCTATTATTAACCTCAATAACATTCAATAACAATCATTTCCACTAATTTCTAGTGTATTTGGAACACCTCACACTTCACAATATTGTTTTTAGTCCAAATCGTTGGACCAAGGTAGCTTTCTGGACTGCATAGTGCAGTGGCCCCGGTACCCAATTTGGTACCGGGGCCACAATAAAAAATAAAATATACTGTTCTCAATTCCACTGCACAGCTATCTGGACTGCGTAGTGTAGTGGCCCCGGTACCCAATTTGGTACCGGGGCCACAATATAAAACCCTCAACTGGTCTGAATACCACTGCACAGATGGCGGACACCGGATGTACGTCTAACACGAACATAGCAGTTAAGGCAGCAGTTATATTTTTTTGGAAATACAGAAAGAAAGAAAGAAAGTAGTAATAGAAATGGCAGTTCCTCTTTTTTTGAAATACAGAAAGAAAGAAAGAAAGTAGTAATAGAAATGGCAGTTCCTCTTTTTGGGAACTACATATAGAAAGAAAATATAAATAGAAATGGCAGTTCCTCTTTTTTGAACTACACAAACAATAAACGTAGTAATATAAATGGCAGTTCCTCTTTTTGGGAACTAGATATAGATTTAAAGTATTAAATAGAAGTGGCAGTTCCTCTTTTTGGGAACTACTAATAGAATTAAAGTATTAAATAGAAGTGGCAGTTCCTCTTTTTGGGAACTACTAATAGAATTAAAGTATTAAATAGAAGGGGCAGTTCCTCTTTTTGGGAACTACATATAGAATTAAAGTATTAAATAGAAGTGGCAGTTCCTCTTTTTGGGAACTACTAATAGAATTAAAGTATTAAATAGAAGGGGCAGTTCCTCTTTTTGGGAACTACATATAGAATTAAAGTATTAAATAGAAGTGGCAGTTCCTCTTTTTGGGAACTACTAATAGAATTAAAGTATTAAATAGAAGTGGCAGTTCCTCTTTTTGGGAACTACATATACAATAAAAGTATTAAATAGAAGTGGCGGTTCCTCTTTTTTGAACTACACAAACAATGAACGTAGTAATATAAATGGCAGTTCCTCTTTTTGGGAACTAGATATAGAATTAAAGTATTAAATAGAAGTGGCAGTTCCTCTTTTTGGGAACTACTAATAGAATTAAAGTATTAAATAGAAGTGGCAGTTCCTCTTTTTGGGAACTACTAATAGAATTAAAGTATTAAATAGAAGGGGCAGTTCCTCTTTTTGGGAACTAGTAATAGAATTAAAGTATTAAATAGAAGGGGCAGTTCCTCTTTTTGGGAACTAGATATAGAATTAAAGTATTAAATAGAAGTGGCAGTTCCTCTTTTTGGGAACTACTAATAGAATTAAACTGGCTCTACTGAGGCAAGATGTCGTCCTCATCCTCTGATTCCTGGCCCCCTTCAGTGTGTACTTCCTCATCCTCACACATTATCAATTCGTCCCCACTGGACTCCACAACCACAGGTCCCTCTGTATTATCTTGAGGGCACTGCTGTGCTTGATTGAGGACTTGAGAATTCATTTTTATGAACATCATTTTTTCAACGTTCTGAGGAAGCAACCTCCTTCGCCGCTCACTGACCAGGTTCCCCGCTGCACTAAAAACTCTTTCGGAGTAAACACTGGAGGGGGGACAACTCAGGTAAAATAGAGCCAGTTTGTACAGGGGCTTCCAAACTGCCTTTTTTTCCTGCCAGTAACAATATGGACTGTCTGACATGTCTATTTTGATGGTGTCAGCAAAGTAATCCTCCACCATTTTTTCAATTGTGACAGCATCAAATGCAGCGAGAGTAGACATGTCTGCAATGGTTGGCAGGTCCTTCAGTCCGGACCAGATGTTCTCAGCATCCCCGCCAGGGGGTCTTTGAGGAAAACTGAGCTTTTTCCTCGCAGCCACAGGTGTGGAAGAAACTGATGGAGGAGCTGGTGGCATGTCACGGTCATCTTCAGAGGACAATTTCCTGACCAGCAGGTCTTTGCACCGCTGTAGACTTGTGTCCACCGGAAACAGAGACACAACATACGCTTTAAACCGAGGATCGAGCACGGTGGCCAGAATGTATTCCTCTGACTTTAAAAGAGTGACCACCCTCGCATCCTGGCAAAGCTTACGAAGAGCTTCATCCACAAGAGCTACATGCTTGGTGGAATCGCAATGGTTTACCAGCTCCTCCCTCACTTTCTCCAGCTGCTTCTGCAACAGCCTGATCAGGGGAATCACCTGACTCAAGCTGGCAGTGTCGGAACTGACTTCTCGTGTGGCAAGTTCAAACGGCTGCAGACCCTTGCACAACACGGAAATCAGTCTCCAGTGCGCTTGACTCAGGCGCATCCCCACTCCTTTTCCTATGTCGTAGGTGGCTGTATAGGCTTGAATGGCCTTTTGCTGCTCCTCTATCCTCTGCAGCATATAGAGGGTGGAGTTCCAGCGCGTCACAACCTCTTGTTTGAGGTGATGGCAGGGCAGGTTCAGACTTTTTTGATGTATCTCGAGTCTGCGGTAGGCACTGGCAGAATGCCTAAAGTGTCCAGCAATTTTGCAGGCCTCTGCAAGCATCTCCTGTCACTCTTCAGGTAATGCTGCACCACCAAATTAACGGTGTGGGCAAAACATGGGACGTACTGGAAATTGCCCATATGTAATGCCCGCATAATGTTACTTGCGTTGTCTGACACCACAAATCCCCAAGAGAGCCTAAGTGGGGTAAGCCACTGTGAGATGATTTCCCTCAGTTTCTCTAAGAGGTTGTCAGCGTTGTGCCTCTTATTATAAGCTGTGATACACAATGTTGCCTGCCTTGGCACGAGCAGCCGTTGTGGAGATGCTGCTACTGATGCAGCTGCTGCTGTTGCTGCGGAAGGCGATGCATCTACCCAGTGGGCTGTCACAGTCATATAGTCCTTCGTTTGCCCTGAACTACTTGTCCACATGTCCGTGGTTAAGTGGACAGTGGGTACAACCGCATTTTTAAGAGCACTGAGGACACTTGTTCGTACTTCTCTGTACATCTTTGGTATCGCCTGCCTAGTGAAGTGGAATCTCGACGGGATTTGGTACCGGGGACACAATACCTCCATCAACCGTCTAAATCCAACTCCACTGATGGTGGACACCGGACGCACATCTAACACAAACATTGCTGTTATTGACGCAGTTATCCGCTTTGCCATAGGATGACTAGTGTCGTACTTGGTGCTCGTGGCAAACGATTGTTGGACGGTCAACTGTTTGGTGAAAGACGTAGCGTTCTTGCGACTTCCCCTCTGGGAAGATGACCAACTACCAGCAGCAACAGCAGCAGCGGCAGTAGTAGGCGTACCGCTGCAGGATTCCTCAGATGAATCCCGTATTGAAGAGGACTCAGTCTGGCTGGTGACATGGTTTGCAGGACTAAATCTGATGGAGATCGTGGAGGAAGTTGACGAGGAGGGTGTTGGTGGTGTGTATCCAACAGCACCAAGGGATTTAGGTGTCCCTGGACTAATGACGGTCCTAGCCCCAGTCCCTGAACTAACCACTGAACTATGAAGGTTATTCAGGTGACATATAAGGGAGGATGTCCCTAGGTGGCCAAGATCTTTACCCCTGCTTATTTGAGCTTTACATAAGCTACATATGGCCAGACATTTGTTATCCGGGTTGGGGTAAAAATAACTCCCGACAGAAGAGGTGCATTTCTTGGTCTTCTGACCAGGCACGACGATGGGCTTTTTCATCCCATGGATATCCAGTTTTTTTCCCCCCTGGTGCCTCATTTAAAATAACCACATCAGCATCCTCCTCATTAAGTTCCTCCACAACGCCAGCTACATCAATAGCCTCCTTGACACCTTGATTATCCTAATCTGGAGCGACACTGTGGGTCATCCTTCCAGAATATGCAGAGGGTGTGCTGCAAATGGTGGATGGAGTCACCTCTTCCCGTACAGTGATGGGAAGGTCAGACTTCGCAACCACCAACACCCTTGGACTCGCCTTGGGGATTTGTGATGCCATCTCTTTAGAAGGCAGAGTTGTTTGCTGTGTTGTTGGTGACAGCATAACTCTTTTAAATTTTTTGGAGGGGGGGGGAGGAGGAGGGCTTAGATCCTTGGGTGAAGCTGAACCACTAGTGCTGAACACGGACCAGGGCCTAAGCCGTTCCTTGCCACTCCGTGTCGTAAAGGGCATATTGGCAAGTTTACGTTTCTCCTCAGATGTTTTCAATTTTCTTTTTTTACTAATTGTAGTGAACTTTTGCTTTTTGGATTTTACATGCCCTCTACAAGGAGATTGGGCATCGGCCTTGGCAGACGACGTTGATGGCATTTCATCGTCTATGTCATGACTAGTGGCAGCAGCTTCAGCATTAGGAGGAAGTGGGTCTTGGTCTTTCCCTACTTTATCCCCCAAATTTTGGTACTCCATTATATGCAGCACACGTTGTATTACAGTACTATTTTTTAAATACTGCAAGAACAGTGAACAATTTTTAATAGATTGCAGTATTAATGTTAATGGACTGCAATAATTTTTTTTAGACTTTTTAGAATATTTTTTTCTATTTTTTTTAAAGGATTTTTGTCGAATTATAATTTTTTTGGAAGATTTTTTAATACTTTTAAAATAAATATGCACTTAGCAAAACAAAGCACAGGACAAAAGCACCGCTGGACTCAGCAAGGACAGAGCACTGGACTGATGCACCACTGGACTCAGCAAGGACAGAGCACTGGACTGATGCACCACTGGACTCAGCAAGGACACAGCACTGGACTGATGCACCACTGGACTCAGCAAGGACTTTTTTGATTTTTTTTTTATATTAATTTAAAAGGATTTTGGTAGAATTTTTCTTTATTTTTCTTTTTATGGAAGTATTTTTAATACTTTTGAAAGAAATATGCACTTTGCAGAACAAAGCACAGGACAAAATGCACCGCTGGACTCAGCAAGGACAGAGCACTGGACTGATGCACCACTGGACTCAGCAAAGACAGAGCACTGGACTGATGCACCACTGGACTCAGCAAGGACTTTTTTGATTTTTTTTTTTATATTAATTTAAAAGGATTTTGGTAGAATTTTTCTTTATTTTTCTTTTTATGGAAGTATTTTTAATACTTTTGAAAGAAATATGCACTTTGCAGAACAAAGCACAGGACAAAATGCACCGCTGGACTCAGGAAGGACAGAGCACTGGACTGATGCACCACTGAACTCAGCAAGGACAGAGCACTGGACTGATGCACCACTGGACTCAGCAAGGACACAGCACTGGACTGATGCACCACTGGACTCAGCAAGGACTTTTTTGATTTTTTTTTTAATATTAATTTAAAAGGATTTTGGTAGAATTTTTCTTTTTTTTTCTTTTTATGGAAGTATTTTTAATACTTTTGAAAGAAATATGCACTTTGCAGAACAAAGCACAGGACAAAATGCACCGCTGGACTCAGCAAGGACAGAGCACTGGACTGATGCACCACTTTACTCAGCAAGGACACAGTTCTGGACTGATGCACCACTGGACTCAGCAAGGACAGAGCACTGGACTGATGCACCACTGGACTCAGCAAGGACAGAGCACTGGACTGATGCACCACTGGACTCAGCAAGGACAGAGCACTGGACTGATGCACCACTGGACTCAGCAAGGACACAGCACTGGACTGATGCACCACTGGACTCAGCAAGGACTTTTTGAATTTATTTTTTTTATATTAATTTAAAAGGATTTTTGTAGAATTTTTCTTTTTTTTTCTTTTTATGGAAGTATTTTTAATACTTTTGAAAGAAATATGCACTTTGCAGAACAAAGCACAGGACAAAATGCACCGCTGGACTCAGCAAGGACAGAGCACTGGACTGATGCACCACTTTACTCAGCAAGGACACAGCTCTGGACTGATGCACCACTGGACTCAGCAAGGACAGAGCACTGGACTGATGCACCACTGGACTCAGCAAGGACAGAGCACTGGACTGATGCACCACTGGACTCAGCAAGGACAGAGCACTGGACTGATGCACCACTGGACTCAGCAAGGACACAGCACTGGACTGATGCACCACTGGACTCAGCAAGGACTTTTTGAATTTTTTTTTTTATATTAATTTAAAAGGATTTTTGTAGAATTTTTCTTTTTTTTTCTTTTTATGGAAGAATTTTTAATACTTTTGAAAGAAATATGCACTTTGCAGAACAAAGCACAGGACAAAATGCACTGCTGGACTCAGCAAGGACAGAGCACTGGACTGATGCACCACTGGACTCAGCAGGACAGAGCACTGCCAAAAGCACCACTGGACTCAGCAGGACAGAGCACAGCACAGCACGAGAAATAGCAGGACAGAGGACCACCTAACACACCCTCCCTCTTCCCTGATCAATGCCCGAGTGAAGATGGCGGCGGCAAGCGGGGAATTTAAAGGTTCCGAGTATCGCGAGATCCGACAGCGGGATTATGACTCAGAGCCTCGTTTTAAGTTTTGGAATCGGCGGGAATACCCGGACAGTGCTCGGATCTGACTCGGATCCGCAATGTTCGGGGGGGGGCTCGGATTCCAGGAATCCAAGTGTGCTCATCCTTACTTATCTGTGTGGAGTTTGTATGTTTTCCCCGTGTTTGCGTGGGTTTGCTCCGGGTGCTCCGGTTTCCTCCCACAATTCAAAAACATATTAGTAGTTTAATTGGCTGCTATTAAATAGACCCTAGTCTTTCTGTGTGTGTGTATGTGTGTTAGGAAATTTAGACTGTAAGCTCTATTGAGGCAGGGAATGATGTGAATGAGTTCTCTGTACAGCGCTGCGGAATTAGTGGAGCTATATAAATAAATAAATGATGATGATGATGACATGCTATTATGGGATATCAGAACTCTGTTTGGTCCTGTTGGACTTTGTCTTGCGGAGAATAAAGTTGTCCTTGGATTTGATTGAAGACCTTATATTTCTGCAGTATCCAGTCCACAGAGTCTTATAGGAGAATGTTCTTACCTCCAGTAGGGGGATTTTTAACATAAGTTTTGTTTTATGCTGTTTTTTCTCATGTTCATGTGAGTGCATTTAGTTTTTATTACTATTTAATAAAAAGAGTATTATGCCAGAAATATTTTCCTCTTTTCCAATTCATGAGCAAAATATTAGAGGAACTGTTATGTGGATAGTTTGGATGTAGTTTAAATTGTGTAACCTTGAGAGTTCATTGTGAAATTGATTAAAAGTGCCTTTTCAAGTATAATTAAAGTGAGTGCAACTACAAACTCGAGACAGTTTTGTCATTAAGAAAAGCAAGGTAAAAAAAAGGAGTAAATTTGATCCTGGACAAACCACGTTACAATGCAAGGGGTGCAAAATAGTTTAGTATTTTGGCATACGTTAGATACAGGAAAACAGGCATTTAGGCAAGTACACAGGACCTAGTACATCACACAATGAATGATAGATGTGGCCACAGGGAAGAGGAAATTATTGACATCAAGGGCACTTTAACGTTCTTTATTATATAGCCATATAATGCCACCATGTAGATTAACAATGCAACATATAACCTTAAATGACAATATATAATATTATAGTGCCATTATAGAATCTTAGAATGTCACATAATAATGGAGTATAGTCCCATAATGTCACCATATATCCCCATAATAACACCATACACTCATAATACCATGAAATAGCCGGATGCCCATACAGTACTCACAGCTGCTAGACTCCATGATGTTGCTGCCAGTCCTAGGCACTTAGTACTATCTAGAGAGTATTGTTAGAACTGTAATCTGTCACAGTGCTAACATGATATTCTTGTTATCATTCCCCAAAAAATCTTCAGATGCAAATTATTTATGCACTAAGACACATAGAGGAATGAATCACACTTTCAAGCCTTAAGACATTTCAGGCAAGACTGTGTTGCTAATATACTTTTTTGAAGAAATAGAGAAGAGTTTAAATTTACTCTTACAGCAAATTAATAGTAACCAAGATAGAGTTTCCCCGGTGTCAGGTTAAAATTGTTTAGGTAGATAAGCTTTCTGCTAAAATTTTGATATCTATTCTTATTTAAAACTGAAATACATAGCCTGTAAATACATAGCCTGTACTTATGTAATGATGTGGTCTCACATTGACACGTCTTAGAATACAAAGATTTATGTACTAGGCATTTCTTGACATATTAGAACACTCAGAGTCAGAACTAACGAGCTGTGGGCCCCGATACAGGGAGGTGGGGAGGAGGGATCTGGAGCCCCTGTTTGTCCGCATCTGCCATGCAACGAGCCCCATTATCTCCATGGGCCCCAGTGCACGGCACCTGCTGCACCAGGGGTAGTTCCGCCACTCAGAACACTTGGTACTAGGTGGATTACGATACTACTTACTGTGAATCTGTTTATTCACAGCTTATCTTTGCTTATTTCTGCCCGATGTTGATTTCCGGCTGTCTTGTTCTCTTGACTAGATATTCAATACATTGCTCATGTTCTGATTTTGATACCTTCTTCCTGACCATCCTACTGCTCCTGGTGAGCCCTGGTTGCTAGAGCATGCTAGTGTTTGTAGTTCTACAACAGTTATTATTCTCTGGCAGCCAAGGGTATGCTGGCACTTGTAGTTTAATGAGTGTCAATATACCCAAGCAGTTTATATCAGCCAGGGCTTGCTGGGACCAGTAATTCCACATATAAAATGGTATTTTTTAAATACTGCACACTATTACACCAACACTGGCTAAGGGTGTTGGGAGAAGCCCTGGGGCTACCAACATAGGGCTGTTTTTCCTAAGGGGGGCCAGCATTTTTTGGTATACCTGATTCCCTTAGAGAATTCAAGCCAATGCTGTGGATTTCCCTGTTATAGCGTGACCAGCCCAGATTGTTATAGCTTTGTGCTAGTTGTGGCTTTTACGAAGGTATACTTGAATGTTCATTCTCCTGCACTAGCGGGAACCACCCCAAGCTATGAGCACTGGTGCTTAGTTAACTTTTTGGGGGACACTCTTTTAAAAAAAAATAATGTAATTATTTATTAATTTTAAACTGCAATGGTCTGTGTTGATGATGATCATTGTATCTTCAGATGTGCCCACCACTGATTTAGTCATAATTATGTGAACATGTCCATGCTGTACTTGACCTACACTTGCCCGTCCATTCTCTCTCCTTTTCTGCCTCTTTAAGCGCAAGCAGTCGTTGGTGTAAGATGTAGCCAAATCTGCATACAGAAGTATACATACATATCATTGGTGTGTGTGTGTAGTACACAAATGCATATTTTATGCATACCACCAATGCTACGTGAGGCCCAAAGTGTACATGACACACAACTAAAAAATGCAAATTCAGTGTATATACACAATAGCAGATTTCTTAATATAATTCAAATAATTATCTACTGCAAATAACTTTCCAATATATATTACAGTGCAGCTGCCTACAAATCTGATATGTAAACCTTGTACTGTAGTTTACATTTCAATAAAATATCTGTAATTTTAAGTAAACTATAATTTACAATAAACTAACTGTTAACTTACAATAATTGACTAAATTCTCTATCTGGTAATTGACTAAATGCAATAATTTAGTCTATGGTAGCAAGTAAAGCTCACTTTTTGTGATAGCTCGAATAATACTTGATGTGACAACTAAAATAAATATTTACACAAATTTGTGGTAGGGATGAGCGTTTGCAAGTTGCAGCATTAGGAAGCACAATGGCTATTTGAGGATCCACCAGACGACAGGTGCCACTGTACTGTCAGCACTGACAACTGCACATTCTTTTTCACTTACTGTAATCAGCACTTTGCTAAAGGTCAAGTCAATTAGGACTAAGATCTCACCTGTATGTAGCCTTTATACCTTTATAAGTGTGTCGCCCGTGACCCAAGCGGGCCACATATGTACTTTGTATGACTTCTATGCAGGCAGAGAAATACATCTCCCAGCATACAGTGGTGAGGAGGAGCTTGTGAAGAAGCAGTTAAAAATGGCAGTTGGAATTCTGAGGAGGACTCAGGGAGACAGACATCCTGAGGGAGTCCTCTGCAGTGTCTACTCGAGAGCTGAGCAGAGGTCCGAGTGAAAGTGAGACCCCAGAGAGGGAGAGACACTAGAGTAGAATGGAAAAGGCTTCTCAGTGAGAGAGCTTACCAGACACCTGAACAGAGAGAAGCCATCCTAGATGCAGATACTGGAGACCAGTGGGGATAAGTTACCCATGTTATCTTACTATTGATTTGCTTGGACTGAGTATTTGCTTGTGACTGTTCCCTAACTGACTAGTAACACAATACTGTGTTACTAGTCAGTTTGGGAACAGGTGAGGAGAATCTTGTTAAATACCCTTTTGCAGGACTGTGATATAATAACAAGGGTGAAGTGTAGGGACAGATAGTTAGTGGACAGAGACTGATTTTAAAACTGAGAAAAACTGCACCAAACTCTTTGGCATTTTCTGCTATCTGTGGGAAAGCCTATAACTGTGTGTTGAGGAGCCAGCTTTTATTAAAGTGACTGTATGCTTATATCTAAGAAGAAGAAAGGGGGGAAGAGGGGTGTAATCTGTATTCTGCATTTGTGTTAAATTGGAGGAAAGACGCACAAGGGAGCGTTTTTTATCAAATCACCAGGGAAAGAGAAGTAATGGTCTGCATTTGAACTGCCTATTAACAAAGACTGCATGATTATATATATGTGTCTAATATTCGATTACATTTGTGTGATGTGTGTTAGCAAAGTTAAAGTATCTGTGGAAAAGTTTAGTGTATGTTACTAGTGATAGTTATCGTGTGTAAAGAGATATTATAAGACAGTCATTAGAAGGGATAGAGGTACCTCTTAGTGGTATAAAACTAGTGAGGCCTGTGTAAATTGTGTATTGTATATTAGTTAGTAAGTATTGTTTTTAAGTTACCCTTAACCATTGTTTGAGCCAAACAGATATATTTTCACTATTAAAAAAAATCTACAAAAACTTTAGGAGTTCACGTTTCACTGTGGCGGTGTGGCTTCTTAAGACTAGCAATAGTAAAGGGAACCTTCCCTTTACAAGGCAGCGCCGCTTTAAATTTAAACGCCGAAGACGCCGAACTCGCGGGTGTTGAAGAACCCGGAGCTTAATACATTTACCCCCTGGTGTTTGTATTTTGGTCATGTTAAAAATCGGGATAGTGATTTATAATGTGGAGGTTTGTTAAACTGTGGTTTTCAGCCTTTAATCTGGCGGTTTGGCCTTTAGGAAGTCCAAACGGCCAAACACTGATGGTTTCATCAAACCTTCAGTAAACCTAGCCCTAAGTTTCTTTTTCTTACCATAAAATCTTGTTGAAGAAGTTTGAGATGATCTTGCCTAAACTCCAGCTGTTTTGAAATGGCTTCAATGTTTTATTCCAGTACCTACAATCTGTGTTTCTTAGGATTATGCAATTCTCCATCTTCTCTATTGTTGCTGTCCATAAATGTAATCAAGAACAATACCAGTGCCAAAGATTTGCCTCCTTTAGTTGTAATGTCTTTACTTGGCTAATTTACTGCTTTTCCTGCGGTAAGCAAATGCCTCTAATGTAACTATGTTTATACTGTTTCTAATGTTATTCATATCAACATATTGTTAAAAAAATCTCTTCTATAGTACAAAGTTACAGTGAACAGTTACATCTTTTGGAAGGTGCTAAATTTTAAATGACAATATCTACAAACAAACAAAAGATGGAAAATATTCAGAATGCCAAGCATATTACTGCTTTCGAGGTCAGATGCGCCTCTTTTCCAGATCTGTCTTACGAACAAAGAATACAAAGGCAATCATTTGACAAACTTGGCTTTGTGTACTAAATTAAATGTTTCATTTCTGTTTAACACTTTGAAGTCTGTGACTACTTTAACTTTGGCCCATTACCCCACCCATTTATTCATTGGTGTTTTTAATTAGGTTAGCTTTCAGCTCCTACCATTATTAGCTAAAACCTGTAGGCAGATGTATCTGAGAATTATGTAACTTGCTATAGAAATGTATTGTTATTGTAGGTAAACTTTATGAGGTCACCTGATCGTGGTAGATGGGCATTCAAAATGTGTTCATATTGTAAAATCACAAATGTGAGTAACACCAAACTCACAATTGAATTCACATCAAACTCAAATGGAAGAAAATTCTCTATAAGAGAGAAGATCACCTGCGTAATGGTGATCTACCTCTTAAAATGACCTTGCGGCCTGCAATATATTGGCTGCATCATTAGGAGTCTGAAAGTGAGACTTAGTGAGCATTGTAGGAATATCAAAAACAAGGTTGAAACTCAGTGTATCAAATCACTACGCAAGGAAGCACAATGCTGACCCCTCAAGCCTTAAGTTTCTAGGCATAAAAGGGAATAAGAAATTCTGGAGAGGGGGCAATTTTCTTACTAAAATGTCCAGAGAGGAAGCAAAATGGATATTTGAGCTTTCTACCTTGGCATTAAAAGGGTTAAATCTAGATTTTAATTTGGGGAGCTTCTTAGAGAAATACGAATAATGACCATAATTTATTAACATTGCATCTATTGACAAACGGCACATATATAAATGAAGAAATTGAACTGGTTGGGAGACTAGGATATCAGAATCGCATGTTACAGAAATACTATAAATATGAGCCAAGAGGTTCACATTAGTGGTTACAGTGAAAAAAATGACATGGGAATAAGACTATGGATGTATCATTATTGTTTGAACCATATTCAAAAAGAGTATGGTATGGAATTGACTTTTAATGAGATAATTAAAAATATAAATTAACACCAATATGTGTAATACAGGTATCAGATTACCGACACTGACACATGTAATGAACCAGCTATATGTAAAGCTGTGTCTGAAGCAGCATCGATTATATTAACAACAGATGTGACATATCAGATATATGTAAAGCTTTGTCTGGGTTAATTTTGTCTGAAGGTTATGATGGACCTATTACTTACCTTTTATTCTAATATACTGCCATATATAAATGAACTGGTGGTCCTGTTTATATAAACACATTTTGGAAAAATGAAGATGTTTGTTCTGACTGTTATAACAATGTGACATATTTAGAGTATGCAAGGACCTATGATTGGTCAAGCACAATTAAGGGACATATGTAAGCCTCAAACAGATTGGAAGAATAAGAGATTGGAACAGTATTTAAATAAACAGGATATGAGGGAATCTCTGTCCCTTATGAAGCCATAACGGTGAAATGCGTTGGGTCAAGAAGATTCCACATACATCGTGCTGAATTGCAATCTGTACATAGATACGAGGAGTAGGATCCTCTGAATACAATTTATCTGCAGTGGAACCCAATAGACAGTGTGTGTTCCACACGCTGAAGTTGAATACCAGAAGTTGGGTCTTTGGAAGGCAGGGTACATTACAGGAAGTCAATTGGGACAGTTGCTCAGCAGCAGTCAGGGACAGGACTTGGCACACAGAGTTCCTGACTGCCCGGAGTGACCCTACACTACAGAAAACATATACTAAGGACATAATTAGGAATATCTACTAAAACGTGAGTACTCACGCAACTTTGTTCATGCATTAACTGAACTTTTTCCTCTGGCAAAAACTTTGATTATTTGAACTGAGGAGTGTGTGGAGATAGAATAGGGAATTGATGATTTCGAACCCGACTGCAAATTACAGGCTCTTAGGACTGCTTGATGTGAATAGACATTTAAAGTAGCTGGGTTTTTGAGATTCATTGTCTTTGGTCTATACATATATGTATAAATATATATATATATATATATATATATATATATATATACAAGTTAACCCGTGCATGATACTCATGCATTCTAGTCAAATAAAGCTACTTAAGGTGTTAAAAATGTTCTTGTCATGCATTTGGGCCTAGCCCAGGCCTCCTCAGGGGAAGAGCGTTACTTCCCAACGTAAGCGCCCTTTTTTAACGTGGTTTTGTCAACATGTCACCACCTCATCATTCTTCTCCATTACCTCATCCTTCATTTTCATCGCCACATCTATCCAGATGTCTATCCAGACACAGGGATCTCTCTCAGCGTTCCTGAGTATCACACTCCTCTCATTCTGTCACCCCCGGCAACCACCAACCACTCCCTACTGTCACCCCCGGCAACCACCAACCACTCCCAACTGTCACTTCTCCTTCAAGAAATATATATATATTTTTTTTAAATAAACACTTTTAACTATTAACAAATTAAATTAACAAATTAAAAACATCTTAGTATACAAAATTTCAGCCCTTTCTGAATTTTTTTTCCCACACACACTAAGAATTTAGTAGGTCAGTGTATAACTCCGCCCAGCAGGTGGCTCTGCAGCTTGGTTTTATTTTTTCCACACACACACAGACAAACTAACACACGCCACTTAGCATTTATATTATATATATATATATATAGATAGATGTAGATATAGATATAGATATATCTTCATCACCATCATCATCTATTTATATAGAGCCACTGATTCCGCAGCGCTGTACAGAGAACTCATTCACATCAGTCCCTGCCCCATTGGGGCTTACAGTCTAAATTCCCCAATATACACACACACAGACAGAGAGAGAGAGAGGCTAGGGTCAATTTTGATAACAGCCAATTAACCTACCAGTATGTTTTTTTTTGACTGTGGGAGGAAACCGGAGCACCCTGAGGAAACCCACATGGGGAGAACATACAAATTCCACACAGATAAGGCCACGATCGGGAATTGAACTCATGACCCCAGCGTTGTGAGGCAGAAGTGCTAACCACTTAGCCACCGCGCTGCCCCATGGACGCCCTGCACAAAATTCAGGGTAAAAGTAAAGGGAATAGTTGTTCATCTTCACTACAGGTTATTTATTAAATGTTTATGAATACAACACTTAGAGGTATATTTACTAATTTGCGGGAGATATTGCCAATTGCAACCAATCAGATTCTAGTTATCATTTATTTAGTACATTCTACAAAATGACAGCTGGAATCTGATTGGTTGCTATAGACAACATCTCCACTTTTTAAAACCTGCAGTTTAGTAAATATACCCCTTAGAGTTTTTTAAATAAACAAATCAATCAATCTTTATTAAATCTATACTAAGGCAATCTCTTTTAAAGAACATTTGGTAGTTATACTAAGACAATCTATCTAAATCTATTTAAAAAAGTTTCACAAGTTTAGAACAGACACCATGACTTCAGAAAGTAGCATGAAGCCTTGCTATGCCTTCAGCATTTCTATATTTACATATGCATGTATTCTGTGTAAACTCCACCTAGTGGTCAGTCCTATATTAGCTTAAAATTGAACTCTCGGAGCCTCTGTAGTTTAGTTTTCAGTGCACCATGGGTAATTACAGGAGGTCTCCATTTTAGATATTACATGCTAAGAAGTAAGAGGTGCAGTATATCTCTCCCCTTAGCACAGCATTGATGATAAGATTGCTCCCTAGTTATGCACTTTTGCCATGTTTTTCATGTTTGCATTACATTGCATCTGTTCATGTTGTAAATGCATTCCATCATTTCTGTATTACAGTTTTACCACTTGAATTATCACGTTCTTAACTACTTGAATAAACAACATTAAAGTAGGAGTGGTTATGCTGTCTGTCTGATTATATTCAGGCCAAAGGAAGTTATAGTGAGGACAGAACAGTAAAGCATCGGCTGTCAGCAAGTGGGATACATTTATACTGATTATCAGACCTGCTACACTGCCAACTCAATTATCTGCATATGACAGCAGAGCAGTTTCTACACAGTCAGCAACACAGTGGCCACTCAGCAAAAGGAGTACCGCATTTTCACTTCACAGAAACCTACACATTGTCAGTGCAGCCATCCTGATTTGGCAATACAGCAGTCCCTGCATAGTCAAGCGCCATCTTAAAGGAGCCAAGCCCCTGACTTCTCAGAAACTGGCACTCTGTAAACGCAGTTACCTATATACTGCAATATAGCGGTCTCCATACAGTCAAAGACCTATGGCTCAAAATCATCTCACAGAAAACGACATCTTCATACAAAATAAGGTCTCAAACGTGTGGTTCCTCAAAAACCTCATCTGTCTGCAAAGCAGCCGTCATTGCCCGCGCAAAAGCTGAAGCCTCGAAAATACGCGCCAACTTTTCACAGCAAGAAATGTAATTGAAGGCAGAGAAATCAAGTCAGGAGGCAGAAATGACAATAGAGAAAAACTGCTTAGAGGCAATTAAAGAGAAGCTCGCGGGAGAAAAGGAAGCTGCAGCTGCCATAGCTTAAGCTGAATTATTTTAGGCTGCAGATCAACCCGATATAAAATTAACCATCAGTGTACTTGACTCAGAGCTTGGATCCGAAGTTCCTCTGCAACGCACATCAGAATATGTCCATCAAGTCTCCAAAATGAATAGCAACCCTTCAGAAGTGCAAGGTATACAACTAGACTTTATCAGTGAAAAAAGTCAAACATGCTGTGCAGTGCAACCACAAGTCAACGAAAAACCGCAAACTTACAAGCAAGAGAACTCTACACAAGGTGAACCCACGAGTGACATCCCTCCCCCACACCAAGAGTTTGAGTCTGTAAACTACAACAAAGACAGCGCCTCCTGCACGCAAAAGTGGTATGACACAAGCTGGCTGGAAACAGACATTCCTAGCAGGTATGACCACACACCACTTACTCACTAAGTTCAAACCCTAACAGCACGTCCCAGAGCCAACCAGGACACACTAGATTTGTGAAGTTTCTTGCACAACGAGACCTAGTAACACAAGGACTTTCAAAGTTTAATGATCGCCCTGAGAGCTTCAGAGCTTGGCGATCCTCCTTCCAAAATGCAATCAGAGGCTTAGACCTTTCATATAGCGAGCAGATAGACCGCTTAATTAAATGGTTTGGAAATGAGTCTGTTGAACATGCTAAAAGGATCAGGGTGATCAATGTAAACTACGCAGAGTCTGGCCTTGAAATGAACTGGGATAGACATTATGAATGTTATGGCTCATCAGAAGCAATAGTAATTCACCTGCCGTTGCTCTGAGTTACCATCTATGGATCAACTAAGTTCTATCCGCTACTACTGCTGCCTCTACTTGAACTACCGCTGTAGCAGTAATTCACCTGCTGTTGCTCTGAGTTACCATCTACGGATCAGCTAAGTTCCACTTCTCTACTGACTCTATTTGAACTACCACTGTACCAGTAATTCACCTGCTGTGCTCTGAGTTACCATCCACGGATCAGCCCAGTTCTACTCCATCACTGCCCCTAATTGAACTGTCGCTGTACCTGTAGTCCACCTGCGATTGCTCTGAGTTTTCATTCATGAATCAGCCACTTCTTCTCTATTAGCTCCGCTACTCACCACTACTCAGCATTACGATGAGACTGGCTTCCCTGCCAATACCTCCAGTATTTCTCTGAATTACCGTGTACCTCTGTATCAGGCTCTACCACTTCTCCTTCTGGGAACTGTGACCTGCGGAATAGGTGCAGCAAATTTCATTCCCTCTTGTGGGGGTCATTGGTGAACATCACCTACCGTTAGGTTAGACTCTGCGCTCCTGAATGAGCCTCACTAGTTGGCAGCTACAAGGGATCCCCTAAATATTTATCAGTTTCCGTGACACAGATCTTATTCCAAAATCTGTTTAGTCAGAGTCTACCCAAAAGGCCAGACAGACAAAGGTGTCAAACTTTATGCAATCCTAGATGATCAAATTAACAAGTCTCTAGCCAGATCAACCTTCTTTGAAGTCTTTAGTATTAAAGGCCCCAACACTCCCTACTCCTTAAAGACTTGTGCAGGGAGTTTTGAGACAACAGTGAGGAGACAAGTCCATGGACTTAAGGATTTGTCTTCCCTTACCAACCATCACTGAATGTAACCAGATCCCAGATAACAGGTCTGAGATTCCTACACCACACGCAGCTGTTCATCATGCACACTTGAAACGTATAGCACACCTGTTACCAGAACTGGACCCTCAAGCCCAGATAATTCTACTCACCGGGAGAGATATGACTAGATCTAGGATGGTTCATAATAGGAGATGTATGTCTAGGAGACATACACAGATCAGCTTTTGTTAACAGGATGCTTACCCATACTTTGGAAAATGGATGCCCTTCTATTTTCCAACCATGTCACAATCGCTTTCTCATAAAAGAATTGCCACACTGTTCTGTCATAGACTCCTCTAGCGACAATCATGTCTGTGACAACTATCAAGATCATCTAGGGTGCACAGTCTTCCAAAGTACACAGGATAATCAGGTGGTAATGTCCATTGAGAAATAATGCAGAATGGACTAGTCAAAGATGAGGCAAATAGCTGGGTTGCACCTCTACCCTTTAGAACCCACAGACCTTGCCTACCTAACAACAGAGAACAAGTACTTCTCTTCATTTAAACGTAACTTTCACAGGAAATCAGAGATGAGAGATCACGTCTTCTCTTTCATGGAGAAAATATTTGAGAATAGCATTAGCCATGCTGAGATAGCTCCCATCCTCAAAGATGCAGAGGAATGCTGGTACCTGCCTATGTTTGAAGTTTATCACCCCAAGAAACCAGTTCAGATCAGAGTCGTGTTTGATTCCAGTGCCGAGTTTGAAGGTATCTCCTTAAATGATGTTCTGTTGACAGGACCAGATCTTAACAACAAACTTCTGCGCTTCCGAAAAGACGTCATTGCCTTCACTGCCGATATTCAACAAATGTTCCATTGTTTCCACATAAGACAAAAAGACAGGACTTTCTTAAGATTCCTTTGGTTCAGAGACAATGACCCTTCTAAAGACATTGCAGAGTACCGCATGAGGGTACACATCTTTGGTAACAGCCCTTCTCTTGCAGTTGTCATCTATGGACTCAGACATTCAGCTCATGAGGGTGAGCAAGAGTATGGTTCAGATGTTAGACAGCTCATAGAAAAAGACTTCTGCGTGGATGATTGTTTAAAATCTTTACCAACAGACAAGACTGCAATCAGCCTCCTCAAAAGAGCTCAGAAAATGCTTCTCTGCTCAAATCCCAGGTTTCACAAAATAACTTCTAACAGCAGAGGAATGATGGAAGCCTTTCCTTCTCAAGACCATACTAGTGATTTAAAGGATTTAGATTTAATAACTGATTTTCCACAAGCTCAACATTGCCTTGGGCTGTTATGGGACTTAAAATCTGACTCCTTCACCTTCCAAGTGACTAGTGAAGAGGTGTCTTGTCTGCTATAAACAGCTTGTATGACCCCTTAGGATTTGCAGCTCCTGTCACTCCTCAAACACCTAACCTACGAGTCATCTGACTGGGATGCCCTACTACTTATACAGAAAAGGGATCAGTTACAAGAATGGAAGAACTCTCTATCTGCCTTAACTTTATATTACGCATCCATATGCACCTGTGCCTTCTACATGGGTACAGAACCAGAGACTGTGTGTTTTTTCTGAGGCTTCAGTTAAAGCAATAGCAGCTGTTGCATATCTGAAAACAGTGGACATAAAAGGACAATGTCATATCGGATTTGTTATGGGCAAAGCAAAGTTAGCACCACAATCAGAGCACACTGTACCCAGACTGAAACTTTGTCCTGCAGCACTAGCTGTTGAATTGGCTGAGTTCATCACATCTGAGTTGCCTATTAAGCTTGCAGAAGCAGAATTCTACACAGACAGTAAAGTAGTGTTAGGTTACATTTACAAAGTGACCAGATGGTTTCATGTTTATGTCAGCAATTGAGTGCTACAGATTAGGAGATCCACCAATCCAAAATAGTGGCACTATGTATCTACCATTCACAATGCTGCAGACCACGCTACAAGAGCTGTCACAGCCAGTCTCCTTAAAGACACTTCATGGCTCACAGGACCTGAGTTATTGTAAAAAACAGATTGGAACATTACAGAAAGTGACACATTTGAGCTAGTAGTCACAGACTCAGATTTCAAAATCTGTACACAAGTGACTACAATCCATACTACGATTGCATATTGACAATTGGAGCCTCACAGATTTCAAAGATTCTCAACTTTGAAATCACTTGTCAGAGCTATTACTTGCCTAACCCACATAGCTTGGTCATTTAAAAACGCCAGACTTGTAAATGCAAATGGAAGCAAAAGTTGGCATTACTGTCAAAATACTTATATGATAACTGAGACACAACAATACAAGAACCTCATTATCCATGTTATGCATTGCCAGGCCTATACTAAAGAGATTGACTGCATTACCAGTGGAAAACCTATTCTTAAAGACAGTATCCTAAAACAGCTAGACACATTCCTCGACAAGGATAATTTGCTGAGAGTAGGAGGCTGTCTTGAAGAAGCAAACTTAGAACCCAATAAGGAGAATCCTATAATCATTCCTGGAAGTTACCACATTACTTCTTTAATTGTGCAACACTATCACAATGAAGTCAAACATCAGGGACGAATATTTACGGAAGAGGCTCTACAATCAGCTGGGTTCTGTATCATTGGAGCAAAAAGACATGTAAGTTAAAATGTAACCTTCAAATGTATCAGTTGTCGCAGACTTCGTGGTACTTCTCAAACTCAGAAGATGGCCAATCTTCCAGCAGACAGGCTTATTACAGAACTTCCCTTTTCTAACGTTTGTCTTGATGTATTTGGACCCTGGACTCTCATCAACCGACATACTAGAGGGGCAAACGCAAGCAATAAGCATTGGGCAGTTGCATCATATCGAAGTCATAGAATCAATGGACACTTCAAGCTTCATTAATGATCTTAGACGTTTCATTGCCTTCAGTGCTCCTGTAAAACACATCTGCTCCTACAGAGACACTAACTTCGTTGGAGCAGCCAAAGAACTTCAAATTTGCACGAACATCGAGACTAAAGGTGTGCAGAGATACCTTAGTGAACAGGGTTATGCATGGAACTTCAACCCACCTCATTCTTCTCACATGGGAGGGACCTGGGAAAGAATGATTAGCATAATTCACAGAATCCTTGATTTCATCTTCCTACAAATAGCAACTGCAAGACTCACTCACGAGTGTTTAACAACCTTCATGGCTGAGGTCTCAGCTATTGTCAATGCTAGACCTCTGACTTCAGTTTCTAATGACCCAGAAGATCAATTTATTCTTACTCCTGCCACTCTTCTTACCAAGAAAACTGGGACAATCCATGCTCCTCTTGGAGAGTTCAACACCAAAGACTTATATAAACGTCAATGAAGGCAAGTACAAAGTCTTGCAAACACTTTTTGGGGCAGGTGGAAGAGACAATACATCACTACCTTGCAACCAAGAAACATGTGGCATGTTGCTAAACCTAACTTAAAATCTGGCAATGTTGTGCTTGTCAGAGCTTGCAAATCACAGCGCAATGAGTGGCCTTTAAGTCTTGTCACAAAAACATTCCCAAGCAAAGATGGGAAGGTCCGTAAGGTCGAGGTCAAGATCTGCAAGCTCAAAAAGACTAAGGGCTAGATTTACTAAGCTGGTGGTTTAAAAAAGTGGGGATGTTGCCTATAGCAACCTATCAGATTCTAGCTTTCATTTATTCAGTACCTTCTACAAAATGACAGCTAGAATCTGATTGGTTGCCATAGGCAACATCCCCACTTTTTCAAACCCGCAGCTTAGTAAATCTAGCCCTAAGTTGTTTCTTAGACCAGTATCTGAAATGATCTTATATTTACCTTCGGAGAATTAAGTGGTTGCATCAGTTGATACCAGGCAGGGAGTGTTATGCCGTCAGCATTTTTATATTTACGTATGCTTGTATTCTGTGTAAACTCCACCTAGTGGCCAGTCCGGTATTAGCTTAAAATTGAACTCTCGGGGCCTCTGTAGTTTAGTTTGCATTGTACCATGGGTAATTACAGGAGGTCTCCATTTTAGATATTACATGCTAAGAAGAAAGAGGTGCAAAATATATCTCCCCTTAGCACAGCATGGTAAGATTGCTCCTTGGTTGTGCACTTTTGCCATGTTTTTCATGTTTACAATCCATTGCATCTGTTCATGTTGTAAATGTATTCCATAATTTCTGTATTACAGTTTTACCACTTGAATTATCACGTTCTTAACTACTTGAATAAACAACATTAAAGTAGGAGTGGTTATGCAGTCTGTCTGATTATATTCAGACCAAAGGGAAGTTATAGTGAGGATAGAGCAAGGTTTTTATGTAGAAGTTCATGCGGGTTCAAAACACAGTCTTTGCCCACCCAACAGAAATCATGAGGGGGCAACTGCCCCTTCTGCCCCCACCCCAGTTCCTACACCCCTGAGCTCACACTGTTCTCTACATTCCTTTCCCTTTAGCTCATGTTGCCTGTGTCTGTGCCACAATGGCCATTGCTATGTACAGTATCTATCTATCTATCTATCTATCTATCTATCTAAATAAATATATATATATATATATATATATAAAAGCAGATTCTGTAAGTTGCGAGGTTGGGCCTCCATAACTCAGCCTTATTTTTCCAGCACATCCAACAGATGCTTGATCGGATGGAGATCTGTGGAATTTGGAGGCCAAGTAAACACTTTGCACTCTTTATTATTTGTTCTAGTGCCATCTCTTGTCCAGGTAAATTATGCACACGCACCCAGCCATCCACATTACAGCCCCTTTTTGGTAGGTACTGACCACTGAATACCAGGAACACCCCACAAGACCTACCATTTTGGAGACGCTCTGACCCAGTTGTTTAGCCATCACAATATGGCCCTTGTCAATGTTGCTCAGATCCTTACGCTTATGATTCCTGCTTCCAACACATCAACTTCAACTACTGATTCTTCACTTGCTGCTTAATTTGTCCCACCCTTTGACTTGTGCCACTGTAACTATAGAATTAATGTTATTCACTTCACTTGTCAGTAGTTTTAACGTTGTGTCCAATCGGTGTATATCCCTGCAGACATTAAAAGTCACAGAAAAAAATTAAGGGGTATATTTTGTGCGTTGAATTAACTTAATGAAAAAATCTAAGGGAAGAACCCAGAAAAAGTAAACAATGACTATGGTACCAAGAGAAAGTCCTGCAATTGCTCGAAAAATATATATAACATTTGCTTGGGCTGCATAAAAAAGGTAAAACAAGTATTGCCAAAGAAAGAGTGAAATGTGACAAATGTAGTATTGTGCTGAGATGCAAATCTGGTACAGACCCCTGGCTGTGAATAAAATGCAAAACAAAAGCTTATTTGCATAAACAATGTAGCTGCTCCCCTAACAAATGCAAGTTGTTCCTGAACATAGGCACATTTTCTATATTTTCTATCTTGCTTGATAATATTGCCTCATGTATTTGTGTGTATTTATTTTAATGGGAATGTGGGGGTGCTGAATTGTACCACCTTGGCCTGTGACCAGATGCTCTCCGAGACCCTGTTACCAGTGACCATAGAGAAGCATATTAGGTAAATGACACAACCTTCTACGCAGCATCTGATATTGTACTACCTGTGGCTTCTGTGTTCTGTCTAACAGCAGGGAACGCACTTAGATACAGATGAGCAATTTTGCATTTCCAGACCTAGCAGATACTACCAATTTGTTGGATGATGGTTTCTGCAGGAAAGGTTGTGATCTCCTTGTGAGTTTAGGACAGAGTAGAGACTTCCGCAACAATTTTCCTTTACAAATGAACCTTCTTAAACATTTGCTGGTACTGCTCTGGTCAGTTTGCCTTCCCCAATATTTTGGGCATGATTGTCTGTGTTGGATTGTCAGTTTGATTTCAGCTTCAAACATTACTAGCAATGTGGTTGTGTTTTAGCTACATCAGTTCAGTAAATGGACTGGTATAGCATGTTGTAGATCTATGTATGGGTAGGCACAGATACATGACATGCTGCTGTCCTCTAGCTGTACAACATGTTGCATATCAACTAGTCCCTTAGTAGAGTGGTTCCTGCTGTCCAGAACTCTAACCACCTGCTGGGTCATTTCATTGTTGTAAGGCTTAAGCCACTGTTTCCTTTCCTGCTTCTAGCAGTCTCTGTTATAGGGTCTGGAGCAGCAGCAGACGGTCCTTAGAAACCGACCCACTCTTATATTTTTCATTTTTCTGTATGTATGTGGGTTTTATTTAGCGCTGTTATTTTATAGATTTGTTTGGGAGGGTGTCTTGATTAGAGTGTAACTATTGCACAACATTTATAATTTGTTATCTCAGTTTAAAAACACACATATATATGTTTGTGCATGTGTATATATATATATATATATATATATATATATATATAATCAGAGATGAGCGGGCTCGGATTATCGCAATCCGAGCCCACCCGAACAGTGCGGATCCGAGGGCGATCCGAGCACTGTTCGGGTACTTCCGGCGGGGAGAAACAGTGAAAGCGAGGCTGAGACTTCAAATTCCGCCGTCGGATCTCGCGAGACTCGGATTGTATAAATTCCCCGCTTGCCGCCGCCATCTTCAGTCGGGCTAAGATCAGGGAGGAGGGAGGTTGGGTTTTTAGTGGTGCTGTGTCCTGTCACTCTGTCCTGCTGAGTCCAGTGGTGCTTTGTCCTGTCACTCTGTCCTGCTGAGTCCAGTGGTGCTTTGTCCTGTGCTCTGTCCTGCTGAGTCCAGTGGTGCTTTGTCCAGTGCTCTGTCCTGCTGAGTCCAGTGGTGCTGTGTCCTGTGCTCTGTCCTGCTGAGTCCAGTGGTGCTGTGTCCTGTGCTTTGTCCTGCTAAGTTCATTGTTATTTAAAAATTATAAAAAAAATTGTACAAAAATAATAAAAAAAAATTATAAAAAAATTATAAAAAAAATTCTACTGCAATATATAAATACGTTCACTGTTCCTGCAGTCCAGAAATATTAGTACTGCAATATTAAACTACGTTCACTGTTCCTGCAGTCCAGAAATATTATTACTGCTATATTTAACTACGTTCACTGTTCCTGCAGTCCAGAAATATTAGTACCAGAGATTAAACTACGTTCACTGTTCCTGCAGTCCTGAAATATTAGTACCAGAGATTAAACTACGTTCACTGTTCCTGCAGTCCAGAAATATTAGTACCAGAGATTAAACTACGTTCACTGTTCCTGCAGTCCAGAAATATTAGTACCAGAGATTAAACTACGTTCACTGTTCCTGCAGTATAAAGGAATTTGTACTGCTGTATAATCCAGTCCAGTGGTACTGTCCTGTGCCGCATATAATTTTTAAAGCCTTTGCCGGGTGTGTGTGGTTTAGGGGTACGCTCTCTTGTGCTGCATATAATGGAGTACAAAAATTTGGAGGATAAAGTAGGGAGAGATCAAGAACCACTTCCTCCTAATGCTGAAGCTGCTGCCACTAGTCATGACATAGACGATGAAATGCCATCAAAGTCATCTGCCAAGGCCGATGCCCAATCTCCTAGTAGAGGGCATGTAAAATCCAAAAAGCCAAAGTTCACTAAAATTAGCAAAAAAAGAAAATTAAAATCATCTGAGGAGAAACGTAAACTTGCCAATATGACATTTACAACACGGAGTGGCAAGGAACGGCTTAGGCCCTGACCCGTGTTCATGACTAGTGGTTCAGCTTCACCCAAGGATCTAAGCCCTCCTCCCCCCCCCCCTCTAAAAAATTTAAGAGAGTTAAGCTGTCATCAACAACACAGCAAACAACTCTGCCTTCTAAAGAGATGGCATCACAAATCCCCAAGGCGAGTCCAAGGGTGTTGGTGGTTGCGAAGCCTGACCTTCCCATCACTGTACGGGAAGAGGTGGCTCCTTCCACCATTTGCAGCACGTCCTCTGCATATGCTGGAAGGATCACCCACAGTCCAGTTACAGATTTGGCTAATGAAGGTGTCAATGTTGTACACCGGGAGGAGGATATTGATGTAGCTGGCGCTGAGGAGGAACTTGACAAGAAGGATGCTGATGTGGTTATCTTAAATGAGGCACCAGCGGGGGAAACAGTTGTTGTTCATGGAATGAAAAAGCCCATCGTCATGTCTGGGCAGAAGACCAAAAAATCCACCTCTTCGGTCTGGAATCATTTCTATCCCAATCCGGACAACAAATGTATCGCCATATGTACCTTATGTAAAGCTCAAATAAGCAGGGGTAAGGATCTTGGCCACCTAGGGACATCCTCCCTTATACGTCACCTGAATAACCTTCATAGTTCAGTGTTTAGTTCAGGAACTGTGGCTAGAACCGTCAGCAGTCCAGGGACACCTAAATCCCTTGGTCCTGTTGTATCCACACCAGCAACACACTCCTCGTCAATTTCCTCCATGATCTCGATCAGAGATAGTCCTGCTGGCCATGTCACCGGCATGACTGAGTCCTCTTCAAACCGGGATTCATCCGGAGGATCCTGCAGCGGTACGCCTACTACTGCCGCTGCTGCTGTTGCTGCTGGTAGTCGGTCATCTTCCCAGAGGGGAAGTCGTAAGAACGCTACGTCTTTCACTAAACAGTTGACTGTACAACAGTCATTTGCCATGAGCACCAAGTACGACAGTAGTCATCCTATGGCAAAGCGTATAACTGCGGCCGTAACAGCTATGTTGGTGTTAGACGTGCGTCCGGTGTCCGCCATCAGTGGAGTGGGATTTAGACGGTTGATGGAGGTATTGTGTCCCCGGTACCAAATCCCGTCGAGATTCCACTTCACTAGGCAGGCGATACCCAGGATGTACAGAGAAGTACGAAAAAATGTCCTCAGTGCTCTGAAAAATGCGGTTGTACCCACTGTCCACTTAACCACTGACATGTGGACAAGTGGTTCAGGGCAAACTAAGGACTATATGAATGTGACAGCCCACTCGGTAGATGCATCGCCTTCCGCAGCAACAGCAGCAGCAGCATCGGTAGCAGCATCTCCAAAACGCCTGCTCGTTCCAAAGCGGGCAATGTTGTGTATCACCGGTTTTAATAAGAGGCACAATGCTGACAACCTCTTAGAGAAACTGAGGGAAATAATCTCACAGTGGCTTACCCCACTTACACTCTCCTGGGGATTTGTGGTGTCGGACAACGCCAGTAACATTGTGCGGGCATTACATATGGGCAATTTCCAGCACGTGCCATGTTTTGCCCACACAATAAATTTGGTGGTGCAGCATTACCTGAAGAGTAAGAGGGGTGTGCAGGATATGCTTGCGGTGGCCCGCAAAACTTGCTGGACACTTTCGGCATTCTGCCACTGCCTACCGCATACTCGAACAACATCAAAAAAACCTGAACCTGCCCTGCCATCACCTCAAACAAGAGGTTGTGACGCGCTGGAACTCCACCCTCTATATGCTGCAGAGGATGGAGGAGCAGCAAAAGGCCATTCAAGCCTACACAGCCACCTACGACATAGGCAAAGGAGTGGGGATGCGCCTGAGTCAAGCGCAGTGGAGACTGATTTCCGTGTTGTGCAGGGTTCTCCAGCTGTTTGAACTTGCCACACGAGAAGTCAGTTCCGACACTGCCAGCTTGAGTCAGGTGATTCCCCTGATCTGGCTGTTGCAGAAGCAGCTGGAGAAAGTGAGGGAGGAGCTGTTAAAGCATTGCGATTCCACAAAGCATGTGGCTCTTGTGGATGAAGCCCTTCGTACGCTTTGCCAGGATCCGAGGGTGGTCAATCTTTTAAAGTCAAAGGAATACATTCTAGCCATCGTGCTCGATCCTCGGTTTAAAGCGTATGTTGTGTCTCTGTTTCTGGGGGACACAAGTCTACAGCGGTGCAAAGACCTGCTGGTCAGGAGATTGTCCTCTGAAGAGGACCGTGACATGCCAACAGCTCCTCCTTCGTTTTCTTCCACACCTGTGGCTGCGAGGAAACAGCTGAGATTTCATAAACGACCCGCTGGCGGGGATGCTGAGAACATCTGGTCCGGACTGAAGGACCTGCCAACCATTGCAGACATGTCTACTGTCGCTGCATTGAATGCTGTCACCATTGAAAAAATGGTGGAGGATTACTTTGCTGACACCATCCAAGTAGACATGTCAGACAGTCCTTATTCATACTGGCTGGAAAAAAAGGCAGTTTGGAAGCCCCTGTACAAACTGGCTCTATTTTACCTGAGTTGTCCCCCCTCCAGTGTGTACTCGGAAAGAGTTTTTAGTGCAGCGGGGATCCTGGTCAGTGAGCTGCAAAGGAGATTGCTTCCGCAAAACGTTGAGAAGATGATGTTCATAAAAATGAATTATCAATTCTTCAATCAAGACCAGCACTGGCCTCCAGAGACTACAGAGGGACCTGTGATTGTGGAGTCCAGCAGGGACGAATTGATAATGTGTGAGGATGAGGAAGTACACACTGAAGGGGGCGAGGAATCAAAGGATGAGGATGAGGACGACATCTTGCCTCAGTAGAGCCAGTTTAGTTTGTACATGGAGAGATTAATAGCTTTTTTTGTGTGGGGGCCCAAACAAACCAATCATTTCAGCCACAGTTGTTTGGTAGGCCCTGTCGCTGAAATAAATGGTTTGTTAAAGTGTGCATGTCCTATTTCAACAACATAAGGGTGGGTGGGAGGGCCCAAGGACAATTCCATCTTGCACCTCTTTTTTTTCTTTGCCAGCTCATTTTGTGGGGGTCCAAACAAACCAATCATTTCAGCCACAGTTTTGTAGGCCCTGTGGCTGAAATAATTGGTTTGTTAAAGTGCGCATGTCCTATTTCAACAACATAAGGGTGGGTGGGAGGGCCCAAGGACAATTCCATCTTGCACCTCTTTTTTTGGCATTATGTGCTCTTTGGGGCCTAGTTTTTCAAACTGCCATCCTGTCTGCCACTGCAGTGCCACTACTAGATGGGCCACGTGTTTGTGCCGCCCACTTGTGTCGCTTAGCTTAGACATCCAGCTACCTCGCTGCAACCTTTTGGCCTGAAAACAATATTGTGAGGTGTGAGGTGTAGGCTGGAAATTAAAGGATTTGATTGTTATTGAATGCTATTGAGGTTAATAATAGCGTAGGAGTAAAAAAAAAAACAAAAAAACTGTTTTTTAGCACTTTTTATGCTTTTTTTAAAAAAAAAAATCAGAACCCAAAACCCTAAATCAGAACCAAAAACTTGAGTGGGGTGTTTTGGCAAAACAAATCAGAACCCAAAACCTCAAGCTAATCAGAACCCAAAACCCAAAACACTAAAAGTGGCCGGTGTACACCCCTAATATATATATAGTAGAGTGTAATAGCATTTTATTTAAATAATGTCAAAAATCTGGCACTCTCCATTTAAAAAAAACCCATATAAAAGCCTACACAAGCTCCTTACCTGTTACTCAATATGGGTAAATCTACTGCTCCTTCAGAAATTGTAAAATAGACAGAGGGAGGTGGAGGGGAAGGGGGTTTTGCTGCTATAAGGAAAAAATCCAGGCGCTCCACGTAAAATATACCTTGTGAATCTTAGATGGGGGGAGGGGTGAATTTAGGGGTTATCAGAACTTTTCCATATCTTTCTGTGAAAACTCCCTATGAATGTCTTTGCCTACTCCGCCAGTGGCACTTATGGCATATGTTCAGGTATTATACTAGGCAAAGGTAGGAAAGAGCAGGGCCGCCAAGAGGGGGGGGGAGCAGGTACTAATTACCCGGGCCCGCCAGGGGGCCCGGGCCGGGCCCTCACTTGCAGCATGGCACAGGGGGATGAAGGACGTAAGGGGGGGCAAATTCAGCATGGCACAGGAGGATGAAGGAAGGAAGGGGGGGCAAATTCAGCATGGCACAGGGGGATGAAGGAAGGAAGGAGGGGCAAATTAACCATGGCACAGGGGGATGAAGGAAGGAAGGGGGGGCAAATTCAGCATGGCATAGGGGGATGAAGGAAGGAAGGGGGGGGCAAATTCAGCATGGCACAGGGGGATGAAGGAAGGGGGGCAAATTCAGCATGGCACAGGGGGTTGAAGAAAGGGGGGCAAATTCATCATGGCACAGAGGGATGAAGGAAGGGCAGCAAATTCAGCATGGCGCAGGGGGATGAGGGAAGGGAGGGCCAATTCAGCATGGCACTGGGGTTGAAGAAAGGGGGGCAAAGGCAGCATGGCACAGAGGGGATGAAGAAAGGGGCAAAAGCAGCATGGAGGGCGCAGTGCGATCATAAGGGGACATAGCGTGGTGATGATAAAGGGGCACAGTAATGTGTGTAATGGCACAGGGAGCTTTTGGCAATGTAGTGTGTGTGAGGTAGATGGTGGCTAATTAATGGTTGCTATTTTGTTTGCGGGGCAATGGGAATACTATTATTTTAATGTTGGGGCTGGAGGAAGGCCTAATTATTAATCATGGGTGCTATTGATTTAACGGTGGGCTGGTTGTAACTTTCTAAATGTAGCCATTTTTTATCCAAATAGGGTCTCCCAACATTCCAGGTGCCAGACAAGCCGCAACTAAAGAAACCTGCAGCCACATGGGATGAAAGTGAGAAGAACAGGTAGGAGAGAGCAGGAGAGTGTGTGAAATGTTGTGATTCTAGTGGGACAATGTGAATTTTTGGTGAGTGTTCTGACCAATGTAAGGTACAGGCCAAGACTGTGAACTGTGTGTACACACTGCATTCTTTGTGTATTAAACTGTGGTGCTAGATGTGTTGAAAGTCAGGAGTGCTTGGACATATGTGATGCTCCGGTGAATTCAGGGGCTAGCGCTTTTCCCCACCAGGCATGCCCCAATGATGCATAGCAAAGTCCCCAATTGTATGACCACACCCACTTCCAATTTTGAAAGTTAAAACATTTTGCAAGTTAAAAAATGTAAAAAAATTTGCAAGTTACATTTTTTTTAGGGACGGCCCCATGAATTTGTTGTACCGGGGCCCTGAATTCCTCTTAGCAGCCCTGGGAAAGAGTATCCATTGCAAATTTGGATAATTGTGGCCAGTGGTGAAGCCTATTCAGCCACTATTCAAGGGGAGGACAACCTGGATGAAAGTATGATTGGGCAATTTATGTTTGTTTCTAACTTCAGAATCATTCCCATCAGTATAGATTGTTTTGCACAGGTGTTGATATATTTTCTCGTTCTCTTATAGTTTTGTGACAGTTTAATGAATTTCATTAGTACATTCATTGCCACGAGGTTGTTGTGACCACACTGGAGCATTTTTTTCTCTGACACATTTTGTTTTCTTCCTCTACGAATGACTGAAGACTTTGTGTAAGCCTTTCTTGACAATACAAAAGCACAGACTCCCTTTCTGTTGAGGCAAAAATGACCCAATTTTACGCTTGCAGCTGGGATCATCTCTTTTCTTGATCATTTCTACAGGCTTAACAGTGTGAAGGCATATCAGCCTCCTGTGTGCTTCCACTTCTAATTCTTCACCACCAACAATAACTTTGTCTTTTATTTGTATTTCATTCTTGACAAATGTTAGTTCTTGCCTCCCATCATCAATATGGATCAGCGAGAGAGAGCAGCAGTCTGTCAGTGATCATCCTCATTATCCTGCTACATACAGCAAATAAAGGGTAAAAAGTCACAATAATCACTGCTAACACATTTGGTTACATCACCAAAAATGGGCAGCAGTTTACAAATCCATAGTTAGTTACTATTACCTTGGAAAGAAAAATGCATTTCTCACTGATTTAGGATGTAGCATTACACAGTTATTAACAAACTGAAGTAGGTATTATGCCATCCGACTATTAGTACCTTTCTTATTTAAGATGTATATGTCTAACAGAGACAGTTGTGCGTGTTTATTTGTTCATGCAAAATTTCGAACATAGCATAAAATGTTACAATGTATGAGACAATGAATGCATATATACATGAATCACAAATCTTGTTTGATATAATGACAATGTAATAATAAAATAATATAGCACTGGGAATGTGTCAGTCTTTCATACAGTGAACACTTGTCAGTGTCAATACAGAATTTAGGACAGTCTTTTGGAGCTCAGTGTAAATAGTTATCTGTAATATTTTCAATTATATTTTTGATTCAATGTTAGGGGGAATGCAAAATTCCAGTTTTCTTTCTACAGTGAGTATACCATCATCAGCAGCTATTTATATAGCACCACTAATTCTGCAGCGCTGTACAGAGAACTCACTCGCATCAGTCCCTGCCCCATTGGAGCGTACAGTCTAAATTCCTTAACATACACACACACACACACACACACACACACACACACACAGACCGAGAGAGACTAAGGTCAATTTAATAGCAGCCACTTAACCTATTAGTATGTTTTTGATGTGTGGGAGAAAACCAGAGCACCCGGTGGAAACCCACGGAAACACGGGGAGAACATACAAACTCCACACAGATAAGGCCATGGTCAAGAATCAAACTTATAACCCCAGTATTGTGAGGCAGAAGTGCTAAAGCTGGGTACACACTACACAGTTTTCATCCAATAATCGGCTAAATCAGCCGACATATGACTGCTCATTCAAAATTCGGGTCAGTGTGTGCTGTGACACGATGGTCGAAAGTCTGCCCAAATGGACGATTGTCGCCTCATTTGGTTGGTCGCACCGTTTAATATTTTTGTTCCAATCTCGTTACCGTTGTGTAGTGTGTATAAACTTCCGACCGATCCACAACAGTGAGTATGAAATTACAGTCATTGCTCACGACAACATTCCTGTAAAAAGTCGCTAAAGGGATGTCCGCTCTTCCCTTTATCGTCCTAAACAAGACTAGTGTGTATGTAGTCCATGGACCGAGCGATCGGAACATTGATCGCATGTAAAATCGCTCGGCATAAAAAGTTGGTTGAAATTTCTGTAGTGTGTACCCAGCTTAACCATTAAGCCACTATGCAATTAAGGCTTCCACGTTCCTCTTTCTTGGTGTGTACTGTCTCTGTTTGACATATACATCCTATATAATAAAGGTACTAATAGTGGTGCTACGGGCTTAATACCTACTTTACTTTGTTGTTTTTCCTGGCTGGAGTGGATAACTGCACAGTCCCTTCCCAATAGTCCACCCCCTTCCTTTCTCCCTCTAATCCCCCAATTGAGTGTTTTCCTACACCTTGAGTGGCAGCCGTATTATACCGTACTATTACAAGGACAGCGCGCTTTCCATTTTATAACATAGCTACTGGTAGATTTTCTCTGCTCATGTACTCAGTCATGCATAACTACTGTAGATTTCCATCTAGTTGGAAGATCATAAATACTCTGATGTAGAGGAAATTGTTCTATCTTTTTAACATAGTAAGAGAATTTATTCTGTAATATGATCTTTGTAAATGGGCAAAGATTTTCCTTAACATCACTATTATGCACTCAAAGTCTGGTAATGGTGCAAGCATTAACAGGTAATATCTGGTATTAACCTGACCACAAGAAAACAACTACATCTGAGCCATCGTCAGCAGTAACTTTTTCAGTCTTTGGCTGTTTGGAGGACAAACATTGGTCGGTTTTGTGATTTATTCAAGCACACATTTCATTAGCTGTACAGAAATATAAAGTGGAATAGCAATGTTTCACTTTTTCTTTTCTTTAAAAGTATTGAGTTCAAAGGTGAAGAGAATGATGATAACTGCAATGATGATGATAACAATGGTACCTGTGGCTGGAACTTTGTTTGGAAACCATATTCATCCTGTGAGAGGTGAAATCTATATATTGACAGTGATCATTCTCACTAGAGCAGATATATATTGTGGCATAAACTAGAGTACAAAAATTGTCACAAGTCTTCTCACTGTTAAAGTGTATGCTCTTGAATCCAGCATAAATCTAGCTGCTTCTGAGGACACTGTGCCCAGTGATACAGAACACCCTGTTGGTCACAATCAGTGACACTGCCCCACCAGCATTCTGGCCTCTGAAGACAAGGACTATCTTTCTCTCATAGTGGACTAGGTTCCTCTCTGCAGAGATTTCAACATTTATGGCCATCACTGATAGAAGGCGTCTACAGTCTGGTAGTTCTTTTCTGGCCAGTATTAGATGGTAGAGTTGAAACATGCCAGGAAGAATAACCAGTTTGGTTACAGTTTACAAATAAGCAAGGAGATTATTCTGTAGAATCATTTCAAACTCAGCAGAAGTCAAATTTTCTGCAAACTTTTCAGTCACTGCCCATAAAAACACCAGCTAAAATTTGACAAAGCTGCAGCTGGGTATCTCGACTGGAAAAAGCAGTGACCTTCTCTTGGCCTCCCTGGATTCAGGACAGTATTGCTTTTAGTCCCTGTTGGCTTCTATCCTTTTATATGATAAACATCAACTCATAGTTGGCATAAACCAGAATTGGTGCAGTCACTAGTTTCTCATTCTACAATTTAAAGGCTTAAGGTACTCCAGCTTTGCACAGCTTCAATGTTGGCAGGCTGAAGGACACATATGAGGCACTAGTTACATGACCCAAGTATGATATTTCTTTATGGAAAGCTAAATGCTCAGTGAGTTCATCATAACTCTTGGAGAAGATAGATATGTCATGTTATATCAGGATGTTTTAAAAATGTTGATCTCATAGGCACTTCTTGATTAGAAGGGGCTAGTCATCTCTGTGGGCGCAGATGTTAATTTGGTGTCATAACCCACACAGAACCACAGCCGTCTGCATTTTTTTACCAGTAGAATGAGCACTGCTCAGAAACTTTTACTCTCTCTAAACAACTGAGCATTCAGCATGCATCTCAATAGCCCCCTCACATCCTCATGCACTGCAGGACCAATGTGATGTTACTATTACTGTGTTGAGGATGTGTAGATGTGTGGATAGGATATGAGATCACATCAATGCACCCAAGTCATCATCACTTTTGGGAAATATGTAATGGTGTTGGGCCTACCCCTCCTTATGGAGCTGCCAGTAGTCTTAGCAGTCTTAGTCAAAGCAGGATGACTGTTCAGAAAAAGACTTGACCCAATCTTGGTCTTGACAGTCAGGAAACATAGTAATCTTCTTATCCAGAAGCCTATTAAAAACATAGCCCTCTTAGGGAGGACTTTTTTTCGAGCTGCACCCACTTTGTGGAATTCCCTACCTCGCACAGTAAGACTTTCCTCTAGTCTTCAAACCTTCAAGCGTTCTCTGAAAACCCACCTCTTCAGACAAGCTTATATTATTCCTCAACCAGCATCTTAATCTCTCTAGGTTACCCTATTACCACTCTCTATACAGCTAACACAAGACAACAACTCTCTGACCAACATTGCTGTGTGACTGATCACACAGCCCACTCAATACTTTCTACCTTTGCATTCTAGCTGGTCCAATGTGCAATATGATGTAGCACATGCCCCAGTGTTTCAAACTCCCATTGTCTCATAGATTGTAAGCTTGCGAGCAGGGCCCTCTTACCTCTCTGTCTGTATGGATTACCCAGTATTGTCTTATATATGTTTGTTCCCAATTGTAAAGTGCTGCAGAATTTGCTGGCGCTATATAAATAAATGATGATGATGATAGTCCTGGTGCCATGGCTCACTTATCGGAATGCTTTTGTTTTCAGCGAGCGGCTAAAAGAATAGGACAAATCACAATGGTAATCCAAATTATTTAACGTAAAACTAGTTTTGATATACAGAATGTTATAAAGTTGGAAGGGCATTCTTTTTTTAAAGTATCACTAATCATTCAAACATTGTATTAAAATGTATGAGCAACCATGTATTGAAACCTATTAAAGAGTCACTGATCTAGATCAATAATTACAGCCTATGAAACATTGAAATTAATGAGCTGGTGCATCTTGCAATATTAATATGTAGGAGTGCACTGCATGCTCCTACACCAGCAATGGCTCTAGTTAAAGTTTAGCTAAGTTCGTGGAAATGCTGCAATTATTTTGTATGTGTTCACCTTAGAAAAGCATAAATAATAGATGATGGATACTGCTCATTTACTTAAAAAAATATAGAAACTAAAAAAAAAGTTTACGGCTCTAGTAATTTGCTGAACTCAACCTGAACTCAATCGGGCCTCAGTTTAATATTAAAGGTAATGGTTAATATCTACATGTGAGTTTGAGACTGTGTGAAATAGGAACAAACTAATGAGCTGGAACAATATATGAACTTAAGAGAGTTGGATCACAGACTTAGCAGCATCTACATAATAGGTCAACCTCACCCACCACTACTACTATAAACCATTTTATGATCAGAGAATTATATTTAAAAAAATATGTGTCTAAATATCAGAATTTAATATAACAGGCTAGAAGTAGACAAGGTGGAAAATGATTAAGCTGCGTTTTTCTTGCCGAATATTTTCACCTCCATACTGTCAGATGTATTGTACAGCATTTTGGAGGACAAAACTAAAATCGCTAAAATCGCCAGTGAAATATGATGATTTTAAAACACCTAAACCACCAGCAGTTTAGTCAAAATCACCAAAAAAAGGCAGCTTATTTTTAGACCTGCTTCTTATAGGCTAGATAATGACATTTCACAATCTTGCCATTCCTAACATTAGAGGAGCCTCAATTAATTTATGTATTATGGGGCAATCATTATTTATTGACCAAAGGTTCAAAATTTATTTATAATGAACTTATGGAGGCAATTTTATTTTATAATGAAATAAAGGGGACAATATTATTTGACTGCTTTAGGGGGCAATAATTAATTATGACAGGGCAACATTTATTACTTCATGATGGATGCACCATTCATACTGCACACTTGTGGCCCTACAGGTGCAAACATACACATAAGCACAGTTATAATCTTTAACATCGCAGACTGGTAAACTCGAAAGCTTGGGATTGGATTCTAAGATGGTTGAATGGATAAGATCTTGGTTGTAGGATAGAAAACAGAGAGTTATAGTAAATGGAGTGTATTCACAGGAGGGAAAGGTTACTAGTGGAGTACCCCAAGGATCTGTACTTGAACCAGTGCTTTTTAATGTCTTTATTGGTGGTGTTGCAAATGGTTTAAATGGGAAAGTATGCATTTTTACAGATGACACAAAGATATGTAACGGGGTATATACCTCAGGAGGGGTAAAACAAATGATCGATAATCTAGGTAGACTAGAGGAATGGTCAAGAGAGTGGCGATTACAGTTTACTGGCAAAAAATGCAAAATCATGCACTTAGGTCTCAAAAACCCAAAGGCTAAATACAGTATTAATGGCACTATAATGGAAACTACTGAGGGAGTAATGGATCTAGGAGTCACTATTTCAGTTGACTTAAAGGCGGGTAAACAATGTAACAAAGCAATTAAGAAGGCAAGTCAGGTGTTTGGTTGCATAGGGAGAGGAATCAGTAGCAGAAAGAAAGAAGTAATAATGCCACTGTATAGGTCATTGGTGCGGCCTCATCTAGAATACTGTGTCCAGTTCTGGAGGCCATATGTCCAGAAGAATATAAATAAATTAGAGACTGTACAAAGAAGGGCAACTAAAATGGTGCATGGCCTACAGTACAAAACTTACCTGGAAAGACTTAAGGATCTTGATATGTATAGTTTGAAGCAGAGAAAGGAACATGGGAACATGATGGAAACTTTCAAGGGTTTTAGCAAAGTACAGGAGGGAAACATTCTTCAAAGGAAGAGAAATATTAGAACACAAGGACAAGCACTGACACTGGAGGGTAGTAGGTTCAGAGGAAATTTGAGAACAAATGACTTCACAGAAAGGGTAGTGGATATGTGGAATAGCTCCCATTAGAGGTGGTTGAGGCTAATATAGTAGAGCAATTTAAACATGCTTGGGATAGACATAAGGATATCCTTACAAAGAATATAAGTCGAAAAACGTTTGAGGTTACCATAGGGTTAAAAATTTGGCAGACTAGATGGGCCAAGTGGTTTTTATCAGCTGTCAAATTCTATGTTTCTATGAGGATTAATTATCATTAAAATTAAGTATTTTAAATAAAGACAATTTATATTGTTTAAGTTAAGTGCACATTAAAGAGAAAACGTATACACATTCTAGTACTTATCCCAGAACCCTTTTTGTTTTTTTTAGATTTCCACCCATATTAGACGGCTAGCAGACAATTTATGAGTTAAGTCTGTGACTTATATTTTAAAAAAAACTTCTTTATAAACAATGGCTCACTGGTTTATGCACGCTTCTTTAATGTTGAACTGCAGGAAACACATTATATAGAGTCAATCTGCAATATATAAAACACAAAACAAGATCCAATGTATCTCGCAGCCGAATACACATAGTAACATAGGAACTACATAGATCACAATGGACCTGAATCATGAAGGAACTTAGGCAAGAAATTTCTTACTTAAGTACCCTGGACAAAACCATGTTAAAATGCAACGGGTGAAAATTAGTTTTCTATGTTGCACACAGGGCTGGATTAACCCGAGGTCTAACTGGGCTATAACTGGGCCCCCTTAGCCCAGGGGCCTACATTCCCTTAATCCGGCCCTGGTTGCACATAAGTTAAATACTGGCTGTTTTTTTCATGTAGCACACAAATACTTGATAGCTTATTTGTACACTGAAATTTAAAGTTGATATTTGTGTGCTACATGAAAAAACAGTCAGTATATAACTCATGTGCAAAATAGAAAACTAATTTTCACCCCTTGCATTTTAAATGGCTTTGTCCTGGGGACTTAAGTAAGAAATTTCTTGCCTAAGTTCCTTAATAAATCAGGCCCAATGTGCATTACAAAATTTTGGCACTAACGAAGTGAACAGGCCATCCAGGAAACACATTATTTAATTCCCAATTTAATTCATTTAAATGTCAATTTCTCCATGAAGATTGTTAATTTACATTGAAATTATTTGAACATATGCATAGGAATAAAATGGAGATGAATGAAAAGCAGGACCCAGTTTCATTCGATCTCCTAGTTTTAAAAATAGTATGAACTCCTGGGAAATCCTTTGTTCCACTCTGTTGCTGGTGACAACAACAAAGAACCTGTTGACTGATTGATTCCAGAACAACTTATATAATATCTGAGATTTGATTCATTTAAGGTCTAGTCAGTGGTCCAAGTGGGAAGTTAGAAGTGCAGGTATGGAAATGTTACATTTTTCCATTACAATAGAAAATAACCCTCTACCTCACCTTCCTACACACTTACTTTCTTTCAGCTGTGTTGTGTAGGAGAGTCTCTTGCAGGCTGCACTTGACAGCAAGTTTTAGCCCGAGGGGCAAAACTCAACATTTTAAAGAAAAAAAATGCAGGCGACCCAGTGACCCAGCCCAAGGTAGCCCACAATGGGGCTGGCCCAGGGGGCAGATGTCCCCATGCCCCCAGCCCAGCCTCCCTCTGCTTGCTAGTCACCCACACAGGGAGGGCAGATCTAGAGACACGGGGGGAGGGAAGGGCAGACACACACACACACACACACACACACACACACACAAACACACACACACACGCAGGGAGGAGATATATATTGGACTCTGGACTAAATATTATTACATAAGATAGTAGTTAGCCTGATTCACATTATACAGTGTTTTATTATTTTATTGTTTTATTGATTATTCATATTTTGTTTTATTTACCATTTAGCCTATATTTTAGTTTATGCTGTTAATATTATTTAATTTAACTGAATTCATATTCAGGTCAGGTTTGCATTTGTAGTATGTTGCATGTTAACCTAAAGAGTAAATAAAATTTTCATGCACAGTATAAAAACTTAGTTATTGCAAAAACAAAATAATATACAATAAGAAGTACAGCTGTGGTCCCTGTGCTATAAATCCAGTGGATTGTGTGGGTGCTGTGTTTGTTAAGTGGATTTTTGGAATTCTGAGTAATTCAATGCGCAGCAACACATCAGTATGACATGCAATCAATTCTTTCTAGTAACATGTGCACAGAAGAAACAGCTATGCTGATGTAAATGAAATGTATTGACTGCACTTCATACTGAAAGATGGCGAAAGATAGTGCTGTTGTCACGTTTACATAGCCTGTCTGTCCAATCCCTTTGCTGAAAGCTTACATTATAATACAATGGCAGAGTGCCACAGCTTCTCTATACTGCATCACTCTGGAAGCTGCTGGAGAAGTACTAGGAGCAGAGCTCAGAAGCTTCCAGCTTTATACCTGTCAGTGATTGGCTGAAGGCTATTTGGTAATGGAAATGTCCTGTACAGTTTAGTGGATTCACACACAAGGGCATGACCAGTGATTAGAGATGTTCCAAGTTGTTAGTTTGTTCAAACTTGCTTGAAAAATCACAATAAATTCTCACACTTTATATAGACTAAAGAATTTGAGCTAAATTTGAGCAATGCAAGTATACAAGTTCAAGCTCAAATGGCTACATTATGTTTAAGCTGAAACAGTAATGCTTGCAGTTCAAAAAAACCCACTGAAAAATACAAAAAAGTGTGTCCGCTTGACCTTAAACAGGCAACATTTTATACTTATAACTATAATAACATGGCAACATACTGTTTATTTCAGTGCTTGGAATGGGGGTGTATATGGTATTACATACTTGCCAACGCTCCCGGAATGTCCGGGAGACTCTCACGAAATTCGGGAGAGTGTGGCAATCTCCCTGCTCTGCCCACTTCTTAGTGAAGTGGGCAGAATTCGGTTCAAACGCTCGAATCACCCGGAATTGCGGCGTTTCGGTGCCAAATGACGCGATTTATGGAGTCCTGCCCCCTGCACACCCACCTTCCTCCCAGAAGCCCATTAGAAAATGTTGGTAAGTATGTGGTATTATGCCATGCCACTACTTCTCCTACTGCCTCCAATGTAAAACTATTAAATTTCACTTACATTTTTCATACTGTGCCTTCTAAATATTTGACCACTGATTTATTTTTTTTACCATATTTTGTTTTAACTGCGATCTGTGAGCTAGAACTTAAAACTTAAAACTCAAACTTTGAACTGCAATTTCGAACCTCAAACAGCGAACCTAAATAAAAGCAACCCGAAAAGTACAAAAGTTCCACTACCAGCCAAACAGGATCAATTTCAAACAGGTTCGATAAACTAGAGCATCTCTACCAATGATGTCAATGCAAATTTAAAGGGAAAGAACTGACCTGTTTTGCCTTACAATCTGTGCTTTCTGATCTAAATGAGCCGTCTTTTGTGGTATCTGACATATTAACAAAGATGCTGTGCAGAATCCACACAAAACTAATCAGGACATTTTTGCGTCATACCTCATGTATGTATACCTAATTTCCAGTCCCAGGTTTTAAGCATTTTTCCACTTTTCTGAAAATGTCGATGTTTTTCAAGTGACTGACTGTACAGTATAATATCTTTTTCTGTCTATTAAATTATATTCTTACCATTCATTGGTGTTCCCTATCTGTTATAAGTTAATATATATTAAAGAAGAGTACTTAAAGTACAAAATCGACATTAAGGGGCAGATTGAATTGTAAAAAAAACGCAGCGTAGTGTCCTGGAATGACCACGAGACATTACGCGGCATTTTTTTTAGTGAAATATCCGCTAAATTTTCCCCATAGAGATGCAAGCAGAAGTGAGCATTATTTTTTACCATATAAACAGTAAAAATGCGCAGCCCCAACATCGCTTCTAATTGAATCTGCCCCTATAACCTTTTTCAGGGACTTTAGTACATAAAGGTACTTTCTCATTTTCATTCTATACATCATATTTTGTTTTTTTTATTTTATGCACTTTTTCATTTTTTTTTAATTTTGGTATTCTCATTCTTTAACATCCTTTATTATGATTTATCCATACTTACCACCTATGTATTATTCCTTCTCACTGTGTTTCCACCTCCTATTTATCAGTTTTTTCACTTATTTTTTTATCGTTCACTTTGAAGTTTTCCAATGATCTTGAGTATATGCTCTTAATCCTTTTACATCATCATATCTACAACTGGTATATTGTAATTTGTTTCTATTTATCCTTTATTACTTACCTGATATCTGCATTACATGTATATACATCACATATGGCTGTTTTTTTTAAATTCATATTCCATTTATATTCTTTACATTATTATAACTCTTTCCATATATTTGTCTCCAATGTTTTACCTAATACCCACATGTCTTATAATGGGTTATAATCCATAGCAAAAACATTGCTCTATTTGAATTTATCATAATTAGATCAAGGTTAAGGTAATCCTTATTCTCTCAGTTGGATTGGTTAAGGTGCTTTGTAACTTCTTTTTATGTTCATTGGCTACATCTTATGTCCATTTAAGTTACTCGTTTTGTGATTGGTGAATGTGAGTATAAAGTACTTTCCATTACAACAATCTTGTCATCCCTTGATAAAGCTTTGGCGAAACGTACGTTGGGCATACGTCATAATGTTGTTCATGACGTTTTAAACCAGGAAGTAGTACCCGTTCAGCGGCTATGTAGCCAATCGGAACAGACTGCTGTTTCTCCCCAATACAATTATTCAGCTACTATTAGATAGCTAGGTGTGTATAAGATATTGTTAGCTGACGGTTACATCTTTTCTTTATACCTCCAGTTAGTTTCAGGGTCCTCTTTCTATGCGCAATCAATGTAATGGGAATTAACAAGCCCAATATTACATAAGTGAATCAACAGACATTTCATTACCATATATATGGCTTTAGAGGGTGTTTTATCTACCCTCACCCTCATTAATAAACCACAAGTGACTATACACACCCTATAGATGGGTGCATAAGATCTGTCACCTCTTTTCAATCTATTACAAATTGTTGGGGGAGCACATAATATACACATATGCAGTGTCAGTGGCGCACGTAGGGGGGGTTTCTGAGTCTCCAGAAACCCCACCCCCTGCGCTAACTAAGTGGCCGCCATAGCGGCACTATCCTATACAGCAGCCGCGGCGCTGTCAAAGAAGCGTCCGCGGCGGTGCTGTATTGTATACAGCACCGCCGTGGACGCTTCTTTGACAGCGCCGCGGCTGCTGTATAGGATAGTGCCGCTATGCGCCCCCCCCCCTGACAATCCTGCGTGCGCCCCTGAGTGTATTATTATGTTTCGATCATCAATGTAAATCAAACAACATCTGATATAAAACAATGATAATGAGATTGATCCATTTATATATATTATAATAGATAGCTTTTAGCACAGCGGTTACTACTAAATGGTTTGATATTTTATCCTATATTATTCCTTCACATCTTTTCATTTTTCACTATCTCTTTTTTGTTTATATATTTTTTGACAATAAAGGCTGAATGCCCTTCAATACAGATATATCAATATAATTCAAAGACATTTTATTTTTTATGTTAATAACTGAATAAAATGTATATATTTTTATAGATTTAATTGGACCTGGAGTGCTCTTATTAATTCCAACTCTGGTTTCTTGGTGATAAAAATTTGTATCTGTTGGTAGAGCACCCCCTCGTTAAGATAAAGGAATTCCTATAACCCTAATATAATTGAACAGAGGTTGGTCTTCCTCCTTGTGCGTTAACACACCTTTCTCTGTACAGAAAGGTCCAACAGGATTGCATGGCTGGAAGAGGGCTTACGGTCACTTGCTCATTAGCAAAATGTCCATGGAAATTGTTTTGAAACAATACAACTGTATATATGAAAATATCATTTTTGGGTTTAGTTATCCACAGTTGGTAACACCATGGGTTTTCTTTGTTGTATATTGTTAACACAATCACTGTATACTTGCTGGATATTTCTCTACATAAAAAATTCTCAACAATACTCCGATAACCTGTGTCTATTATTAGCAGACAAATGTATACAAAATAATTGCCATCTGTTCTGTTCAGAATCATATTTTTTTCCAAGCTAGATTTAATCATAAGCCAAGAAAAGTCTTGTGAGCATTTATGTGTTGGTACATCCAAATGCTGTTTCATATTGTACCTTAGTTGGCGTCTGTAATATATTTTATTCCTGTTACTGCAACTATAAACAAACCTGCCAGAGAATATCACATATTTCTGGCAACCTCTATGTATAGTATCCAAAGGGAATGTAATAGTGTAGAGTAGTAGAAGTAGAATGCAGAAACTTGCCCATAAGCTTAGACCTTAGTCATCAGAGCCTGATAAAGGGTTCAGGCCACCCTAGGCAAATACGCTCATAGCGCCCCCATCGCCTTCCACACCAGGCTAATTTGCAAAAAGCTCCACTTGGCATTTTAAAAGGGTTGCGTCAATCTTGGTAGCTCATTTTGTTTTCAATAAAATCAGAACTGTATAGCAGAATGGAGGCATGAAGGAGCGCTACTGAGGGTGAAGGTGTGAAGGGGGAGGGGGTTGTCACGTCTGCGCCTATCGCCATCCTTGTCTCTTCTACTTGCTTACCCTCAAGCACCCACCCAAGGATGACTCATGGGGGTATTCAATTAGCTTTGGATGGGTGTTTACGCTCCTTTTTTACGCTTTTTAGCGCTTGTATAGAGTCCGCTCAATTCAATTTCTCCATTTTTCCGCGTTATAGACGGAGCTAAAATATGTAACGCAAATTCACAGCCAGCCCATAGAACAAGTGCAGGCAGGTTATTCAATTGTCATTATTTGCGTTACCTCCTATGCAATGAAATCGCAATTTTACTTTTTTTCCATTGCACCATTGAAGGTGGTGGAAAAGTGTTAAGGTATCCTGAAATTACAATTTTTTTTTTTTTTTGGGGGGGTGGGGATTTAGATAATATATATGGTAAACTTGTCAGAAAATGTATTATGTATATTAAAATAAACTTAAATCCATTTAATTTATATGTACCGTATATACTCGAGTATAAGCCGAGTTTTTCAGCACATTTCTTGTGGTGAAAAAGCCCCCCCTCGGCTTATACTCGTGTGATGCTCCAGGACTCCCAGCACCGGTTACCGCGCATGTGCGGGTTGCAGCAACAGGACATCCTGCAACAGAGCCAGACACGGAGCGCACAGCACATGATCGGGATTTACAACAGCCACACAGTGGTCCCGAGCACATCCATAGCTGCCCTAAACATTGCGTTAACCGTTGATGTGCTCCACCATGTCACCGCCAACAGAGGACAAAGGTGCGCATAAGGACACTGAAACCAGATCTGGGAGCTGCAGCATTCTCGATTATGGCAGTTAAAGCTCATTAACTACCATACCAAGGTAATTGCACAACATCGCTGTACACATACAGAGGACAACAAGAGCAGCATCCATAATCATATTTCCTTCTGACATCCACCAGTGACTGTTTTGTGTATTAAGACATTACAGCTAACTGTCTGCCTACATACAGACTATTGATGATCTATACTGCTCTATCTGCCTATCATTATTGCTATTACTGTGATTGTTTTTGTCGCATGTACTTTGAAATTTACCAGTAGCTGCTGCATTTCACACCCTAGGCTTATACTCGAGTCAATAAGTTTTCCCAGTTTTTTGTGGTAAAATTAGGTGCCTCGGCTTATATTCGGGTCGACTTATACTCGAGTATATACGGTATGTCAAATGACAGTCAAAATACACATTAGTTACATTTCTCAGTCAACTGCCATGAGAGAAGAAGACTGCCATCTGAGAGGTGCTGACTGTGGAAAATGTTGAGAACTTGTGGATTTGTATTTCTTATATTACTATTTTTAATAATCTATTGAATAGACTGATTAATATCTTGATCTAGTTAATTAATATTTGTGTAGTTTTTTTTGTACAGTTTTTTTATTTTGATAATTTAGTAATGGAGCCATTTACTATCACAGTATGGTAGTATATGTATGCAGCATGTATGGAGGAATATGCACATGCTGGTTTGATAGTTGAGGGAGAGGAAGAAAATGTTTGTGAAATTGAGGAGAATGTAGCAGTGCATGTGGGAGCAAGTGAGGGAGAGAATGCTAAGACTCCATTATTTGAGGTCAGGCGTCCGGTCCCCCGACCCTATTGGTACTGCACACGTCGGTTACTTGATGGGGTCCCTGAGGATGAGAGGATAACACTATATCGCCTATCCTCAGATGCTATTTTTTTTTATATGACCTCCTGAAAGAGGACCTGGAACCAACATTCCCCACAAACTATGCTGTGCCAGGATTGGCAAAGCAGCTTAGGACATTGCACTTTCTTGCGTTGGGAACTTTCCAACCAACGTTGTCAGTAATTGTGGGTTTCTCAAAATTGACTGCAAATGATTTGAAATTAGTGTTATTGAGGTTAGTAATAATGTAGGATCAAAAAAAGAGCAAAATTATGTGATTTTAACATATTTTAGCAATTTTTCTAATACAATACAGATCCAAAACCAAAACCAAAACACACGAAACATGAAGCTAATCCAGATCCAAAACCAAAACTTTACGGGGGTTAGTGAGCCTCTCTATTTAAGTTACATGTTTCATAATATTTACTACATGCTGTCAATGAGTAGCACAAAATGCATTGGTTTTGCTCTAATGCTCCTGGATGGTCTGTGCAAATTAAGTGCATGGTTACTCCCTACTCTCGAAGTGTGTCTAGTTGTGCATGTAATCAGAAAGATCTGAAGAATTACATTGGGCAAGGTATAAACATTGCATTAAAAGTTCGACCTCCAAGCCCTTTCATATCATCCTTTTCATTAAATTAAATGTTTCTGCTAAACTAATACTATTCAGTACCACCCTCACCTCTGCCAGCTCAGTCCTGGTACCACTCTGTACAGCAAGGAAAGGCCCTATAAATGCACCCTTTGCCTAATTTCAATAATTTAATCCAGTAAAATGAAATCTACCGTTTGCACTGCTCCAAAAAACTTGGAGCACTCTTGAGCCTACTCCATATTTAACAAGGAATACCTTCACTCACCACAATTCCTCCCATCTGCTGGTGCAAACCTTTGCTCCTCCACAAATTACACCATCTTGCTCTGTAAACCTATATACAGTCAGGTCCATAAATATTGGGACATCGACACAATTCTCATATTTTGGGCTCTATACAACACCACAAGGGATTTGAAATGAAACAAACAAAATGTGCTTTAACTGCAGACTTTCAGCTTTAATTTGAGGGAATTTACATCCAAATCAGGTGAACGGTGTAGGAATTACATCGGTTTTTATATGTGCCTCCCACTTTTGAAGGGACCAAAAGTAGTGGGACAAACTAAACAATCCTACATCAAACTTTCCCTTTTTAATACTTTGTTGCAAATCCTTTGCAGTCAATTACAGCCTGAAGTCTGGAATGCATAGACATCACCACCAGACGCTGGGTTTCATCCCTGGTGAGGCTCTGCCAGGCCTCTACTGCAAATGTCTTCAGTTCCTGCTTGTTCTTGGAGCATTTTCCCTTCAGTTTTGTCTTCATCAAGTGAAATGCATGCTCAATCGGATTCAGGTCAGGTGATTGACTTGGCCATTGCATAACATTCCAGTTGTTAGCCTTAAAAAACTCTTTGGTTGCTTTTGCAGTATGCTTCGGGTCATTGTCCATCTGCACTGTGTCCAATGAGTTCTGAAGCATTTGACTGAATATGAGCATATAATATTGCCCGAAACACCTCAGAATTCATCCTGCTGCTTTTGTCAGCAGTCACATCATCAATAAATACATGGCAACTAGTTCCATTAGCAGCCATACATGCCCACGCCATGACACTACCACCACCATGCTTCACTGATGAGGTGGTATGTTTTGGATCATGAGCAGTTCCTTTCCTTCTCTATACTCTTCTCTTCCCATCACTCTGGTACAAGTTGATCTTTGTCTCATCTGTCCATAGGATGTTGTTCCAGAACTGTAATGGCTTTTTTAGATGTTGTTTGCCAAACTCTAATCTGGTCTTCCTGTTTTTGTGGCTCACAAATGGTTTACATCTTGTGGTGAACCCTCTATATTCACTCTTGTGAAGTCTTCTCTTGATTGTTGACTTTGACACATATACACCTACCTCCTGGAGAGTGTTCTTGATTTGGCCAACTGTTGTGAAGGGGTTTTTCTTCACCAGGGAAAAAATTCTTCTGTCATCCACCACAGTTGTTTTCCGTGGTCTTCCGGGTCTATTGGTGTTGCTGAGCTCTCTGGTGCGTTCTTTCATTTTAAGAATGTTCCAAACAGTTGATTTGGCCACACCTAATGTTTTTGCTATCTCTCTGATGGGCTTATTTTGATTTTTCAGCCTAATGATGGCTTGTTTCACTGATAGTGACAGCTCTTTGGATCTCATATTGAGAGTCAACAGTAACAGATTCCAAATGCAAATGTCACACCTAGTATCAACTCCAGACCTTTTACCTGCTTAATTGATGATGAAATAACGAGTGAATAGCCCACACATGTCCATGAAATAGCTTTGGAGATGATTGTCCCATTACTTTTGGTCCCTTAAAAAGTGGGAGGCACATATAGAAACCGTTGTAATTCCTACACCGTTCACCTGATTTGGATGTAAATTCCCTCAAATTAAAGCAGAAAGTCTGCAGTTAAAGCACATCTTGTTAGTTTCATTCCAAATCTATTGTGGTGGTGTATAGAGCCCAAAATATGAGAATTGTGTCGATGTCCCAATATTTATGGACCTGACTGTACATTGGTGGAAATAAAGTAGCACAGAACTACCAAAGAGGACTTTACCCTGAACCTCAACTTTTTCGCTCTTAGTAAATAAGGTTCATTGCATTTCTTTGATGATGCACCATCTAATGTCCATGATCATTATTGCAGTTGATCTCATAAAATAATGGATACATTTGACATCAGTATTCAACGTCCCAGGATGCATTATGCTTGCTATGTTGATGTTGTTGTTAAGGATCCCAGTATGTATACAACGGAAAGTATTGGTAGCTACTGCAAACTTAGTTTATTTTGAACACAGGTCACACAGGTAATATCAAAAGTCAATGTTAATATAGTGATCACAAGTCTATAGGCACAACAGGTAATGCTGGTGAGATGTATTGCAGGACTCAGAGTCAGACAGACAGGGTCTAATGCAAAATAGTCTGGCACTAGTCTAATGCAGAGGGCAGCTCACAGTAGCGGGTAGTGAACAACCACAATGTATTTGGCAGAATCAGATCATGGTACAAAGGCACACTGGTTCAAACAGGGACTAAAGACTTGGTAATACTGGTATCCGGGTATAACAGAGGGAGTGCAGGTACAAGGAGACTGGATTACCAGGTTAGCCACTGGAGAAGGAGATACTGGAGTGAAGTGCAGATTCAGGTTACCAGGTTTAACAGATGAAGCATGAGACACTGTTTATCAGGCATAAATGGTGAAGTGCAGATTGGTTAACAGGTGACAGGAGGCACGAGATGATCCACTGGAGAGTCATTCAAAGGACGGTCTGGCAAGCCAGGGATCAGATGTTGGGAAAACAACACTGATACTATGGAGTAAGCAGGAGCAAGGTCAAACAAAACCGGGGTCTTGTGTCACACACAAAGATGCAAAATGGTGGAACAGGCAAAGGTCACATAATCAGGAGAACAACAGGCACAAGAACACAGGAGTACTGACACGGACCAGAAGCAGCAAACAATTAATGAAGTGCAAGGAGCAATGTTTGGGGCGGGTACATACGGCAGTGGAGACTGAATACTAGGTTAGTCAGGAGTGGATATCAGGCACAAATGGGGAAGTGCAGATGCAGGTTAACAGGTGACAGGAGGCACCAGATGATCCACTGGAGAATCATTCAAAGTAGGGTCTGGCAAGCCAGGGATCAAATGTCGGGAGAACCACACTGATACTAGGGAGTAAGCAGGAGCAAGGTCAAACAAAACCGGGGTCTTGTGTCACACAAAAAGATGCAAAATGGTGGAACAGGCAAAGGTCACATAATCAGGAGAACAGCAGGCACAAGAACACAGGAGTACTGACACGGACCAGAAGCAGCAAACAATTAATGAAGTGCAAGGAGCAATGTTTGGGGCGGGTACATATGGCAGTGGAGACTGAATACTAATTTAGTCAGGAGTGGATATCAGGCACAAATGGGGAAGTGCAGATGCAGGTTAACAGGTGACAGGAGGCACCAGATGATCCACTGGAGAGTCATTCAAAGTAGGGTCTGGCAAGCCAGGGATCAAATGTCGGGAGAACCACACTGATACTAGGGAGTAAGCAGGAGGAAGGTCAAAAAAACCCAGGGTCTTGTGTCACACACAAGGATGCAAAATAGTGGAACAGGCAAAAGTCACATAATCAGGAGAACAACAGGCACAAGAACACAGGAGTACTGGCAGGGACCAGAAGCAGCAAACAATTGATGAAGTGCAAGAAGCAATGTTTGGGGCGGGTAAATATGGCAGTGGAACAGGTGCAGGTGATGATCAGGAAAGGAGGTTAACTCCTGCAGGCAAGGTGGAAATGTCCAATGTCAAAACAGCAGCACCTCTGGTAGCATAGAGGTAATGTAGGCCAGATACAAATTAGGATCAGAGTCCTAAGAGTTGTGCAATAAGTCTAAAACATATTCAGCTATATTTATTAAAACACCCCAGAGTTCCATTATTTTCAGTCTTGACCCTTTATATGGTCATGGAACTCTACAGTGATGTCTATTATCCAACAATACAAGATATATTATTCTCTATCTGATATGTTTGTCATTGAAAATGAATCCATAATACTAACTACTGCTAGAATGTAAGTACTATTCATTACAGTTTAATCAAAGTCTAGTCTGCATCTTTGCTTTTAATTAAGGCAAGTCCCTCCTGTCCTGCTCCTAGTGTCTCAGCATTGCCCTCTCCCTCTAGAATGTAAGCTCTGACAAGACTGTAAGTTCCAGTAGCTGCCTTCTCTATCCTCTATCTCACATGTGCTCCTCCTTCATCAACCTTGTATGTACTTTTTACATCTGTGATTATATTTTGTAAGATTTGTAAATCTGACTGACCAGAGCTTCAAAGTTATGACTAGAAATACTCAGGCTCGGTTTTCTGAAAACCGAGCTCACACGAACTAAGGGGATCCGGGTAGGCTTGCGAGCTGGCTCGTTGCTTTTGCGCATCCTCGGATCTGAATCAAAACGTCATTGTTGCGTTGTCAGATCTCGCGGGTTTTGTATTCCATAAGTACCTCCCTCCCCAGGAGATCCAGCGCCATTGCTCACACAGAAACAGTGTTCTTGTCACTTGGCAAAAATTGACTGGAAATTATTAGAAATTAATGTTATTGAGGTTAATAATAATGTAGGGATAAAAAAAGAGCCAAATTATGTGATTTTAGCCCAAAAATAGGGATTTTACAAACAAAATCAGGATCCAAAACCAAAACACGCGGGGCGGTTTTGCCAAAACCAAAACATGAAGTTAATCTAGATCCAAAACCAACACCAAAACACGGGGGTCAGTGATCATCTCTAGTTATGACACCTTACAAATAAACAATGTTGATGATGATGATAATAGAAGACATTGCCATTATACAATATGTTTGAAAGTACTTATTGTGTAGAGACAAATGAAGATGCTGCAAAAATGTATGCAAATTTAGTTTTGAACAGGCCATGTTGCAGAAGTACAAAGTTCCGATGATACAATCTTTGAGTTTCCCTTTTATTTTGACATATTCCAATCTATTTTCAAATCGCATTTTGATAAACGAACAGAGTTGGGGTAATCAGTCTTTGTGCTGTTTGGTAAGATTTGGGTAGTAACACTTAAAGCCAAATTCCACAGCTGAAACATGCAAGATTTTGTGGAAAAAGGCAGAACTAGGTAAACATTTCACGTAACAGTTTGACAATTTTGCTCATCTCTAATATTGTGTGTCAGTTACTAAAAACAGCGCAGATGCACTTATGTGTAAAAGCCAAGATCACACAAGCTAGGTACATACTACAGAAAATTTCTCCCGATGCGATATCTTTAACGATTTTACCAGTGACTGGAAGTCCTGATCAGCATGCAGATTCATGTGTACGCACTGACACGATTTTACATAACTTACCTTCAGATCTGTTCTCCTCATCTGTCATAACCATGGGCTGAAAACATCATGACTCTGTGAACTCTATGGAGATCTGCCTACACTGCTGGTCGATACACTTCAGGATTTGCCTGACATTGTTCCATCATTTATAGAGATTTTTAGTTTGGTTATAAAATCAAATGAAAGAATATGATGTGCTTTGTGTTCTATAAAACATGATCGTGGAAGTGTACACACTAATGCAATATCGTGCCTAACAGTTGTTTATCATGTGATTGGCACAACAATCGGGTGAAAAACCTGTAGTGTGTACCTAGCTTAAGTGTTGTCATCGCTGTTGCATATATATGTGGGGTTGAGTATATGACCTTAACTGTTATCTATGCACTTGAAGAGAGAGCTGTACTACCAGAGAGCTACAAAAATAAATTGGTAGATAAGCTATGCTAATTTTAAAATGAGCAAGAAGTTGTTAAGCTGCAATTTCAAAAGGAGACTGACTGCATACATTGTGTGTAATGCTAAACAATGCAAACTAAAGATAAAAATATTTCATACATAAATGGTACATCAAAAAGAATAATGAATTTTTAATGTATCTGGCAAGTGGAAATGTCTACAAAATGCAAATGTTGAATAGTCTGAAATCTGTGACTTCTCCACTGATTGTTTACTTTGGATCATTTGCTTTATTAGAGGAGAGTCAGCATAATGACAGTACACCAGCGATTAGCGATAGTGGTTTATATAACACAAATGCAATATTAACAAATGTGACTTATTACTAGTTGAATTCACTATCTCTGTTCTGTATATTAGACATGTTCTTTGAGACAATTTCATACAGCACAGGCAAGAGAGCTTATTTTCTTCATGAATTGGGAAATCGGTAAAATAAATGAATCTGTTATCAATACCTTGATCAATTTTGCTGCAGTTGAAATCCAGCCAGATAACAGGAAGGGCAATGAGTACCAGAAACATGGTTTGCTGGGTGGAAGTATGTACAATGGTGCCTCCTCATAATCTTACAGAGGGTCATTTACACGCACATTTTCCAACATCTTATTCCACCTCTCCAGCCGTAAGGAGGTGCAAATCATATTAGATAAAAATATAGACATAGGGATATGCATTTTAAAAATATGTCCAAAGCTAAATGAGCTCCATAGTGCTTAGACAGGACTTTGCACCTTGAGTGTATGTTTTACTTCACAAGTGGGTATCAAAATCATTTCCGTTAAGTGGAAAGCATCAAGAAAATTGATGCCTGCTGTAATGTTCTATATAATTGTGAACACACATATATTTCCACACCCCCGCAATAGGTAAAAAAAAAAATAGATAATAATCTAAACATTAGATTGGTTCCAGAAATATTGAATTACACTTTCTGTGTTTCAAAATACTTATCGTATAATTACTTATTATGTGTTTTTGGAACATCAACCATGTAAACTATTTCTCCATAAAAGGAAACATTTTGCAAACTAAACCCCAAACAAACCAGATGGCTGTCAAAATAAAAGAGCATTTCAACTAAGCACATTAAATGAATTGTTTCACCCTTATTAAGCGCTAACTGTATTTTAAGCTACTTTCTTTTTACTAGAAAAGTTAAGTCACTCAGGGGGGTATTCAATTGTTAGCGAAAATCCCGCGCTTGAAAAAATATTACCGTTAATACGGTAATTTGCGCGTAAATACCGTTAATACGGTAATTTACACGCTGGATTTCAGCTCGCAGCTCAGGGAGCTGCGAGCTGAAATTCAGCGAGCAATTACCGTATTACCGGTAATATTTTTCCAGCGCGGGATTTTCACCCGTCTCGCTAACAATTGAATACCCCCCTCAGAGTCTTATTTTGGACTTCATTTAGAGTTGGATGTAAAGACCTGCTTTTTCCATTTCAATTATACTTATGTAATTACTTCTGTGTTTGGAATTGCATGGATCTTAAAATACATCTAAAATAGACCACAAAGATGCATCCAGAGCAAGGATACATCCATCATCGCTATCAATATGTTTAGTGTATAGATGAGTCTGTAGCAAAGATGTGGCAGTCATTCTCATCATCAACTCTTTATTTTTCCAGGTGAAGAAGTTGATAATGGTAGCTGCTGTATTTTTTATTGTTTTAAAAACGAAATACATTTGTTTTTAAAAACTAAACCACCCACCTCCAATAGCAATAACCAGAACCACTGCTATATAGCCTGGGCTGGTTCCCTCTAAATAAAAGGAATAATGAGAATTGGGTATGTTGGAAACTTTGACTGTATTAAAACTTGAATTAACTTGAAACTTGAATAAGATCTTCCATGAAGTTTTATTTCTTCTTGAAGTATAGCAATGGCAGAGAATAACAGGCAATAAAATCAGCATGAAGTCATCATATAATTTGGTTGATTGAATGACCTGAACATATGACAGCACCCCACTAACTTCTTATACTAAAATAAGTGTCTGTCTTTGCGATTCTGCCAAGTAATAGTGGTGTTATACGATTGGTTATGCTATTATTTTAGAATGCACTGTATATTTACTAACTTTTACTAACCTATAATTACTAAAATTGTAAGATTTTATTTTTTCCATAACCGGATGGTGAGGTCTATCCCCACCACACTCATCGTATAAACAACTGGCATTTCAGACATCTCAGCAGTACAAAATCCATTATAATGAAGGCTCATATAACATCTTCTATCCAGTGAGAATCTTGCACTCCCCAAAGGGGTTATTTGGATTGGATGTATGTTAAATGTTGATTTATTCAAGTGTTTTTAATCAACTTGAAACATTTGAAATAAAAAGTTTAATATGCTATGTGGATCGTTCTCTCTTCATCTCTTTAATGTGGGTATGTATTCTAATAGAAGAGAAAAAGAGATTCTTCCAAAAGATTGGACACAAAGGGGCTGCAAACGAAAATCCACGTTATTGCGGTACCGCGGATTAGGTTCGCGGCTGTTCCGGCGGGGTCCGCGGATCGGGATCGGAATTGAATATGCCCCAATAAATTCACTTGGGTGAGTGGAGATCGACACCATCTCTTTGTGAATAGAGTAAGATTCACATTATTGTTTTATGATTTATTTCTTTTTATTACTGTAGGTACATTCACAACATGGTGTGTGGGATCCACAGGTGGTGAAGATTTCAACTGTCTTACACTCTCTTATATACTATATCTATACCAGAATCTTTAGTTTAATTTACTTTACTATATTATTCTTTTTGATTTCTTTTCCCACACGTTTTCTGCTCTTCAATGAGAAAAATAAAAAGAAGACATTGCAACAACCTACTGGGACTTTATGAAGGATTTTAATATATTTTTCTCTATAATTTAAAATATCCAATATTGTATTTGAACATTATAATCTTTTGTTTACATTAATAATTTAAAGAATAAACAATAAATCCTGAAATAAAACGAACCTCAGTGAGAAAAACAAACAGATCTGGCACTTATATAATACATTTAATATACAAATATTATTACCATATCATGTAAACACAAACATATTGAAGGTGTGCTACAAACATTAAAGTTATTTAGTTATTATTAATATTTAGTCGTTTTAGCAGTTGTTTTCCCATAGTATATAATTATTATAATTACAGTACTTTTTTAATTTCATACATTTCATATCAATTAAAGGACATATATACCCTAGAGTTAGTGACAGACAAAGCAAGTTCATCTTGCTGGGCTGGAGATGATTGTGTAGCAGTTAGGGAAGAACGAAAAAAAATAGGATACTGGATATTAATTTTCAGGGACCCACCCTGACTGGAGAGGAGGCTTATGAAGCTTGGAGGAGTGGAATGTCCAGAGCCGGCAAAGAGCCAGAGAACACTAGAAAATCTGAGGGGCCCAGCTCTGGAAGTTATAACAGCTGTCAGAAGCAGTGAGCCACAAGCTTCTGCACGAGATTACCTGAAAGACCTAGAGATAGAATTAGAAGTTTGGTGTTGCATGTAAGTCATACAGAATATATGAGCAGCACGGTGGTTTAGTGATTAGCACTTCTATCTCACAGCACTGGGGTCATGAGCTCGAGTCCTGACCCTGACCTTATCAGTGTGAAGTTTGTATGTTCTCCCCATGTTTGCGTGGGTTTCCTCCAAGTGTTTCGGTTTCCTCCCACACTCCAAAAACATACTACTATGTTAATTGACTGCTATCAAATGAACCCTAGTCTGTGTGTGTGTGTATGTTAAGGAATTTAGACCGCGCGACGGGTGAAGAAACAGCTGACCAGCCACACCATCACTGCACTGTAGGACGGTTTAGCATACCAATGGCAGTGGCGGCACCTCCGTATGCTAAAAGACTTCCTGGAACTGGAACCCGGGTATTACCTCCATACGGGGTTTACATCCCCTACCTTGAAACACCAACGTAGAGGACTATTTGGCCGCATCCATCCACGACTACAACATCAGACTGCTAACAGTGATTGACATTTGTACAAGACTCATTTAAGTTATGCTACAATTATTTATCCTTATTAGTGCTGCTGGATTGCATGCAGGATTACTGGAACTTTACCATATAGATTGGAACTTTGGCTTTCCTGCTATATTATTGTCATGTTGGACTTCCACTTTTTCCTAATGCTCCACTAGAGGATGTATTTGTGAATTTTGGATATGGTGGACTATTAATTACTATAACTGATATTTGGACCCATGGGCATTTGAATGGATTTCATTACGTTCTTATGCATGTTTGTGTATATCTGAATATTTTTGGTCCGGACCATATATGCTATATGTATTCTGTTCTTCTGTCGTAATAAATATTGTGTTTTATAATTTTAACCTGATTACCGCACATTACTGTGCCAAGGAATACTGTTTCTTTATCCATATCACTGGGACAGGGACTGAAGTGAGTGAGTTCTCTGCACAGCGCTGCAGAATTATTGGCGCAATATAAAAAGCTGCAGCTAATGATATACAAAATGTCTTTCAATTGGGATCTATGCTATGGGCCTGATTCACCAAGGCACATATCTGTCAATTTTGAACATATCATGCGCCTAATCACTCTGCGCATGCCCAGACCTGGGAGACTCTCACTGGCAGTGTAGGAAACCCCCCAGCTTATAAATAGACCTTGCATCTTTCAATATTTCATTCTGCAGCGCATTTTTCTCCATAACGGAACTAAGCTCTCGTCGTGTGGTTCATGATTTAGTTTTTCTTAAGCCGCATCAAGAGGATTATTTGGGGTTATTCAGGAATTCAGGAAAGAGGATAAGATTTTTTTACAACTATCAGTGGAATTTTTTTTTGGGCTTGATTTTTAACTACAGGACCTAGGATGATATTTTATTTGGACAGCTACAAGACCTTGGAATGTTTTGGTTTTAATTATGGACTCAAGCCTTAAGGATTAAAAGCTTACAAAACTGGATCCCTTTCAGATGTTAGTAAGTGAACATTTTTTATTTTTAATAAAAGCATGTGGTGTGAATCAGGTGTGTGTTTTATTTAAATTTTAGTTTGTGGTACTACTTGGCTCAGCAGGCCCTGGGTATCAAGATATGCTGGCTCTTGTAGCTGTACAAGCATCAGCATGTCCGGACTGTTAATGGCAGCCTGGGCTGGCTGGGCCCTATAGATCCACAAGCTAAAATAGTGTTTACTCTATTAATAACCACTTTATTACCCCACACCCACCGTCCAGGGGTGTGGGAAGAGCCCTAGTGCTGTCAGCACGGGGCTGGATATGTCTTGGGAGAGGGCCCACATTTTTTTTGCGGACCCAAACTCCCTAGGGAACCCAGCCCCCTTCTGACCAGTCTGGGGCTGATCTGTCATTATGTCAGGGGGACCCCACTCTGTGAGTTCCCCTACTATAATGCCACCAGCCCTGGCTGGTGCTGGTTTTCGTAAAATCTGGAGACCACACACTCCCCCCCCGATTTTGCGACTACCAGCACAAGGCTGACAGAATAAAAGTTAAATATCGTTGGGAGGGGGGACTCCACCCCTCCCCCACCCTTTTATTTGTATTCTACTTCTTTGCACTGTATAGAGCCTGCGGGTCTGGTCACAGGCACTGCATGAGCTGACAGGTACGTATCCTGCAGCGTCCTGTGTAGTAGAGCAGAGGAAAGAGCAGCCCTAACCCCGATTCATTAGCTCATGTATCCGCTCCTTGTTGAATTTGGGAGCACGCACAGTCCATTTACGGACCTTTTAAAAAAAAAAAGCAGGCTGTGCTCAGAACACATGCCTTGATGAATCAGGTCCCTATAGTTTTAACAGATAACTGCATTATAGCTTTAATAAGTCACTATATTTCATATAAAAATTCTGCCACTTGACATGTAATTAAATGTATATAATAGAAGAGAAGGAGAAGTACTACTTATATGGAAGGCACACTCATGGAGAAAATCCTGTATTGTTGAAGGGACACTTCATTGTGGATATCAAGAGTAGATAGAAATGAACAAATAAATAAATTGTCACTACACTATAAAACTACTATTTATTAGTCATGCAAATAAAACTGTATGGTTAAAAAGCGAAATATTAAAATTTCGGAGTCTTGGTCAGGTACATATATTCAGAAGATCAATACACTTAAATTGATTCCGTAAATATGTACCAGGAGTCTCTATCTATGGTAGTTATATTATACAGATGTCTTATGATGGGGTCTTGAAAATACCAACAATTCATGAATAGTGATCATATAAGGTAAGTGTATTGTGTTTCCATCATATGGACATGAAGATTATACAGTCACGTGTGGTTTACACAAATGAGGTATAAGGTAAGTGTCACTTTGATGAGTATGTCACTATAATATGTCAGTAAAGACCAAGAGATCCACAGTAATAAGGAATATATACAGTCCTGGTAAGTGTATTACTGTGTTAATCTTCAAATCACACGAATTGCCACGTTGGTATATAGATGGCAAATTATTTCATGTTTGTATACACCTGTTCTGCTGTACCAGTGCAAGGCTAGTATATCTCCTTATTTTTTGGAGTTTAAATACGTATAGCATCAGTTAAGGACATTCTACATGTGTTCTTGTATACGAATGGTACCATATATACACCTGTGCTGCCAGGGCCGGGTTAAGACATTGTAGGCCCCTGGGCTACGGGTACTGCGAAGCCCCCATTTGTCAAGTGACTTATGCCCAATCTGATATTATTGGGAGCCCCCAGTAATATCAGATTGAGCATAAGTCGCTTGATGAATGTTCATTTTAATATACCTACACAGTGTTTTCAAAATGCAATAAAGAACTACCATTAACTTACAACACTTAAGTGCCACTCTAAACATAATATACTAGTCCCTGGAGATAAAAAAAGACCATCTACACAGCACCATAACCACAGACATATATGTACAATGAACACAAGCAGGGGCGGATTGGTCATTGCCCTTACTGGGAATTTTCCCGGGAGGCCAGTGACACCTGAGGCCGCTGTAGGCCACCTGATTCTTATTTTTATAAGGTAATTTTTTTACTCCACCCGGCAGCGCCGGCCTCGTTTTCTATCCGGTCCAGTCTCCCCCTCCCCCGAACCAGGGGTTCCAACGAGAGGGGAGGATAGAAAGAGGCCGGCGCCGCAGGGAGGAGTAAAAAAGTTAACTTATAAAAATAAGAATCAGGGAGCTCCCCTCCTCCCATACTTGGCCTCCTCCAGTCCCGTTAAAGCAGAATGCCACATAGGACGAGCACCACGTGACAGGTGCCGTCCCATGTGCGCGCACGATGCAGACAGAGGAAACTTCAATAGAGCATGGCTCCAACAAGGTAAGTGTAAGTGGGGGGGGGCTGTTATACTATTATTCTGCTATGTAGGGGCTGTTATACTATTATTCTGCTATGTGGGGGCTGTTATACTATTATTTTGCTATGTGGGGGCTGTTATACTATTATTCTGCTATGTGGGGGCTGTTATACTATTATTCTGCTATGTGGGGGCTGTTATACTATTATTTTGTTATGTGGGGGGCTGTTATACTATTATTTTGCTATGTGGGGGCTGTTATACTATTATTTTGCTATGTGGGGGCTGTTATACTATTATTTTGCTATGTGGGGGGCCTGTTATACTATTTTGCTATGTGGGGGGACTGTTATACTATTATTTTGCTATGTGGGGGACTGCTATGCTATTTTACTATGTGGGGTGCTCTTATACTATGGGGGGCTTCTCTACTCTTATACTATGTGAGAGAAGGGGCTGCTATACTATTATACTATGTGGCAGAAAGCGGGGCTGCTATTTTACTATAATGTGTGAGGGAAGTGAGTGGGGGGGGGTGTCTTAATATAATGTGGGTGTGAGGTAGGCAATTAATTTAATGGTGGAGTGTCGGATGGGGCTAATTATTTAATGAGTGTTATTTTATTTGTGGGTTGATGGTGGGGCAATTTAATTTAAGTAGTAGGGTTATTAATTTAGGATGGGGTGATGGGACCTTTAACTTAATCCTTGGGTGGTATGGGGCTATAAATTAAATGTGGGGATTTTTTGGGGTGAATGTAAATATGAATATGAATTATTTAATGGCAGTGATGGTTGCAGGAAATAGGTATATTTAACATAAATGCTATGAATTTATTGCTGGGGGGGTCTCTACTGTAATTTGGGTGGGAGGTAGGCTATTAATTTAAAGGTGGACTGTGGGTTGGAGCTAATTATTTAATGGTTAGTGCTATTAATTTATTTGTTGGTTGATGGTGGAGCTGTTTAATTCAATAGTGGGCTCTATTAATTTATGGTGAGGTGAGAAGACCTTTAATTTAATGCTGGAATGGTTTTGGGCTATTACTTGAATGTGGGGCTGAGTTTGGGGAGGAGGGCTATTTATTGAATGTGGATTGTTGTAGGAAATGGTTATATTTGTTAAACGTTAATGCTATTAATTTTTTGCTAGGGCTGTTTGGAGGGAGGGAGATAAGTTTATTTTTTTTAAATGGGAATACTATTATTTTAATGCCAGTGCTGTTTGGAGTTTTCTAAATTTCATGTACCCATTTTGTTTTCCAAATAGGGCCTCCAACATTCCAGGATCCAGACAAGCAGCAACCGAGCTAAAGACACAGCAGCCACAGGTGGTGAAAGTGACAAGAACAGGAGAGTCTGTCAACTGTCCGAAATCTGGTGACTGTCTCGCTTAGTCAGGTTTGGTCCGACAACAAGGACAGTTGGGAGGTATGTCCCGCTTCACACTGTACTGCTAGTGAAGGCAGAGCTTCGTGCACCTAACAGTAGTGCACAGTTTTGCCTGTGTATTTGTCTAAAATGACAACCCCCCTGTCTTAATTGCCCCAGGCCCCCTCTGAGCTTTAATCCAGCTCTGGTGATACTTTAGTGGTTCCTGTATTGATCCCATTGTCTGCTTTCTACCTTGCACTGGTCCCATTCTCAGATCACTTTGTTGAACATATGACCAGCCCCATTACACAAACAATATTATTAATCCTGCTCCTTTGCACTTACTGTATCACCAGCAAACCCTTGGAATAGCTCTCCTCTTCACTTATGCCATTGTCTTCCAACCCTCCCTGCACTGTTATTTTAAACCATCACAGGGCACATTAGGGCTCAAACACAATTGTTGCAAAATAAGTGTTTTCTTGCATTATAGCAAGAATTTCAGCTTCCTGATGATCGCACCTAGAAAGCCATTTATTATAAGGATAATTTGAAATGCATGTTTTGTAACACACAGACACACAGTACACACACACACACACACACACACACACACACACAGACACACACAGAGAAAGAGATTGGACTGGTAGTTTGCATCTCAGGACATCAGGGAAAGATGCAACACTGAGGTCCTCATATGCTGCTCTGGCAGACTGATCAAATGCTTTTGTGCCACTGCCAACAAGTTTCATAATAGTTAAACTTATTAACTAAAGTCATATATGTTTCTATGAAGGGAATATTGGAAGGATGTGTTAGTAAGCAACTAAACAAGTTGGAGACAGAGGTATAAATCAGTCGCATATCAAGCAAAACTATTCATGTATTCTAATAGCACATGACTGGCAGCTTTTTCCCTGCATTCCTTTAGAGATGACTCCCTGTGTATTAAGTCATCACATCTAGGTTTTCATAAATGTTACTACAGCCAAATATCAGTACTTCTAAACCCCGCGTACTTTTGTGTTGGCCCCACCTACATTTGATTTGGCCCCGCCCACACGAGGCCACTTCAATTATTTTTTCCAGGGCCAATATAAGTTCCCAATCCGTCTCTGAACACAAGTAGGTAGGATGATATAACTATGAAGGAACTATCTATTAAGAACAAGTTTGCTGGCTTCAGGGTATAGTTCTAGCAGCTTAAGCAAACAGTTTGCACAGCAACTGCTGTGGAACTACAAGTAACAGCATACCCTGACAACTGACTTTTCAGTTTCCGCAGAACTACAAGTTTAAGCCCGTTAAATACCCAGCTCAGTGCTGGCATACTGGGACTTATAGTACCACAACTTCTGTAGCCTTTGAATTGCACACGTAACAGTACCCCCCACAAGCACACTAATATCATAATCAGCTCATACAACTCACGGCCATTACTTCTCTTCATAACTTTAAGTAGCTGGCATTGTCCCAGAGGACGCGGGAAACATTTAATTGCAGATATCTGCCCACCGTCACTGAGGAAACAGTCACCACCGCCTGCGCAGAGTCATGTGACAATGAGCCTCCCCTGCTTATTGGATGAAGTGTGTGATGTACCCATAATCTGACACCGGCTACCGGACAATAGCTAAAGACAAGTTTGCAAGACTTGCAGCTCGCCAAATTATGACTGACTTGCAGTCGCACGGAATTATTCACTCACATGACCAGCGAGTCAGCAGGAGATCGCGTAATCCGTGCCGGAGGCGCTGGTTATCCTATAATACAGTGCGCCCCCGACCCGAGGCCCCCCATCTATCCGAGGCCCCTGGGCTTTAGCCCAGAAAGCCCCTGGGTTAATCCGGCCCTGTGTGCTGCTGAAGCAGTATTGCTGTATATCCCACATTAATTTTCATTATTATGTGGCCACAAATTGGGTAAAGTATATTCATAGCCTGGGATCATAAACGGCTATAAAACTGCTGATAAATATATTGTCGAAATAAAATTTATACTAAAACTCATTTCATTGGTTGAAACTTATGCCAATCAAATTATGAAGTACCTATTGGTGGATAGTTACTTAAATAACCAGCCTGAATTACACACTGGTTGCCTAACAGTAGAAGTAATTAGTGAAACGTATGTCAGGTGTTGTTTTTAGAAGGAGTCTGTGAGTCAGGTCAAGCAGGGAGTCCAGCATCTAGCTGGTTATAAGAGAATCATAAATATATCAGAATATAATTTTTGCTCCATTAAGGAACTCCTCTATATGAATCTAGTGGTAGATAACTAAAGATGTCATTAACAGAAATCAAAACAGATATACTGTGATGAAATTCTTAAAGGTTTTTTTTTTTTATCATAAATCAATCCAACTAGGTCTCTATTGTTTGTATCAGAATACTAGAAACCCAAAACAAATTGTGACAGTATAAAAAATATCCCATAAAAATTATAGGAAAAAGATATGAAAATATTCATATAATTTAAGATTTATCTATCTATCATTCTTGGCTGCCAAATATCTAAGAAATAGCATTGGAACTGTGATTTGTATAACTAATTAACCAGCTGTGATGAATGTCAGCTGTAGAAAAAGTCTGTGTTTTTAACTGAATAGATACCAAATGGAACAGGGAACATGTAGCTAATTATGACAGTTTTGTCATTAATATACTAAAAATGAATTTTGTCCTACTATAATAAAATATTTTGCTACACTATCCCTTTCCTGACAGGCACTTATTTATATATATACTATGATTAAGAAAGCATAATTGGTATACTATAAGGTGCTGTTCCTAGAAGGAGCCTGTGAGTCAGGTCAAGCAGGGAGTCCAGCATCTAGCTGGTTACAAAAGGATTCATAGATATATCAGAATATGATTTTTGCCCTACAAAAGGAACTCCTCTATATGAATCTAGTGGTAGACAATTAAAAATGTCATTAACAGAAATCAAAACAGATATACTGTGATGAAATCTATTCTAATCTAAGTCTCTATTGTTTGTGTTAGAATACTGGAAATCCAAAATAAATTGTGACCATATAAAAAATACTCCATAAGAATCATAGGAAAAATATGAGAATACCTATACAATTTAAGATTTATCCATCTATTAATCCTGGCTGCTAAACATCTGAGAAATAGCATTGGAACTGTGATTTGTATAACTAATTAACCAGCTGTGATGAATGCCAGTTGTAGAAAAAGTCTGTGTTTCTGAGTGAATATATACCAAACGAAATAGGGTATATGTAGCCTACTATGATAGTTTTGTCATAAATATAACAAATACGAACTTTATTTTACTAAAATATTTTGCTACACTATCCCTTTTCTGACAGGTACTATATATTAAGATCGCGAAAGTATAATTGATATACTATAATCAAATTTTTATAGATTCTCCAGTTATTAAAAATGTTTTGAATTTCAGCTATGCATGTCAGAACACTAGAGACTTTACCCAATTTGTGGCCACATAATAATGAGAATTAATGTGGGATATACAGCAATACTGCTTCAGCAGCACAGATGTATATATGGTACCATTCGTATACAAGAACACATGTAGAATGTCCTTAACTGATGCTATACGTATTTAAACTCCAAAAAATAAGGAGATATACTAGCCTTGCACTGGTACAACGGAACAGTTGTATACAAACATGAAATAATTGGCCATCTATATACCAACGTGGCAATTCGTGTGATTTGAAGATTAACACGGTAATACACTTACCAGGACTGTATATATTCCTTATTACTGTGGATCTCTTGGTCTTTACTGACATAGTGACATACTCGTCAAAGTGACACTTACCTTATACCTCATTTGTGTAAACCACACGTGACTGTATAATCTTCATGTTCATATGATGGGGAAACACAATACACTTACCGTATATGATCACTATTCATGAATTGTTGGTAATTTCAAGAACCCATCATAAGACATCTGTATAATATAACTACCATAGATAGAGACAACTGGTACATATTTACGGAACCAATTAAAGTGTATTGATCTTCTGAATATACGTACCTGACCAAGACTCCGAAATGTTAATATTTCGCTTTTTAACCATACAGTTTTATTTGCATGACTAATAAATAGTAGTTTTATAGTGTTGTGTCAATTTATTTATTTGTTCATTTCTATCTACTCTTGTTATCTACAATGAAGTGTCCCTTCAACAATACAGGATTTTCTCCATGAGTGTGCCTTTCATATAAGTAGTACTTCTCCTTCTCTTCTATTATATACAATACATTACTACTGGAAGCAGCACCTCATACTATCAGACTAACAATAAATCATATCTTGAAAATATACATTAATTGGAAAGATTTTTTCTTGTGCGGGAAATCATATATATTACTTATGTTCTTAAATGTATAGCATCCTGACACCAGTAACTGTTATCATGATACAAAAATTGGAATAGGTTGAAGTTCTTAATGTAATAAAGCTTCATATTAGTTATCTCTTCTACTGCTCTTCATTCTACTTTACCTATTTTATTGGGCTATGATTTCTAAGTAGACAATCTCCTCTCTCTCCTCCAACCCTTAAGAAGTCATAGAATTATAAGCAGGTGTTTGCAATACAGTACATGACACATTTTGCTATAGGCGTTCATGATGATAGCTGAAGTGAAATGACTGTCTGATACTTTCATGTTTTCGAAGATTCCAGTATGTTCCTCCCAGATTAATTATCACAACAATGTGAGTATATGCCTTTTTATTATATTTTGTACCATCATCTAGTAGAGTGAATAGTTTAATCATTGTGTGTGCTCCTTGCTGAGTTTATGATATAAAGGCATATAAAAATACACAACATGAGGCCCCAGCTGACATGAAATATTCACAGCCAGGAATGTGCTTATCAGTCAGTTATAAAAATAAACCTGATACAGATGTAACAAATCTTCTGAGCAAACGCACTGTTGGAGATTTTAAACTGGACACTGAGACCAGCCAATGTCAATCTTCCTTCCCAGTAGCTAGATGATTAAGGAAACTTAAGACAACTAAAAAGTATGATTTGAAGTATATAAACCAAGTCTGTTGAGATACTGAGGCATACCTTCTAATATGACTCATTTCACCTGGTACACAATGACCCACTTATGTTTTTCCTCTTATTTTCCAATTGCAGTGAGTCTGCTAAATTAATTAAACACATTTACCCTCCACTAAATTAAAAATATAGTTTTGGGTGGTGTTTAATCAGTTCATTTAAAAAAGAAATTACCATGGTTTCCCTGTTGCTGTATCTGCTGATGTCTCTGATGATTATAATGGTCCAGCTCCACACTCTCCTCTCCTCTTACTACTTGTACTGCAAGTGTGGAGGTCCCCCTGGCATTACCTAAGTACACTTTGGTTTTTGGTTTTGTTTTTTATATTAATTAATTGAATGGAATCCAAAAACACATATTTTATTTTGGGTATAGTCATTCTTTATTTTTATGTAATCTTTGTTTATTGAGGTGATAACATACACATGTACCCAGTACATCAGATATATAAGAATAACCAACCTCACAGTTTTCAATACAAAGGGGGATTAAATCAAGGGGTGGGGCAGATAGGGGGGTAGACTGGAGGAGAGGTGGGAGAAAGGGGAGAGGGATGGGGATAAGTAGAAGATCATCAGGGCTTCTCTGGGATTCCAGAACGATACTAGAAGAGGGAGACTCACCAGCCTCCAGGGTGGGCCTGAACGGGTCACTTAAACAATGTGAAACAGGATCAGTCAAGTTCCATGAGGAAGCAATAGGTGGGGGTCTCATTAAACTCTAGGGATATAGTTATTCTTTAACCATTTGCTGACTGCCTGCCATGTATCTATGTTAAGTTTATGAGCCTACAGCTCTGATACAACAAAACAAAATGGTGAATAGTAACCATGGCTGCCTACTCCCATCAACACTCCCATTATTAGACCAGGCTGTCAAAGCCAGCAAAGGGTCCATACATTGAGACAGCAAACCATTTGTTTAACTCTTTCACCTCCAATCACTAGAGGGACTGGTAGCACCATTAAATGGATGATAATGCAAAGAAATTCAGGTCTGCCATGTTAGAAAATCACAGAAATAACAATGTTGTGTTGTATTAAAAAATGTTATGTAGTTTATTGCAATATAAAGAGCAGACAGGAAAAGCACAAGCTTTGAATTAATATAGGGACGTGTAATTGCCACAGTGAAATGCAGGAATCATGCCATAGCATAACAGTCTTTTGTTGTTCACTGAAATGTACAGTCTTAGGCACTCTAAAGCAATGCTGGTGCAGATTTATAGTCCAGTCATCACTGCAAAACCCCACAAGAGAGCAATGGATAGTTACTGCAGTCTGTGATTGAGGAGTCTGAGTTAAGCTATGTATGAAGCCAGAAGCCAGGAGACAAGCATAAGCAGAGGCAGGAGTCAGCAGGCTTGTATGATGCAATCCAGGTATCAAGAGTTCAATATAAGCAGAGCCTGGAACCAGAAGACTTATATGATGCAATCCAGGCTTCAGAAGACAAATGCAGAGCCAGGAACAACGGATACAAGGTATGGAACAAATAGAACACAGGAACAGGAACCAGAAACCCAGCGTGTGAAACGCTATCACTGGCAAAGGTATGTAGGCAGAAGAGATCTTAAATAGTGCAGATCACCAATCCACTATTCAGAGCGAGAAATACTTGCACAGCAGCTTAATTAAAAGCAAAGATGCAGACTAGATATGAGGAGGAGGAAATGGGAGTTAATAGTATCAGGTAGGGATAGGATAGGTTATAGTGAAGAGGTGAACTTTGAGAGTGTTTGAAAGTTTGAAAGGTGGAGTAGAGACTGGACAGGCAAGGTAGAGAGGTCCATAAGAGGGAAATAACATGGGAGAACTCTTAAAGATGGACGTGAGAGGTGGTTAATAGAGAAGGGGTTAGGGACCAAGGGCTAGATTTACTAAGCTGCGGGTTTGAAAAAGTGGGGAGGTTGCCTATAGCAACCAATCAGATTCTAGCTTTCATTTATTTAGTACCTTCTACAGAATGAAAGCTAGAATCTGATTGGTTGCTATAGGCAACATCCCCACTTTTTCAAACCCGCAGCTTAGTAAATCTAGCCCCAAGAGTGATTATAGCAGTACTAGGCAGCATTGTGCTACAAGGTTTTAAAAGAAAAGGGCAACACATAATTCAGAAAAGGCCTATTTAAAATTGCACAAACTGATATTAGGGCAGTGACTCTTTTGCACTGTGCACGTCATACATAGGCTAAATAGTTTAAGTAATAAAAAAACAAGCCTCCTAAGCAGGGCTGTTGCTCTCAAAAGCATAGTTTCCCCAACCATTTACACACCTGAATCTAAACATCTTTTGAAAAAATAATCCCATGCTGCACTTAAGAAATTTCCAGGTATTTAAAGTTTTTAAAAAAATTTCCCTGGAAGTTTAATCCCTAAAACTTTCACTGGTGTTTAATATTGACTATCTGCACAGTACCACGTCTTCTATTCTGTACGCTGGGTACATTTTTAGCACCAGTTCCTTAGCATGTATGCAGTATAACTAGAGATTTAAATAGGACAAGTAAACAACAAAATAGTCAGTAGTCATGTGTCACTGGGAAGGTTAGTGATTTATAAATGTATCAGAGCCACTGCTTTGAAAAACATGGCTAGATTAGCCCAGCAGCAATGTACCCCAGGGAAATGTATGACCTTTTGTTTACAACTATATATTTCTCCACTTTGTTTGTCATGTTCCTCATCCCATCTTCTGGGGGACAATATAAAACGGTATTTATGATACAGCTTTTCCCAAATCAATATTGTTCTCATTCTTAAATTCATGACAAGAAGGCAACTTTGTATTTCTCCCTTGTAATCGAATCTAGATCACCTCAGGAAAGGTTCTACTGAAAGAAAGGAAGAATCCATGAAGACAGCCGTAAAACAGCTTGGAATTGACTATTCATTGTTTAACACAAAGAAGAAGGAAGATTTGTTTGACGCTCACCACTCCAGGCTTTGCTATTCAAATGCTATATTCCAGGAAATAGCTTCACATGCTTCCTGTCTGTGTGTAGTACGCACTAACAGTGTTCTCGACTTGGAAGAGGAAGCTCAATAAAACAAACACTGTAGAAATAGCGAAGTGCAGAGCACTTTTTCTTAAAAATAAAGAACTGTTTTCTTTCAATATTGAAAACATAGAGCCTCATGCAGAGTTAGAAACAATTTCTGTAAAAAACATAGTTGTAAGTTGCGTCCAATGAAAAGTACACTATTTGCGTAGCATGCGGAGTCGCAGGTATCTTAATATACCTGTGATGCTGCATAGTACGTACCGTATTTTTCGCTCCATAAGACGCACTTTTTCCCCACAAAAAAGTGGGGGGAAAAGTGTGTGCGTCTTATGGAGCGAATACTAAAAAAACCCCTAAAAGTCTTTTACTTCACAACCGCTCGTTCAGCGGCACCACGTCACTCGCATGCGCACACTTACCACTGGAGAATCGAGACATCCGCCCGGCAACAAGAGGCTTGAGCGTCCCCACGGCAACCAGGTATTCTCGATTAAGGATCTGTACAAGGCTTTATTATTGCTATTCATTCGAACACATGGACTGACACCTCATAGCCATATTAGCAGTGCCATTTGGTTCAGAATATTTGAAAGATTTGAGATTTGATTCAGAATATTTTTTTCCTGTTTTCCTCCTCTAAAAACTAGGTACGTCTTATGGTCAGGTGCGTCTTATGGAGCCAAAAATACGGTAAATTGCATACATTGTTCTAGGATACACTTAAAACATAGGATACACTGAAAGTGTATGATGCATTTTAAGAGTTTCATTCGGAAAAGACAGCAGTTATCATCATGAATGTGATGAGGCCTGTTCTCTATACAGGTTTGGTTTTAAAAAATTAATAACAAAAAAAGTGTATCATCTCAAAAGTGAAACCAAAATTAGCATTGCTAGCCTCGGCTAATATTAATTAAATGTGGGAGACGAAAACTGTGTGCTCCACTAGAAATTTCCAAACCTGCTGCATGGGATTCCCCTATAATAGTGCCAACCAGCCCTAGGCTACCGAATTCCCTAAGGGAACTGAGCTAACCAAAATAATGCAGATCCCCACTAGGAAAAACCAGCCCTCTGCTGAAAGTACTAGGGACCATTACTACACCCCTGGTGCGGTGGGTGTGGGTTAATAGGTAAAATTAAAGTGACAGAGTAGCATTTTACATGGTCCCAGCAACCTTAAAGTGTTAGAAAGCTGCACAAGAATGACTACTACAGGGCATTACATTGACATGTAACCACCCGTCACATGTACAAGGATTTTGGAAGGGTCATTCAGTGACATCCATATTAAAAAAGGGTTTTTGTGTGTGAGGGTCAGCAGCAGCTACACATGCCAAAAAAGTAAAGAGGGTGTCCTTGTCTTTGACTCAAAGCAGCACAACCCTCCAAGAAAATCTAAAAGTTGTTTGTCAGAAATATATTGTGGAGCAATATTAATTAACATTCCTTCATCTCCCTATCTCATTGGGCGTTCCCCTGGTGTGGTGGCATCTACAAGTAGCTCCAAACTGTACAAGTAGCATTACTTCTCATGACAACCACTGTACAGATCAAGAACAGCCCAGTACCAGTACTTACAGTAGTACTACTGTTACAACTTCTACTAGTAAAAAAGGTAATGCAGAAACAAAGTTGATGAAAGCGGCCTCAAAATCCAAACACTATTTGTCAAATTCAATCTCAATGCAAACGTCAGATCCTGATGTAAGGAGGAGGTTTAAGAGAGAATTTTCTGATGAATGTGATGATTTGTCCAAAAAAAGGAAAATAGCTAACATTCTATACACCACCCGCATTGGCAAGAAGGCTCAGAATAGGTCCACTTTTTGTTAGTAAGGGTCCTGCTACTGCTGGTATTGGTATACGCACAAGAATGGTCATTTCCAAACAGAGTGCACAATGTGGTCATGCATTTTCCTCAATTTCCCATGTCACTAAAAGTGTATGTCTGTTACTGACACCTCCAAAACAGCCAAATCAGTGCTTGAAGATAACACTGAGGTTAAAGAACAACTTGGGCACTCACAGAATCCTGAGGAGAGTCTAAGGACGGTATCCATGAGTGCTATATGTGAATCAGAGGTCTCAGATTCAGACACTGTAATAATAGAGCAGCCTCCTTTGAAAAAGTCCTCAACTATTTGGAAATGTGAGGATGGGTAGTAGCTGTATTAGTGTTGATAATGATTTACCCGTAGAAATTGAGAAGGCTACTATGGAAGTTGCAAATGATGCAAGAGGATAAGGGGGATAATTGAGGATCTGAAAATGAATATGTTGGACATGGATGAGATATTGAGGAGGATGATGATGATTGTGCTGAAATAAGCCAGCCACCAGTGTTACCACCAGCGCATGCCGATGATAAGAGAATTATCATGCCAGGGCAGAAGATGAAAAAAATTACCTCTTTTGTTTGGAAATATTTTTATCTAAACCCGGACAACATTTGTCAAGGCATCTGTAGCCTTTGTCATTTTAAAATAAGTAGATGTAGAAACATTGATCATCTAGGCACTTCCTCCCTCATACTTCATTTGCAGCAAGTATATTCAAGTCATGTTTCCAAAAGTGGCAAATTGTGTATAGTAGCTAGCAGCTGAATGGATAGACAGTTGCAATCCTCACTGGTGGCAACACCTTCATCATCAATCTCCTCATCTATAATATAAATGTCTAGTGGCGTGTGTTAGTCTGTCTGTCTGTCTGTGTGTGTGGAAAAAATAAAACCAAACTGCAGCACCACCTGCTGGGCAGAGTTATACACTGACCTACTAAATTCTTAGTGTGTGTGGAAAAAACAACTCAGAAAGGGCTGAAATTTGGTATACTAAGATGTTTTTAATTTGTTAATTTAATTTGTTAATTGTTAAAAGTGTTTATAAAGATTTTAAAAAAATATATATATATTTCTTGAAGGAGAAGTGACAGTTGGGAGTGGTTGGTGGTTGCCGGGGGTGACAGTGGGGAGTGGTTGGTGGTTGCCGGGGGTGACAGAGCGAGAGGAGTGTGATACTCAGGACCGCTGAGAGAGATCCCTGTGTCTGGATAGACATCTGGATAGATGTGGCGATGAAAATGAAGGATGAGGTGATGGAGAAGAATGATGAGGTGGTGACATGTGGACAAAACCACGTTAAAAAAGGGCGCTTGCATCGGGAAGTAACGCTCTTCCCCTGAGGAGGCCTGGGCGAGGCCCAAGTGCATGACAAGAACCCTTTTAACACCTTAAGTAGCTTGATTTGACTAGAATGCATGAGTATCATGCACAGGTTAACTTGTTATTAATATGTAGTCCAGCATCCAATTTTCAAATTCCAAATCACTCCATGATTCTGAAGAAACATACTTACACATTACATCTGCTGCTGCTGTGGGTGATACATCGACACAGAATGAAAGCAAGATGACTAAGCATACTTTTACACAATTGTCTGTGAAGCAAATGTTTTCAAGAGGAAGCAAGAATGACCGTGAGCAACCTGTATGAAGACTGCCGTCCTTTCTGTCAATTACCAACAGAATTTGTAGATTTCAGTGGGGGTGAATCATCATAGAGGAAGATGACCACTGTTAGTCAAATGACCATTAGTAGTTTGTAAAAAAAATTAAAAAATAAACTGCTATCTATTCTGTCCAGTTCATCAACCAACATCCAAAATGTTTTCTTTTGTGGGGGCCCAAACAAATCAAGCACTTCAGCCACAAAAAGTGGCAGCCCCTGTCGCTGAAGTGCTCGGTTTGATAAATTTTATGGATGTCCTTTTTATCATATGGGTGGATGATTGGAATTGACCAAGGACAATTCCATATTCCACTATTTTACATTTTGACCTTCGTCTATCAGCTTGTGTAACAGTCGGCAATTTAGGTGTCAACAGTATTATTAGGTCACCAATTCACATGGTGGACAGAGTGATTAGGGTGACATTTCAAATGTCGACAGTATTATTATAGGGTTAGAGATAGGACTAGGGATATGGTTTAGGAGAGGGATAGGGACAGATTTAAGGACAAGGATAGGGACAATGTTATGGATAGGGACAGGTCTAGGGATAGAGACAGGATTAGGCATAGGGACAGGTCTTGGGACAGATCTAGGGACAGGGTTAGGGATAGGGACAGGGATATAGTTACATTTCAGTTGTTGTCCTAATAACTCTGTTGATGCCATTATATTGTCGACTTTATAACCCTGTCTATTCTACTGCCCACCAATCATAGTATGTCAATCTTGTAGCTGTCAAACACATGTATGTATCATACCCAGGTGGGTGGCCCCAAGTACAATTCCATCTTGCACCATTTAACATTGTGGCCTTATTGTCTCATCATCTGTTAAATAATGTCTACTGATGCAGACGCTGTCTAATGAGCTCTGATACTGCCACTGCTGTCCCCTCTCCAATGTATTGCTGCTGACCCTCTCCAATGTATTTCATGCTGAGCCTCTCCAACGTGTTTGTTGCTGAGCCTCTCCAACGTATTGCTGCTGACTCTCTCCAATGTATTTGCTGCAGTGCTGACCCTCTCCAATGTTTTTGCTGCTGACCCTCTCCAATGTGTCACACATGCTACCTAACTGGTACCTACTTGGTGTATCTTCTATATTCAAAGGAAAATGTAATTGATGTAGACAGCTTCAATGAGGATAATTAGTGTAATGATTGGGTACCATTGAGGAAGATGACTACAAATGCCCATGATTCATTTGTTAACATCCCTATCTCCAGTTGAACGACCAACAACCAAAATGTTGGCTTTTGTGGCGGCCCAAACTAATTATGCACTTAAAACACAAAAGGGGCAGTGCTTGTCGCTAGCGTGCTTAGTTTATTAACATATGTGTATGTCCTTTTCAACATATGGGTGGGTAGGTGGCCCCAAGGACAATGCCAACTTGTTCGATTTTGGCTATTCTACTTTTCCCCAAGAATCTTATGAAGCTTTCATTGTAGTACATTCTTGCACCAAAATTCCTTTTTATTGGGGGCTTTTTGTAATTCATTGCAATGCCTACCTGTTTTCAGCATGTTACTAGTGCTGCCAACTGCCAACTATCAACTAACTGCTGGTTGGGTGACCAGTATGCCAAATTCTGTCTCTTAATTTCTCAGAATATGGACTTTCAAATTCAATTGCATTGTCTTGTCAAGACAGATGTTTGGCTACCAAATCTGCATCAATGTGAGTTATACATACTTACTTGTGTGGGAAGGCCAACTATTGCCCAATCTGAAATGTTTGGTTTACATATTTTTTATACTTCACTAATATAACATACATGTATTATTTATACATTACATATTTATATACATTACATATTGATATAGAAGACATTTTAATGATAAAACATAAAAGTGAAAGGTTTTTCTTTTTCAAATTTTATTCAATGAAATACATTTATCATGATGTTAAGCATGTCAACTATACATAAAATGCATTTTTACAGGTGCTGCTAAATGCAAACACATGTTCTAGCATGCATGAGTAACCATCATCACTATTACTCAGCACTTACACCTGAACTGGAGCTGGTGCAAGTAATATGACTGAAAAACACATACCTTAGAAATGTCCAAAGCATGAATAAAACGCTGCTGCATGCACTCGAGCTCGGCACGCCTTACTGTATATTGACTACATACATCCGCCCAAACCCTTCCCTGTTCGTAAGCACTTGGAAGTGTCATTTGCATTTGAATATGAATTGGATGTTCTTGCATTCACTGGCGAATAGTCTGAGCATGCGCAGTGTGAGTTAGCGCAAAATACGACATGTATTGGCATTTAATGTCTATCTATTAGCATGTTGGACTGTTTTTACTACGTTCACATGGTTGTAATGTGTTTCACCACATTGTTATTTTTAGTTTACTATTTAGGTCATCCAGCAGATAAAACTAAGCTGTGAATATTACTGTGGTGACAAATTGAATAATTAGTTGGGATTTGTAGGGGCCATTTTGTTAACACTGTTATTAAAGAGTTTATTTTGCATTGTGCTGTCATCCTCTTCATGATATTCCACATGCATGAGTTCATTTGTTTCAAGTTCATTTAACTCTTTCATTTCACTTCATCTTTTTAAGAAGATAAGTAAATATAATCATATAATAGCATGTACAAAAATGATAATACTATATAGAGATGGACGGGCTCGGTTCCCCGAGAGCCGAATCCATCCGAATTTCGCCTATCCGAGTACCGAGCCGAGCAGGCTCGGTACTCTCCCGCCCATGCGGAATCGAAATCGAGGCAAAACGTCATTGTGACGTATTCGTATTTCTGAGCTCGGTTCTCTCGAGATTTGAAAAGCATAAATACCCGCCTACACAGCAATCCATCGCCATTTGACAGAGGGAGAGAGCAGGGTTAGGTCACAGGCTGTATTATCGCAGGGACAGAGCAATAATTGTACACCTTATTCTTTCTATTATTCTTTCATTTTGAATCTTTTCAATTCTATTATTAATTCAAATTCTATTAGCAATTGTTAGAGCAGGAAGAGAGAAGGATAGAGGAGGCTTATTTTTCAATTTTTTGCACTACAAATGCTTTGGGGTCTCCATATTCCCCAGTGTTTTAGACTAATTTTTCTGGCTGTCAAAAGTCATATTTTTCAGCAGTATCGATCTAATACAATATTTTGCACTACAAGTGCTTTGGGGTGTTCAATATTCCCCAGTGTTTTACACTAATTTTTCTGGCTGTCATAAAAAGTCATATTTGTCAGCAATATCTATCTAATACAATATTTTGCACTACAAGTGCTTTGGGGTGTCCCATATTCCCCAGTGTGAAACTTAAATTTTTCTGGCTGTCAAAAGTGATATTTATCAGCAGTATCTATACAGTATTTTTCACTACAAGTGGTTTGGGCTCATTAAAATGGATTCAAAGCAGTCCACATATGAGCAGAAACAGCAAGCAGGTGCTGGCACCAGTCCTGATGGTAGTGTTCCGAGTACGTCATCTGGTAAAGTCGATGTAAAAGTACATAGGGCTAGATTTACTAAGCTGCGGGTTTGAAAAAGTGTGGATGTTGCCTATAGCAACCAATCAGATTCTAGCTTTCATTTATTTAGTGCTTTCTGATTGTATTGCTATAGGCAACATCCCCACTTTTTCAAACCCGCAGCTTAGTAAATCTAGCCCATAGTCTTTATCAGGGAAAAAAACATACCCAAAAAAAATAAGTATACTTATAAGTATAAGTGTAGGGTGCAATCTACCCCCAAATTGGAAAGGGACTTGGGGCATTTTTATATCACGTACTGTCATGAAAGGCTGCTGTTTTGGCAATTTCTCATTAAGGGTAGGGTGTCATACACAGACTGACCCCAAACTGCCTTTGTCCATTTCAATTAATATTGTACAGTCTATAACGGCTGAATTTTTTACTATTTTCTACAAGTGGAGGGGGGCCTAGAGAGACAGAAACCAAACTCCCTTTGTCCATTTCAATTAATATTGTACAGTCTATAACGGCTGAATTTTTTACTATTTTCTACAAGTGGAGGGGGGCCTATAGAGACAGAATCCAAACTGCCTCTGTCCATTTCTTTACATATTTAACTATAAGTGTAGGGTGTAATATACACCCAAAGACGATGGCTGCATTGCCAATATGCATAGATTGAGAGGAAGACAATCTGGTTTGTGAGTAGAATTAATGACGGCCTACAAGGAATTAAACTGTTTTTTACAGGTGGAGCACTAAATTCGGGTATTTTATGCCCAAAAACATTCATTTTTAAACAAATTTGCAAAACAAAACAAACCAAAACCAAAACACACAAGGGCGGTTTGGCAAAACCCAAACACAATGGTAATCCAGATCCAAAACCAAAACCAAAACACGGGGGTCAGTGAGCATCTCTAATACTATATAACATTTGTGAACCTGACATTCAAAGCCATTCAAAATGTCTTAGAAATATCAGCAATAAAAGAATAACTTTAATACATTTTCCTATGAGTGCACAGGTGCATTCATTTTATTATGTGTGCACGGGTCCCCCTTCTGCTAATAGGAAATCTAATGTCATTCTGTCTTGCTAAATAACCATTTTAATTGCAGAATGATCAACACTTGTGTTAGAAAGATCAAATGCAGCTTCATTATGAACTCTTTCCAAACATCACAGATAACTACAACTCTGCAAAGATATGGGGGTAAATGTATTAATGTCCGGATTCTTCAACTCCGGCGTGTTCAGCGTCTTCGGCGATTAAATTTAAAGCGGCGCTGCATTGTAAAGGGAAACTTCCCTTTACAATGCAGCGCCGCTTTAAATTTAATTGCCGAAGGCGCTGAACACGCCGGAGTTGAAGAATCCGGACATTAATACCTTTACCCCATGGTGTTAATCAAAAATTTGATTTATAAAAATAAAAAAAAACACTTGTTCCCAGGGTGTGATTGCTTTTTCAACATTTATAATCCTTCCAGGGGGCAAGATTGGAATGTATCTGATGGCAGACATGATCTGTCCGAAATAACCGCTTCCTGACCATCACTGGGCAAGAACTGATATGCACAAATAAAATAATACCCTTAGTATTTGCTTAACCTGTGTGCCAAATTGAAACCTTTTATATACATTGTTTTATTGTAAACTGTAGCTTGAAGATTAGCATCTACAGAAACATTGCAAAGACTGTTCCCTACTAATTGAGTTCCTTATTCTCATAAATTAAACCAAGGGTAGAAGTAAAGTCTTTGGCTTTGGCACTATGTCTATTTTCATGCTAGTACATGTTACATGTCCTTACAAGCTGTCAAGTTGTCCTATTGTGAGAAGATGTGGTAAGATGCATGTAAATATGCCTCACAGTCCTGGTGGTAAATTTATCAAGTTGCAGTTTTGTAAAAGTGGAGATGTTGCCTATAGCAACCAGATTCTAGCTGTCATTTTGTAGAATGTACTAAATAAGTGTTAGCTAGAATAAGAGTCTGGATGTCAAATCAAGATTTTTCTGAAAAAGGGTCAGTCAGAGACCAAATGGTACTGACAATTTGCTCAACCTGAGGCTTTTAGAGGAAGTTTGTGCATGTTAGGCAAAAATTACCAAATTAGTGTGTTCTAGGGTACAACAGGGTAAGTTTGTGCCTTGTGTTTTCATTCAGCACCCCAAGGCTCACCACTGCCTCCAAAAATGAGTTTGGCTTATTTATATGGTTACCAGTGGAATCAGTTCTTAATATATGTGCTATTATCCAACATCTTTATAATATCTCTTTGACATCACTACTGCTAACAGGAAATCTAATGTCATTCTGTCTTGCTAAACAACCATTTTAATTGCAGAATGATCAACACTTGTGTTAGAAAGATCAAATGCAGCTTCATTATGAACTCTTTCCAAACATCACAGATAACTACAACTCTGCAAAGATATGGGGGTAAATGTATTAATGTATTAATGTCCGTATTACTGTCCTTCCCCTTTAATAGTAAGACTTTTGTTTATCATGAAGTCAGGATGATTTTTATGCTACTATAACACATTTTGTTTTTCTCAGACAAGTTGGGTGGTTTGAAAAGATACCCTCCACAGCACATTTTGTTGAAAAATAACCAGTGGTAGATTGCATCATAAGATCATGTCAAACTAAATACCTTCAAAACCGCAAGGTTTAGACACAATTCCTGCAATACCGGAATTCTTCCTCACTTAAAATAAACTAAAATATTTATTTTATAAGATTCATGAACAACTCCTGGCCATCCAAGATTACAGGCTTCTTCTTGTTCACTATGTTACTGGATTAAAGGGTTTTACATTATAATTACATTATGATTAAATTAAATTATACTATATTGTACTCTTAAATGTATCAATCTCTAACTGAGCCACATCAAAATCAGCATTAGAGTAAAAATTAAATCCTTTATTTCCCTGGGCTTATCAGTCAGGTTCAAGACTTGTAGGTCACCATGACCACTAATATATAATATATATATATATATATAAAGATATAAAGTTGTAAGGAGGTTGGGCTTAGCCCAACTCTAAAATACAGTGCAAATATAGTCCAAAATGTCCAGGGTACAGCATACTAGAGTATTAGCCATGCATACAAAAACATTGTATGCCAAAACTTGCAAACTAGGAAAAGAAAAAGAATACTTGCTTGGCATTAACTAGTTAGCATTTTTATTGAAAAATTATTTTAGCTGGGGTAAAACATCTTTCTTTCTTTATACAGTATATATAAAAGAAGAAGTTTCTTTGTTTGTTTGTCTGTTGGAAAATATATTCAACAGCTCTCAAGGTAAAGCTGCCAAATCTTTCATAGTTATTTAGTATTCAAAAAGTAAGCTATTAGACCACATAGCAACAACACGACAAGGCAACAAAGCGACAGAGCAACAATTATTGAAAACATAATTTTTTGGTTGTAAACAATTGTTTGACTGCTGGAAGGAAACCTTGCCACAACACGATGTAAATGGGACAAAGCAACAAATCTTATTTTCTAGATAGCATTTTAGGTCTATTTACTAAATAATTTGTTAAGAAAAAAACACTGCTACATATTGACCCTGCTTGTTTGTTGTAAAAGGAGATGTGGTGGGGCACCCCAATGTTAAGGGACTCAAAGTAATGAATTTCTACTTCTTAAAATTAACACAGATGTTAAAACCAAGTGTTGTGGGTTAACAGCAAGCAATCAGCCCAAGGGGTATATTTACTAAACTGTGAGTTTGAAAAAGTGGAGATGTTGTCCAATCAGATTCTAGTTCTTATTTATTTAGTATATTCTACAAAATGACAGCTAGAATCTGATTGATTGCTATAGGCAACATCTCCACTTTTTCAAAGCCGCAGTTTAGTAAGTATAACCCAAAGTCTTGAGTCTGAGTCAAGCAGGAGTTTATTGTGAGTAATCCACAGCATAACACGTGAACAGCAAACCAAAGAAAGGCAGAAAGCTCAGCATATATAGGCTCCTTCAGTGGAGAGGTGTTAGAATTCCACCCTCCCCAGACATCAGCCAAGACTAAACTGAATTTGAGCCCTTAAATATGCCAAAACTTCTCCCCTATGAGGAATAGGTGGGACTTACTCTTGACTCCCTGGAGGTTAACCCTTTCTTCAGATATGGCAGTTTTTCATCCTGCCATATACCTCCGATGTTCAATGGCGGTCCCCGACTGCCCAGGCAGAAGCCCAGATCTCCTGCGTTACTTGGGACAAAAAGTCATTAATATTTAAATATCCTAGGCAGTGACACATTTGAAAAGAGAATGGCTGGCGTGTAAGGTAACATCTCATAAGGTGAGCACCTGAGTCTCTCATTGAATGGAGCCAACTTAATGGGGCATGATTAATGACCACAGCAAAGTGCATCCCACCTTTTCGAGGGCCTTTTTGGCCCACTTGGCTATGAAACCAGCATCTGCCTCTTCAAAATCTTGACACAGGACTCCTCCTAGTCCCACAGCGGAGGCATCCATGTTGTACAAATTGTTTAGTAAAGTCCAGAGACCGTAAACCAGAACTCACACAAAAGATCCACTTCATAGTAACAAAAGCAGCCTTACACTCGATGACTATGCTACTCTATTTTTCAGCCGGTCCGTTAAAATGGTCATCAATGTAGAAAACTGGGGACTAAACCTCTTATAGCAGCGGTTCCCAAAGTGTGCGCCACAACTCCCAGGGGTGCCGCGGCGCTGTCACAGGGATGCCGAGGCCAGGAAAAAACAAAGCAAAACCAAAAAATGAATGTCATCACGTCCGGCATATTCAGTGAGGAGCGACAGAAGAGAGGAGGATGTTGGGTCCCGGGTGCCGCCAGATTGGTAAGAAAACAGAGGAGAAGACAGAAGAAATAGAAGACAGTAGGGCCAGTATGGTAAGTAAATTAACAGAGGGGAAATGGTAACCAGAAACTGCAATGGAGGGGCAAAAGAATGAAGGAGGGGGCAGAGTGAGGATGAAGGGGCACAGAGTGTGATCGTGAAGGGGCACAGAGTGAGATCTTGAAGGAGCACAGAGTGTGTGGAGGAAGGGGCACAGCGTGTGTGGAGGAAGGGGCACAGCGTGTGTGGAAGGAAGGGGCACAGCGTGTGTGGGGATGAAGGGGCACAGCGTGTGTGGGGATGAAGGGGCACAGCGTGTGTGGAGGAAGGGCCACAGCGTGTGTGGGGATGAAGGGGCACAGCGTGTGTGGGGATGAAGGGGCACAGCGTGTGCGAGGATGACGGGGAACAGAGAGCGAGGATGACGGGGAACAGAGAGCGAGGATGACGGGGAACAGAGAGTGAGGATGACGGGGAACAGAGAGCGAGGATGAAGGGGAACAGAGTGAGGATGAAGTGGCAGAGAGTGAGGATGAAGTGGCAGAGAGTGAGGATGTAGGGGCACACAGTGTGAGGATGCAGGGGCACACAGTGTGAGGATGCAGGGGCACACAGTGTGAGGATGTAGGGGCACACAGTGTGAGGATGCAGGGGCACACAGTGTGAGGATGTAGGGGCACACAGTGTGAGGATGTAGGGGCACACAGTGTGAGGATGCAGGGCCACAATGTGATCGTGAAGAAGCACTGTGTAAAAGTGAAGGAGCACAGTGTGATGATTTTTGCAAATGTTGTTTTATTTTGTTTGAGGGCACAGTGTGAAGTTTGGGAACCACTGACTTATTAGTAACCCACCAGTATTAAAAAGGAGCGCAACTTTTTTTGTACAATGGACTAGAGCATTGTCTAGGGCCTGGACCTTATTAACCATGGGCTTTAGGTAAGAGCTACTTACAGTGTATCCGAAATATTTTGTCTCTCTTTTACCTAAGGTACATTTTTTTAAATTAGAAACTGTAGAACAGCACAAAGACAGATGTGTGTTCCAGTGTTCCTTATAGCTGACAATATCAAGATAAGTGGCAGCATAATTTTGTTGAGGAAGTATCCACTAATGGACTCTCCCATGAAACTTAAGTGTAGCAGGTCACATATTTCCTTTATCACTTGTTCTCATTTCCCCCTAGGGAGTCATTATAGCCTCTGACAGAACACCACATCGGGTGGAGTCACAATATTATGCCAAACTAAATTAATCTGCCCCGAAGTATTTGAGAACACATCTGGAAACTCAGCCACCAGGAACTCTAAGGAGCCTTTTTGCTCCGGAGTTAAACTTGGTTTACAAGGATCCTTACACACTGACTAAGGGCTTAAAGGGTATATGAGGGCCAAGACCAATGTCAGCCTCACAAGGGTTGCAAATAAAATTTTCTGCTCTTTCCAGGTTTTAATAAATTTATATAGTAAATCTGCTTCCCTTTTCGAATGTCAAATTATTATTATAAATATTATAGATATTTCGTAATCAACAACCCAACATTGGGAATCACTTCAAAGGGTCCTTGACATTTAGCCAAAAATTTACTCCCCTTTATGGGTAATACTTTATCAACTGGCACAATAGCACAAGCGTGAGCATTGTGATTATACAGCTGCTCCTGTGTTTGTTTCATATTTAAGAATTGACCAACTAAATCCAGATGATTAGAACATATGCACAACATATTGTAAGACATTCTCTCTTACTTCTTCTAAAGGAAGCCGGTGGAGGCCTGAGGCACCTTGCCTACAGCAAACAACAAGTAGGGGAGAAGTTCATCACACCAGTTTCAACATGGATTTTAAAGTGCAATAAAACCGTTCAACTGGACCAGTGTTTCCCAAACCTAGTCCTAACAGTGCATGTTTTCCAGGTGACAAGGGAAATAATTATACCACCTGTGGATCTGTTATAATATGTCAGTCAGTAATGAATACACTTGTATTAAAGCAAAGAGATATTGGAAACATGCACTGTTAGGAGACCTGAGGACCAGGTTTAAGAAACACTGAACTAGACCATCTGTCTGAGGATGGTATGCAAACATTCTCCCCAAAGTTACTGTAAAGAGCTTAAGGAACCCTTGTATCATATGAGACATAATATTGGTACCTTGGTCAGTGAGGATCACCTTTGGCAAGCCCTACCTAGGAAAATTATTTCATTATCTTATTGGCAACCTGTTTGGATATGGCAACTAACAAAGGGAACACCTCAGGATACTGGGTGTTAAAGTCTACAACAACCAGAATGAACTTAAAACCTTTAGAAGATGGTTCAATAGGCATTAAAAGGGCCACTTTTACTTTTTCAAAAGGATCCTCAAAATTGGGGAAGGGAACCATTGTTGCAGGGCCTGAATGTTTCATAGCTGTTCTTTGACAATCAGGACATGCTGAACAAAATCTATCAAAACTCTGCATAGATACCTGGTCAAAAAATCCTGTGATTATAGCCACAGTTTTATTGTGTCCCAGGTGTCCACCCCAAGAAAGTGAATTGGTCAATGTCAACACCTGTTGGGGATGGGAACAGACAATTGTTGTATAACCTCTCTATTTGTTTATGCTTGTCCTTTTTCTATAATATATAATTTTTCAAAATAAAATAAGGCTACCTGAGCTCTTTTACACTGTGCAACTTTTTTTCTTCAACAGCCACAACATTTTCAAATGCCCTTTTAAGCCCAGGGCCTTTCCGAAGAGCCACTCTGAGGTCAGAGAGCAGCGCAAGGGCTAGAGTTAGCACATTTATTAATATTATGCAAATCAACATCATCATTGTTTGTAGTATCAACAGGAGATAGTGAAACTCTCTAACCCATCAGACATTCTCGTGAGACCCAGTGTGTGTGGTCTTTACTCTGTCTCTAGGTTTTAGGGGATTTTACTCAGCTGCGAAGTAAATCAGGGGCAAATGGAAAGGTCTCTCCTAGGGATGCAGAGGCTGAAGAAACAAACTTTTCTCTCACAGTTCCACAAACAGCAAGAAAGTCCAGCCAATCCCAGCCGAACAGTACAGAAGCCGGTAAACAAAGACAAAGCCTCACCCTAAACTTAGTAATGTTCCCTTTAATGGTTAAAGACACCAAAGTGGTTTTAGTTAACCTGAATGTCCCATGGACACAACCAATATGGATATGATTATGTTGTGCAATTCCCTCTGGTAGAAGGAAGTCCTGCTGTATTAAGGTGTTACCGGAACCAGAGTCCACTATGCCCTTAATCACCTTACTCTCAACCTGCAGAGGTTGTGGTGGGCACCTTCGTAAAGGAACAATCTATCTGCCGGCAAATGGTCTCGCTATGTCATTGGCCTCCTCTTGATGAACAAAATGGAACCAGAAGCTTGGTATCATGCAACGGAAAGGAAGACTCTTCTGATCCGAACCTTGGCTGAAAAGAACCCTGGGATTTGTTAATGTCTTTTGCCCTCCTTGTCAACTTCAGCTGGTAGGGTAAATGTGGATTCCCAGTAGGTAAAACCTTTCCTCAGATGTGGCATAAAATGAGGTAAAACCATTTGTTTCTGTGTCCGACCCTGCAGTTTCTTAGATGTCAAACAGTTTATTTGTTCTCAGTGTAGATTGACCACTGTTTGGGTATATATATATAAGAGTGACAGACAGACAAAAGCGAATGGTATATTAAGCTAAAAACAACTTTAATAGGTAATACAAGTAGCACACATACAAATAAGAAATTAAAGCGTATCTGGATATTCTTTGAAGCAGCCTATGGAAAAGACTTTGCTATATAAACTTTGTATTCATTTAACATACTGATATGAGCACTCAATATCATCTTATCTTTGAAAATGTTTTGGATCGAGTGGCAGCTTCTCTATTTTTGTCATTCTGGTAAAATGTTTGTTTAACTCAGCAAGAAGTGTTCTACAAAGTGTATGTTTTATTTTTATAAAAAGTAATGTTTGAACCTAATATTGTGTTACAGAATAGCTAAATTTTATATGAGATGTGCTATCTATAAAATAGCTTAAAAAAATCAAATGTAGGCATTTAATTTTACACATTTTGCAAAACCGAATATTAGAGTTATTAAAATTGCTTGGAGCTACTCCAGCTTAAAGGACATTTGTACTTTAAAAGAAATGTATAAAATTTACACACTCGCTGCTATACCTGAAATGTGGAGGGACACATTCCCTGGGACCCTGTCATGTATACCATGGGGACTCCTGAAGAAATCGGACTTCCACAAAGAATAACCCAATGTGCAGAGACTGGCGCTTGCAGAACTTGTTGGGCCACCCCCACTGCACCATTCTGGTACTTTAATCAGTCAACATAAAAAATTTGGAAGATCCACGGCTGTAGTGACTTTTGCTTCTGGTACTTGGTAATGGCATTACATGTGTGGGCTAAATTGGGGCCAACACATTAGCAGGTGGTGTTCTCGAAACATTTGCTATGGCAAGATCTGCACATCATGGTCTCCTCTATAGGGGCCCATCACAAGGTCTCCAGTGCAGAGGAAGGTGTGGGACCCCATTGGTACACAGGATTCATATCTTTTTTTGAAGTTTGAATTGATTTTTTAAAATACATGATAACATGGACAATAATAATCTGTGCCATGTATGCAAAACAGAAGTATTTGTGAATGTTATAAAATGCCTTTTCATATCATATTAACGTCTATTTTAGTTTTTTGGCTATGTAATAGTAGCTCGTCAAGCCTATTTAATACTAATGAGTGAATGAGCCATGTGTCAGAGCTATTGAGGTGAAAACCAGGACATTTAGAACAAGATGTCAAAAACAGTGTTCGAAACATCTCTCTCTGCAGCTACCAACCCTATTGGAAATTCAATAATCACCCAGACAAGTTTGACTTTTGCAATGGCAATGGGCAGTACATTCCAGAAAGCTGCAAGATGAAAGCAAAATCTCTTGGGGCATAATCAAAAAGAAAGGTTGTGTCAGTTACAAGAACTGGACACAAAGCTTTCAATACTATGGCCTATATTTACTAAGCTGCGGGTTTGAAAAAGTGGGGATGTTGCCTATAGCAACCAATCAGATTCTAGCTTTCATTTATTTAGTACCATCTACAAAATGATAGTTAGAATCTGATTGGTTGCTATAGGCAACATCCCCACTTTTTCAAACCCGCAGCTTAGTAAATCTAGCCCTATGTCTCTTTAAAATATATAAAGTTGGAAACAAATGTAGAAGTCCTAAAATGATCCCTCGTCCACAGAAGCTTGTCTGAAATTCTAATTATTTGATACTACCCCCCTGATACTTTTAATTTTAAAGAAATATGGAATACTACTATCTCTGCCCTCTGCAATACACATTACTAGTAAAACCTTGAAAGAGGCACTTAAAGGACTGGACAATTCAATAGAAGTACAGTATGTTTTCTCCCTCTACACCTCCTCCCTTGGTGTGCTCATTCGCTCCTTTAGTCTCCAGTACCACCTCTATGCTGATGATACTCAAATCTTTTATCCCCTGACCTCTCCCCTTCCCTTATGTCTCGTGTCTTCTGCTGTTTCTGGGCCATCTCATCTTGGATGTCCCAGCACTTCCTTAAACTCAATATTTCCAAGACTGAACTTATCGTCTTCCCCCTTCCTGGACTCTCCCCCCTCCCTCCGCTCTATTTCTGTTAATAACACTACCCTCGTTTCTGTCCCTCAAGTCCAATGCCTTGCTGTCATCCTTGATACCTCCCTCTCCTTCAAACCTCACATTCTGTCCCTCTCAAAATCCTGCTACTTCCACCTTCAGAATATATCCCAGATACTCCCCTTTCTCACCACGGAAGCTACGAAAACCCTCGTTCACTCACTTGTAATATCTTGCCTTGACTACTGTAACCTCTTTGTCTGTGGCCTACCTGATTCTCACCTTGACCCTCTTGAGTCTATCCTCAATGCCGCTGCCCGCCTCATTTTTCTCTCCCATCATTCTACCTCTGCTGTCTCCCTCCAACAGTCACTACATTGGCTCCCCGTGGCCGACAGAATTAAATTTAAACTCCTCACCCTCACCTTTAAAGCTCTTATTCAATCCTCCCCTCCCTACATCTCCAATCTCATCTCTACCTACACTCCTAGCCGCCTCCTCCGCTCTGCCTGTGACCGCCACCTCACTACTTCACTGATCACCTCTTCTTGCTCCCGTCTCCAGGACTTTGCTCGGGCTGCTCCCCCTTTGTGGAATGATCTTCCATGTTCCATCAGGTTAGTATCTACTCTTAAATGCTTCAAGCGTGCCCTTAAGACTCACTTCTTTATTCAAGTCTATCAGTCCTTCTCCTAACTCCCTTGTCCCAGATCTCTCCCCCAGTTAGTACCACCCCTTTTGTGTCTCCCCCTTTCCTTTAGGATGTAAGCTCTCAGGAATAAGCCCCTCTTTCCTTATGTGCTCCTTAACTATTCCATCACCCTCTGTACCTCTTGGCCTGCTTCCCTAGCCCTATTTTCTTAAGCCTCTGCCTACTTCTCACTGATTTCTACCATCACTTTCACTCATTGTCCCAGAAATAATTTGATTTGCATTACCATGTTACCTGTGTCTGTGTGTATGTGTATATATATATATATATATATATATATATATATATATATTATTTTTTGTTGTTGTTCTTGCTGTATCATGTTGTGTTATGGCTCACTGTTTTCTGTATATGTCATGTACGGCGCTGCAGACCCTTTGTGGTGCCTTATAAATTAAAGATAATAATAATAATGTTCAGTATGCCATTAGCAAATCTGGTCACTGGGCTTTTCAAGCTAAAAAGAACTTTGCACTAGGGGAACCTTAACGGATCAAAGGAAACTTTAGAACCAGGTAGAATGGCTTTATTTACTGTGTTTATTTAGGAACATATTTAGGAACATTTTTTATCCTGATTTTTGTATTGTTTTCCTGCTCCAGTAGAGATGTGCACTGACCCCCGTGTTTTGGTTTCAGATACGGTTTTGGTTCTAAAATGTCTTCGTGTTTTGGGTTTGTTACTGGTTTTGCAAAAAAAAATTGGTTTTGGTTTTGGATCTGGATTTAATTAAAAGTTGTGAAAAACTGCTACACTGCTGCTCACACTCAAACATAACACACATTTTTTGCATGCTTAATAAAGAGGTCATTGAGACTGCCCCTCACCAAATTTAAAATTATTTTAACCAGAAAACAGAAGAGATTTTAAAGGAAATAATTGCTTTTTGGTGGATGCTGCTCACAGTCAAACCCTGTATTTTCATAAAGATGTCACTAAAACTGACCCTCACAAGATTGCTTCTTTCACTAGAAAAACTGTGGATTTTAAATTAAATAAATCTAATTGTTTTTTGGGGAGTGCTGCTCAAGCCATACAGCCATACAGCAACAACAACCTGTCTTTCTCTCATGTATATATATGTATATATGTGTGTATATATATATATATATATATATATATATATATATATATATATATATATATATATATATACACACTACTATACTATACTATACTATACTATACTATACTATACACATACACAGTAGCCAGTACTCTATCCAAATGCTCTGAAGAACTGATGATACCCAATCGAACAACAAACTATTCTAGCTTAGTGATCACTACAGAGATAACCTGCATTAAACATAATCACAGCTATTGTTTTCTATGTAAAATTCCCTATTTCACCCTGTCTGATGCTCTAATTACTCTTCACATGGTATTTCAGGAGCACAGCCTGACAGCCATCTTCCTTCCTACACGTTGTCTGTTCTACAATAGCAGATGAGAATAGGGGGAGGGCTATATGTATAGACGATATCGATCCAAAACTCATGAGAGTTTTGTAAATTTCTTTCTCACGGAAATTATGTTTCACCTCATATTCAGATCCGATTTTGACGCTAAAAATCTACTTGGAACCCCACATCTTGGAACTATCAGAGTTCTCCAAATCCGAACCTCTCATCTCTACGCTGCAGTAGGTAGCACTGAATTAAGGTCACATTTCTTAAGAGTCATAATGAAAACATATTACAAATAGAGATTTTCCATCTCTAATTGCTAACAGTGGGAATAATAGTTCTAATAATATAAAAGGTAAAATTAAACTGGTCATGTATATTTTCATTAGCTATCATCTATACAGCCACAAACATGTGAAAAATCTAAACTTACATACTTTCAGCTTGATTTTTTATTACAATTTTTGACACTTTGCACTTGCAAGTAATTGATTCTCTGGCCCAGTACATCAGTATAGTACAACAATTGTACCCCTAAAGTCTATAGTTTGCTATAGAGCAAATTGTCTGCATGGCAAACTGACACGGAAATATGTAAAATGCCAGCCTTTACATTCAGTAGCAGCTGTTTGCTCTCCCACTATGTAATCACAGGCACATGCAGGGAACATGAATTAACATTCTTCATCTGTGACTGACTACAGCAGATGTGAAAGAGAAAGATATTTTGAGATTTCTATGAACATTTCCAGTGTACAAGTTTTGCCTATACTGGGTTTGGATGTAATATGATATTGCACTCTTTCTTCAATAGGTGTGTCAATGGGAAATAAAATTTAATTCTAGAAAGACTTATATTTTAAGGGGCTATTTTGATTTTGCATAATAGTGTGATTTTTTTCTTTTAACACCTAAGATTTGTATGCCCATGATCAGTCTATAAGTACTTGATTCAATTTCCTTTATTTGCACTGCACAAACGTTATGCTCTGCTATGCACTGCGCAGTTAGCACAGCAACTGTGAGGTCATTGTGGGAGGGGGGATGCATACATATGGTGGGTGATGGGACAGGAAAAATACCAGTAGTCATATGGGCATTTGAAGAATGGTATAATTCAGTGGGTCCCAAACTATCTCAGTTCGAAGCACCCTTAAGGTCTCCATAATTTTTCCAAGGCAGCCCTACTCCAAAATAATTACCAGGTTGTCCCCTTTTTTAAATATGTGAGTCAAAATAACGTAAGAAGTATTTAGGCCCCTTCACCATCACACTGTGCTCCTTCAACATACCACAATGCACCCCTTCACAGTATCACAATGTGCCCCTCCACAGTATCACAATGTGCCCCTTCACAGTATCACAATGTGTCCCTCCACAGTATCATAATGTGCCCCTTCACAGTATCACAATGTGCCCCTTATTATGGTCTTCTATCTTCAGGCTCCTCACTGCCTCGTTTCTTCACCGGAAATCTTGGGCGTGATGATGTCACACCCGACATTCAGCGAGAACGGAGCAGTAGGAGGGGATAGGGGAGGAGGGCACCTGGGCGCCGGACACTGTAAATGTAACTAATTTTTTCTTTTGCCTGGCTGGTGGACAAACGAGGAAGGGAGGGTAGGCACCGCAGCACCCCAGAGAGCTATATCGCACAGTTTGGGAATCGCTTGTGTAATTGGTTAACAGGCGCTCTACGTCCTGTTATGGCATATACTGATCAAAATAACTTAGAGTATATTGAATTAGCTAAAAGATTTAATTCCAGGCTGGATAAACGACACTGGTTTCTCTTGTGATTAAAAGTTAACCTAGTTTTTTGCATGTACATAAAGGGCCCGAATTATTAAGATATGCACACTGAGCACAACGTGCATTTGGTTAAAACAATTGGCTCTGCGCACTCCCAAATTCATCAAGGAATGGATTTCAAGATACGTGCACTTATGAATTCGGGTGTAGGTCTGCTCTGCTCTACTACACAAAACACTGTAAGCCCAAAACCTATGTAGATTATAAATTTGCAAACGAATGCACAGAAAAAAAATATATACAATTATTTTCACCAGTTAATAATAAAGGCATTAATGATAAAACAGTAGAAAAAATATAATATTTTCCCCATGAAACACATTTCTTAGGATGTTCTTAATGTCTAATGAACATAAAAAAACACTTTTACAGTTGCTCCTATTTTAAACACATGCTATAGCATGCATACGACACTGTCATCATTAGTACTCAGGACTTAGACTAGCCCTGTAGCAGGAGCAAGAGATACGGCAGGAAAAACAAGTAACTTTGCGATGCCCAGAGCTTGATTCGGAGATGGCTGTGTGTGCTTGAGTTTGGCACCCCATACTGTAAATTGAGTACGGCAAAATGCTACCCTGTTCACTACCTGGAATGGTAGGCTGTAGTAAGTGTCCTTTGCACTTGAAGACGCAGCAGACTGAGTTGTGTTTACTGGCATATGGTCCGGTTCTGGGCATGTGCAGAGTTGATTTTGCATGTGATAGGCTCAAAATCGGCAGATATGTACCTTGCTGAATCAGGCCCCAAGAGTCTAGATATATGCCATTGAATTCAAAACAATAAGGCAGAAACTCGAACTTACAGTCCTTCTAAATCAATGGTTTTTGTGTATGCATGTTTGTATGTATGTATGTATGCATGTTTGTATGTATGTATGTATGTATGTATGTATGTATGTATGTGTGTGTTCAATGGGGCATGGACTGATGTGAATTATTAAATATTCTCTATACTTCTCTGTGTAATATAACTGTTGCTACTTAAACAAAATAATAATGATAATAATAATATTATCATCATCATCATCATTATTATTATTATTAAGGTGTTCATAGATCACTTCAATACAATGCCTCACTTCATTTATTTGTACCTTCTGCCAAACAATTTGCCACAATATTTGTAAATCAAATTTTCCACTATCTTGGAAATGTCTGTTAGAAGATGAAAATGTATTTTTATTTTCACTGCTAACTTTATTCATTCTGCATATTAATAGGAATATTTTTTTTAATTATTGTTCTTCCTCTAACCATCCTTTGCATTTAGTTATGGGAGGCAAGACCCAAAGTTAGGTGACAAAGTTTGCTTAACTAAAAACCTTTGCCCTCTCTCAGATAAATCAGGCTATAAATTAAAGGATTCATATAATATTTTTGGAGCAATAAATTAATTTACAGATTGTTGTGATTTATTATACATACTCAGAAACTATAATACTTTTCATATTTCTCTTTTAGAATCTGTAAGGACACAAATTCCTTCTTCATCTTTGCCATTTCCTATTGTAGTGGATGGTCAACTTGACTATGAGATAGAAACAATTTATAGATTTTAAGTAAGATTCTAATCTACAGTAGCTCATCTATTTTATAAATCTGGTTCTGAGGAGTATAATAAAATCGTATTGCGGATGCCGTCCTCTGGGATTGACGGTTGCACATCAGCCAGAAAATCACACAAATCCAGTGTTTCAGGTTCAATAGCCTCAGCTAGTTTTATTCACCACCTTGCAAACAGAGCAAAAACATAAAGAAAATCCTAGCTGTCCAGCTACTAGCTAATACAAAGATATTCCCTTTCTAGAGTGAGAGGCCTAGTGTCCCTCATTTAAACCAAACAAAATGGAACTCACAGGAGAAAGTTACCGTTTCTCTCAGGAGCCATCTAACCTCTTCCCCAGACAGTGAGAGGCAGAGTGATCAGAGGTGCAACCTTTTACAGACACCCTTCAGGTGCAGCTCCTAATTAATCTGCTCTGAAATCTGCACTTGGAAGCTTTTCCCAGACACCTAAACAAACTCTCTGGTGTTTTAAAATACAAATGACAGGAATCTAGGACTTATATACCTGCCATTCACTCCCTTTCTTCTGTCACAGGAGGTACCCGCCAAACATGTCTGACAGGATCATTTCATTATTAAAAATTCACAGTAAGTTATGATTAAAATGAGAATAAACTTTTATTTGTAACACAATAAAAGTAATATTAAGCTTAGATCTGTAACACGACTACACAACGATATAGAGACTTAATTTACTATAAGACTTTAATGCATTTATCATGATTTACCTAACAAAGGCAGATATAATTATAATGAAAGCTTTAAAACTATAGATAGATACTGTTATATTCTGTTCCTATTAACCATTATGGGCCTGACTCATTAATGAGCATAAATGGCGATGCCCTGTGCATGCCCAGAACCAAACCATACATCATAGAACACAGAAACATCCAATTCACCTTCAAACACAAAGGACCTTTACTACAGCCTATGATTTCATGGGGTGAACGGGGTGGGGAATGGGCGTATGCATGTAGTCAATGTACAGTAAGGGTGTGCCAAGCTCAAGTGTGCGTAGCAGCATTAGATTCAAGCTTTGGGCACCTCAAAGGTACGTGATTTTCATTTGCATCACTTACACCAGCTACAGGTCAGGTGTAAGCAGGGGCAGACTGGGCTGGGGGGACAGGAGGGCGTCTGGCCCCTTGGCCAGTGCCATAGTGCGCTACCTTGGGCTGGGTCACTGGGCCATCTGCATTTTTCCCTTTAAAATGTTCCGAATTGGCTGCTGAGTCGAGTCTTGCCCCCAGGGCTAAAAGTTGTCAGCCCTTCCAGGGTGTAAGGGCCGATTACTAGTAATGACAGCTGTGTATAGATGCTAGAACATATGTTTGCAATCAGGAGCAAGTGTAAAAATATATTTTATGTACAGTAGACAGTAAGAACATCCTCATAAATATATTTTATGGAGAAAATTTTTATTTTTTTATTTTTTAAGGTTTTGTCATTAATGACTATTATTAACAGGTTACATTAATTGAATCATTTTTTTTTTGGGCATTCTTTTGGGATTTAATATTCCACATATGTATTGGACGTATCCTGCAGTGTCTTGTCTATTATAGCAGAGCGGACCTAGACCCGTACTCATCAACAGACATATTGTCAGATTCGCTTTTTGTTGATTATGGATGTGCGTATACTAAATGTACATGCGTTTTTAAAAAGAACAAAAAAACCAACATACGTTACATTGGTTTTGTGTTCTTTAATGAATCAGGCCCTATGTATATTGTAATATTATGTATGAATTTATGAGAAATGAGACATAGTGCAGCTTGGGAGCCCTCCGTCTCAGCACATGGGCTTAAATAATATATTTTACGTGCATGAGCATGTTTTTTTAATGCATTTTTTTTCAGCATAAGGCCCCTTGTGTTTAGTTTGTTAGACCTTACCATCAGAAGAATTTTGATAAAATAAAAAATAAGATGAAGGATTGAAAAATTGTACAGGATCTTCTTAAACTGAAAATCAAAGCAGTAGCAAGATTTGTAGAAATTATTTTGTATGGATTGGGAGAAAGAAGAAGAGAGAAGGTGAATGAAACATTTAAATTCATAAAGGGTTGCAAAAATGTTCAGAAGTTTAGTGTTTTTAAAGCTCGGGAAAAAAGGAAAAACAGATCAGGAGTAATGCTAGATAATATAAAAGCAGATGCTTGTAACAAACACCTAGCAAATGTACAAAGAATGTAAACAGACTAAAGACTAAACAACAACGTACTTTTCCATTTATAAGTTAAATGGGCAGAAAAGAACATTTAAATGTCAATGGTTCTTGTAAAGAAAAGTAGCAGCACAATACTTCACTCCTTTTTGTTTATACAAAATACTTTGTGTTATGTTGCTGCAAAGTTTAAATCCAAATAAAATAAATATGTCTAACAATGCAAAATCATGCCTGTTTCCGGAAACTTACTGTGATGAAACATGTGTGATAACACTAACCATAATGTTTCTCGTTTCTCACATAATGTGGATTATATCATGTACTTTTTATAGCCCTTGCTTTTCCCCAGCTCAACAGACTACAACTGCAGTGTCTAATTATATGTGGATAAAGGGACATTGTAGCTTATTGTAAATATATTGTTTATTGTATATTGATGATGTGGCAGTGAGGTTGTTATTCATTGTCCTTAAAGTAAAGCCAGGGGGTTATGGGTAGGGATCAGGCTGGAGTGGAAAAACTAATTAGTGTCCATTGTTCTCACTAGACTAGTCCAGACAGGTCATCAAGCAGGGGAGGTTCTGTGGAAGGACAGCTCATCTTCACTCCCCTCTCCAACCCCCCCTAGTTCAGCACTGACCAATGGTTAAGAATAATAGACCCAGTGGTTTGCCCAGGGAGGGGAAAAGACTGTGGAAATTAGACCCTAGATATAAGGAGCCAATTCAGGGGAAGGAGTTGTTCATTCTGGAATTTCATTCTTGAAAGGTGCAAGATTTGGTTTTGAGTTGTCGTTCTCTACTAGACTCTACATATGCAACTGAGAGAGATCCATTGATTGTCAAGTCTGGACAGCCAGATGAATGTAACTCCTTAAGCTAATGGGGGGATGGACAGATGATGTGGTAAACCTGCCAGGCATTTATTTACTGTGTGTACATAATATTCTAGTGTTGTTTGTATTCTAATAAATGCACTGTTGTACCTTTCTAACTGAATTTGCCTGAGTGACTATGCGAATCCTAGAAGGTACTGGGTAGACTTCCCTGGCATAGAAAGGCACCCGTGTCTGGCCAACCAGAGTGAAGTGGGTAGCATGAGCCTGAAAACCCGGTATCTTCTCACTTACGATCAACATCAACATATTTCTGTTGCAGGACAATCAGTCATACTTGCCTACTCTCCGGGAATTTCTGGGAGGCTCCTGAATTTCGGGGAGTCCTCCCAGACTCCCAGTAGCGTAGGTGTCCTCCCGGATCTTTATGGGGTGGAGCTTAATGACCCAACTGCCCCATTAAACCCTGCCCCCCGCAATGTAATGCTGTCAATTTCGCCCACACGCTCACCTCCCCCCTGAACACTCAGAGGCCAACTTCAAAAGGTTGAAATTATTTAATGAGGAAACATTTTAATTTTTACCTGTATTAGCTCTAAAAAGACTACATGGCTATAATTATATTCTAGAAATTAATTTAACGGATTTCTGGTAGCACCTTTCTGGAAAAATACCAAGGTGTAATTGTGTCTTAATGTCTATAGTTAAAAGGTATTTCCACCCTCATAGAACTTGAAGTAACTGGCTTGTAATTTGGTGGTAGTCATTTTCACAACTCTGAAACAGCGACAACGAACATACCTGCAAAAGAAACGAGGACCTTAACACCGACAGTGATATAATACAGACATACCTAAAAAGCGACACCTGACGTTTGCAAAGACAGTGCCATGCTGACAGCATTTAATGTCAATTGTGTATTTGCGGGGTCCAGACATTGCCGCTTTAAATTCAGATTTGTCTAGGTCGCTCTGTTAATCTACATGTAACTAAAGTGGCGGCTAGCAGAGTCGTTGGCATCAGTAGCTGTCAGCATGGCACTGTCTTCGCAAACGTCAGGTGTCGCTTTTTTAGGTAAGCCTTATTATATCCCTGCCTGTGTGAAACTCCTCGGTTTTTTTTTTATAGGTATGTTTGTTGTCTCTGTTTCACAGTCTTGAAAACATACCCAACCACTTCCCTTGCAAATGCCTTTGTACAACTTTACCAAATGCACTTTTTTTTATCATTTTGGCTCTCTTCTTTTGGCTTCTGTTTTTTTTTTTTTTTTTTGTTGCACTAATATATGACACTATTTCCTGGAAACAATTGTACCCACACCAGAAATCATTTAATCTCATGACAAGAAAATGAAACAAGACTACCTGATGGTGTAAATCAAGGATGGCAACAGACTGCTGTAGGGCCACATGTGGCCCTCTGAGACTTCACAAACTGTCCCAGCTCCTTCCTGCTTTATTGACAGATTTGTTTGTTATAACTTGTAACACTGTTTTCAAAAAAATTCCTGCTGGTATATCATTACAGATAGGTGTCCCTTTCTTTGATTAAATGTATTGCTATAGCTTATCACTGAGATAAAGGGTAATGCGTTGCCCTTTTGAAGGTTAGCAGTATTGTGCAGTCCCTAAAGTGAATTAAATTGTCTATCACTGGTATAAATAAATTAATAGTTGAAGAGCACTGAAGGAAGCCAGAAGCATAAGCCAAATATAAAGCAATGTTTTTAGTAAATGTTGTAAGATAGCATTTACAATATAATTTTTTTTAAGTTCTATGAAGCTGGGAATATGTTTTAGAAAGTTAAGTAGAAACATGAATTGTATGTGGGGATGGGCTGTGGGAGGATTTTTAGAAAATGTACTTGTCAGTAATCATTTTTGCTGTTTTAATTTAATCTGCCTACAATTTTACATTGGCTCTATAACATAGCTCAGGACTGACACATTTCTTATATATTGATGTTTAGCTAACAATACCATAACTGAATCACTGTCATAAAATTTACCTGCTCCACATTTAAGTGCTGCTGATTTTCTCTACCTCTGTGTAGAGGTCAGCACTCCCTGGTTATGACGTCACATGATCTTGGATAGAAAGCAGAATATTCAAATCTGCAGCATATATAAAGCTTGTTCTGACACTGCAACAGTGTCAGAGCAATGGGTTTTCTTGCCGGTCTGACTTCCTGTTTGCTGCAGAAGCTGAGCATGCCATTGACACAGCTCTGGTCCCAACTGATCCCTATCCTACTTTACCTTTTGCTGTAGAGGTGGATGCCTCAAACAAAGCTATTGGAACCATTATATCCCAAAGGCAAAGAGAAAATATGCTTTTCCATCCTTCTGCTTACTATTCCAAAAAAATCAGTGAAAGCTGAACAAAATTATGGAATCAGACATAAAGAACTTTTTGCTATGAAAGTCACTTTTAAAGAGTAGAGTCACTAGAGTCACTTCAGTTCTCTTTATTGTCATTGTAGACCACAAAACCTTGAGACTTCATTTTAATCAGGCACGATGTTCTTTGTTCTTTGTCAGTGTTAGTTTTTATGTTACATACCAGCCAGGTTCGCGCAGTACAAATGCAGATGCACTGTCATCGGATGCCTATTCTCAACTGCCAGAATATATTCTTTCTAAAGGAGCTATTCTTGCCACCATTGGTTATGGACCTTTCCACACACTTGTTGTAGCAGCTACAAACAGGGGCCACTTATTTCCTGAGTTTCAAAAGAATTATCCTAGAATCATGATACAGGCAGATGAGTGACTGACATACACTATATGGACAAAAGTATTCGGATGCTTAACCGTTACACCAACAGGGACTGCAATGACATGGTATTCAAATACATATACTTTAATATGGAGTTGGTCCCCGTTTTAATAACAATCTTCCACTCTTCTTGGAAGGCTTTCCAAATGATGTTGGAGTGTTTCTGTGGGAATTTGTGCCCATTCATTCTGTAGAGCATTTATGAGGTCTGGCACTGGTGTTGGACGAGAAGGCCTGGCTCGCAATCTCTGTTCCAGTTCACCCCAAAGGTGTTCGATGGGGTTGAGGTCAGGGCTCTGTGCGGGCTAGTCAAGCTCTTCCTCACCGAACTTATCAAACAATGTCTTTGTAGTCCTTGCTTTGTGCACTGGGCCACAGTCATGATGGAATAGAAAAGGGCCTTCCCCAAACTGTTGTAGCAAAGTTTGAAGCATAGCATTTTCCAAAATGACTTGGTATGCTGAAGTATTAAGATTGCCATTTACTGGAGATAAGGGGTCTAGCCCAAACCCTGAAAAACAACCCCATACCATAATCCTTCTCTCCACCAAACTTCACAATTGGCATAATGCAGTAAGACAGGTAACGTTCTCCCGGCATCCACCAAACCCAGACTCAACCATCTGATGGCCAAACAGCGAAGTTGGATTCGTCACTCGGTGTGCTTTATACCACTGCTTCTGATGCTTGCCATTGGTCTTGGTACTGTGAGGCTTGCATGCAGCTGCTCGTCATGGAAACCCATTCCATTAAGCTCCTGCAAAGTTTTTGTGCTTACATTAATCCCAGTGGAAGTTTGGAACTCTTCAGATATGGAATCAGCAAAGCATTGGCAACTTTTACGCACCATGTCCCTTAGCAGTCGTTGACCTTGCTCTGTGGTTTTGCGTGGTTTTCCCCTTCATGGCTGAGTTTCTGGTGGTTCTAAATGCTTCACTTTCTAATAATATTACTTACAGTTGACCGTGGAATATCCAGCAGGGATGAAATTTCACAAAAAGCCTTATTGCAAAGGTGGCATCCTATCACAGAGGAGGTTGAGGTTAAAATAATTGACTGGGGAAGCAGGGAGATGGAGGAAGAGAGGGAGGGTCCTATAGGATTGTACCTTTGTAGAGGAGGACCTATTTAAGATACTGGGAAAAATCATTACTCACTTTTAGGGTTATCACCAATAGATAAGGGTGCATGGAGGCGTGGATAAACACTCACAGGGGCTTCCTATGAGATGTTGAAGGTCTATGTAATAGGGTAATAGAATGTATTTTGAGGCGGCTGATATTAGACTGTGTCTGGGGGGGTGTACAAGGTAAGGGGTCTGAAAAAAGGAGGTAGAGGGTGAGTAGGAGGGGAGAGTGAGGGAATTATGAGGGAACAATTTAAAACAAGCCATTTCAACATTAATTATTTCAGACAAAGATTAATTACTGTAATTAGGAGAATAAAGAACTTAAATTCCTCTGAGAGGTATTTTTCGCACTTGTGAAATCTTTTGATGATCTGTGAAGGAGTCTCATGTAAGGATAAATAAACAAACAATGGGCAGCATTTCGATTTGGAAAATTTTTAGATTAATTTAATTTAATAACAAATAACAGTATTGACAGATAAAGACATATGGTAATGAGGTTCCTCCCATCTTTAAGCATCAGGGAGTGGGGATATTAACCATTTCAGTTGTAGTGTATTATGTAGAATGTTGACTTCTGTCTAAGATTGCTTGCGGTCTGCAAGCAATCTTGGTTTTGAGGGCATCCGTTTTTGGCTTGCTGAGGTTATATCTAATTTGACTATGACTCTTTTCAGATTTTAGAGTAGCTCTCATCAGTCCTATAATACCAGTAACATGCTAGACCCACGCATTTTTTCTTCAGGAAAAGGTAGATAAATTTGGAAGCCATTTCAGTTAGACGTATCTTGTACTACATACAAGCAGGAGACAGGCCTCTACCCTGACCTTACTAATAATTTGGCTGTATGTCGCTGGTGGTCACACTAAAAGAAATCTCTCTTCTTTTTAATAGGGAAAGGCGCTAAATCAGCTCAAGAAATTATTTTTTAAACTCTGATGGCAGTGGGTTACTCCAAGCTGCCAGTGGAGCTGTAGTGAGACAGCTCATTTAGGAGTCAAGCCACACAAACCCTTCCCCTCCTTCCCGTTGCTTCCTGTTCTACTTGTGTCAGGAATAAAATCCTCACACCCGCCTAGCCAGGTTTTTACAGCCACTAACTATTCATTCAGTATCTTGGAGACCCATTTCAACCAACTTCATTTCAGAGTTGCCCTTATCTTCTGAGCTCATATTAGTTACTCTGGACATATTCAAAGAGAGTCATATTTTCCCTCTAAAAAGCCTTCCATCAGCCGCTCTCACAGCACAGATCTTTATTAAAGAAATATACCGCCTCCAGGGGATATTGTTTCTGACTGAGGTTTTCTGTGATATGCTACAAACAAAAAAAGATTTATCCAACCCCAACCATCTAGAGTCAAACAGACAAAAGAGCAGATTAACCAGAACTTGCAGCAGTATCGTAGAACATATAAAAACATTTCGCAAGATAACCTATAAAACAATATACAAACCAAACACCATTCTTTGACAATTATAGTTTCCATCCACTGGCTTACCCCACTTATTGGACTCAATGTTGTATGTCAGCTATATCTGTATCAAACCATCCATAATACTGATCAAGCCTTATTCCAAGCTCTGGAGAGGACTCACCGGTCCTACAATGGCCAAGCAGAAAAACTTGGTCTACTCCATAGCCTTATCATTTAGGCCAACAAATATGGCTGTCCACAACAAATCTTTGTCTGGGATGGCCTTCGTACTAGCTAACAGAATATTATATTGCTATTCTTCAGATCATAAACAAACTTTCCTCTGTTAACTTTGAACTTCAGTTGCGAAACTCAGTGAAAAACACATGCAGTGTTCCATGTGTCCTTGCTAAACCTGAACAGCCATCCCTAAAGCCTCCAAAGACTCCAACACCTATTTGAGTCTAGGGTCATCTAGGGTATATTGTGGAGGACATCCTGAACTCCCTCAAAGTCAAAGGTCAGCCCCAATATCTGGTCAAGTGAAAAGACTATAGAATTGTTGAAAGATCTCTGGCTTTTGACCCCTGGTTGTTGGATGACTTCCTTCTCTGGCTCTGGATCCCTGGCCTTGCTACTACTGGAGTCTTTAGAATCATTGTCTATACTTAAATGTATATTACCTTTTATTTTACTAACTACTAAAATCCAACAACACACTATTTACATAAATCCTATAGACTAGGCAGAATTTAATTTAGTGCTAATTCATTTGTTATCACTTTGATTATGATCGATACTTCAAGGTTATTACAATTTCATTAATTTAACTGCAGTGGGAGGTTTCAATATTCAGCATATCCATAGTGTTAACAAAGTAATTAACCACTCAATTAAAGATTTCTGAAACGGTCTATTGATGTGATAAAAAGCACAATAATACTGCTTCTGCCCAAAACCTTTTTTCCAGACCTGCGTCATTCAACATAGTCAATGCTCGTTGAACAATTGTTCTGTTTGCTCGTTCACTCACACCGTTCTGTTCTGGTGTAGGCAATTGTTAGTTGGTGCTAGAGATGGGTGGGCTCGGTTCCCCGAGTTCCGAACCCGCCCAAACTTTGCCTATCCGAGTACCGAGCAGGCTCGGTACTCTCCTGCCCATTCGGAATCGAAATCGAGGCAAAACGTCATTGTGACGTCGTCGGACCTCGGGGCTCGGTTCTCGCGATGTATATGAAATGCATAAATACCTTCCTCCACAGCAATCCATCGCCATTTGACAGAGGGAGAGAGCAGGGTTAGGTCACAGACAGCATTAGAGCAGGGACAGAGCAATTATTGTATACCTTATTCTTTCAATTATTATTAAAAATCTAGTACCAATTCTTCTAGCGATTGTTAGAGCAGGAAGAGAGGAGGATAGAGGAGGCATTTTTTGGAATATTTTGCACTACAGGTGCTTTTGGGGTGTCCCATATTCCCCCGTGTGAAGCAATAATTTTTCTGGCTGCAAAAGGTCATATCTAGCAGCAGTATCTATAGAATATTTTGCACTACAAGTGCTTTGGGGTGTCCCATATTCCCCAGCGTGAAACAATCATTTTCCTGGCTGCAAAAAGTCATAGCTAGCAGCAGTATCTATTGGATATTTTGCACTACAAGTGGTTTGGGCTCATTAAAATGGATTCAAAGCAGTCCACATATGAGCAGGATCAGCAAGCAGGTGCTTGCACCAGTCCTGATAGTAGTGTTCCCAGTACGTCATCTGGTAAAGCCTATGTAAAAGTACATAGTCTTTTGAAATCAGGGAAAAAAACACACACCCAAAAAAAAATTACTGTGTTGAAACGAAAAAGAAGTGTAACTGAGGAAAAGTTAACTGCCGATAAAAAAAAATTGCCAACATGCCATTCTACACATGCAGTGGCAAAGAAAGAATGAGGCCTTCGCCTTTCTCTGTTAGTAGCAGATCAAAAAATGTTACTGAGCCTTCTTCTTGTACGGGCACTCGTGACCAAGCAGGACCAAGTAATTTGGAGTCTAAAAGTGGTGCACAACTACTGTTACGTGTGAAAGCCGAGCTGCAAGAAAACAGTAATGCATTAGAGGATAATGTATGCTCTGAATCAGAAATTACACCAATCCCTGTGGAGAGTCCATCCACCAGTGGTATGTCTAATTGTGAGCATTCTGTTAGTGTACCCATAAAGAAGGGGCATTTCAGCAGTTCTGCTGATGTGTGCCTGAACAGCCTGCGTGTAGCCGGTGATACACAAATTGAGGATGCCACTTTGGAATTATATTGTTCAGTCTATGCAGGCTGCTTTTTTACTATTTAACTACAAGTGGAGGGGAGGGGGGAGTCATAGACAGCCACCAAACTACCCTTGTCCATTTCATTTAATATTGTTCAGTCTATGCAGGCTGCTTTTTTTCTATTTAACTACAAGTGGAGTGGGGGGGGGGTCATAGACAGCCACCAAACTACCTTTGTCCATTTCATTTTATATTGTACAGTCTATAACGGCTGAATTGTTTTCTATTTTACTACTAGTGGAGAGGGGGTCTGATACAGACTGCCACCAAACTGCCTTTGTCCATTTCTATTTATATTCTACAGTCTATAACGGCTGAATAGTTTTCTATTTTACTACTAGTAGAGAGGGGGTCTGATGCAGACAGATACCAAACTGCCTTAGTCCGTTTCTATTTAACGTACAGTCAATGCAGGATGATTTTTTTTCTATTTAACTACAAGTGGAGGGTGTAATATACACCCAAAGACGATGGCTACATTGCCAATAGTCAAAGATGGAGGGGGAAGACAACCAGGTTTGTCTGTATAATTGGCAGGCAAGTGTAAGAATTAAGGACGGCTTACCAGGGATTAAACTTTTTTTTTCATAATTTATTAGCTTTAGCATTACCTCACTTATCCAAGAAACTGGTGGAGCACTAAATTAGGTTATTTTGACCCAAAAAATTGTATTTTTTTCAGAAATAGCAAAACAAAACCAAACAAAACCTAAACCAAAACACGCAAGGGCGGTTTTGCCAAAACCAAAACCAAAACCCGAAGGTAATCCAGATCCAAAACCAAAACCAAAACATGGGGGTCAGTGACAATCTCTAGTTGGTGCTGTATGCCATATTTTCTTAAGAATTCAGCTAAAGTCGTGCCATTGTTGGAAGCCAAGGCTTTTAGTTTCAGACCCGTTTGAGTCTCTACAAGGCTCTTATATTTCGCAATTTTCCCTACTACTTCACTCTTAGTTTTTATGAAATAGACATGTGTCATTCTAGTTGCGTCATCAATGAGCGTCAGAAAGTGTCTGTAGCCACTAACTGATTTCACCTCGATTGGACCACACACATCAGTATGAACTAGAGCAGGCCTGTTCAACCTGCGGCCCTCCAGGTGTTGTGTAACTGCAAGCCCCAGCATGCTTTACTGGTAGACAACCAGTTGATAGCTGGAAGGGCATGCTGGGACTCGTAGTTTCACAACATCTGGATGGCCGCAGGTTGGACAGGCCTGCACTAGAGCTAAGGGTGCTTCAGCTCTAGTTGCTAACTTGGGTAAGGGGCAATGAGTTTGCTTACCCTTTATGCAGTTTTTCATGTTGGACTCTCAATACTGGTCACAGTGATGCCTCTCACCATCCCATCAGCGAGCTTCTGCACGTTGGCATATTCCAGATGACCCAATCTCCTATGTCACAGCTCCATTGATTTACTCTTATCTAAAGCCACCATCGCATGACATTCTACAATGTCTAGGACATAAAGTTGTTTACACTGGGTTGCTGTTGTAATTACAATACCTTTGTGGTTTTTAACCACACATTTGACCTCTGCAAATTCAAACTTGTAAGCTTTTTTCTCAAGGATGCTTATAGCGACAAGGTTGGTTCCCAACTCTGGTACATACAATAAGTCATAGATATTTGTGATGATGGAACTTTTATACTTTTCACGCTTCTTCTGTTGCACACCACTTCTAACTTTTAGTCTGCATTCAGATGCCTTGTGCCCCATCTTATGACATATGAAGCATTTAAACTTAGGTTTTTGGATTTCGCACCTTTTGTGAGTAGAGCCATACTCTCAACATTTGCCTCAACAGGTATTCTCTGTTTGAATTGCAGCTGCTTAGCTCTCACAATTTCTGTTGTTAACTTGGCATCGTTGGACTCCAAAGCTATTACTAGGAAATCATACTCTAGTGAGAGATTCTGCAGCATTGCCATTGCGACTTCTTCGTCATCCACCTGTGCTCCCATAGATGCCAATTGCTGGAATATCGACAGCATTTTGTCTATGTACTCATCCATGCTCTCACAAGTACTCAATTTAGTTCCGTATAGTGTACGCCTCAAGTTTATCCTTCTTATCAGATCTTTGTCCTCATAAGCATTTTTCAGAGCAGTCCACATCTCACTTCCTGAATCTTTAATGACAGAATACACGTGCTAAGCCAGTGGTGCCCATGGCTCTATTCACTTCATCAGCATTTGGACGTCTGGATTTACTGTGACTTTCCACAACTTTTCCTGTATTAACTGCATTTACAATGCAAATTTCCACGCTGCATAATTCTCAGAACCTTTCGCAAAGTTCATACTGGTGCCTGTGCTGTGCATTTTTTTGTGTACTAAATAAATAATTATTCTGTAATATGTATATCAGCTTCCTTTTATTCAGTTGCACTTCTGTTATCATTCATTACATTTTAAGCATTTACTTTAACACACAGTGCTTGGGCCCATAACATGTTGGTTATACCTTTTGATTTTAATTAAGGTGTTCAGTGGTGTTAATGTGGATGTTAAGCCACAACGCTTTTGTAACTTAAACAGGTTACTGTTTAAAGATGATAGCAACAGATGAACAAATGCAGCTACTCACAGTTGCTAATTTGTAGCACAGCAGTATTCGACAGCAACAGGCAATACAGGTTTATACAGGTTCATGTAGTATTAAGATGCAGGCAGATTGGTAAAATGCACTATGTCTCTATACCTCTGCACATCCGTGTAGGAATCACTTGTGGGCAGACAGACTCCTTTCTATATTGCTATGGGAGCCTCCAGTCACCTGCTCAATATATTTGGGTACATATATATATATATATATATATATATATATATATATATATAAAGTCCTATTATTTTCTTGCTCCTGAGGAAGTCTCGTTATACCGAGATGAAACGCGTCGAGCCACGATTCATATCACTGCTATTTCCTGTAACTCATGTGAGTTACTGTTTGCTATTTTTTAAAATAAATTGTTTCTGCATTTTACATTATACCTTTCCTTGTCCATCCCATTCATTACCGCCATTGAACGAGGTTTTGACAGAGGATTTGCACGCTTGGTCTGATAAGCGTTTGCCATCTACTGTCTGAGAGATACTGCAGTCCTATGAAATTCTGGGTGGTGAATTAATCCACACGTGGTGCAGTCTATTATATTACAATACTACATTATATTTGTCCTTTTCTGTTTTTTCTGCATTGTCGTTTCATTTGATGGAGATCTGGAGGAACAGTTTTTGAAGAGGATTCTCCATCGTTTCCAATCAACTATTGCTCATTTCTTTACGGTACGCAGCATAATACCTTTTCCCATTACACATTTGATAATACACATTGAGGCGCCCTACCTGTTTTCTGTTGCAATATATATACATATATATACACAGAGCGCAGTATTGCGTCCGTTTTTTTTAACTGGTCTGACAGGAAGTGCCCCCACTTCCTGTTTCCTCACTAGACCACCGGGGATCGTGCTGCGGTTGCCATAGCAACACAGCAGGGGAGACGAAGCAAAAGCGCTCCTATATACCAACATTTTCATGCACTGATTTATCTGTTTTGGATGTAATAGATCAGTGCGAGAAGGTGGTGAATGGGCAGTTACAGAAGATGCATGACCGTGTTGGGCACTCGGTTTTGCAATGGGTATTCTAGTATGTGTAACAGAAGTATCAGGACCATTACTAGCAAAACGTGAACAAGGTCCGAGAATTTTCTTGCCAATGCGTGTGGTATATGGATTGTTAGCTATATTAATTGTTTTATACAAATCACCACATTCATCAGAAACTTCACTCTTCAACCTTACATCAGAAGCTGGGGGTAAATGTATCAATCTCCGGTTTTGTCAACTCACGGGAGTTCGGTGAGATGACAGCTTAAATTTAAAGCGGCGCTGCCTTGTAAAGGGAAATTTCCCTTTAAATTTAAGCTGTCATCTCGCCGAACTCCCGCGAGTTGACAAAACCGGAGATTAATACATTTACCCCTAATGTTTTCTTTGAGAATCACAAACATTGTTTGGATTTGGAACACTCTTTCTTACACTTTATTCTCACATGATCTTTTGTGCAAGGGGTTAAAAAAGATTTACTACCGACAATACTACTTATGGGTTGTTTCTGATCTGTAGACTGATCCATGATTGACAACAGGAGTAAGGCTACTTGAAGTTGGAGCTACATGTAGCTGCCACCACACTATATGAGTGACCAATGAGATAAGTTATCTACATAAGTTTCAAGACTCGAGAAATCGCTGATTTTGATGGCCATTTTTAAATCTAAATTGGACAAGGCTAATGGATAAATATAGAAAACAGTGAAAAGCAAGCAAAAATAAGAACAATACATTGAACCATGAATTTGTTCCTTGTTATTTCTAAGCAGATAGTGTAAACCCATAAATAAATTTAATTGATATCATCATTGTCATCACCATCTTTTTATATAGTGCCACTGATTCCGCAGCGCTGTACAGAGAACTCATTCACATTAGTTCCTGCCCCATTGGAGCGTACAGTCTAAATTCCCTAACACACACACAGACAGACAGAGATAGAGAGAGAGAGAGACTAGGGACAATTTTGATAGCCGTCAATTAACCTGCCAGTATGTTGTGGAGTGTGGGAGGAAACCGGAGCGCCAGGAGGAAACCCACGCAAACATGGGGTGAACATACAAACTCCACACAGATAAGGCCATGGTCGGGAATCAAACTCATAACATCAGTGCTGTGAGGCAGAAATGCTAACCACTAAGCCACTATGCTGCCCCATATATACAGTATGTGTGTAAAAATTGTTCATCAACGAGAAAATGGGCCTGGCTATGCTGCTCCACCAGTGCATTTATTCACCCCTGCGCTTGCATAGTGCGGGGAGAATCCCTACAAGTCCCTCATTGATGAATATTGTATAAATAGAGCATTTGGCTAGCTTTACATCAGTGATCAAAGTGGGGCAGTATGTAATGGTATGCCATACTGCTACTTCTCCCACTGATGTGATCCTATGACTAATACCTCTCCCTCCCCTTCCTGTGTCACTTGCACTTGTTTCTCCTATTACAGTGACTTCTGTGAGCTAAGGCATTCCCTCCTGCAGCTTGTCCAGTATTCTCCTCTGAGGCACAGCAGCAAAGGCAGAGAGGGTGGGGGCATGTGTCGGACAAGATGAGGAGCCAGAGGATAGAGGCAGGCAGTGGGAGAATACAGATAAATTAGTACAGAGAAGTAGGCAGAGAGGAAGGATGCAGAGAAATAGCTATGAGATTACTCTAACGCTAAATAAACTACCACACTGAAATACACGTGTGATTACACTGAAGGCAAGATAGGTGGAGCTGTTTATTAAGTTGACACTGTTTAGTCTCTCTGGTTTGTGCTAGTACACTCTATTATAACTTCTGAAATTTCATATCTCCAGAGATTACAGGTATAAAAGCTGTGGCTTCTTAAGTTTCCTCCTGTCTTTGTAATGTGCTGTGTGATGAAACGGGGTGCTACTGGACTGAGAACTTTTTATTCATCACCTGTTTCTCACAGTTTAATGTACCTTTTAATCCTTGGCCCAGTCTAAGTATATAAACCAGAGCTTCGTTGTATAATGTTTATTAGTATTTCATGTTATTAGGTACATTTTGCCCTTGCTATTACCTGCAATATTGTATATATTAGAAAAGGAAAGAATATTGCCATATTGTGTGAAAATAGCAGGACAGCAGAAGTCATTTTGTTTGTGTTAGCTAAGGTAATTACCAATTGTCTCAAATGTTCATTGTTATGAGGTGTGGCTCAGATCTGGTTTGTAATCAGAACAATGTCTGCGTGACTTGACATAGCTAGCTGACAGCCCATGTTAATTACCTAGGTCAACAGGTAATCTGAGAGGTAATTAGGTTAGAACTTCTAGAAGATATGCAATGTACCTCCACAGTAATATTATGGGTGAAATAGCATTGGGAAATGCATTAACATGTATCAATATAAGTTTTATTGTATCAAAATGTATCACAGACTCAGACTGTGTAATGTTGCAGATACAATGGGCTAGATTTACTAAGCTGCGGGTTTGAAAAAGTGGGGATATTGCCTATAGCAACCAATCAGATTCTAGCTGTCATTTTGTAGAGTGCACTAAATAAATAACAGCTAGAATCTGATTGGTTGCTATAGGCAACATCCCCACTTTTTCAAACCCGCAGCTTAGTAAATCTAGCCTTATGTGTTAAATGTCTTATTGTTTCACGCAAGCATGAAGTTTCATTCCTTGTTGTTATATTGTAACCCTTTGTTTAGTGTATCCAGCCAAATAGCTAATTGAGTCAAGCCATTCCATTGTATAATCAAGGTAACAGAGACTGTATGTCAAACAGTTAAAGTGTCCACTGATAGACCCCTGCTGTAAGGAGGAGGATTGAGACATTTGACCCGACTCCCTGTGTATACAGCCAAGAATATAAGGAAAGCTTGGAGGATTCTGGTGTACAAGACATCAGCAAAAAGGACTCTGGACAGGCAGGCATTGTAGTGCCGCTGGAGGAAACCCTACCAGGACAGGGTCTGTCTGAGCCAGTAACCCAGGCTGGGCGACATGGTAACTGTCTAACTAAACGGTAGGATAAGACTCTGAAAGGGACTGAGATTATTACTTTGGAAGTGCTGACCGCAAGAGGCTGCTGGAAGATATATGCTACCATTTACTCTGTACATTGCGAACGTCTTGTGGCATTGTGCTGTTATAATAAAGCCTTATTTTGGAGATACTCTGGTCTACCTGAGTGAGGTAAATCTAAAAAAGGGTAACTGTCATCCCAGCTAAGGGTGGTATCCTCAAATGCTGTCATAAAATGATACTGATTATCTGTTAAAATTGTTTTTAACAAAGCTGAAAATCACTTCCTGAATGCTGTTTTTTATCTTCACATTATTACAAAATTGTTTACTCTCCCAAAATGTCTGGAAGACTCCTGAATCCTCCCCGCTTTGTCAGTAAAGTGGGTGGAGGTGAGGCTAGTTGTGTCTTCCTGTCCCCCCCCCCCCTGCTACAATAGGCCAAAAATGGTATTGTCACCCGGTAGGGCCAGGGTGACACATTTAGTGTGGCCACGCCCCCAAGACACAGCCTACTTTGTAGATTTCCCGGATGTGTGATCTCCAAAGTTGACAAGTATGAAGTAGCATGTTGTCATTCCTTGAGGCTTTGTCCTTTAGGTTCATTGTGAAATGAATGTGCTAACTTTTTTTAGATACCCCTTCCTGATTAGCAGATTGCTAGAGCTATAAATATTCCATTTAGAGAAACTGCCCAGTTTGTGTCATGCATCACATTTAAGAAGAAAACATAAATGACAGCTAAATCAGAGAGATCAAACAGATCTCTACATTCATGTATGAATGATGCAGGTGCTGTGGAGGGCAGGGCGCTATTGTGCCCTAGCCCTTTCTTCCCAGCACTGCTCTCTGCCTGCTATCCAGGCAACCAATTACAAGGGGGAGAATCATTGCTTGGTAACCTCCCCCCGCATTGCTTTTACTCTCTGCAGCTCCTAAGCTGCAGTCTGCGGCTTCTTTGTATCCCCTTGCTACAGCAGCATCTGCTGATGTGCAGCCTCCACCGATTCCTATTAGTAAAGAGCCCACTCCAGCACTGTGGGCAGCTGCAGATGCTGATGACCAGTGATACCACCTATGGGGCCTGCTTCTCTGTGTGGTCCCCATGTTGCAGTCACTGCTTCTGTCTGCAGCGGTGATGGGAACATACAGTTGTTAGATGTGAAGGAGCCCAGTAAGTCCCAGGATAAGGAGTCAATAAATAGAAACGTTATGAGCATGGTGAAAACAGCTGTGAGTTAATAGAATGTATTTTTATTTTATGTATCCAAATGTTTATCTATGTGTTTGATCAAACAAACGCACTATAAGACAATTCAAAAGTCTCTGACTAACTTATAGATTGATGTCCATACTAAGGTAAAGTTTATGCTGCTCAATACTTATTAGTCCTATTAGTGTCATATTAGTGTCCCTATTTTCCCCTTGAGTTGCACCTGTATTTTTTGTATGATTGGTATTACAGTAACGACCTGATTCTTTATCAGGTAGAAGGAGGAGGTGCCGTGTAAGGGAGAGAGGTAGCTGAGCAGCATGATGGCTTCAATCAGCCTGACATCACATGCTTATAGAAGGTACCATGCAGGGGTGAGGTCTGACAGGCACCATAGCAGGTTTCAATGTATTGGGGGATACAGAAGGAGCAGGAAGGAGGCAGTGACCAGAAATAGGAAAAGGGAAGAGTGGGACCACAGGCAAAACACAAGCAGGAACGAGGGGTGGTTGGGAATGCACAGACACAGATTTGGAAGATTCAGTTTAGACAGTGAGGGTAGTGTTCCAAAATAAATTCTAAAATGAATTGCAAACTATCAAATTCCATACACTTTCATTTTCCATACCACCACTTGTAAACTTCCTCTTTCAACCACTGGTTTATAAACATTAAACATATATATGCTATTATTACTCTATACATATGATGCCTTTAACACTAAACTATTTGAATAATTATATTTTGATATACCTAACTACCGTATACAACTATATTATTGTCATTATATAGTATTTTCTCAATAATAATAATAGTATACATCTTTGTGATAGTTAGATGTTTTTAAATATAATTATCATAATAGTTTATTGTTAAAGGCATCTCCATAGGTATAGTGCCTTTAACACTAAACTTTTTTGAAAATTACATTTTCAAGCGTAACTACCACAGAGATCTATATCATTATCATATATTATCATATATTATTACTCATAATATGCATTTGAATTGACAAATAAAAGTGTTGTACCAAATTCTGCATTACTTGTTTTACATTCACTTCATTATTGCATTCAGTGGAGGATCTCTGGGCATTTATCATTGATTACACTAGGTCTCACACACTGTTGTATTATCCACAGTAAAGCCAGGGAATGAGTAAGGACAGGGGAGGGGGGGGGGGGGGGGAAGTGAGCACTCACTATACCTTATTTACAGACTTAAAGAAAAAAGGAAATAACATAGGGAACTTAGTTTTGTTAGCTGTCATGTTTAATTTGGCATTTTATGCATATGCCATTGTATGGTAACAGGAAAACACAGGAAATCTGGAATCTAAAAAGAGAAACACAGCTAGTCCATTCGGTTGCAGAATGTGCCCACTTTACGATCTAGCTTCACAATTTTGATTATGGCCTTGTCTCGTCCTTGGCCCCTGTAGTCAAACATGCATTCATGGTGTACTGCTCTGTGATGGTTGGCAGGTGCTTGTGCTGGGGATCGAGTCATCCTCTGACTGCTTCTGCTGGAAATTCGCAAAACATTTTGCCAAGAGATTCAAGGTTTTACTGGATCCCCATGAGCAATGAGGGCTAAGGCTGGGTGGCTTGTGATGCTCGTTTTCTCCCATTTTGAGGCTAGGTCCACGGGGAGGCTGCAGGATATCCCGGGTAAAGGGCCTGGAATGCTTTCTCACTACACAAAGATTGGGTCTGTCGCACCACTCCTTCTCCTGGTACCCTTGAGCTGGCTGGATACTCACAAAATAAGTAGCTGGGAAAAGGCAGAAAGAGCACAGACACTCTGCTGTGACCAGTCTGAGAATCTAAACAACTCCGCCTCCTTCGTTGTTGGAGGGAGCAGGGTACTTATAAAAATAAACAAAATACAAGTACTCACATGATCGCGGCGCCGGCGTCAATCTTCCCTCCTTCCTGCTCTGTTCGCACTGAATGTCACGCCCAACATTCAATGAGTAGCGGCGCAGAGAGGACTCAGCAAGAAGACAGAGGACAGAATACAGAAGAGAAGGAAACACAAGACTCTTCTTTGTCCCCTTATGTATAGAAATTTCACCCCCAGCAGCAGCAACAGCCGTAGCGCACAAGGATGCCTCTAGGGAATCATGAATAGCATTAGGGGAGTCAGTTGGAATTGGAAAAGTGGATGCTGGACTATGTACTAATAATGAAGAGGTTATTGATGAAGGAGTTGACTGCAAAGATTGCTTGAGGTGTCTAATGTAGGCTGATGCTGGACTGCTTGTTACTGTACATTATTTTCCACCTTTTGATAAACTACTTGAATGAACTCGCTGCAAATGACATAAGAGGAAGGAGGCGCCTAGATGGTCAACGTCCCTACCTCTATTTATTGTGGCATCACAAAGGCTACAGATGCCTTGACAAATGTTGTATGGGATTTTCTATTCTATTGCCCAGGCATGACAGTGCGCTTGTGGCTGGTGGCTGTCTTACTTGGGCACGATCATTATTATCCTTCTCATTATCTTGTTCAAGTACAACACATTCGTCATTTCCTAGTTCCACAATTACCCCTTCATCCATTTGCACATTTAGCAAGTTCCAAAGTAGAATCCATAGTAATACTATGCTTAAACCTTCATCGCTACTACTCATCCTCACATTTCCAAATGGTTGAGACTTTTTGGAAGGAGGCTGTCGTATAAAACTCACATATATCGCTCACGGATACCCTTAGACTACTCAGTATTCTGTGAATGCCTTGATAAAGATTACCTTAATTGAAACACGTCAGCAAGGGGTGGCCACTCGGAGAGGAGCGCACACCAGACGATTTGGACTCACTCCAATTCTCTGTAGTCTGTGGAGGAAACGAGACGGCCACCCGATCGGTTGAACGGGATATTTGTTTCATCTACACGCTCATATCCATCTGAGATGGGGTAAGAGTCCAGCCTTACCAGAGGTGTTCTTTTCCAATTGTGGATAGCCTGAGTTTATGTGTTTTATGTTTTTTTATATTTCTGCATTTATATATGTGTATTTTGTGCATTAAAAGTTTTTAAAGATAATGCACTATTGGAAATATCTTTCTTTTGGTTACACACTGCAAGGAGATTACAAGGAGGAGTCGATTTAAACAGTTGTTAGGATAACTATACAGCACTCTCAAATTGCGTTGGTTTAAGATTCATATCTTGTAAGTTCAAACCAAAAGGGGACGGAATTCCATCACGTGGTGCTGTTTTCATATGACTAAATACACACTGGAATAATTGGGTCATTTGAGACTTTTGAAGCTAGTGATACATGTTACGCTATGATGTGATTTTTGTTTTGTTTTCATGTACATACATCTATGGAGGAGACTGTCAGTATTTTATATGAACTTCGGTTACATTGAATTCCTGGAATCTTGGTGTTAAAACAAATCAAGTTTGAACTATTTAAAACACCATCTTATCAGGACTGACTTATTTGTGACTTTATCTGTTAATACTGTATAGTTGTAAGCGCCAACTCTAATTTCTGTATTTAATGTAGGTTAGTTTGAGCACATTTCTGTGGATTGTGTGCTTGCAAATAGAGGGCTGTTCCTATTCTGTCAGCCCAGGTATACTAATTCTTTGTGTTTTTCCGAGTATTCTGTGAATGTCCAATTTGTTCTTCATCCTCAGTGTCCTTTTCATGCACTGATTTGCCTGTTTTGGATGTGACAGATCAGTGCGTGAAGGTGGTGCAGGGGCAGTTACAGAAAATTATTGACCATGTTGGGCACTCGCTTTTGCAATGGGCATTCTAATATGTGTAAGAGTAACAGCAGGACCACTGCTAGCAAAATCATGGACTGAACCTTTGTTCGACACTGCAGGTGGTGTATGAAATGTTAGGTCTTTTCCTTTTTTTAATCAAATCACCACATTCCTCAGTAACTTTTCCCTTAATACTTACATCAAGAGCTGATGTTTTCTTTCAGATTTATTTTGGCTGTGCTGCTCACAGTCAAAGACAGGGAAGCTTCTCTTTGTATTACTGGCTTCACTAAGAAGCATACCAGTCTCAATCTGTTTGAAAAACTCAGACAAAACTTGTTGTTTAGAGTCTCTTAAATAATGAGAGGTTGATGCAGGCAGAGGAGGATGGCAAATGTTAGCCCAGGGGGCAAGACTCAACTCAGCAGCCAATTTTAAAGGAAAATAATGCAGGAGGCCCAATGACCCAGCCCAAGATAGCCCACTATGGGACCGGCCCAGGTGGCGTATGCCCCCCCTGCCCTCCAGCCCAGCCTATCCATCGATGCAGGAGATGTTGTATGTGGCCCGTAAAGTTTCTGTGCATATTCAGCATTTAGTGACTGCATGTAGGTCATTGCAGCAGCTTAAAAAAAATTACCTACTGAAGCAAGAGGTAGTAACAAGATGGAATTACGAACTTTATATGCTTCAACGATTTTCTGGTGGGTAAAGGTATCCCTTCCTGTATCTGATCACGTGATCATACAGCTACTAGTTACCGATAGGCTGGAATAGTGGTGACCTCATCAGTTTATTCCACACCCATCAGTGAATAGGAACAGCACCATCATGTGACCAAATGCATGATCAGACTCCAGCTTGTCTATTTGCCTCTTCCATTGTGTAAAGTGAGAAAAGCAGTGGTGGATGGTGGGTAGGTGGTGAATAGCCACACGTAGGGGGGATTAGAAGGGAGATATCTATCTAAATATCCATATACCCCTCATCCCCCCATACAATGTCCAAGAAATTTGGAGCAGGGGAGGTGGCTGTAAAGTAGCCTAGTGCTTTGAAACCTCTAGGTATGTCCCTTGCATACTGACCATGCCACTCTTGGATGTGTACCTATGGTGGTGGTATGTGCTTTTCCTTGTCATCAGAGTGTGGAAGGGGACCTGAGCAGTTTCTGTCTCCAGACAACATGGCACCTTGCTATGCCAATAGATGTAATATGGTTACTGTAGATTAACTTACTTGCAACATATTCAGTGCCTCTCCCCGGGACCATTTTGGTCTCGAAGAGAGATTCATTTTACCCTTCAGTGGTCGACTCTACCTATCTCGCCCATGGCAATACAAAAGGTAATGGGTGGAAAAACAAAAGGTAATTTTTATTTATATTACAACAAATGGAGTAAATGATGAATGCAAGTTAAAAGGTACTGGTAAAACAGAGTAACTGTGTGGTGAAATTTATAAACAGGATATGCTTAATAACTATGTATATGTAGAAATCAATTTCAAACAGTTGTTTAAAATGAATGACTCTCTAATATGTTCTTAAATGTGGCCAGGCCCTACCCAATATGGGCCCTAACCAGACACAAGGTTCTAGTTAACAGTAATAGGATTTCCAAATGCAACAACAGTCTAAGCTCAGCAAACAGCAAGTATCACCCCAAGAGTCAGTACAGCAGCTCTGAAGCTGAGGTGGTGCAGAAGAACACTAGACTGCTGTCCAAAATGGACCCTTTGTCATCCACTTCAGTTCTTTTCAGCCCTTATCACTGTCAATATAACAATCTGTATATTGGGGAAAACCAGCTTCTAGATTTTTGGTGTCTCTGCAGATTCAGTCCTCTAGCAATCTAGCCAGTGCTCAGATAAAGATCTTTGGAATGCTGGAAAACTTGGGAACTGGTGATTGCTACCTGCTCCACTTTGCTAGTCATACGTCTATCGTCTGCAGGGGCTGGGCGTTGCACTGCTGCAAACCCTACTCACTCACTGTCCTTTAACTTTCCTGGTCCAGTCAGAAGAGAAAGATGGCTGTTACTCATAGGGGGTATATTTACACTATGGAGTATATTTGCTAAACTGTGGGTTTGAAAAGGTGGAGATGTTTCCTATAGCAACCAATCAGATTCTAGTTACCATTTATTTAGTAGGTTCTACAAAATGCTAGAATCTTATTGGTTGCTATAGGCAACATCTCCACTTTTTTCAAACCCACATTTTAGTTAATATACTTCATAGTGTTTTATTGCTCCATCCCATCAGACCTAGTGCCTGGAGTTGACATTTCCTTTCAAATTAGAATTTTGAACAAATAGCCTTTGACTGTAGTACAGAATCTTTCTGAGATAGGAGGACATTAAATTTACCAGATTTTCATATTATTTTCTCTTTGAATATTTTTTCATGACTTGTATCATAAAGATGCTCTGAGTTCTATGACATATCTCTATAGCTGTATACATCTATTATTTTTCTTCACTACTAATAGGGCAGTACATTGTTGTTAAGTCACTGAATTATGTGCATCTTCTGTTGTTCACTATGTTAAAATTTCATGCTGAAAATAGTGTTTGACATTGTTTCTTATTCCTAGGATTTTAAATGAGTTGTCATGTATTTAGGTGATTTATGTTATCCCAGTAATTGAACAAAATGTAAGGGGGCATTTTCTGCTGGTGTCTCTGACGTTGATACAAAGACAACAATTTGCTTAGATTGACAGTGATTTATTTCTGGAACTTGCTCAATCAACCTTAAATAAAACTATATGTCAGCTTGTTAAGCATAAAGGGAGAAGACAGGGTGACTGCATTGTGAGCATTCTGCAGTACACTTTAACTGTTTGCTGATAAACATCCAAATACCACATTGAATTGTACTAATAGTCAGCATATATAAGTAATAACAGCTTAAATTATGTATCGGTTTCGACTATAGGCCAAATCCAAGGAGCTAGAACAGGAATGGGCAGGATTAATAACACTATACTTAGCAAGTACTGTGATCTGGTTATGTTTGGTACACAAGACACAAGGTCAAATCAGGCTGAGTTTAGTACAGTGTCATAGAAAGGTTAAATTATGTTTTTTGTCTGGACCGGAGGGCTAATAAAGGACAAGAGAATGGTCAAAGAGGGTAAAGCAGAAAGAAGTGCCAGAACAAATTATACTGACTCTAACGGACATAGTGCATAAATTGTGAAGTGGATAATCACAAATACACATGGTAGTTGCAATTGGTGGTTTAGCAGGGTAGGGTAAATGATAACTGTTTACAAGACCGAAACCTTTAAACTCCACGACACCAGTGCTACATACTTGTGTATATACTTGAAGAATATAAAGTTAAAATGTTTGATTAAAAGTAGTTAAAGCTGGAACTACCACTCCCTGCACTGTGTTTGATTTCATTATAGGGGAAATTAACAAAGAACACTGAAAAAATAAAACTGGACTTGGAGTGGAGGTTCGGCACATGTAAAATAAAGTGTGAAATAAAGTTTGATAGATTGCATAGTAATCTTGTAATAGACAATTGTGATTCTATAATATAGAATTATTAAGAGGCTACATATTGGTTGTTTTATGTCCCTGAATAAAGTTTATTTTAGTATATCCATTATGTACAACTCTCTTCTGTGAGACTGATATTATTTGCTGTTATACAAGCTAGTAGCTGCAGTACTCACCATGTTGAACCAGTTCCCTGCAGTACACTGTAATACTGCCATGCTTTGTGGTGGGAAGTAGCAAGAAGACCCATAAAAGAGATGAAGATAAATAAGCAAAATTGTGCCAGTGTGCAAAGAGAAACTACAAGTTTCATAATGGGAATCTTCTTCATTAGGCCCTCTATTGTTGCAGGTACCAAGCAGGTGAGAAATGGGCAATGCAAACTAATGGCAATGAGCTAAAATAGAGGTGCGCAACTTGTGGATCAAGACACCCATTGGTATCTGATGTTGGTGGCCCGATTCTCATATTTATAGCATATTTTATTAGGAACTGCCAAATAATTCCATGCATGTGTATGACATAACAGAGCGTGGTGGCACTGTAGGTAGAATGCTGCCTGACAACACTGGGGTAAAGGGTTTGATTACGACCAGGGAACTATCAGAGTGAAGTTTGCATGTCTCTCCTGTGTATGTATGGGTTTTTTCTTTGTGTTCTGATTCCCTCCCACAGTCCAATAACATACTGATAGGATAATTGGCTTCTTAAAAAATGAAACCCAGTGTATGTGTGGGTGAAAATTAGTCTGCAGGAGCTGATGATTATGGTATATACATATTCTCTGTACAGCACTGTATAATATAATTGGTGCTATAAAAATAAATTACAATAATAGTGTAGTGTGCTAACCAGATACTTACTATGACATAATTTAGTGTTCTCATACTAAATTCCCATTATTTTTTAATCAATCAATTTTTAAATCAAATTGAACAACTGTAAGCATTCAGATACAGTCATATATTTCTCCCTTCTGTGCAAATGATAGTGAAATGTTGCCATCAAGATACTATTTTTAAAGTAATTCAGTTCATTTTTACAAACACGTATTGCTAACTGTAGTTTACTACAATGTAATCAGCATCTGAAGCAACTCATTGAAGAGCTGTCTGAGCTATGCTGCTAAATAGTTAAACCATTCAGATTACAAAATTGTTTTCTCCTATTTATTATCTAGGGATCACAGCAAAATCTCTGTTCTACATGTAATACACTGGAAGATAAGCTCACACATAGGACTTCAGTTTACTTTACATTGGAATATATGGTAACAATTACTGTGTATTTTATGCTTGATTTACACTGTGGTCTGTTTGAAATTGCACATTTGTGAATATTCCTGTGTTAAACAAGTGGAATCATATAACCTTCTTAGCACATAAATGTTAACTAACTCCTTATCTCCAGGCCCGGCGCTCCCATTAGGCAAGGTTAGGCAATTGCCTAGGGCGCCGGGCTCTGCAGGGCGCCTCGAAATTAAAAAAAAACGGGAATCCACGGGAAGGAGAGGAGGGAAGGGGCTATTGAATCTTACCTGCATGAAGCTGCTCCTCTCTGCTCTGTCTTCTCCCCTCCGCTCACTGACAGTGACAGGCCGTGATGATGTCATCATCACGGCCCGACAGTGTCTGTGAGTGGAGGGGAGAAGACAGAGCAGAGAGGAGCAGCTTCATGCAGGTAAGTTAAAGAAAGACATGGGGAGGGGTGGGGAGGGGAGCTGAGGGGAGGGAAGCGCAGCGGCGATTTTTAAAGGGGGGGCGGCGATTTTCACACTGTGCCTAGGGCGCCAAGGACCCTAGCACCGGCGCTGCTTATCTCCATAGCATAATTACATTACATTAGATGTAGGTCTGTTTCATTTCAAAACTGTGCCAATGTCCATCACTAAGTGAACTACTATATGATGATTTCCACGACTGGGTTTGCAGTGAGAACAACAGTGAATATAGCTTAATTATCTGCTCTCCTGGAATGTCCAGGAGACTTCAGAATTTCGGGGAAAGCTCCCAGTGCCACCCACCTGGCTTCCCCATCCCATTTTGAGAAGCGGGTGGTATGGGGTCTTGACTTGGATCATCAGGCATTGCCGAGGTGATCCTGATGACACCACTTTCATCATCATGGTCCTGCCTACCTCTGTTTGATGATGTGATTACATCATTGCGGAGTGCGGGAAGCAGGGCCGTGATGAGGCAAAAGGCATTGTCTTTCCCCCTAGCACTAGCCTTTTGGACCTGCATTCCGAGGTTTGAGAGGAGGTACAAAAAGAAGGCAAGTATTGAATAAAGCCTGTGCTAACCAATGTAAATTATGCGCATTCTGTGGCTTTTTACTAGCTTAACATACAGTTATATTTATATTGTATAAACACTGAGAGAGATTGTTGTACAGTCTTATGTTTACATCTGCATATACCATTTCCCGAATGTACTTTTCAAGAATTCTGTAACATTGTTCGAGATAAGATGTTATTAATAAAACGTATTTAGAAAAAAAAAATATTTTAAAAACAGTGTTTTGTAGAGTTCCTGGTCAAATAAACACATGGAAGATATGAAGGCTTTGTTTGAAAACATATAAGGGATTATGATAGTTAAAGCAATGTGTGTACTAAGAATTGCAGGAAGGCATCTACAAATTAATAAATCAAAGTAGTGTGAAGGTGGAATATGTCTAAAAAAATGTAGCAGCAATTCAGCATCTGTAAATCCATAGACCATTCAGCAATAGTAGCTCGTAATAAAGTAACCAAATTAGAGTACATTCACACAACTTGCATCAAATGTTAGAAAATAAATACATTGTGCATTTGCAATTACAATTTACAGTAAGTAGTGAATATTTTTAGGAGGATTTCTGTGCTTAACATAAGAAAGCAATCATTTGGCAGCCAGTTGTGGCACCATACTCAATTACCAGCTGGTGAAGACAGGGCAAAACATATGTCATTTTAATTACAGATTTCATGAATCAAAACATTGCTTTAATTCCATTAATTCAAGCAGAAAACGGGAAGAAATTAAATATTCAGTGATGCCAATTAAGAATATTTTTCAGACTTCATTATCTCTTCACTCTGAAAATACAGAATGATATTCAATTCAGGTTAATACAGAGTTTAGACTTTTTGTTTTTGCAGACACAGTACAAAATTTGATTTGAAGATATTTAGTGCAAAGAGAACAAAATAACTAATATAGTACCTCATTATTTCTCCTGGGGTAGATTGTAGCACTAAGCTCATCTATACAAGGCATAGGGTAGCCATCAAATTTAGACACTATTCAGTTTCTGTAAGTCAATGCAGAAGCACAAGCTCCCGCACGATTTCGGAATTAGCACAATGGGGCTTGACACTCACTAGTTGACTCCTCAATTATGTCTTACTCCATTTTTTAAATTTCTATCGATACAGCATCCCATCTGACTTTTGGTATTCTGTAGGGCTTTAAATTCATCCGAACTCCTGGTTCAATATTTATGTCATGTTTTATAACTGTCGTTCGTCAAGAGGGTGCAGAGAACATTTCCCTATTCCTTATGCAAAACTCCTTAGCCTCGTTTTCTTAAGTAGCTTTCAGGGTTTCTTCTTTTTTTGCATAAGGAACTACAATTGAGGCTAGTGGCGTGACTGGCTTGGCTGACAAGTTAACCTATCTTTCCAGGGTTTTATCAAATGTATATGACATATTTGTTTCAGGTTCTCTTTTCCCTGTCTAGTATACTTTGTAATTAACCTCATTCACCTTTTCCATAATTTGAAATGGTCCCTCCCACTTTGCAAAAATATACTCTCCACTGTGGAACTAAGAGAAGCACTCTGTCCCCAGGAGCCAAGCTAAGTAATTTGGGCATTGCCGTTGAGCTTGTTGGGCTCACTCCATGTGGTCCCTTACTATCAGCACTACAGCAACAATCCTATCCTGCACCTGTGAAGTATGATCAATTACACTTTTGTATGGACTGGGTTGTCCCTCCCATGTCTCTTTTGCAATATCCAGCAATTCTCTAGGATGTCTCCCATACAACAAATAGAACGACGAGAAACCTGGAGAAGATTGTCTAATAGCCAGCAACAAATATGGTTACGGTAATCCCAGTTTTTTCCATGCTTGTCTAACACCTTTTTTTAGCATACTATTTAACGTTTTGTTGAATCTTACTATCAAAGCATCAGTCTTAGGGTGGTAGACTGAGGTTCTTAGTTGGGTGACCTTAAATAATCTGCACAGTTCCTTCATGACTTTTGATAAAAAGGGAATACATTGGTCAGTTAAAATTTCTTTAGGTATTCACTCTCTACTAAAAACCTGAACTAGTCTGTAGCTATGGTTTTGGTTAAAGTGTTGCATAATGGGATTGCTTCGAGATACCTGGTAGAGTAATCCATTATGATCAAAGTATATTATGATCAAAGTATATTGAAGATCCAGAGGAAGGTTTTATTAAATACTCAACAAGATGCATAACTATTTTGTCAAATGGGATCTCTAAAGTAGTTAACTGAACCAGTGGATCCCTAAGATGAGGTCTGTGTTAGAGTTCCCAGTATGAAAACCATGGAGAGTTTGTGTAAATAAAACAGAATGTCTATTTAAACACGGGTCACACAGATATGAACTAGATACAATGGAAAAACAGCTAACACCAATCCTTTAGAAATAGCAGGAACAGGATAGCAGGATTTAGCTTAAAAAGCAGGAGAAACTGGATATCAGGCATGAATGGAGAACTGCAGATAGAGGATACTAGAATTACCAGGTTTAGCTGAGGAAGCAAGAGACACTGGTTGGCACTCAAGACAGTTTGAAAAATACACAGACACATAATCATCATCAATATTTATTTATATAAAGTGTCAGAAAATGCCGTACTGTTTTACAATTCGGGACAAACACAACTATAAACAATACTGAGTAAAACAGACAAAGAGGTAAGAGGGCCCTGCTCACAGGACTACAATCTATGGGTCAATGGGAGTCTGACACAGGAGGTTAAATCTAAATATTGTATATTGTTCAGCCAGTTTGCAAAGGTAAAAAGTGATTTGTATGCTATGTGATCCAGTCAGAGAGCAATGTTGGTCTGGGGTCAGAGGGTTGTTGTCTTGTGCGAATTATGTAAAAGGTCATAATAGGGTAACCTAGTGAGGTTAAAAGGGTGATAGAGGACTATTATAAGCTTGCCTGAAAAGATGGGTTTTCAGAGAACGCTTGAAAATTTTGTAGACCAGAGGAAAGTCTTATTGTGTGAGGGAGAAAATTCCATAGAGTGGGTGCAGTATGAAAAACGTCCTGTAAATGGGAATGTGATGAGAGTGGATGAGCGATGCAGATCTTGTGCAGAATGGAGTTGTCGAGTTGGGAGTTTTTGAGACAAGTGAGGAGATGTATGTAGGTGCAGTTTTGTTGATAGCCTTGTATGTTAGTAGAAGCATCTTTATGGATCCCTGGCCAGAAATATGCTCTCAGTGCTTTTTCTGTCCCAAAATGTCTGGCTGTTATGTGACTGTGAGCCAGGTCCAACATTGTTTTCCTATATAGTTTGGGGACTATCAGCGGTTTCAAAACGTTTGCCCCCTTTTTTGTCACCTGGTGCAACAACTCACTATGTAGGACCATGTGACGATAGGAAAGCCTGCCATCAGGAACTATGGGCTTCCCATTAATGACTTTCACATACTGTCTGGCTTTAGCTAGAATATGGTCCTTCAACTGCTCAGAGGCATAAAGTTCTTCCCTTACTTCCAGATCAGGCATATGCTAAATCCTCATTAGGAGAATATCATTTTACACGCTTCTGCTGGTTCACCACTTTCTGATTACCAAGCTATGCTGGAAAAAGGAAATGGCTCAAAGAATTCAGAGAACACACATGCTACATCTTCAGTATTGCCAAAGGGCTTTGGGCTACTTCCTCCTGTAACCATATGGGTTTCCCTCAATTTCCAGAAGAGGGGACAATCTCTCCCCAAAACATCCTCATGCATTAGTGAAGGAACCAGACCCACTATAACAACAGTTGATAATACTGAGGGTCCATGTGTATAAAAGTTGCACCAATAGTTTATCACTACCATTTTGATGGGTTCAATTACCCAGCTTTTTACAAGAGTAGCAAAGTTACCTGAGTCCAGCAGAGTCTCTATGCATGTGGCCTCCATAGTGAAAATACACATTTGTTTGTCTGACTGTTGCACAGCAGTACAGGCTAGTCGAGCAAAGAAAGACAAATTAGCAGTAATATGTCCTAGTATACCACATCTAAAACATTTTATTCTGCTTTTATCAAGCCCTTCCTTGTATAGCTGGCCAGCTTCCAGATCCTGGATTACCAGTCTTCTTGTTTTTAAGTCCACTTAATAGCCCAACACCCTTTTCTCATAGAACAGCCTTACTGGAAACCATTTAAGGTCACTGTTTTGGATCTAGAGGTTGCTATCTGATACTGAATAGTTCCTCTGCTACTGAATACCTTTCTATCATCTCTACAAGCTTGCTGGATGTTGTAGGACTCCCGTGGCTCACCCACTTTCATAATACCTGAGACTTGGAGTAATGGTCCATAATGACTTTTCCCATGATCTGTGGTTCAGTTAGGGCAGGATTTCCCAAACCTAGGCCTCAGGGCTCCCCAACAGTGCAGGTTTTCTGGATCACATGTGACATAATTAGGACCACCTGTGGATCTGTTACAATGTGTCAGTCAGTAATGAATACACCTGTGCTCCAGTAAAGAGATATGAAAAACCTGCACTGTTGGGGAGCCCTGAGGACTGGGTTTGGGAAACCCTGAGTTAGGGTGTTCAGCTGCAGCCACTTATTAGTGAGGTGGATGAGGTCATGCATCTGGGAGTGTGCAGGTTTATCCATCCAGTATACACAACAGTGAACTCATTGTGCTCGAACAGATAGGGTTACTCCTTAATGAGTCAGAATCTCAGCTTGTCATAGTTCTGAGCATCAACAGGACTCAAATCAAAATAAGCCTTTTCGGGTTTCCAGAGAGAAAAGATGCCAGCAGGCGGTTCAATCAAACATGGAGGTGTAAACCTCAACATCATCCAACACAGACAATTTCTGTAGGCAGTGACTAGCACTTATAGTGCTGAAACTAGCCAAGGGGCCTGTGGTAACCTTTTTTGTCACTGATGTCTGCTGTTGAACTACAGCTTTCAAAGTTTTGCAGTCTTGGCACTGTTTTTCCTGGTACTGCTCCATGGCACATTGCTGCACTCCAGTGGCCTCCTGCAGTGCAGCAGAAGCTTGTAACAAGGCCTTAACCAAATCCTCCTTCTTAGAGTGTTGGAGAGCAGTCTTTCAATAATTAATAAATAAGACAAATGGGTGTCTGACCCTTTAGGGGTTTATTTTTTAATGCAATATTCTGGCTGAAAGTCTTAGTGCATGCCCACATTCGCACCAAAATAAGCAGCACATGCATAAGGGTGGTGTTCTTCTTTTGGTAGGAGAGGGTACTGCAGAAGGTTAATACTGTTCCCATGGGGTAAGTAATAAGTATCAGACAGTGGTATTGCTTTAATATGGGATGAATTAAATGCACCAGGGTGATATAGTTAATCGGGGTGAACAAGAAATGCAGAAAGGTGGTCTTGGAGTGGGCAGCACATTCAGGAAGGTGTTATTGCTGTTTCCCTGACCTTGAGGAAACAAATATTTAGATTAAAAATCCATTAAGATTTGTCCTCTATATTTTAGGGTGAAGCAACTACAAAAGTCAGACCTACAAGCACAAGTGTTCAAGTGAAGCGAACTTTAAGAAAATGTAATGCCCAATTTCTCCATCAGAAAAATATATTTTACATTTAATTAAATTATTTTAACCTGCCATTTCATCCAATGGGACCGAGGCTGCCATGTAAATTGTATTTTCTAGGGGTCTGTTCCCCGAACAGAAGTGGTTTATTTAAAATTAGGAACCTAATTAAAACATTGGTTTATCTTATGTCTTTGTGCAGACTAAAAGAAAATGTAGGGGTCTGTGTCTGCCACTTCATCACCTGGCCTTTGTTATTTCTTCTGTCCTTTTAGGACCTGGCCACCTCCAAAAAGACATCATACCTCACCTCCATTTATGTCACACATTACCATTAGGCCACATAAAGCAGAAGAACGGAAGCGTAGTAAATGGTAAGCTTGACAAGCAGCCTTACTAGCGCTATCTTATAAATTAAAGTCCTATTACAAGAATATTGGTGTACATGAATTTGCTAATATTTATGTTAGACAAATATACAAGGATAAATAACTACAGGGTTGGAGTCCTTTTAAAATAATGACCCTAGTCGCACACTAACAAAGTTTGTGTCGTTGGGACTCTTACCACAACCCAAAATCACCACATTACTCCTAAAGTGCCAATAATTCATGTGGGCTTCTTTCCAATAGTTTATGCAATTCAGAAAGTAATGTTTTTAACATATTGCTTCTGTCACAGAATCAACATTTTTTTCTAATCCTTTTGTCAGATATCGTTTGTTTGTAAAGTAATGCGAAATGTGGATCCTCTTTTGATATTTCCCAGCCAACTCACTTTAAACTTGTTGTAAACAAGGAGAAAAGTGCATAAAAGCAAGAACAGAGTAAATCCATATTCTTTATTCTGTAAACAGATAATCTATTTAACAGGAGAATAGCACTTGTATATGGTGTTGTTATTATTGGCTAATCTCTTACTTACATAGAAATATAGGGCTTGATTCATTAAGGAATGTAAATGCCATATTTTGCACTAAATTGCTCTGCTCATGCCCAGAAACGAACTAAACGCTTAAGAACGCAAGTGTGTGCAATTCATATTCAAGAGCAAGAGACACTTACGACAGCCTACGATTTCATGGGCGAAAAGGTGAAGGGAATGGGTGTATGCATGTGTAAGGGGGTGCCAAGCTGTTTTACTGTCGTACCAAAGCTCCAGCGTGGAGCCAAAAGTGTTAGATTATTTTACTCCCTTGTCTTTATTTCAGCAATGGGGAATAACATGCTCCACTGACAAAATGTCCTGTACCTGTCACATTGACACCATTGATATTTAGAAAGCCATAACCTGTTAGCAGACTCCTGCTGCTACTCCACATGCTTAGGACTGGCTGATCCTTTCCATCTTATTATCACCCTGGGAGTACCAGCACCATATGTTTAAGAGTTAAGCTGGGTACACACTACACGTTTTTCAACCAATTATTGTGCCAATCACACGATAAATGACTGTTAGGTCCGATGTCGCATTACTGTATACTGTAACCATGTTATACCAAACCAAAGCATATTGTGTCGTTTTTATAAACTGATTAAAATCACGATCAACGATAGAATGATGTCGGGCAAATGTGGAAGTGTGTATACACTCACGGCCAGCAGTGTAGACAGATCTCTATAGAGTGAGCAGAGTCATGATCTTTTCAACAGATGGTTATGACGGTTATAATGTACAGATCTGAAGGTAAATAGAGAAGGTGTGTACATAGAAATCTGCATGCTCATCGGGACTTTCAGTAATTGGTAAAATCGTTAAAGAAATCACATCTGCAGTAATTTCCTGTAGTGTGCACCCAGCTTAACAGGAAACTTTCTAACTATCAGACAGTGCTAATAAAGCATCTATGGGGCAGATTCAATTACCGTTAGTACGATAATTTTAACACAGACTTCTGCTCACAGCTCAGGGAGCTGTGAGCAAAAATCAGCATTGAAATTACCATACCAACAGTAATAATGTGCATCAATTACCGTAATTGAATCTCCCCCTATGTGTGATGGGTGTTATTAAGGGCAGTGTGCAACTTAGGTATTGTTTTTCAGAATGTATAGAAAATCAATGCAGGACGTTCATTATCATACTAACAGAGGTCCCGGAGGCAGCTCCCCAAATAGAAGACTTTGCTATGGCAGGTAGACATAATACTGATAACTTTGGGAGAGGTTTCTTTGAATTTCGGGTTCTAGGCGTCCCAAAACCACTTTAGTTGCTTTGGAGCAGCTTTGTCAGCTCCGCCCCTTTACACACTCCAACAAAATAGATTGGAAATCTATCTCAAAACAAATTAAAGCTTGCCAAGCTAATCTGGGATACCTTCAACACAGATTGAGATGAAATCTGTGACACTATTTTTTAAATAAGGTTTCAATAAGTTCTGGAGATAAATTCTAGCACTTTCTTTATAGTAGGATGACTTAGGGTTACGAGCCCAAGTGAGAAAGTTTGGTCGAAATTATATGACAAGACCGTTTTTCCAGGAGAAATATATGAAATCTTATTAAATATTGCAGCCTCAATGAGTGAAGGATTATTGACTCAATGGGTCGGATGGGCAAACTTGTTGCAAAGAATCAAATCTGGAGTCAGCATCAGTTCTGACATTCTTGGAACCAGGGTGATAATTAGCAATTAAATGAAACTGGGAGCGATTAGTGATAATTGACTTGTCGTGGGCTCAAACTGTACGTGGATTAGTGATATTGTAGATCTTTATGATCTGTGTAAATGATAATTGTGTTGAAGCACACAAGATATGTGCAGGATGAACTGTCTAGGTATATATCCAATCTTTTTGTGTTGTGGACTTTGTAAATTACATTTGATGATATTATTGTTAGGAAGTACAGATTCCTTTTGTTCATCCTCCTACAGTTATACATGGTCATGGAGAATAGACTTTTACCAACAAAAAATAAACCAACTTCAGCAGGAGAAATAGATTTGCAGGCAAATTAATTTTCCGAATTCTTCTTAAAGAGATAAAGAGATAGATATAGAGTATCTGAAAGAATGATAATTTTAGAAGATGATGAATAGATTGGAGAGCTGTCAACACTGCACAGGATAGCCTTTCCAGGATCAGCTCTGCCTTGCCGTTTTATCATTTTCTGGGACGCTGGCTGACAAGTGGCACATAGTGCCGCAATACATGTCAAGACACCACTTCCTTTTTTCTCCAGAGAGATTAATTCATTTATTCTGCATAGGTTCCTTTACTGATTCAACCAGTGGTCTCTGCAAGTTTGAAACCAAATGAGACGACTGCTGTTGCCATATAAATTCTTACAAATCTGGTGAGCTGGCAACCATTTAAATGTATCCAATACACAAAGATAATATAATAAAAATGATAAATTGATTAACGTGAGTTAATCTGGGGAACAGGTGTGAATAAATGTCCAGGACAAAGAACGCAAGAGGTGGTGCATATATAAATATTAGTTAAATATTAAAACTAATAACAATCTCTGACTGATACACTTTTGATACAATTACAAAAAATACAACTGGACACCAGCAGTGAACAGTCCTACATATATTTATCAATTATATTATTACAGATTTATTTTGGGGAATTTCTCACCTAAATAATTGGGAAGCCAGAACTAATTGACTTCCAAGAAACCGTTAATATATAAGAATTTGTCATGGGGGATTTACTGGCTATATTTTGAGGTAGTTTAATAGCACATTTTTTACTTTTGTGATCTACAGTTATGACATTTCTACATTATCTACTGCTCTTGACTGAAAGGTCAGACTATTTAGGATTAATAAGCAATAAGCTATTCTTATCTTAGAATTTTTGATAAACTTGATGTAATGCTAAGCTCACTTTGGTAAGATTGTTTTATATTTAAACTACCGGCAGGATAGACGGAGGCAAATGTCCCTTTAAGCTCTTTATTTTTGGCATGTTGGAGGAAGCCAAAACTCCTTCAAGAAGCAGCTTTTTCACCCTCATTTGCTTTAGATTAATGATTGTAGCGCATAAACCTTTAATTTTTCATTGTAATTTCAATATGTTTCCTATTTTAAATATAATCAATTTTTTTGCTTATTACATAGTTTTTAGCTTATTACATAGTTTTTTCTTCGTGTCACTGTGCCAACACACATAACATAACACATTGCCTAGGTGCCTGGACTTGAAAGCCACGTCAAGCTATTCGTATATTCTATGCTTTCTCCCTGGCTCGTTTATTCTGTCTTACAGCTCTGTTGCTTTGAGATACAATAAACCTGTGTTTAGAAGTTGTCCTGGTAAATGATTTAAATAAATACTTACTGCACATTATGTAATCAAACAAAATCTTTATTTTAAAAAAACATACAAATAAGTTAGCAAAAATAAAAAAAGATGGCAAACCCACACATTTAATAAAAAAAACTTTTGTCAAATCATATTACAGTTAAATTGGTCAAACAATATTGCAATTAATAATAGAAAAACATTGGCCCCTCCGGACAATTTAAAAAAAACTTTTATTTCTACAAAAAACACGCCCCTTTAAAAAAACATGGCTATGAAAATATATTACAAAACACTCTTATACCAAAAGATGGAATTCATCAGAAGTTGTTTAAATGTCTAAAAAGCATAATTTTTTATTTTCTTGATGGTTTATTTATAATGTTTTAATTTAATAATAATAATAAATATGACCTGGATTAAACATTAAATAAAGTGATCTCTTTTTATTTTAAATTAATTAATTAGGTGTAATTATATTTAGTTTAATAATTTAATTAAATAATTTTGCCTTGCTAAGGCACGTTAAAGGTCAGTTAATTAAATATGGCACATAAAGGATAATCATTCATTCATAAAGGAATAATTGATCATCATATATCAGTAACTGTTCTTTTAATTTAAAACAAAGTTGTCCAACCCACATCACTAGAAGGTATTTAAAGGCACTGAAACATTTTCAAGGTACTGTTAGAAAAAGCTTTAATAGTGATGCAGTTGATTTTCTAACAAAATTGTAAAACACTCTGTGTACCATTTAAGTGAAAGGCTTTGCTTTGTCTGAAAAAAAAAAATAACTTAAAAAAAATGTAAAACTGAAGTTTCTGGGCAGTGTTTCTGATATGTGTACAATAAGTGCAGATTACAGAGCTAGTCATTTGTAAAGATAAATGTACGTTGCATTATACTGTAAATAAGTAGTTAGACATATAATTCGCTTCTCTCTCTGTCTCTCACTTGTTCTTGATTTCTTATCATCCCTGTACTTTGTCTCTTTTCACATTAGTGCACGTGAATTAGTATGGTGTTTTTTCTTATGGGACTTTGTGTATCTTTTATTGTATGTTTGGATATAGAGTAAATAAAGGACTCCAAAACTACACTCTAGAATTTGGGAGTCAGTAGAAATAACTAACAAATTTCATCTAGAAGGAGCAGCGGCAAGGGTCTAAGTGTCATTAATGAATTTATTCACGGCCCTCTAATTAAAATAAATGTATATCTGTAGAGTTTATTTTATAGCCCCACAAATGTACAGTACACACCACTCTAAACAAAATTAAGCTACAGACAAGGGACAAGTGCAGACTATATTGACATTTGTGCAGTAATAACAAACTGTAACTAAATGAGAGTTCCCTGCCCCTAAATGAATGACTATAAAAGTACCAGTCATTGGCCAGTGAAGTGTCCTACTAAAGGAGGAGTGACAATCTCCCATTATATCATAAGTAGGATTTCAGGAAGACGGACACAGTAATCCTGGTAGTTTATGACCAAAAGCCTTATTATTTTATATTTCTAACCTTAAGGACTGGGTTGGACAAACCAAATTTAGAAACTATATTTATATTGGTTAAATTGTATCATTTTAAAAGTCTCTCACTAAGCCACTAAATACTCTGTACCCGCCAAACTGAATGGGGGAGATTCAACTTGGCTCAAAGTGGAACGTCCATGGTGCCGATGTTATGTTAGAAATCTCCGCTCCTATTTTCTCACACTCTATAGAGTTGTGCAGAAAATTGAGTGGGGATTCCTACCGTAATGGCTGGAAATAGGCAGAGCTGAACATGGAGGCGATGTCCGGCTGCTCCTCGCACCGAATTGAATCTGCCCCAATGAGTTTTAATTTTCTTTTATTTCTAAGCCATCTTATCAGACAACTGTACTACAAGAATATTAGTCCACAATATCATACTCCCGATGTTCTATTAGCTTACAGGAGGTTTACAACAATATCTGCATTGATTGTTTAAGTTACATTGTTAGCAAGGTTGAAAAAAGACACTGGTGTTTCAAGTTCAACCTTTCATACGTTTGAATTAGTTTCCAATATGCTGCTCAGGATAGTTTATAGACACGTCTCCAGATGTAATGCTGTCGACAATCGAAGACAGTGACGTCATGTCACGTTGCTCGGAAGAATCATCACTTAGAAGATGTTCTAAAAGAGAGAACAAAAGAATGAGGAGGCCAGCAATTCACAAACATACCTACACCCCACTTCCGACCAGTATTGTTTTACAGGCGCCTGTATGTATTCCACCTAACCTAGCCCATGCTCCTGCATATATTTATATATTTTTGAATTGTTTTCTTCTCTCCAGATGATTTTGCTATTTAAATATCCCAGATGACAACCTTCCCTGTTGTTTGAATTTTGAGCACCACCAACAGCACAATGAGCCCTGTTATCGCAATTGTCAGATTAAGATGTTTGTGACAGTTTGCTTATGGTTACGGGACCTAATAAATTAGTTTTTGGTTAAATAGTGTGACTTGTCCAGCAGGTCAGCAATGATGGTCACTGTAAGATTTAAAGCTCCAAGAAAGTTACCCTCTACAGGAAATTGTTATGAGTATATTCTAGTTATATTTTGTAATGACAAAAGGGGAGGCCAGATATCATAGGGCTATTTATTTTTTAAAGGTAATGCATAAACACCTATAAAAGCTGATGCATTTTCTACATGAAGCTGGCACTTTAATAAATTACATGTCCTCATGTTGGGTCACAGTGTTCAAACACACAGCTGACTCCTTATTAGTCTTTTGTGCTTTGGCTGGCACTTTGTATTAGTGTGCATTACTGCAAGTATGACCTTCACAATTCATTTATTGGGGGCATGTGATTTTTTAAACAGCGCATATAATTTGCAATGCACAAGCTGAGGGCCTGAAGGGATTTCTGTTCTTATTTAATCCATTAACATAAAGTACACATTTTTGACCTTTGCTGGAAAAAAACAATTCATTTACACTTTGCTTTCTAATGCAGATTTATTCACATCTGCTGTGCATACATTTTATTCTTATTGATTTTTTTCTTTAATTATTTCATCTGTCACAAACGACTTTTCTCCACTTTAAATAACGCTTGTACTGAATCTCCTTCCTTCCCAATAATAGTACTTTAATGAGACTACCCTGGGACTCACAGTACCAGCTCTGTTTAGTAGGGTCCTATTGATCACATATAGCTGGAACCTCTGCCGATCACTTACAGGGGTCTTTCTATGGTGGTTCAGGTCTATCACAGCAGCTCTCACTTAGAGTCACTGCACTGGATTTCACCTGCTACAGAGAAAGTTGAGCGGCAGATGCAGTGGCTATATGTGAGTGCTGGGACACTGCTATTTATTGTAGACTGAGTACTCCAAGTCTTATTATTGGGAAGACAGGCTATTAAGTACATAGATTATTTAAAGTGGAAAACCCCTTAAATATTTATTCATAGTTACTTCAAATACTATGGAAAGTAGGAATTGTCTGTGTAATTTAAAACATTATTGAGACTATTTTGCCTAAATGTGATTGCAGTAACCTATTTATCCAAAATGTGTCTCTTTAATAGAATGTATTACCCATTGGACATATTATGTTTCACTGCTCTCAATATCCAAATTATGTATTATGTAAATCAAATATTGCTCAAACCATATTTAATTATAATGTCATGTTTTTGTCAAATATATATTTTTATTTTTATGTTGATTTTATGATTTAAGTTTTTTTTTAATTAAATAAATTAAAGGATTTTATGTTTAATTAAGTTTTGCTGGCCCCATTTTTATTTGCCTTTTGGCAATTTTTCTGCTTAACATACCCCTGGTCCTAGATGACCGGAGCTGTGCTAGAGAAACAATGGGGCTACGTCCTCTAGGCATTTCACCCTTTTGCCCTTATTGACTTTGTAACAGTCTAGACAGTGCACAAAAATAATATTCAGGAACATTGTGAAATGTGGTCTGGTTATAAAGTTCTAAAACACCTGCTTCAGTTATCTTAATTACTTAATCTGTAACTGTTTCTTGTTTTCACTCATCAATATGTGACATAATGGAGAGAGTTCAACCTATACATACAGAGAGACTATACCTAATGCTTTTCAGGACAAATGGGACTTTCTTTTGGTAGCACATTAAAATAAATATCTTTTAGTTTCCCAAAAGCCACTATGATCCACTTAATGTAAACCTGGAAAACTACCCAAGTACACCTGAGTATAGGGATACCAAATATTTATTTTCTCAATACTGAATTCTGCAGTTATTGGGCCTATAAATCTTTAGATCTTATTTTTATTTTTATTTTTGTTTAAATCATTATTCTAGTTCCTGAGTCTACTTTACAATTGTTTAAAAGTTAGACATTTTCAGGTCACTATTGACTTTTGCAAAACCACATGATCATTTCACTTACCACTTTGATTGCCACTAAAGTCAGACTCATTCCATTCTGGGCTGCAAGACGAGGAATTTGATCCACACTCACTTGATACCTAGAAGAATAAAGAATATGACATCAAGAGAAAACTGAAATTAAACTGATTTTTATTTTAAAACTGTATAGACGGGAAGTAAGTAAATAAAGATGCATAGGAACATATTACACTGCTTTTGGTATATGCAATAATAATATGTGCAATGTCTCACTCTATCTGATCAATACAGGTATAGAGGATCTCTTATCCAGAAACCCGTTATACATAAAATTCTGAATTCCAGAAAAATAGTAAGAATTGCTATTCTTAAGAAATGATGTCATATAAATGTATATGGACAATATCATGGAGCGTTTGTTTCTACAGACACTGTGAGGAGCCCTGCTAAACAACTTAATAAGAAGGGGCATGTCAGGTGCCGTGCAGGAAAATACAGGGGTAATCCTTCAATGTGATTGAGCAGGTATTAGGAATGGTGCTCAATCATTTTTTCTTCTCATTAATCATGATTTCTTACTGCAATGATAAGAAACTATTTAACGTGTCTATTTATTCAAATGTATTTATTTAAATATATTAAAACTCTTCGGCCAGGACAGTGGCTTCGATAGGATCCTGTCTCGGCAAATAGCCTGTAGTAATGTCACTTTACCTACAATTGCTTATGGGCTTTTGTACACTTTGAGCTATAAAGGAGGAGAGGACCAGAAGCTTGCTGGAGAGGGATGTGAAGATCCCTCTCCTGCGATGATCTGCCATGGGATAGAACGGCTATAGCCATCTTCAGTTGACGTTAGCTGTCAGGGTCAATCTCCAAATTTTGAAGCTTGATAAAAAGGGCATTTTGGCTTTCTCCATAGACACTTATCGGGACTGCATCTGTGATCGAAGATGCTGGGAACAGGGGAGGATTGGCAAATTTTACCCCAGGAGTCAAGACTTCACTCAGCAGCCTATTAGGAACAGTTTAAAGGAAAAAAATGCAGGTGGCCCTGTGACCCAGCCCAAAGTAGCCCACTAAGGGACTGGCCCGGGAGGCAGATGCCCCCCCAGCCCAATCTGCCCCTGGTGGAGACTGCAGCAGATATCAGAAATCAGATATCTTCTAATAATAAATAAGTATGTTACTTTATGATGTGGTAAACTGCAGCTTTCAGGGAATTTATCAGGAAAAAACCTATTTGGAAGCTCGTAAATAGACCCCATAGTTCAAAGGATCCTGAATAACCATGTAGCACAAGACATAAGAACCTGTAGGTAAAGTGATCACGATTGTGATCACTGAAATGGCCATTGATTTGGACACTGTTTGCAAACTTTTAAGGAAAGGGAAGATCTGGAGAATGTTACCCCCTACTACCTACCTAGGCCAGCTCTTACATGCACCACTGTACATAACAGCACAATATTTAATAAATCAACCCAACTTTATTTTATATATCACAGGGGGCAAATGTTCTGTGTAGAATGGTGGCATAGTTCAATTGATTGAGCAGGTGCAAATATTTATGGCTGAATTACAGAATTCTCATGAACCTTACTCCTATACATAAATACCATCCTATGGGCTTCAGGTGCTGCCTATGTACCTATCTACTTATTAAATATGTGTTGGAAGAGGGGACTGATGTCTTCCACATTAAGGTAGTTAAATATATATATACACCCTTGCACTTGCAATGGAGACTTGCTAGAAGCTGGTTGGTTCCAGACCAGCCTCCACTGTACTTTATGCTCCCCAATACAAATCCACCACCAGGTCACTGACTGACCCATCTCCCTGCCTCTAAAGCCTTGGCTGAAGGTTGGTCTGCGTCCCCCTTCCCCATTGGCTGCCTCTTCCTTCACCACCAAGGCCACAAGCAGAAGGAAAAACATTGCAAATAAACTCAAATAGATACAACATTGTTAACTCAAAGATATCCCCTAGTACAATAAGTACAATAAAACAGACCTCACCAGGAGTAACAAGAGAAAAAGCTGGTGTTACTGTCAGCACTCAGACCCTTGTTGAAGGTGAATCTAACAGCAGACAATGGAGATACTATATAAATGAAACAATTACACTGCGGCCAATTTGTATATCCATCAGGCTGTGATACATACTGCATTTTGCAATAGAGGTAAGTATGCAAGAGGGAGATATTTTTATCTAATTGTAATGAGAAAATTAAGCTCCAATACTATCAGCATCCCCAAGATTTGCTTATTTATAGGGTACCAAAGATAGTAATCATCTATATATACATATACATATCATCTATATATGTGACAAACATGAACATATAACAGATGCATGAAACATAATAACAGATGCGTGAATAAAATGAATCGTATTAAAACAAACATGGATAATCATGTCCTATCAATCATAGCTAGCATGAATAGAGGTACGAATTCCATGCATGTAGGTAGATAAGCAGCAAAAACTATAGCATGACAAGACATGATATAACAGATGTATACGGTAGACGTGAGATGTAAGATAGAGAGGACCCTGCCATGAGAACACTCTAGAGGGAGGGAGTAATGAAGGACAGTAGGCACAAAAAGATATGTGTAGGGTGATGTAATAAGAGTGGAAGAGAGTTGAAGTTCTGAGACAAAGAGGTCAAACTAGGGTGTATTTCATGACAATGTCAGAGATGTAAGCAGGGAAAGTGTTAGTGAGGGCTCTTGAGAAAGATCGAACGATTGAAAAGCATTGAATGCTGGGGTACACATTTAGTCCGGTACAACTCTCTTCCTGTGGTAAGCATCAGTGGAGCAAGCTAGCTCTCCGCTTGAACTGTTTTACATGTTGTTTACCATCTGCCTTAGTGTAAGAGTCCAACTTAGACGTGATGTGCTGAGATTTGTAGCAGAAGATTTTATGTATTTTTTTATAGAAATAAGTAATTTTTATTTTAAGAAGATAATGCACTATGGGTGCTTGTTATTTTCATATCTATGGATCCTTGCTAACCAGTTAAATGCATTAAGACTGAGGAGTTCTACAATATGTTCCACACTACAGGCTTATGATTTGAGATTACTCTCGTAAGTGTGCACTCTTAAGGGTGAATTTTGGAAATTTTGAGAACTTTCACGGGGAGATGTGAGGTGATGCATGCTAAGAAATTACCAGTATCATAAGCATTAGTCGCATTTTTAACCATCATCATCATCGTCATCATTTATTTATATAGCGCCACTAATTGCGCAGTGCTGTACAGAGAACTCATTCACATCAGTGCCTGCCCCATTGGAGCTTACAGTCTAAATTCCCTAATATAGACACAGACTCACAGACAGAGAGGGAGATAGACACACACAGACTAGGGTCAATTTTTGATAGCAACCAATTAACCTACCAGTATGTTTTTGGAGTGTGGGAGGAAACCGGAGCACCCGGAGGAAACCCACGCAAACACAGGAAGAACATACAAACTCCACACATATAAGGCCATGGTCAGGAATTGAACTCATGACCCCAGTGCTGTGAGGCAGAAGGGCTAACCAATAGGCCACTGTGCTGCCCAACCATCTGCACTATGATGTTTTTCTTGTGATCTCTTCTCTTCCCTTACGTATAACATCACGTGAATACAAGAGAAAGAAAGAGTGACTCTCTGTCATCTATTGTTGTCATCATCGGCATATGTCGATTTATTTTTTTGGGTGATTGGATTGTCCTCTTCAGTGATTTGAAGTGATAGAAGAAGTTGCTTCTTCGATAGACTCTATAGAGACTATATATGAATCATGAGGTGTTTGTTGTTTAACCACACGTGTTTATATTATTTACACTAGCGCCATGCCTATATTTATGTTGATTTGTAGGGCAAGCAGTTTGAACTGAATTTTTGAGCCAATGAAGAGACTTACAAAGTCGGGCAACAGAAGAGGAGTGGCAGGATAGGTAGATTAGTCTATCTGCAGCATTCAGGATAGATTGAAGCGGTAAATGCTGTGCAATACCCTGGTTTCACTCCAAATTAGACTTATGTGCTTTTGCACACATATAACTAATGTAGATGCAGCACTGTCTCCTTCGGAAAGGAGGATGTCAGGGATGACAAAATGATTATTATTATTTTTTGTTATTATTATTATTATTATTATTAGTAATAATAATAATCCCTGTGTTAACACTCTCGCTCACAGCATAGGGCACATAAAAGTCCAACACATTAATAAAATGTTTTCATTTCATAACACTTTACTAAGTGATGAATAGGTAAATGTGTTGTCACATAGATCAATTATTGGTAATACATCTGCATTTTACAAGTAGTTTTAGAATGCTTTCTCTGCATGTAATGCACCTGTGTAATGTAAATTGTAGACTGTACACAGAGCAGAGAGGTGGGGGTTAAGAGAGCACCATTTGCAACCTTTGGCTTTGGTATTAAAGGACCTTGTCCATAAATAATATTTGTATTTGTGCTGCCAAGAAACACAGGGTGTGGCCAAATTACAGTGCCATAATGTTCCCCCATCCAGGGTGCTACTATGAAACCCACCAACCTACCTTTAGGACCCATTACCGAGCTTGTCATTTTGTCTTACTAGTGACTGGTCTTCTAGACTTATGTTGCATTTTAACAAAACATAAAACAAATTAAGAAATAATTCTATTATTACAGTTAAACTAGATTACTAAAACAGTCCTTATTGTTAGAGAATACATATTCTCTAGAGCTTGATTTTAAGTATCATTGATTCATCCATCCAATCATTTATTTGTTCATCTGTTCTTGAGAAATGGAGTTGTTCTGCAGAGAGCCATTTCTCCCCAAAGCTGCATAAAGTAACATGAGTGGTATATGGCTTGCTTTGCCAAAGTAAATTCAGTATAATCCATAGACGCCAATGGAATAGTGCCCTAGAGGTTATTTAGCTCATTTACAATGAGCTAAATAAATGACAGCTAGAATCTGATTGGCTGCTATAGGCAACATCTCCACTTTTTCCAACCCGCAGTTTAGTAAATCTAGCCCCTAGTGTCTCCACTGCCACAACAAATGGTAGGATCCTTTAGTATACTCGCTTGACTTTTATCAAGAATAATCTATTGAACAAAGCCTACTAATTCTGAATAAACTTTTTTTTATTGTATCATGGAAACTCATATATATTTTACAGTAATGCATTCATTTTAAAATAAGTACAGTGGATAACGTCCCAGTATACTGGGCTGGTATGTTTGTGATCTTTACATATAAGTATTTGCATTTAATTTAAAATAATACATTTATAAACAATACACCGCAATTCACAAATGATTGTACTTGCTAAAGCCATTTGTTTGTCTTTTATTTTCATTTAAATTAAATTGATGTAGATTTTACCATCATTGCAACTGGTGCACTTCAATAATAATATGGAAATTGAATAAAAATAGAGAAAGGATTATTGCAGATAACCTTGTAAATGAAAAACATTTATTACAGCACACATGAATATAGTAAATATGTGCTCAAACAGGCTGAGTAGATGGACAGACACGTAAAGGTAAACTAATACGGCAAAAGCTGGAGACTGCAGTTCAACTCATTGAATAGACAAACATGAGTCGGATAATTCATACAACCACACACTGCCTGTTACTGTCACTCGTCAAGTTATGTATGAGCAGGTATATTGTTCTATTCATCTGCAGTAAAAACATATGGGAATAACTTAAAAGGTGATTTATTAAAGATATACTTTTACTGCAGCTTCACAGGTCTGTATTTGCTTCCTTGCCTTCTTGGATGTTGGATGCAAACGCAGATCCACCAAACTGCGGTAAAATCTGCCCCTTTAGTGAATCGCCCTTTTGTCTTTGTTCTGCCATAACACCCAGTGCCCAAATTATGTCTGAAAGTACAGTTGAATGTTTCCTTGACATCATTACCAGGCAGTATGACACAGGAGTGCCTTAAAAGGAACACTTTACAAAATATATACCATTTTCAAAACATGAATCTCTTCTGCATAATCTCCATTATAATGACACAGTTCTGTTATTCTGCAAATTAAGTTTAAATTATAATTGGGCTTAATTTATACCCGCATAGCAGAATCTAGTAAAGTGAGTGATATATTGTGTATCATAATTGAGCTATTACAATTTGGTTTCCTAGTGCCTTATGAGCCCTGGTGTTCCCTACCCTGCCCTATGCTGTCTATTCAGTGTCAAACTAACCAGCCACTCATTTTCTAGTGACCATATGGCCCTTATTAGTTCAGGAGGTTATGAGGTCATGCTGAAGAGCAAGCAGCATTGACATATCTAAGTAGTTCAAGAGTTGTTCAGATGTAGAATGGAGGAAAGCAACTTAATGACAGTAATGTGTTTAACATGCTTGTCATCAGTGACATGTGACAGCCTCAGTCCCATAGGCTGTCTTCTTAGTTTCTAAATAGTTGAATGAAACTGTGAAAAGTTTAACATTGTGAAACTTTTACTGTTCTACAAGATTGTTATTATTATTTTTATTATTATTATTATTATTATTATTATTATTATTATTATTATTATTATTATCATCATCTTTGATTTACCTAGCACCAACATATTACTGAATATAATCAGCTTTATGAAATGTGAGATAACCATTAAATGTTACACATAGGGGCACATTCAATTGACGGCGGGATTGCCGAAAATCCCACGCTCCAAAAATATTACTGTTAATACTGTAATATCTCGCTGGATTTCAGCTCGCAGCTCCCTGAGCTGCGAGCTGAAATACAGAGAGTAAATTACCGTATTAACGGTTTTCCCACGCAGGATTACCGTAATAATGGTAATATTTTTGGAGCGCGGGATTTTTGGCGATCCCACCGTCAATTCAATATGCCCCATGTACTGTATGATCATGTCAGTATAAAATATCAATGCTGTATTTATTAATAAATACTTTTTTATATCTAGCATATTTTAGATAATAATAAAAAGCTCTATATCATTATATGTTTTTATAGTATTAGTTAATAATGTTTTTTGACACTCAATAATTGCTTGATTATTATGCATTCCGTTTTTTCAAGTACATGTGAAATTTTGTAACTTTGTAGTAGCAATTATATTTCATTTACTATCTAATTCTGAAACAATAAAAGTACATACAGTCTTGGTTCCATTCTTTAGCAACACTCTCATCAAGAAAATAATTTATTAAAAAAAAATCCCTGTTGGTGTATTTTTTGGTGTATTTTTCTACAATAATGATATATTACTGACAGTAAACATAACCCTAATTATAAAGTCACAGTGAGTTCTTGTCCTGAATCAACTGCATTGTTATGCTGGGGACAGAGATTATCTTGGTCAAGGTCACAATGTAGAAACAGACAGAAGCATCATTCTCTTTCAAGATAGGTATATATTTATACACATATTTAAGGAACGTGTGCTACACACACATCACATGTTTGTGAACTCTTGGCAAGTTAGAAAGCTTTTACTAAAAAGAAATTTTTTTTAAAAAATGAAAATATAGTGTTTATGTTACAAGATATTAGACTCAATACATGTATTATGTACACATGCACATCATTTGTCATTTAAGCTGTTATTAGTTATGGTAATGGACTGTCTATATTAAAACAGATCTGCTAGGATTCCAGAAAATTACAAATTGTCCATAAACATAGTAACTTACCACCCGCTGAGATCCATTGCTAATGTACAGCAAGTCTCTTTGGTCCCTCTCCTGCTGGTTAAGAGAAGCCAGCAGAGCTTGCAGTCGCTCTATGTACTGAATGGCGCTCCTCAAGATCTCAACTTTAGGAAGTCTCTGATTAGGGTTTAACAAAGTACTTCTTTTCAGGGCTTCAAAAGCTTCATTCACTTTCTTTAACCTGCGTTTCTCCCTCAGAGTAGCTGCCCGTCTTCTATCTAAAGACACTGTCTTCCGTTTGCACATCTTGCAGGCCCATGGCAAGCACTGACCAGGACAATGTTCTTGCTGGCTTACGCCTGGATGGGGTGAGACCTTCTCTTCAATACCTGACCCCTGCAGTAGAACCCCATCAGTACAAATTCCCATTGACCCACGATCTTGAAATCCAGTTTGTTCATATGTGGGAAGCCGTGCAGAAAAATAATTTTCATTGTCATAAAATCTTTGGTCTTGAAAGAAATAAGGACTGGTTTCAAAGAGTTCCATACTTTAAAACTCTTAAGATGTGTTTCTCTTCAACAACTACACAGCAACTGCACTTCTCTACTTCACACCAACTGTTTGATGCCATTTAAACCCTCTGCCCAGCATTAAATCACACAGATAAATATAGAAAATGTTCACGTAATTTGATCCGCTTTTTAGCTGTTGCCTGACATCAAAACTTTTTACGTCTGAATAGACGGGATTCTCCCTAGAGCATTCAGCTTTAAAAAAAAAAATACAAAAGAAAGCATTCCCTTTTTTAAATTCTAAATATCACTGTCCCATAGTGAGAGAGAGATAGATAGATAGATAGATAGATAGATAGATAGCTATATAAAAAGAAAATGTATTGAGGTCAACAGATTGGGAGAAGTAGAGATATATATTTAATTATAGAATACTAATTGAAGCATTCAGAAAATTGGATTAAAAAGAAAAATATTTTCTGAGGTTGATAACAATCTCCTGAATCCTATTTCAAGACATCATCTTCTGTCCATACAGTTGTGAATAATGTATGCTTATTCATGCTGACATTATACAGTATGAATGGCACAGTGATGTCACAGAGACAAATAGCTTGTGACATGAATACCAATATCCATATACCTTTCAATATGTAACATTGGTGAATAAGTTCTATTGCAGTGGCTGGTCTCTGTGGAACCTTTCTATGGAAATGACATGGGAAGTAAACAGATCATTTGTCCTTGATGGAATATGGGATTGGTCCTCTCACTGTATTCAGTGGCATCCAGTAACCTTCCTATTAGATTACCTTCACATTTCTCCTTTCTTTTTGCGGCTCCGTTCTGGCCACATCCAAACACCTCTCCCCCTGTGCTTGGAGTTCCAAAAAAAGCTCTAAAAAAATATATTAAAATAATACACCTATGTAAAGTGATGCTTACTTAATATAAACCACCCTATACTTGTTTTTGACTGCCAAATATTGTAGAATTGTTATAGAAACCAATTTCCTCTAATTCTTGCAATCTAAAAAAATAAGTAAGCTGAATTCTATGAAAATATGACATCTCTGTTAAAAATTCCCAGTAGCAAACAAAGGGGCATATTCAATTGTTGGATTTCCCCGCGGCGTTAAAAGTATTACCGTTATTACGGTAATACTAAGCCGGGTTTCAGCTCGCAGCTCCCTGAGCCGCGAGCTGAAATCCAGCGTGAAAGGTACCGTAATAACTGTATTTACGCACAATATTACTGTAATGACGGTTATAGTGCGCACTCCGCGTTACTTTTGGCAGTAACGCTAACAATTAAATATGCCCCAAAGAGACATATGGCAGCGTTACTCGTTGTGTGTTCTTTTCAAAGGATTCCTCATCACAGTATGGGGCCTATTTAACATGATTTGCAGTTTTGCATCGTTAAGTATCACTTGTCATCGCAGCGGAGCAAATTACTGTTAAAGTTGTGTCGGAACAACGTGTCCAATAGGAGGCTGTCCCGGCGCTGACTCTATAATAAGGACAACTCCGGGTTCTAACCTGGAGTTTTTACTGCAAAGGGCAATTCCGTTAATTAATGGAGGGAAAAGCAGGAAGGCTGCTGCAAAGGGATCCAAAGATCCCTCTCTTGCGATGGTTACCAAATAAATTTGAATGCTGACGCAATCTTCAGATGGCGCTAGCCATCAGCGTCAATAGATAAAAATATAATTGCCCAGACCACAATCCCCATTAAGTATTGTGCAGTACTTTTCCTAATGCAGGAGAGATCTCTTATATCTCCTGCATTAGGATTTTGTTAAATGGCTGACATACTTAAATTAGAGATGCTCAGGCTCAGTTCCCCGAGAACCGAACACATTCCAACTTAGTAGATCCGAGTCTCGGTACTTTCGCATGCCCTCGGAATTGAAAACGAGGCAAAACATCATGGTTACATAGTTGGATTTCGCGAGTTTTGGATTCTATAGGTACCGCCCTCCATGGCGATCCGGCGCCATGTCTTAGAGGGACACAGATGGGGTAGTTCTTGGCAGTCTCTAGTGCAGTTGGGCAGTGTCATAGGTAGAAAAGAAAGTGGAGGGTAGCAGTGTTTTTCAAAGTCTCCAGTGACATTCAGGAGAGCTCCATTGCTCCATTGCTAATTGTCATTGCTGATATAGAAATAATAGGTCTGGCAGTCACTGTCATCATATTCACCCTCATCAGTGTGTGCATCACCCTCTAACAATACTAATTGCTGGAATCCACCATCACAGAAGACTGTGTACTTTGATGTAATTGCCGTTAATGGCCTTCCTCATGGAATTTGTAGTTCATTTTACGAAAGAGCTGTCATGATTTTTGGGCAATTCTTTTAGACCAGACCAAATGTCAAAATGTTTTGCAGACTCATCTGCATCACTACTGGGTGTCTTGGAAAAGCTAAGTTTCCAGAGAAACTGAAGGTGGAGACATCATTGTGTCATGTACCACTTGGGCTGTCAGCTTGCTGACCAGGATTTCATTGCATCTTTTGAGATCTGAGTCAGTTGGAAAGAAAGAAAAGACATAGCTCTTAAACCTAGGATCAAGCACAGTTGCCAAATTGTAATGGTTCGATTTCCAGATGTTGATAACTCTTGGATCCTGGCAAAGCGAATAAAGTACTTAATCTACAAGTCCAACATAATTAGCAGAATTGCTTTGTTTCATTTCCTCCTTCAATTTCTCTTGCTGCTTTTCAAAAAGTCTAATTAGGGGAATCATTTGACTCAAGCTAACAGTGTCTGCACTCTCTTCACAGGTGACTACTTTGAGTGGTTTCAGCACCCTGCGCTGGACTAAAGTACATTCCCCCTCAATTCTATTCTTCTTGCAGCTGCTGCATTCTCCTACATGCTGTTGCAGAATCCCAAAAATGACCCTAAATATTTCGGGACACAGACAGCATCTCCTGCATGTCATTGTCATTTTTTAAAAAGTTCTGTACCACCAAGTTGATTGTGTGAGCAAAACAGGGAATGTGATGGAATTCTCTCCGCTGTAATGCTCTAATTATATTGGTGGCGTTATCAGAAATCACATATCCTCAGGAGAGTCCAAGCAGGATAAGTCATGTTGCAATGACATCCCTTAGTTTTTGGTTGTCAGCGGTATTATCTCTGACCTGCGCCTTGTCTCGTCTCTGATAACCACCTCTCATTCCTGCCTTCAAGACTTCTCCCGTGCTGCTCCCCACTTATGGAATTCCCTACCATGCTCAATCAGACTTTCCCACAGCCTTCAAATCTTTAGATGCTCTTTGAAAACCCATCTCTTTTTTAGAGGTGACCTTATCTTCGATAACACTATTCACACTAATGCACCCTCACAACTATCCCAATCTCCACTCTTATACACACTTGCTCCTCTTGTTTCAGCTGTGCCCTCTTCCCTTTAGATTGTAAGCTCTCTAATGAGCAGGGTCCTTCATACCCTTTGTTTTCATGTCTCCATTATTTTTGTCTGCCTTGTCTGTTCTTGTTTTATGTATGTCTTGTTTTATGTATGTCCTTGTCATCCCTACTGTACACGCTGTGGAGCACTGTGGTGCCTTACAAATCTACGATAATAATAATAATGATAATAATAATACTACTATTAATAATAATATGCCTCCTAGTGAAGCAATGATACACAGAGTAGCCTGCCTCTGAAAAATGTGATGTTCTTGGGTACTTGCTGCTGCTGTCCCTGCTAGTAAAGGCGAATCGCCAACCCAGTGGGCTGTCACAATCATATAATCTTTAGTTTGCCCAGTTACGCTTGTCCACATATCTGTGGTTAAGTGTACAGTGGGTAGAATGGCATTTTGTAGCCCAATAATTACATTTTTATGAACCTTCTGGTAGAGGTGAGGAATAGCTTTTCTAGTAAAATGGTTTTGTGATGGAATTTGGTAACAGGGACAGAAGAACTCAAGTAACTCAACTAAACCAGCTGCATTAATAGTGGATATTGGACGCAGATCTAATACTAGTATAGTCCCCATGGCGTCTGTGATCCGCTTTGCGACTGGGTGACAACTTTCATACTTGCTTCCTCTTCAAAGGATTGTTTATCAGTCAATTGTTGTAAACTACTAGTAGTCTTCTTCTTGGTCTGCTTCTGGGTTGAAGATCCACCCCCAGTGGCAGGAGCAGCAGCAGTGGGCCTAACGCTCAAGAATACTTCTGAGGAGTCCTGGATAGGGGAGAAGTCATCTCGCCTTAGAAACTTGGATGCAGGACTAACTCTGATCACTTGTAAGGATATTAATGATGAAGGTGTTGGGGTGTAGATTGCAGGTGCTGGGATCTAGCTGAGAAAAGGGAGGTAGCTGATGCTGGACTGCTTGTTGTTATTTTTTAGCATAAGTTTCTGATTTTCACAAAAGCTTTCCATGAACTCGCTTCAAATGGCGTAACATGGATGAGGTTCCTAGATGATTAAGGTCCCTACCTCTACTGACTGTGGCTTTACAATGCTACAAATTACTAGACAACTGTTGTCAGGATTTGGGTAAAGATAATTCCACACATAAGAGGTGGATTTTTTGGTCTTATGCCCAGGCATGACAATGGCCTTCTTCTTATCACTGGCAAGAACTGCTGCAGTCTTTGTTTGAAAGTGAATGAAAATAATATTGTGACCTGTGAGGTGGTCAAAATTGACTGCAAATGACTTGAAATTAGTGTTATTGAGGTTAATAATAATGTATGTGGAAAAAAAGCAAAATTATGTGATTTTAGCAAAAAAAAATAGGGTTTTTAGAAAACAATAGGGATCCAAAACCAAAACACGCAAGGGCGGTTTTGCCAAAACCAAAATCAGAAAACGGGGGTCAGTGAATATCTCTAACTTAAATATGCCTAAACCATGCAGGAAAAGTCAATTCCGCATGGTTTACGGCTTGAAAAATAAATAGGCCTCCGAGCCCTATCTGGATGGTAACAAGGGCATGATTGTATCATTTTTTGTGACACCTGCCTGTGTGTCTCTATGGCAGAAAATGAACTGTGTTTTTAAGATGTTGTTTAGGTTTTGGATAATAAACTTTATCAGCTCAGTTTCTGCCATTGATGCACCTGTCTTCCATAACCCTTACACTGTAACTTATATCAATTAGATCATTTTACCATCTACTTTAGTAACTTTATATTTGTAGATACCGTGCTCTGCTTGCACTTGCTTGCTTCATAAAGTAAGGACATGTTTTCAACAAATAACATTCATTTATTCATACTTTTTTTTAAAACAAATTAACTCTGCTACAGTTGCTGGTTTATACTGAATTTTAGGAGGCTGTGGAAATGAGTTGTTTAACATGCAGAAGCTATGCCCGCTTCATCACATTCATCATTAACACCCAAACTTATAGCTAAATAATTTATAAGCCACAAATACTGGGAAAATAACCCCACATCTTACATTCTGAAAATGAAAGACCTTAAAGAGGACGGTACATGTGAAATGTTTATTTTACATATAACATCCTTCTAGCACCATACAAGAACAATCTTGTGGGTTCCATTTTAGGACACTTAGTAGTTCTGGAGAAACTTATACCTGGCAGTGCGGGTACCGTGACTTCTTCAGGGCTGTCACACTACGAAAGTTTGAATGAATACAAAAGGTCCTGCAATGTGTCAATAATGATTGAGCATCTGCCAAGGTTTGGAAATGTTTTATCAAGGCATTATACTGTATACTTTCAAACTTTTCAGGGTTGTCAGCCCTAGAGAGCCAGACAATACCAGCCATGGCAGAAGTGAGTTTCTCTGGTACTGCACTGGTTCTGGACATGAGACCCTGGTGATTCTGTTAGATAGAGGGCAGAGGAGCTAATTTGAAATATAAAATTTGGGGGTGGATACATTCTTTAATGTGAATTTCATTGTAAAGGGATGCATCGTGTATTCCCTGTTCAGTGCAACCATGCAGCTTAGTGCCTTTTCAATTAATATGTTCTATGAAAAACCCAACTTATATGAATTGTCAGGAAAACTAATAATGATTTGAATTTATTAACACAGTGACGTCTGCTAAAACTAACACTCTTTCTGCACTTTTCACTTTCATAAGTCTGTCTGTCATTCCCCTATAATTAAAAGTATTTTTGTAAAGGGAAGCCACCATACCAAGTTTATTGTAATGACTGTCAGTTACTCTATAGAGAATAATAACATACATGAACAAAAGCCCCTCCCCCCAAAAAGCCAATCAGTGGTACTGTAGCTATAAGTCAAACGCATGAAATTGTGGACTGGTAAGCTCAAAATAAAACTTTTGAAAATAAACATCTCCTTCTCTTTGTGAGAGCTTTCTTTAATAAGTCACACCATTGCGAAAAAAATATATCATGCCCTAACAAGGGTGTAGACAAAATACGAAAGTACAAAATACAATTAAATGTTAGTGAGCAACAGTAGTTTGAGGATGAGCATGATGATACAGTAGAACTATGATAGTCATTAGAAGGATGAAGAGGATGTACATTTACTTTCATCCCATGCTCAGAGGGGTCAAATGAGGATGAAAATTTACCAATAAGCAATAAACCAAAATCTGATATAGGAAAAAGGGCAAATGTGCTCAGCTAACTCCACACTGCACAAAAAAAGAAACAATGCCAGTGTCAGTGGTAATGAAGCAATGAAAAGTATTGCAAAGGAATCTTCATCCTCACCCAACTAATTTAGGAATACAAATATGTAATATATGGCTGACTTTTCTCAGTTGTGCGCAATGCAAATCAATATGTGTTTGCAGTTTCGGGAGACATAACCTCACAAAATGAAGTGACATTAGACAACCTATTTTACAAACTTGCTTGCAAAGTTGTATCAAGTTAGCATGATGAAGCAGATAAAGTCACACATCTACCTATCGTTAAACACACATGAAGCATAAAAAAAGTCTGCCCGACAGCTACACATGTGAAGCACATCCCCTATCTTACTCCCAATAAAAACATAAAACTTTTGGAAGTCTAATTTATCATAAGCAAAAGGAAACCAAACAGTGATGTCATAACTGTTTGTTCACAAAAACCCATCAAGTTACAAAGAAACACCAACAAATTTCTAGAAAAAAGCTAAAACTCCAGTCACCAACCAGAAATGATAACTGTTGACATTTTTCTGTGTAGCATGGATATAATAGTGATGGTCAAGTGTGTAGTTTGTGCAAGTGTCAGTTGAGGTTGGCAGGGAACAAAACTCAGAACAGAGACATGACCGTCAGACTGACAGAGACATCATAGTTTACTTTTGGAAAAACACAGAATACCTGAAGAACAGTTCCAAAAATCAGAAAATTAACATTTTACTTGTTAGAACAGCAGGAAAGAACATCTGTAACAATCTGAAGTCAAATGGCAAACCAAAGTAACTGAGACAACCTGAAGTCAGAGTGGGCAGCAGTCCAGAATATTCTAAAACAAGATGAGGTCAAGGCAGGCAGCATCCAAGGGTAAATATAAAACAAAGCAGAGGTTGATACAGATGGCATACAAAGTAATCATTGAACTAGTGGTGACAAAACAGCACAAGATAACAATAATGACATGAGCATGAATGACAGGGTAGCACTATAGTCATCAATGAGTGAATGACACAGATTCATTAAGGCATGCAAAACAAACTATTGTGTGTTTTTTTAAAAATTTGGGGATACTCGCGTCTGCAGTGTTGGACTGGGGCATGAAGGGACCATGGGGGAAGGAAATGGTAAGGAACCACAAAATTAGGTATGCTTCGCTAAAGGAACATGGCAGGCTACCAGAGAGGCATGGCCAGCAACTAGAAGGGGGGGGGAGCAAAATCACTGCCTCAGTCACCTCATCTGAGTGATTTTCCTTTCCTTCTGGCAATGACTGTCCTACTCTCACTTACCGGTTCTTGAGGTTTTCACTCCCTGCTGCTGCTTGAGTCCTAAGCTCAGTAGTTGTTTGTATAGATCCTGGAATATTAGGGCCCGGTTTGGAAAAAGGATAGGCACAGGAAATATTGAAAGTCTAGTCATGAGTGATCCCTCTAAGCCTCTTTCCTCCACAACCAGACCCAACATTAGCATCCACTTTTAATAAATAGACCCTATTCCCTGACCCACTCCCAAACCAGCTCTGACATGATATAATTAGTATTCACATTACATGAATATGAGTACAATTTATGTCCTCTGCTTAAACCAATCTATTCTCATTATAACATGAACAATAAAGGATAATAAACAGCCGTTTTATAGGTTTTTCACACTACCACTGGCCCACTCTGGTTCCTCTGCAATTAAATGTGAGGACACAATAGTAACTACTTTCATCATAAATAATGAGGCAATGCTTCTCATCATGAAGAAAACGGAATTCTTGCAACGGAATCTTACCACTAACATATTTCCCAGAGGTTAACATTGCTATCTCACAGCGCTGGTGTCATGAGTTAGATACCAACTAGGGCCCTATCTGTGTAGAGTTTGTATAATCTCCCACAGTCCGAAAACCTACTGATAGGTTAATTGACACTAGGGTAGACAAAAGGAGAGTGGTTCCCTCATGCAGTGGGACACATACATTACCCTGATGGGCCAGTCCGACCCAGCATCCCCCTCAATAATAGTTTTTAGTATTAGTACACACCCCCACAATAAAAATGTGTAGTATTAGTACATCCCCCATCCAAAAACAGTGTGTAGTGTTAGTACCCCCCCACCATAGTAATAGTGTGTAGTGTAGTGTTAGTACTCCCCCAATAATAATGTGTAGTGTAGTGTTAGTACTTCTCCGCCCTAATAATAGTGTGCAGTGTAGTGTTAGTACTCCCCCCAATAATAATGTGTAGTGTAGTGTTAGTACTTCTCCACCCTAATAATAGTGTACAGTGTAGTGTAAGTACTCCCCACCCTAATAATAGTGTGCAGTATAGTGTACTTTTAGTAGTCCCCTCCAAATACAGTGTGTAGCATGAATACTCCCCCCCTGACCCCTTCAGATTCTATGAGAGTGGCACTGTAAAAATGTATTAGCCTGCTATCTGGCTCCTGGATCCATGATTCTTCAGCTCCTTCCGGTGGCAACTCACCCTCCCAGTGGCAGCTCTTCAATACATTCAGAAGTAATTGACAGCCGCAAAGGTGCAGAGATCTGTACGTCTCAGTTCTCTGCAATATTTAAGGGTAGATTAAGATTGAAGAGCACAGGCTTTGTGGTAGAGAGTCGGGCTATCAGGCATCAGTGCCAATCGGGGATTTCCCCAGTACCCCAGTGGGCCAGTCTGATGCTGCATGTCTGTATTCAACAAGGAGTGGATGTACAGTCATGGCCAAAAGTTTTGAGAATTACAGAAATATTGGTTTTCACAAAGATTTTTGCTTCAGTGTTTTTAGACCTTTTTGTCAGATGTTGCTATGGTATACTGAAGTAAAATTACAAGCATTTCATAAGTGTTAAAGGCTTTTATTGACAATTGCATTAAGTTTATGCAAAGAGTCAATATTTGTAGTGTTGACCCTTCTTTTTGAAGACCTCTGCAATTAGCCCTGGCATGTTGTCAATCAACTTCTGGGCCTCATACTGACCGATGGCCGCCCATTCTTACCTAATCAATGCTTTTTATGGTTTTTGTTTGTCCACCCGCCTCTTAAGGATTGACCACAAGTTCTCAATGGGATTAAGGTCTAGGGAGTTTCCTGGCCATGGACCCAAAATTTCGATGTTTTGATCCCCAAGCCACTTAGTTATATATTTTGCTTTATGGCATGGTGCTCCATCATGCTGGAAAAGGCATTGTTCACCACCAAACTGTTCTTGGATGGTTGGGAGAAGTTGCTTTTGAAGGATGTTTTGGTGCTATTCTTTAGTCATGGCTGTGTTCTTAGGCAAAATTGTGTGGCAAAACTTAATGTAATTGTCAATAAAAGCCTTTAACACTTATGAAATGCTTGTAATTTTACTTCAGTATACCATAGCAACATCTGATAAAAAGGTCTAAATACACTGAAGCAGCAAAATTTGTGAAAACCAATATTTTTGTCATTCTCAAAATTTTTGGCCATGACTATAAACATATGTCTGTTGATGAATACAGGTCTAGGTCTGCTCTGCTCTGCTCTAACAGACAATGCACTGCAAGATAAAAAAAAAGTTTTCATTTAATGTCACCTGATAGTAATATAGTCAAAACATTTATAATAAAACAAAAAAAGATTTTTTTTCACACCATGAAATACATTAAATAGAATACTATTAATGTCTACTGTACATAAAATGCATATTTACAGTTGCTCTAGATTGCAAACACATGTTCTAGCATGCGTACATGACCATCATCGCTTGTAATCGGGACATGCACCCGAAGAAAGGTGTTATAAAAGAAAAACACATACTTTTGAGAAGCTTGAATCGAGCTTGCTGTGTGTGCTTGAGCATGGCATGCTCTTACTGTACATTGACTACATGTATACGAGCAAATCCCTCCCTGTTCCGCCCATGAAATCATAGACTGTATTAAGGGTCCTTTGCTCTTGAAGATGAATAGGAAGTTGCTGCATTCACTGGTTTATGGACATGTGCAGAACAATTTTACCCAAAAAACAGTACGTATTGGCATTTGCGCGCAAGAAACTCTCCTACCATATTGATGGAACAATTTGCTAATTTTTTTGCCCTCCACTGTACTAGATAATTGATAGCTAACATTTGATTGGTTGCTATGGGCAACACCTCCACTCTTCCTTGTAGAAGGTTTAGTAAATATATACCCTTATTTTGTATGTGTTTAAAACCCCACAAATTAGGAATCAAACTATAAACTTCATTAACAGTACTCCTAATTTTATTTGTAAGCTCACGTAACAAACTATAAATTTCATTAAAGCTTAATGCACATCTGCTGCCTTCTCCAGACCCTGTAATACGGACTGCCAGCAGCAGAAAAGGCATCAAGCCTCCATCAAGCCTGACAGCAGTGAAGTGACTCAGGTGTTAGAGATATAGATTGTGCAGGAGTACAGGACAGCAGGAGACACTCTGCTAAAGGATTGGTTGACATGCAACATATCATACAGCTGGCTGACAGCTGCATAATATATATTTCCCCCTATGCCGTGCACAAATCTAAAACACATCACACTGGTCTATTTTATGACATACCCAAAAAGGCACATTGCTAGTATTGTCTGCTGCTGAAATCAAGCCGACAGTCAGGCATCAACAGTCAAGTACAAAATATAAGGGAAGGCAGAATGGCAAAAGCAGTGCCAGTAAATGCGCAAATAAGTCCCTTGTCTAACGTGCCCCTGGTTGGGCTGAAGAGTATGGTGAAATCAGGGCCAGATTAACCCGAGGTCTAACCTAGCTAGAGCCCAGGGGACTCGGGTATCTGGGGCACCCTTGAAACTACTTTTTTTTTCTTTATAGCTGTAGCGCGGCTGGCGGCATTATTCATTTGGCCGCCAAATGAATAATGCTGCCAGCCGCGCTACAGCTATAAAGGAGGGCAGGCAACTAACAGCATATGTTATGCTGTTAGCTGCCCGCTGTCACTGTAGTGCTTCCGTGGCACACAGAAATCTCCTTACTGAGGAGATCTCGTGATCATAGTCTCACTCTCACAAGGTCTATTCAGTAAAGAAATTACTCCGAGCCGCAGAAGCACTACATGGAGTGACAGAAGAACGCCTGCAGCCTGCAGACAGGACGGATCAGGAATAGGAGAAAAGTGGGGAGGGGGGGGGGTAGCTTACAGGGGTGGGTGTCTCACATTGGGGGGGGGCTCACACTATCCTTAGCCCTGGGACCTCCATTCCCTTAATCCGGCCCTGGGTGAACTTCACATTCCATTACCTGAAACCGTTAATGTGTGCTGGCTGAATGTGTAGCAGTGTGTTTGATTGTTGCTCACTAAAAGACACTATTTCATAATGGATATTGGGTACAGGACTCTAGATGCCATGTCTGTAGAAGGAACGGAATTGTACTATGATTTTGAATTTGCCCTACTCCCCAGAATTGTATCCTGCAGCTTGGTGGTTTTTGGGGTTGTTTACATGAAGAGAGTCTACAGTGACTGCTGCAGAGTTATTTGTCTGTAATTTGGAACTACCACTAGCTTTCACTGATGGCGTAGTAGTGGAAATAGCAGAAATGTCCAGTTAAATTGGACAAAATTGCAAGAGCACCTATAGGCTAGTCGTGCCAAAGCAGTCTCTGTTGGATGCCATGGCAGTGGTATCTACACTGACAAAGCTTACAACGTCACATTAATTGTGTGCTAAAACAGGCATGCATAAAACTAGGACTACACTTTATGCCTAGAAGCCAATATTGCTCACCAAAACCTGAGCTCTTTCACTTGTCTGAATCTGAACTCTCACAGCAGCCACAGGTGGCATAAACTTCAGATTCTGCACTAGTCTTGCTGATTGTGGCATCAGCAGAAGATACTGGTGCTCAGGGCCATCTTTTCCATTGGGCACGATGGGCAGCTGCCCAGGGGCCCCACGGGCAAGGGGGCCCCATAGGCACGGCTCTTAATGAGAATAAATAATCCTGCAAAAGAAAAAAACCTGCAAAAAAAACCTTCAAGGGTCACTGAGCAAGTACATCTATCTATCTCTATCTCTATATATCTATATCTATATCTGTATCTGTATACATCTATATATCTATATCTATATCTATATCTATATCTAGGGGCCCCGATGTACTGCTTTGCCCGGGGGCCCATAATGTTGTTAAGATGGCCCTGCTGGTGCTCCTGATGAGTGACATGCTTCCTTACGGTCACAGCTAACATTCTACAATTATATCTAGAATCTGATTGGTTGCTGTAAGCAACATCTCCACTTTTTCAAACCCGCAGTTTAGTACATCTAGCCCTCTTTCTTACAATGCCTGCTACTCCCTCAAAGATTGCAAATGAATGATGGGAAGTGCGGAGGGGGGCAATTCAGAGCCATGATCGGTGAATCAACAAGCAGAATTGATAGAAAAGTACATTTTGTGCCAAAATTCGACCAGATGATGTTGACCATAATTCTTGATCTCCATACTACCCTATATATGACCCTGATATAGTCTGTTGGTCATAATGCAAATATTTTTTATCTATTAATTTTCCAAGTGAGTTGTTTATGTCCATTCTCCCTTTATAAGATCAATAAGTAAGATACCTTTTATGTGGCAGCTTTATAAATACATAACTCCGAAGGATCACATTATGTTGAGTATTTTGTATAAATATATATTTCATGCATGCAATTCAATGAATATTATAGTATTGGCATAAGATGCAAAAGGAAAAATATAGTAATGTGTTGAAAATATGGCAGTTATGATAACCCTTACACTTCCTAGAATATTTCTTTTATATCATTCATCCATTAATTGTTGTCAAGTTGTTTTCCCAGAAAGTGGCTGTGTATCCCAATAAACATGTTACTGTCAACATGAAAGATAAATTGAACATATATTTATAATGCAGCAATTAATGAGAACAGTGTAAACACAAGTAAGATAACTGGGTGCAGAGGACATGTTTAATGTTCCTTACTTCCTATTGTTTCATCTATGAGATAGACATTGTCAGCAATTATTAAAAGATTTTTATAAAATATTGGAGACAAAAGGATAATATGGGAGACCAACAATTGGTCAATATTTCTAAACTATAAAAGGGAAGAAGCAAATATAGGAATCGCTGTAATAGATCATGCTGAACCGAATCTACATTCCTCAGATAGCTATCTTGTTAGAGACAACGCAGGAAAAACTAGTAACAAAGATTTCCACTTCATTGACTAATGTGTTACATTAGTCACAAGCTGCTCAGGCATATGGCAATACTGTTAGCAAAATTTTGCAAGTGGTCCCACCATATGTAATATCACCTCTGTGTAGCCCTAAAACTAGCATAACGTCTGATCGTTATCCGTTACCAACCATTGGTGCAGCACGGTGGCTTAGTGGTTAGCACTTCTGCCTCACAACACTGGGGTCATGAGTTCGATTTCCAACCATGGCCTTATATGTGTGGAGTTTGTATGTTCTCCCTGTGTTTGCGTGGGTTTCCTCTGGGTGCTCTGGTTTCCTCCCACAATCTAAAAACATACTGGTAAGTTGCTATCAAATTCACCTTAGTCTTTCTCGGTATGTGGGTGTTTGTATGTTAGAGAATTTAGACTGTAAGCTACAATGGGGCTGGGACTGATGCGAATGATTTCTCTGCACAGCGCTGTGGAATTAGTGGCGCTTTATAAATAAATGATGATGATGATGGTGCCCGATGATGACCAATTGTTGTTGTACATGCCCATAAATACGGCCAATTGATGACTGTTACTAACCTGTCTGTGTAGTCATTTTCTAATCACACTAACAGGCTCCTATGTGAACCATAATGATCCAAATACTTGGACTGAGTTTCAAACGGTTGAATCATGTCCAATATAAACAGTGTTTATAGCTGGAAAAATATACTAAATATGTTAATTTTAGTACTTTTAAGTTACCTATATAGATATCGAAGAATGACAGACAACTAAACCACTGAAGACATTTTCAGATTGCAATAATGAGAAATTTCAACAAGTGTCTCTTGAGTTTTAAGACTGGTTTCATGCTAGATGGCTCTGTATATAGACAAGGATTTAAAATAGTACATTTGCTGCCAGTCAATAATAATGTAGGAGCAGTTTCATTCATCCATAACAAAAAAAAGCTGAGATCAGTAAAAGCTGACATCCTTCAGACATTTATATACTCATATAAGGACAAAACCATTGATGCTGTGATTGTGCAGGCTCATGCACTATGGCTTAAGGAGATACTGCAACAGTTTTCTCACATTTATGTGGATTTCACACTTGAACCACCCACTCCACTGTTCAGTCTGATATTACAACAGTAGCTGGTCAGATTTTTGCATTTAGCAAATATTTTCTAAAGTAATAAAACATAGAAGTTGGTTGCACTAACTTTCCAGATTTCTCTTTAAGTTGCTCATTGATGCTCCATTTCCGACTAACTGCTCACCGTACCCACTGAACACTTGTAATTCAAACGACATCCATCATGCCATACCTGCTCATATGTATGGACAAAAAAAAATGTCCAGAAAGTGGGATTGTTGGACACATTGGGGCTGATGCAGAATTAGTCGCAAAATGCATCAGCAGTACATGTGCCTGGTTTACATCAAGTCATCCTCATCACTACCCAAACATCTCTACAATAAAAACAACCACACAAAAATGGGCACTTTATCCCAAATAATAAGTAACAGCAGCAACTGTCAAAAGGAAGACTGCTACACCCAAAAACAATACCTAAATGTGTCTGTACACAGCACTATATTGTATTTGAACTTGGGAACATAAAAAAGTGTGCAAATTGTATTATTACACTACATTATTCAACTCAAGACTTATTGAGGCCTTCAGGATACACAGTCCAGAGCCTCTACATCGAAAAGGCCACCCTCTGACACAACAATTTACCTTGTAATGTGGTTTGAATGTGTTCAACACCATGTAACCTAATAACAGTGAGATTAATCATATGACATTTTTTCAGGAATACTTTGATTTTTTTTTAATATTACATTTATATTCCAGTGAGAGTGAATACAATGGGAACATGTGCTGCAAAGAGAGGCAAAGACATAGAGGGCAACACCAGCACTGAGAGTATAAAAGAAATGAGAAGGGCTACCAATCCCTTAGAGAGATAAGCATTTATCACAGAGAAAGCTGCATGTCTGACAGTGAGCAGAGAGATGCCAACCCTTCAGATAAAGCAGATAGTCAGGCCAAAACAGCTGCCAATTTATCAGGGAAAGATGACAAGCTACTAGAGAAAGCCACCAGGCTCACAAAGGGAACTGTCAATCACAGAGGGAAGTCTGTCACTGCTAGAGAGCCAGGGATTCTTTAAAAGCTGCCGTAGGTACCAATAGAGTCCATGGGGTAAATGTATCAAGATGTGATTTTGCATTTCCAGTGAATTTCTGGGGAGAGTTTAATCTCGATGATGTATTAAACGACGAGTTGCTGTAAAATCGCTAGAGTTGTGCTTCTTTGAAAATCGCCATTCTCAAAATCGCTACAAATCGCGGCCTCAACTTTTTCTCACTCTAGCTATACAAGTTGCCAATTGTATGAAGCAGCAATTTTGCGAGTTTGCTTTCAAAGTCACCAGATACAACATGTAACTTTCTAGAAGCAAGATGATCAAACACATCATTGTTACACTACCTGCCGTAGGACCCGGCGGCTGTATAAAATTAAAATCTATTTAATGTTAAAAAATGCATGGGATTGCCCCTTCTAAGCACTATTAACCCTAGCGCTTCTTGCCTACTGCTGGTTGTACGAGTATTGGGAAAAAAAATGGCTTGAGGCCCCCCGATTTCCATGCAACCAGCAGTAGGGTGGCAGCACTAGGATTAATAGTGCTTGGACGGTGGGACCCCATGCATTTTTTAAAAAATAATATAATGTTAGTTTGCCTAAAATCGACAGACTTTTGCAAGTAAAACTTGCAATCAATCAGAAATGAATATTGGTTTGCAAATGGCGATTTTGAGCTAAACACGGGCTAGTTTAAATTCGCCACAAATCGCGAGAGATGAACAGTAATTTTGAAGATCAGACTAAAAATCGCTACTTATTACATATGACGATTTGGGTACTCAAATCACCAGTTATCTCCCGCAATTTGAAGCGATTTTAAATCGCTGACTAAATTGAACCTTGATACATTTATCCCCAGTTCCATTTTGGAGGTCCAGAGAGAGCGTTCAGATCCAGTTTGCTGGTCCAGAGGGAGTTCAGGTCCAGTCCAGAGGTCCAATCTAGATGTTCAGGGAGAGTGCAGAATTGTTCCTGCTATGCAAGCAAGCGCCAGTCAGGGGGTACAAAAAAATATATTAACAATCCAAACCAGTCAAAAAGTCCAGAAAGTCCAAATCCAAGGGACAGACAGATCTTCTGATATAGTCCAGGAAAACTTCATAGATCCTCATAGATCAAACATATAAAAGAAAAGAGCAAAAACATAGTGCAAACTGCAAATATAAGTAAAAATGAAAGGGACAAAAGACCCCTATAGTCTCCATGTATTAAATAGCGAAGCTTGATCACCACGTGAATTCAAAGGGTTAAAACTTAACCCCTATGGGGTGCGCACTCACCAGAAGGTGTATATCATCAAGCCTATAATATAATATAGATGTCACTCCTTCCACGGGAAGATCTTCTAACATGGAATCCCGCTCATTCATAAAAGAGTCCAGAGAGAAGGAAAGACTCCATAGTGTAAAACCGTACACACACAGATATTTATTACAAAAAAGCAAGAAACATAAATAACAACAGCAGCGTCAGGCGAACCACTGATAACGGGGAATAGGTGGACCCTTACCGTCCTAAGGATGGCTAGAAGCGTGTCAAAAGTTGAGTCAAATCCCAGGAAAAATCTCACCAACGATCACCGTTCTGCCAGCAAAAATAAGCCAAAGTCTGATAATGAAAGAAATCCCCGCTGTTCAGTGTCTGACGTCACGTATCCCATCAGCCAACGCGTTTCGGCTCATCAAGAGTCTTTCTCGTTGGTGAGATTTTTCCCAGGATTTGACTCAACTTTTGACATGCTTCTAGCCATCCTTAGGACGGTAAGGGTCCACCTATTCCCCGTTCAAGGGGTTTCTACCCTCATTATTTCTTCTAATTAAGTATTACATATGCTGGGACTATTGCCCACATGGTTGCCATGTCATAATTATAATAGGAGTTCATTGTCATGAACTCCCATTATAATTATCTTATTTCACCAGGAGAGGTTTATATTCTTAATTGTCTTCCATATCTAGGGGCTCATCGTTACTTTCAGTTATTATCTTCATCATCATTGTTTTTGCAAAGACTTCCAACACTATTTGCTGCTACCTCTCCTTTTCAACTCAGAGTGTGACTTTTAACATGGAGCTGCTATACAGCCACATTCTTAGAATATAGTCAACTGTCCCAGTTCATACTGTGCTACTAAGAGTTTTGTCATTGTGAACTTGACAATTCACCAATTCTGTTTCTGGTTTCTTTACTGCATGTTGTTGACATATGTTGTTATTATTGATTGTCTCTATTCTTTTTTTTCAGTTAATATTTCCTGCGTTGACATTGTCCGTGTCTGTCATTTCATTTCCTGGTTACATTGATCTACTGATTTAACTGTATCCAATATTGAATTCATATTCTTTACCCAGTATATAACAGGTTATGAGCCTTTAGGTTGCACAGCCTTTTAATAAACTTGGCACGTGGCTTATTCCCCTTTCCTGGTGTGTCTGGGTTAGTTATCAACAACCATTTAGAGAAAGATGTGCAGGAGTTTCCTGAGTCAACCCCTGGTACATCTTGCCCCAAAGAGAGAAAATGACTCATGTTTGTATCATGATGCCTTGGAGTTACAGCATATGTACGCGCTTTATAATCAAAAGATAATAATAATTTAAGTCAATGGGCCTGATTCATGAAGGAAAGCAAAGCAAAAGAAGGAGTAACTTTGCACCTTGGCAAAATCATGTTGCATTGGAGGGGAAGGTAAATTTAAAATGTAATGGCAGATTTATAGTTGGGGTAGGGCATGTCCTAGATGAACTTTAAATTTCAGTGTAAAAATAAAGCTATCAAGTATTTGTGTGTTATATTAAAAAACAGGTAATTTCCTTATATGCAAAATAATGAACTAATTTATATCCCTTGCATTGTAACATGGTTTGTCCCAGAGAAACGTACCATAATTTCCTTAATGAATCAGGCCCCATATGTCTACAGTATATCAAGCAGCAACCTTTATTACATTCCATGCTGCAATTCTGCCATTTGGCCCCAGCACAGTGAAAAATTTCAATTCAGCAACACGTGACCTTTAGTTTACTACTTATTATATTACATGTCTGTACCTCAGTTGCTGCGACATTGGTTTCTTTCCATGTCACTTCCATGAAGTTGCCTAATTCTCAAGGACCTATAAACTTCATACCACAGATTAGTTTCTTCCACGCACAAACCTCTCAACAGGCATAACACTATCTTTTACCATCTAATAAATAAAAACACTGACAACTTCTGCTTTGGCTAAATAGGTCACAGTTTATTAATATGTATAAACCTGGTTGCGACGAGAGCACTTGTCATCGGCTAACTACTAAAAGCTAAACCAAACAGTGTACGACCAATAGGCGTACCACTGGTACTAGGACCTAGTCCCTTACGATTGGCCGATGCTAAATCTGGCTTAATAGTGAACACATCACTTCTGGGCTCAAGATGAAGTGCCCTACAATGCAGGATAAAGGGTCCCTGTACAAGGTAACCCAAGAACCAGGGTGCTTCGAAGTATGTGGTGGCATTAGCCAATCAGTGATAACACCGTACGCCCTAGTTGCCGACTGCAAGAGCTCTCCCGCCTAACCGTGCTCGCTCTGTAACTATGAAAAGAATTGCAAACATATCAAAAAAGAGAGAGTGGGAGGGGATTTCTGCACTGGAAGAGGATCCAGCATCCTTTGCATGAGAATATATAGGCACACATCCCAAACACTCCCACAGGAATCTATTGGCTGGAGATATCTAACAACTTATCCCTTAATAGGTAAGTGCCTTATTCGTGAACATGTGGATAAAATTAAGGTCGTTCGGCTTAATGTGCCTCCCTTCACATTTTGTTCCTGATGACCAAGTCAACCTGCTTCTGACTAGTTCAGATGGAGAGTGAAGAGTACACGAGAAAGAAAGAGGCTGTTATAGGCCAAAAGTTCAACATTGCACATGCAAAAAATGTAGAGCATTAAAAAGTTATTTTAATAATCTATAGGTATTAAACACATACCAGGGAATAAATTTACCAAGCTGCGGATTTGAAAAGGCGGAGATGTTGCCTATAGCAACCAATTAGATTCTAGTTATCATTTATTTAGTACATTTCATAAAATGACAGCTAGAATCTGATTGGTTGCTATAGGCAACATCTCCAATTTTTCAAACCTGCAGCTTAATACATTTACCCCAAGGATAGGGTCATTAAATTAAAAATGTAACTATTCATTTTCTGGTATTTCAATGTTGATATTTTGTTCATTTTTTTTCTGTAGCTCATGATAAAATAAAGTGGGAGTTAATGTAAAATATTTGTGCTATGTGCAGTATTTTAGCTATATTCACGTAGTTTTTGTCGGTACAGAGAGTGAATAAAACTGTGTCAAGACGTACTTATGTATAAATGCTTAAAAAACAGATAGCTAGACACACCACATTACTATGTTTACAGAAATATACTGTTATCTGTTGTAAGATTTCTAACAGTATTTATGCTTTATAACTTCAGCAACATACAGTATGTGCTAATGCTTTCCTATACTTATTTTGTTGGGTCTGGTGTTTGGTGTTGCTGCAGTCATAGCGGGGGAATTAAATTTTTTATTTTTGGTGATGCATTATAAAAAAAAATTACCTGCGTGGGTTTTGACCCGCTGGCGCAACCGTTTTTAGCTAATGGCGCATAAAAAATTGTGCAATTCAATTTTAAATCTTGTAACGCCGCCCCCGTGCGCTAACGATTGGTCAAAACAATTTTTTTGGGGGGAGGGGAGGGTTTACCGCAGTCATCTATAATTAAAAAAAATGCATTGGCATACAGTTATATTGCATTACACAACCTTCTATTTTATAATATCTACATACAGTACTTTATTTTACTATACTTTTTTGAAAAACTTTTTTTTACTATACAATTATCTATACAATGACAAAACACATTAGTACATACATATTAGTACATACATACATATATTAGTGATTATTGTGTTTATTATTTTTTTTTATTTTTTTTTACATGCTTTTTTTAAAAAAAATAAATAAATCACATTTTCCATGTTATGCATTACTGAGAAACATAATTTTTCTTTTTCTTTTTTGTACATTATTACATGATTTCAATAGTTTTCTTATATTTTTAATTTTTTGCACAGCTATAAGAGGTGCAAGGTAAAACTGGCGATTTGACAGTTTACCGCGCTGCGCTAAAAAATAATTGAATAGATTTGAAAGCTTCTGCCTCCCTCCCTATTCTTTCAATGGATCATCTACTTGTCTGCGATGGTACTGTTTTCGCTAACAAAACGTTACATTAATAATAGATTTGAATAAAGGGTAAAGTTAACATGCTCCAGAATGAGTGAGTTAAAATCACTTACTACGGTGTTAAAAAAAACTTACCGCTGAGAACTGAATTCCCCCCATAAGGTGAGAGCTTTTTCTTCAGGATGAGCATCACCCTTCCACATGCCATTGTGTTCCTGTTCTGTCCAGCACCCTGCCCCCACTCCCATGATACTGCCTTTGTTAATTTACTATAAGCTGGAAAATTGCAAATACACTTTATGTCAAAATAAATAAATATATATTGCACTATAACATAGATGAGACTTAATTGCACTGGTTTATATTGCCTTTAATATCTGTACACCAAGCCATTTACTCACATTGATTATGGCCACAGTCTATCTACACATCGGAGTTGCTTAACTATTGGTGTTGCATAGTCTACTAACAATTATTATTATCATTATTATTATAATTATATATATATATATATATATATATATATATATATATATATATATATATATATTAGTTTCTATGTGCCAATATGTTGCAGTATATTTGCATATTGTGCTTTACTTGCGGAGTACTTGCATCTGTGCACAATATGGAACTTAGTTCCAGGCCATTTTGTACTGCTAAGAGTTAGTTAAAATTCCTGCACAATATGTACAATGTTAACTTATTCCTGATCTTTCAATATAATTTTTGTGGACTTTGCTCATAGTTGAATATCCTTACTCCATACACTTGTCTCCAGACAGGGCCATGCAGTGTGTGGGTGCTGTCTATATTTGTAATTGTCTGAGTGGAAAAATTAAAGTGGTTGGTATTCTTGAATGATAAGCAGTGAGTTAGATCCGGAGCACTTTTGATGGCCCACTCTTCTATGTGGGTGGCATCTGTTGCAGCAATCCAAGTGAATGAAGAAGCAAATGGCATTCAGAGAATGAGGAAGTAGCTACAACTGGTTTATTTATGAACTGAAAATCAAACCTTTGTGCGTCTTTGGTACAAATCAGTATGACCAAACCTTATTGGCAGTACATAGCTAATACATCAGTAATTTATGTTGTTATTGGCAATACAAAGATAATGTATTTGTAATTTATAATCTTTATTGACAGTACATAGATAATGTATTGGTAATGTAGATAATCTATTGTTAATATATTTCCTTTATTCCTTTACGTATCTGTAATCTATGACAGTACATTGATAATGTATCAGTAATTTGTGATATTTATTGGCAGTACGTAGATAATGTATCAGTAATTTGTGACCTTTATTGGCAATACATATATAATGTATCGGTAATTTCTAACTTTTATTGGCAGTATATATATAATGTATCGGTAATTTCTGACCTTAGTTTACAGTACATAATTAATGTATCTGTACTTTGTGACCTTTATTGGCTGTACATAGATAATTTCTGACCTTGTACTAGCAGTACATGGAAAATTTTAAAGTGATATATTGTATAATTATCTATGAATTTTTATGCTCCTGGTAACAATATCTATTAGCTGGATGACTTGGGGGTATATGTATCAAGCTGCAAGTTTTTTCATCGACATAAATCGCTCGAGATCACTGGTCATTTTATGTGCAAAGCCGCTATATGTAGTAACCTGAGATTTTGACATTCCAAAATCCAATCTCCAGCGATTTGTGTCAATTTTAAAACACCTTTCCCGCAGGTGGTTTAGTCTAACTGGCGGGAGATTAAACAGAAACTTACCCAAGATTGAACAGAAACTGACACTCGCCCCAAGGTTGAACAGATAAAAAAGCATGCTTAAATATGAGGGTAATCATGATTTCTTATCTAGAGGAGCAACAATTTTGTTAATTCTCTTCCGGGGGGGTGGGGGAAATTATTTTATGAATAAATTAGTGTGCCAAATTTTATTAATGATAATATTTAAGGGAATTTTTTAATTATTATTAATTTTATTATATTACAGTGATTTACTATTTTATTACCAGTGGAAGAATAATTATATTTTTATGACATGACAACACTTAATATTTCCAGATGGGGACACCATTTAAAGTACATAGTTGTGGCACTACAAGTGGCAGCATGCGCCTCCCATTATATTAACGTTGGCCAGCAGTGTAACAGTGATGTGTTAACTCGACCGAGAAAATCGCTGAAAATGGCAAATTGCGGCTTGATACATTTACCCCTTGATGTCTGTGTGCCATGATACAAGATAGTGGCTGTTGACCCTGATGAAGAGAATACTTTCTCTCTTAAATGCGGGAATACCACAGTGCTGCTCAAGGGGTAATAAATATGATATACTAGGAAGTAAGACATAGTACTAATTCCTCTCCAGCAGGTCTCATGCTGTCAGAGTAGAAACAAATATGTTGGATGACCTCTCCCATGCTGTCACTGTGGAAGAAATGATGTTGTGCCTAGGAACCCTAAGTGCAAACATAATAGAAAAACATAAATAATTAAAGAGGTATTTTACTGAAAAGCTAATTGTTCAATATATTATATGTCTTATATTGCTCTGTGACACAAGGACAGTTCTTTCTTGTCTGTGATAACGTTTCTTAAAAAGTTACCGCTTGATAGACACAAATTGGTACTTTGCTACTTTGTGTGTCATGTTGATGATGTCACTAGTTCCTAGTGGTTTGATAGGCTGCATTCTGAAGAGTTTTTGTTCATTCTGAATAATGCTAGTTTTCATTGTTGGTGGATGGTAGGTAGGCTTTATAGGGGTTCTCTACTGAACATTATTTTTTTGCCTTATTCCCGTTCGTTTATTACCCCCACTCACCATAATGCTACCTGTTTCTTACTACCACTCGCCTAGCTGGCAATACCTGTGCTGATCTAGTGGTGTGGGGATCCTGCACTCTACTTAGCTTCCTACTCTAAGGGGTATATTTACTAAACTGCAGGTTTGAAAAAGTGGAGATGTTGCCTATAGCAACCAATCAGATTCTAGCTATCATTCTGTATAATGTACTATGTGACTGACAGCTAGACTCTGATTGCTATAGGCAACATCTCCACTTTTACCCCTTAGACTGCATAGATATGATATGATAGGTCTGCATATTTGCTTTTTTGTCTTATTTCCATCTGCTTTCCTGCTGGTTCCACTATTACTGAATAGTGAATGCTGCATCTTTGGCTGGAATAAAATGCATCATTGAGAAACGCCACTGTGACACCAGCCAAAACAGTACGACATGTGCATCAGTGAGTTACATGATTAGTCCTCTGTAATGCTGAAAAAATGGGATGACCATTGAATGATTGTTCAGAGGCATAGAAGAAATAACCTACATAGAATCAAGCTGACCTAATAACTGAGACATGTTCATCAGGTTAAAAGGTCAGCTACAAGGGGTGGCCCTTTTAATATAGTCCCTTCCGAATATTTATAATAACAAGCATTTGTAAGACTATTCAAGGGCATTTAGCTAAATGCCGAATGAGGGTTTGGTTAGTGGAAAGAATCTTATCACACAGGCTGGGCAGCCTGATGCCGCTTTCTCTACACAATGCATTCCGGCCACAAACTTTAAGTCCTTTAAAATGTGTTGAACCAAAGCCAAGAGAAAGCTGTGAGCTCTAACATTACTTCTGCTGCCATGGCTGTATGGAAATGTTTTCTCCAAATAAATGTGTCTCAGTTAATGAATAATTGATAGTAAAATAAAACGAAAAACAACTCGGTATAAAGTGGTGATTCATTTCAAGCAAAGGGTAACGCTTCACTGTTATTTAGATATAATGTGTGTTCTACATACAAATATATATACTGTTTGTCAGGTTTAATATCCGCAAATTGATTACTTGTCACTCATGGTAAGTGTCACTTTGCTGCATATATCTAGTTATGTACTTTTACCTTTTGTATGAGGAAAAAACAGAAATTGATCCATAGCTAAGTATTTTTACTAATTAACTAAGATGCAGACTTGAATTCATATCTCTGCTTTTTGTGGCTTTGCATTAGCAATTTTGTCTACCATAATTACACTATATTTCAATTGGCCAGAGAAATGTTCTCTAAACATTACTGCGTGAAGCACTGCATAAAATTGTATGGGTTATATAAAAGTTAAGATAATTATTCAATGTATTGTTATTTTTATTGTATTGATTGACAATCAACAGTATGCAGCAAGTTACTGTTATTCACTACTCGTCTTGTGCTAAATTTACATTACAGATACATTATAGATACGATTCTTCATGGTTTATCTATAATGATAATGAACATATTGCAATCATCTTTGTGACAGTCATCAGGGCACAGAGTGTATTCATAACAATTGGGAACAAGCATAGTCAATTATCAACTATCCAGCACATACCACAAAGCCAGACCAAACCAAAAACCTTGGCTTCAGTTCATCAGTTCAATTAACTATACCAATAATCACATTTTTGTTGCCTTTTATATCATAATCCAACGTCTTACCACTGGTAAGTATGTATTTATTTTGATGGTATGTTTTACAATGTATGTATTTATAGTAAGTGCCATATATACTTTATATATATTCTATAGGAGCCCAGAAACCACTTAACAGGCAATATAAATCATAGTTTTAAATTACATGAACCCCGTTTCAAAGCTTTCACGTATGATTTATCTAATGAAGTTATAAAGAATTATTTATATAGCTCTGTGTTTATATGTGGGGTGATATACAGTAGGGACCTCATTTAGAGTCGGACGCAAAGTCTGTTTAAGAAGTGTAGGAGTGGGAGTGTGCCACAGCTTGGTAGGGTACTATGAGTTGCAAGCAACCCCAATTGTGTCCCACTCTTAATACCCTATCGAGCTGCGAGCAGTTCCTGCAGCTAGCTAACGATTTGCGCCACCTAATTCCTGCCGCGTAGCTTTAGCCCTGCTTTGACGTGTGTTGCGTCTGCGCCTCACTGCGACTAGGATATATTTACATGGTCACACCTTCACAATTCCGCGTTCCTCCCATTCTCTGGTAGTGAGTCGCAAGCTGTCGCAAGTGTTAATTGCGTCCAATATGCAGGGGAATTTGGTGGTTTCTGCACATGCGTGATAGTGTTTTTTTCTTGGATGCGCCTAAAAGGGACTTTGTGTAAATGAGGTCCTAGGTGTATACTCACTCTTTGGTATCTGTGCATGGAGGTTGTCATACTTGCCTTTACACAAAAGTCCTGGCACTCTGTCATTCCGGGTTATCACTCTGCCTCACACTCTTCGCAGTTATGTTAGGGTCTCTCCTGTGCCCTTGGTCTCAACTCTTACTGGTTGTCTATTCCATTTTGCTTTTCAGCATTATGTTACCTTTATGTAATAGTTTTTACAGGAAGATGTTCTGTACATTCCTTGATACTGACTGCTACAAACATGTCTTTCTGCATAAGAACATCGTTAATATGTGAGTTAAAAAGGATGGGAGGGTGATAGGAAGAGGACATGTGGAGGGAGCAAAGGGACCTGGGAAGACCACTCATGCCTACCTGCTGTGTAAAAACAGCAATCGACTCTATCTGCCCCTGATTTCCAGGGACAAGGCTTTAAAATTTGTGAATGCTCCAGAAATTAGGGCAATAACAAGATAGATAGATAGATAGACTATGATTAATCTACACACAGTGAAAAAGCTGTACAGACAGATAACGGTTATGGTTCTCCCCATTATGAAGCTATTATACTTTATGTGCTGTAAGCAGACAAAATATGAGAAAAAAAATCAATATTTACGGTATGTTTAGAGCAACAAGGAAGGGGAGACATGTCAGAAACTTATGGCAGGGTATGAAGAAGTCAGCTGGCAGCATGTTTGAATGTAGAAGGAGAGAAGTGTTTATGGGGAGAGAGAACTAAGCAAGTTTTCAGTGGTTATTATGGTGGCAAAGTAATTGAGACATGTCTTCCTCTGTTACTAAGAGACAGGCTTCTCACATATGCAAAATATGTGTGGCCTTGCCATAATTGGCATGTCAACAATCATACGAACCTATAATTTTATTGCATGCCTGAAAATCCAGGCGACAGTTGACGTCTGTTGGTTTGTGTGTGCCGTCAACTCCTGCATTGCGAGTGCCTGAAGACACTTGTGAATGCATGGTGAGTGTAGAGCAATAAGTGGCCCAATTCTCAAGCAGAGCCACTGTATTTGCATGCCCTAGCTTTACATGCTCTCATCAAGATGTCGGGGTAAGTGTTGTCTGTGCACTTAGCACCGTTAAAGCCGTACCCCACCCCTCTCATCTGAGGGGAGCGAGTATAGAAAAGCTAGGGAATTTGTAAACAATAAATAATCTCAAATTGTAAATGGAGACCAGCGCTCAACATAGATAATAGTGAAACAATATGTAGGCACAGTGAGTGATATTCTCGGAGAGCAATTTTAATACTGATAATGAGGCAACAATGTAAAAACCAGACATAAAGTTCTTAACTGTGACTAAAAACAATAAAATAACAAAAATAACAACATTAGGCTAAAAATTAATAAAAAAACGATGCTATATTGAACCCTAATAGAGTCCAATGTCTTAAGCAAGCAGTATATCCAGAGGATAGATCTATCCAGAAACAACTGAATAAATGGTGCCTGAGCAAGCCAGGTGCAGGAGGGCAGAGTCTAATACGGATCCTATGAAAGTGGAATGGGCGCACTGCCCCCACTATACTTGCGGTTGATGAGGTCCTCTAAGTCCAATCCCAATAGATAGAGTCTTATTTGTCCGTAGTTGGTAGGGAGTGAAAACAAGTGGTCCTCCGCAATGTGTCGTTCCGCTTTGGACCGCACGCTAGTTCCTGTATCCTGTCTACGTAAAGTGTGCTCCCGGCCGGCTTCGTCTTTCGACTTTTTTCTTTCCCTTGAAAGACAGGAAACAGGAAATATCACTCGCTATGCCTACATATTGCTTCACTAGTATCTGTGTTTAGCGCTGATCTCCATTTACAAGTTGCTATCAAATGTAGCTTGGATTATCATCAACATCATCAACATTTATTTATATAGCGCCAGCAAATTCCGTAGTGCTTTACAATTGGATTATCTTGCTTACTGTATGTACCTAGCTGCTTCACAGGTTCTATTTCTTGGTTAGTGCGCAGCTTTTTCCATTGTGTTAATAAATAATCTCAAACTGAAAGAGGTTAAAAAATATAAATTAGGTGCCACTTATCAGTATTACATTTATTTGAATGGTCCAAAAATGACAGAAGGCAGGACTTCCAAGTAACATTTATGTTAATTGTTGGCATACACATTCCTATCTAACAGGGCAATTCTAGAAATGGTCCCTGAAATCATCTGTGTGGAGAGTCCTGTGAAAAGCAGACAGGTGGTGTCACTGCGCATTGGTCATTATGACTTCCTGCAGGCTCCATCCTCAGACGTACTTATTACTGGGGCCCTAACAGGAGTGCAGGCGGCTGTGGCATTGGATTGGCCTCATGCAGCGCAGAAAGCCTGCATCCTTATGGTTTTATATAGTCACAGAACTCTTCATTACCTTCTAATATCCTTATAACTCACAATGAGGAGTGCATTACCCATATGTAACGTTGCGGACCTGTTTTTAATATCAAATAGCATAACAGTTATTCTTATTTGTATGCAAAATAAAAATGTACATAATATTTATACTATATTCATATACTATATACAATAAGGTAAATACTGTATTATATGTAGAATATTTTATATATCATTAGTACTGTTTTTCGACATGTGACATCCACTTAACCTGTTTTTTCTTTTCAAACTTGAATTGTGTTCAATACTGGATGACACTTAGATGTCTATTTATCAAAGGGGGATAAGCCATAAATGAGAGTTTTTGTCAGATTTAGATTTTCCCTATTTTACCAATGCTGTCCTCATGAAGGCAATAGCCAGGGGTGCCCACAGGGGAAAATACTTTATTATTAAAATAAAGCATTTTTTAATTTTGTTTCTAATAAAGTTTTGTATTCTATTTTTGAACTTTTTTAAAATTACTTAATTTTTTTTTCTTTTTAGAGTCTGCAACTAGAAACCCCCCCCGCCCTACTCTTGTAGTTGAATAGAAAAAAAGTAGCCTGCATAGACTGAACCATATAAAAAATAAATGGACCAAGCTAGTTTGGTGGCTGTCTATGAAACCCCCCCACCCTCCACTTTTAGTTGAATAGAAAAAAAGCAGCCTGCATAGACTGTAGAATTAGAATATAAAAATAAATGGACAAAGGCAGTTTGGTATCTGACTGCATCAGACCCCCTCTCCACTAGGAGTAAAATAGAAAACTATTTAGCCGCTATAGAGTCTAGAATATAAATAGAAATTGAGAAAGGCAATTTGGTATCTGTCTGCATCATAATCATCAACATCATCATTAGTGCCCTCGTCGCCTACACAAATCTCTCCCTAATCCTCTTCTAATTCCAAAGTGGCATCCTCAATTGGTGTATCACCGGCTATGCTCAGGCTGTTCAGGCACACATCAGCAGAACTGCTGAAATGCCCCTTCTTTATGGGTACACTAACAGAATGCTCACGATTAGACACCACTGGTGGATGGACTCTCCACAGGGATTGGTGTCATTTCTGACTCTGAGCATACATTATCCTCTAATGACTTACTGTTTTCTTGCAGCTCGGCTTTCACGTGTAACAGTAGTTGTGCACCACTTTTAGACTCCAAATTACTTGGTCTTGCTTGATCATCACACGTGACCATACAAACAGAAGGCTCAGTAAGATTTTTTGATCTGCCACTAATAGAGAAAGTCGAAGGCCTCATTCTTTCTTTGCCACTGCGTGTGTAGGATGGCATGTTGGCAATTTTTTTTTATCCGCAGTTAACTTTTCCTCAGTTACACTTCTTTTTCGCTTCAACACAGTAAATATTTTTTTGGTTTGTGTTTTTTTCCCTGATTTCAAAAGACTATGTACTTTTACATCGGCTTTACCAGATGACATACTGGGAACACTACCATTAGGACTGGGGCCAGAACCTACTTGCTGATTCTGCTCATATGTGGACTGCTTTGAATCCATTTTAATGAGCCCAAACCACTTGCAGTGCAAAAAATTGTAGAAATACTGCTGACAAATATGACTTTTGACAGCCAGAAAAATTACTGTAAAACATTGGGGAATATGGGACACCCCAAAAGCACTTGGAGTGCAAAATATTGTTTTAGATACTGCTGACAAATATGACTTTTGACAGCCAGAAAAATTTCTGTAAAACACTGGGGAATATGGGAGACCCCAAAAGCACTTGTAGTGCAAACTATTGTTTTAGATACTGCTGACAAATATGACTTTTGACAGCCAGAAAATTTACTGTAAAACACTGGGGAATATGGGAGACCCCAAAAGCACTTGTAGTGCAAACTATTGTTTTAGCTACTGCTGACAAATATGACTTTTGACAGCATGAAAAATTACTGCAAAACAATGGGGAATAAGGGACACCCCAAAAGCACTTGGAGTGCCAGAAATTGGAAAAAAAAAACCCCTCCTCTATCCTCCTCTTACTGCTGTAACAATTGGTATTAATATTAGAATTGTATAGAATAGAAACAATAATGTGTCCAATTATTGCTCTGTCCCTTCGCTGATATAGCCTATGACCTAACCCTGCTCTCTCCCTCTGTCAAATGGCGATGGATTGCTATGGAGGCTGGTATTTATACTTTTCAAATCTCGAGAGAACCGAGCTCAGAAATACGAATATGTCACGATGACGTTTTGCCTGTATTTCGATTCTGAATGGGCGGGAGAGTACCGAGCCTGCTTGGCTCGGTACTCGGATAGGCGAAATTCGGATGAATTCGGATCTCGGGGAACCGAGCCCACCCATCTCTAGTGCAAAGGGACCCATCCCTGGCCTGGCAAGCTTTTAAATTGTGGTGATGATGTTTTTCTATTGTTGAGATTTACAGTGATAGAAAATTATTCATTTTACAAGTTTTGCAGGGTCTTGATAAAGACACCCTCACTATTGTCTTAAGTGATGTTGTAGCTATGAGTTTAACATCAAACATCTGTTTATTCCCTCATCTACTCTGTTTTCTTATGTCTCACTGTGGTAAACTAAAAACTTAAAACATTGAAGCAGAATACTTTTATTCTCTGTTTTAAAGTAATGTTCATAGGAATCTACACATACTGCTAGTGTACATCAGCGCAGAGGCAGTGGCAGAAGCCTAGCTGTGAATGATCACAACATGTTGCCATAGGGTACAATATTTCCTTTGTATGTCCTGCACAAGTGCCCATCAATCTCAATGAAAGTGACAACAGGCAGCAACATTTTGATCCCCATAGACAGCCACAGGTGGCTGAATGTTAAAAAAAAAAAAAAAAAGCTTTGGCTTATGTTCTTAAGTGTAAGCTTTATAAAATTTCACCCAGTTTACACAAATGTAAATTCATCTCAACTAATTAAAATCAAAGTAAATGCACAAATAAAACATTTCCTTCCTCACTAACTAAATCAATTAAGTATACAATATGTATTTAAAAATGCAGTTTGCATTTGCTTTCAGTTAGGAAACTGATCTGTATTACTCCACTCTCCAATGTGCACAGTTTTTATAACTGTAGTGTTTTTACGGGGCTTGTCAACTTTTAAGAGGGTTGACACCTCTGTTTGGCCTATACTAGTACAATGCTGGGTGTCCCTCCCATTGGACTTACAGTGTGTACAATGAGCTCACCCTTTGTTCTTTTACTGCAGATATCTGCTGAAGTGCTACAGTACAACTGCAGAGGAGTTTCTGTAATGCTAGCCAGCTCCTGATTACACAAGTGCTGCGGTAATCTATTAAGGAACTGCATGTCTTTATAGCCATTGCATCAGATTCCTCACCTACCCGTGCAATGAAAGTTAAACACATATAAAACACAGATATGTACTGTCCCATTTGGTGCAGTGACTTTTATATCCTTTTACATGTGCTTAACGTGCGTAGTACAAAATGTTAACACAACTGTGTATGTTGTCTAAAGATGTTGTCTAAAGATGGGAACCACCTTTAAATTATCTATGCACTATTTTAGTTTATTAAACCTAAAACTCATGTTTCCAAAATAAATAAAATAAAGCATAATGTCACTTTCCATCGTCTAATGCATGGAATTGCTGATGAATTTTCCGTGGAAAGTGCTAATGGTTTCAATGGTACTTCGCCTTACTTTACTGGTGCTCAGGCCCGGCGCTCCCATTAGGCAAGGTTAGGCACTTGCCTAGGGCGCCGGGCTCTGGAGGGCGCCTGGAGGGCGCCACAGAATAGTAAATGACTTTAAAACTGTGCGGCGACCGCTGACCATACCTGTCACGGCCGCCGCACAGCATTCAGATGCACGGGGAGGGGGGAAGAGGCTATTTTGTCACCACCGCTGCCTCTCTGCTCCGTCTCCTCCCCTCCACTTACTAGTGTCAGTGAGTGGAGGGGAGGAGACGGAGCAGAGAGGCGGCGGTGGTGAGACATGGTAAGGAGAGGAGGGAGGAGGGCGGCGATTTTTGCGGGGGCGCCGCTTTTTTTAAAAATGCCTATGGCGCCGTGGACCCTAGCACCGGCCCTGCTGGTGCTCATTCTTTTCTCTAAATTATTCCAAAATTTAACCCAGAAACTTTGATAAACATTTATTTCTGAAAGGTGCAATTCAATCAAATCAATATCATTCATTTGTTATTTTTTACTTAAAACGCGTACCATTAATCCAACTGACAAAAATAACAATTCTCATTCAATGAATTCATAAGTTTAAAAGAATCGGTATGGTCCCAACACAAATATTTCCTTTAAACTTTTGACAGACAACAGCTGCTGATCTGTGGAACAGCTGCTGGAGGAAAAATTACATGTGGCAATGAAAATCCTAGAGGGTTATTTATCAAAGTCAAAACATCACCAGATTAGTAGAAGGAGGAGTTCATTTAGAAGAGAAGTTCTTTGGAGTCGTAGGCAGACTTACAGATAGTATAAGAGCAATAAGAGGAGCATCAGTGAAACAAAATCTTACATTACTTTCTGAACGTATGGAGGGTTATTAAACTTTAAATGGCTGATATTCTCCCTCTGCACATTCACCTTCTACCCGAACACAGATTTCAATTTTGGTGAATTAAGGTCACAGTTTCAATTATATAACTAACAAGCTAATACTGTACAACAAAACTAATACTATACAACTGGCCCAGAATCCTAACTTACGCGTCAGAGAGACTACACCCCTTCTGGCCTCAAAGAGCACATTTGCTGAAGTGCTCCCCAGGGCCTTTGCAGAAAGGACCCTAAGGGAGACATAGATCGAAGGGGGATGAATCCTATGGCCAAACAAACTCTTGCACCATGTACTAACTGCTGACTGCAATGCTTTCCCGCTGACTGGGCTTCGTCTGAATAGGGAAAAAGACAAACAACCAAACATAAATTAACAGATTTATCATGACAGGGAGTGATGGAAGGATTTTGTGCAGCAAAAAAAGGAAAACTTCCAGTTCTTGGATGCTATACAGGCTTGTTTACCACTCCCAAGGGCATACTATTGCATATAAATTCAAAACAAGTTAGGGAAACTTTTAACCCCTGAAGGTAAGTGCAATGGAAGCCCACAACCTGGCATTTAAACGTATTCCTCCCTATGAAGGTCTTCATCTATCATATACTCCAAAGAGCTAATATTCTCCATTTGTGCAACCACCTTCTGCCCCTAATATAGTAAAGATCCCTACTTAATACCTGAAATGAGACACGGACACAGATTCCAATTTTGGCAAACTAAGGTTGCAGTTTTAATTGTGTAAATGATGGCGGTGAAAAAAGCAATACAAGTTCAACTAAGAAGCTAATACTATACAAAACATAGTATTGGCCAACCGTCCTAGAATCCCAGGAGAGGCAAAAGGTGAAATCACAAAAAACCTTGAAAGTGCTCATGCTATAAGGCCCTTCATTTGGGGAAAAATTAGTTAAATCCCTTCATGCCCTCACCTCCAAACGTGACAAGCATTACCAGAGCTGAGAGCAAGGGTACTATAATTTAGCTGGAGCAGCTCTTGATGGGGAGGGCCAGTTGCAAGGCCCTGCCATGGGAGCACAGAATATGTTTCCTGAATGCCTGGGGAAACATGGGCATGCTGTGATTGGGCTGGGGAAGAATGGTACATGAGAGCTGGAATAGAATGCTGCTGATACTGGAATGTTACTGCAAGATAAAATTGTGGAGCCCATTGGGTTGGGGGCATTACTGATATGCCCCCATAAACTGGGAAAGGTGAAGCTGGGAAACTGGAGCAGGTAGAAACTGCTGGCTCCAATGAGGAAAACATTGTGAATTATACAGCTGTGGTTGGTACTGAATTGGAGATGAAGGCAGCGCTATGTAAAGGAAATTGATTGGCAAAGGATAGGGGACTAGAGGAAAAACATTTGAGGGCACCCTGGGTGGGAGGGGGCAGTATTGGACTGGCCTGGCTGGGTCCCGGGAAATACCCGGTAGGTCCCACTGTCCGATGGGCCCGCCCCCATCAAAATGGGGTGGGGCCATCGGATAGCGGGGCCTACCGGGTATTGCAATCACAAGGACCCCCCACGGAGAGGTAAGTGTAGTAGCAGCCTGTGCTGCTTGAAAAGCAGAGGAGTTTCCTGCTCAGGCAGGAACTCCTCATTGTCTCCCATTACCCCCCTCTGCTATGCTCTGATTGGCTGACACAGTCACTCAGCCAGTCAGATCAGACACGCCCGCTACCCACACTGCCATGGAGGAAGCAAAGCAGGAAGGGTAAGATTATGTGTCTGTATGTATGAGAGACAATGTGTGTCAGTGTGTATGATAAATGTATTAGTGTGTGTGTGTGTATAAGAGAGGGGGTGAGTCAGTGTGTATGATAAATGTATTAGTGTGTGTCTATAGGTATGACAAATTAATTTGTGTGTGTGTTATGGTTATGTGTGTTATGTGTGTGTGGGCAATGGGGCTTGTGGAAATGTAATGGGGGTGAGGAAAGGGGGTGCTTGTTATAAGTGAAATAGGGGTCAGGACAGGGAGGGTTGTTATAAGTGAAATAGAGGGTGAGAACAGGGGGGGCTTGTTATAAGTGAATAAAGGATGAGAACAGGGGGGCTGTTAAAAGTGAAATAGGGGTGAGAACAGGGGGGCTGTTAAAAGTGAAATAGGGGTGAGGGCAGGTGGGGCTGTTATTAGTGAAATATGGGGGAGGGCAGGCGGGCTTGTGGTAATATAATGTGGGTGTGAGGTAGGTCGTGGCTAATGTGTGCAATTTTATTTGTGGGGTGATGGTGGGCCAATTTAATTTAATAGTGGGGCCTATTAATTTAAGATGAGGTGGCGGGACCTTTAATGCTGGGGTGGTTTGGGGCTATTAATTGAATATGGGGGTAAGTTTGGGCAGGAGGGCTATTTATTAAATGTGAATTATTTAATGCCAGGGATGGTTGTGGGAAATGGTTATATTTATTAAACTTAAATGCTATTTATTGCTAGTCCTGTTTGGAGGTAGGGTAATAGGTTTATTTATTAAATGTGGATACTATTAATTTAATGTGGGGGCTGGTTGGAGGGAAATAGATCTATTTATTAAAAGTGAATACTATTATTTTAATGTTGGGGCTGGAGGGAGGCCTAATTTTTAAACATGTGTACTATTGATTTAACTCCGAGGCTGGTTGGAGTTTTCTAAATGTCATGTACCCATTTTTTTCCAGATAGGACTCCCAACATTGCAGGACCCAGACAAGCAGCAACTAAGCTAATGACACCAGCAGACACAGGTCAGGAAACGACAAGAAAAAGACACACATGCTCAGCTACATACAGTAGGCTTACACACATACTGTGCCCCACCTAACATTTATTTGGCCCCGTCTACATGATGTCACTTTCAGGCTTTTTTCCCAGGGCCACTTTAAGTTCCCAATCTGCCCCCGCCCTTTTATATGGAGGTGGGACCCACCCAAGTCCAAAATTTGCAAAGCGCAAGTCACCTGCACCTTTAAGAGTTGCACACGTCATGACGTTGAGATGCTGGCAGCGTACAGGATCTGCAAGGACCCTGCCCAGTCGACCACAGAGAGGAGTTGAAGCAGATGTAAGTCACACTTACTTTATTTTATTGTCATTTATTCTTGTTTTTTTTTTTTCAAACTTGATAATGTTCCCTTTTGATCTGGGGGGGGTGGTCTGTTCTTGACATAATATGAATTGGGGGCAGTACTCTGTGGCATAATATTGTTTGGGGGCACTTATCTGTGGCATAATATTGTTTGGGGGCCTAATTTGTGGCATAATATGATTTGGAGACATTATTGTGTGGCATAATATGATTTGTGGCATTAATTGAACAATGTGGCATAAATTTAACTGGGGCACTACTGTGTGGCATAATATTAACATTTATTTGTTGGTTCCATTATTATTAATAATATATATATATAATATTAAATCTCTCTATCTAAATGCACATTTGACACACCTGGGCTTGACTAGATTTTAGCCAACCCCTGATCTGCAGCAAAGGTAATTCCAATGGAGCCAAGGTTGGGGTTGGCACTGTATATTCTCACTAAGGGTAGCAATAGTATGCAGACACATGTTAATTCTAACTAATCTGAGACAAGGTGCCCCTTGTATATGTGTTTTGTGTGTATGTTTTCCATTTTTCTCTTTCTTTTAAACATTATTTCTTCATATTTGTCTGTTTCATTATAACATCTACACAACTTCCACTATGTATGTAGTGCTTTTAGGGCACTGTCCCTGAAACTCAGGACTTCTGTTCTGCCTTCCAGGAGATATGTCACACTTCTTTAAGCAGGCAGTGTACACTTCTGTCGATGGTGTACGCAACAATGCAAGTAGGTGAGTGGCTTAGTGCTTTTCACACTCACACGCACCCTTTAAACATGAGAGCTATTGATTTAACATTTTGATTGGTTGGGGAAGGGGGCTATAGTGTGCCTTCATTGCTAGGCTTTCCATATTTAATGTACATATCCCTTTTTCAAAACAGGACCCCAACATTCCAGGGTCCAGACAGCAACTGAGCTTAAACCATCAGCAGCAGCAGGTAGTGAACGCTGCAAGAACAGGTAAATGAGAGCAGGACAATCTGCCAACTATTCTGATTCTAGTGGGGCAAGACTTTGTCCCGGTCTAAGGGGTGGGGCCTAGACTATGCACTCTTTATATACCCTGCATTCTTTATATACTACACTATGCCGCTAGCCATGCCCGGTATGACCACACCCCCTCTAGTGTCTGGTCTCACCTCTATGGTATCTGGCCACACCCCCGCTGGTGGGCCCCTACCATTGCAGCTCCCCTGTGGGCCCTTCATGCCCCAGTCCGACACTGCTGCAGGTACTGTCTGTTACGTGCCAGCCCCCTGGAAGAGTGGGTAAAAAAAAAAAAAAGGTGGGAGGGCACATGTTACAAGGGTGGAATTTGTACCATCCAGGGGTACAGGTTAGGAAACATGGAGGGGTTTGGATTGTGTATGATTTATACAAAGGGGAGGGGGTACAATCAGTCAGGTCTATCTACTTGAAATCAGTGCAACTACTGAAAAATTAAGAAACATTTTTTTTTTGTTTTTTTAGTATATTTTAGCAGTTTTTCAGCATTTAATTCATATCACCTGACAGGTATTTTTGAGTTTACTAAAATATGATTTGCTTCATCACTCTCAGGACAGAATGTTGCTTTCAAAGTAGATCAACAGGTGCAGTCTGTAGATTTAATCTCCTGAGTGTTTAACTGGCAAGAAATCACTTTTTCAAAAGAGGTAAACAGCTGCAAGTGTTCTTGATTTTGAAATTATAGTCGACAATGCCAATAAAAACAGTCAACTAGAAGGTGGTGGAAATAGCTTTGGATCACAAAAATGCTATTTTGTAAAACTGTGTTTTAGACCTAGAAGAAAATATACCAAGAAAAAAACAGGTTAAGTTATTTATTAATAATGTATAGGGAAAAGAGCCCTAACAGACTTTTCCACTGGAGGTGGGGCTTCTCCCTATTCTACCAAGCCCAGAAGCCGGCAATAGCTAATGCTGGATATCGCCAGCGATTGCATTGCCGGCCACCTCCAGCTTTGCATGGAGAACCCTTTTTAAGAAGAATCTCTGCTGTACCTGTACTGCCGCAATCCACTGATCGCTTTTTAAGAGGGTGACTGCAGCAGCGATAGAGGATTTTATTTAATTAAATAAAGCATTTTCCAAAATCATTTTTAAACTGGTTTTCTTTTCGTTATTTTTTTAACTATTTATTTACTTATTTTTTTACATTTCTTTAAACTGCTACCGGAAGCACACTGGAAGCTACTGGAAGTCCAAGACTGAGCTTCCAGTGCAATGCGCATGTGTGACTTGGTCAGCCAGTGTCACTGGGGAGCTTAGCACCAGTTGCATCGGCCACCTCACTGCAATCTCTTCTATTGCTGATTTGTTTTTAAATAGACCCCATAGGTACAAAATAATTATATTATTCAGCAAAGTTATTGAGGTGGTGCATACTTGGTATTTAATAAATACATTGAAGGAGTTTTACAGAGACATCAACTTGATATATTTGATATGAGATATTTGTCTGCATCTCATTTTAGCAATAACTTTATGGGGCTGATTCAATTCTGCCGCGAATAGCGCGGTGTTAACAGTATTACCGTTAACACGGTAATTTTAGCCTGGATTTCATCTCGCAGCTCAGGGAGCCGCGAGTAAAAATGCACCATTGAAATTACCGTATTAAGGGTAATTATGCGCAGTTTTCCCGTGTTAACGCTAAAACTGCTAAGGCCGCGTTATTCACAGAAGAATTGAGTTGGTCCCTATGACTTGAAGTAACTTTGGCTCAATAAATTAATCAATTGATATAAAACAAGCTCTCACAAACACGCTCCCAGCTTCTGTGACTTTGGGGTGTTTACTGTATGTGGTTACACATGATTCTAGCACTCACTCTCTACCTATCACACAGGTTATAGACCTGCTGAATCGCCCCACACAGCGCTCTCACACCCTCACACACTTCAGGTTTGCCATCACCTATTGAATACGGGTAATAGGACCCGATATACTGTCCCACACTGGCACACAAGGCTTCTGGCTACTCACAGGTTAGCAAAGCCCACACCAGCAATCAAAGGGTTAATTCGTCACAATTCCAAACTATTACACAAATGTAAATGCAAGCACACACAAATGTATTAACAAATCACACACCGGCATTCAAAGTGTTAACTTTGTCGAGCTATACTCTTCTTAACAGGCTAATTGATTTGTTAGAGTATCAAGGACACCACCTATTAAATTTATAGATTTAATATACAAAGGTACAGGGCATTCAGATATAAAAAACAATTAATAAACAATTGACATAACATACACAAGCAAAACAGTTTAAAATAAAAGGGGTACATTCAGAGTATAATGAGTTACATGAGTTGTATAATCTGTGCCATGGGAAATTGGTTTGGAAGATGGACAGCTTATCAATGTGGATTGATTTTTCCAAAAGACTGACAATTTGCCCCTTCCCAACACAGGTTTTTTTAGGCAAAATGAAATGGGACGGCCTTCACAAGGACAGTGTTGATGCTAATAGGGGGGCAGGGATGTCCCCTGGTTGTCACTATAGTTTGCTCACAAATATTCCAAAAGTTTTGACCTTTGGTAACTCTCCACAGATATATCCAAGAGACATAACTCCCTCTTCAATAAACTGGTCATAATCTCCTTCACATTTAAATACCAAACATGATGGAAAACAATGTGACATACCTTTCCCAAAGACATGTTATTATAGCTGTTCCCTGATACCGCCAGCACCTGTCATTCACAACCCTGGTGTGATTTCTGCCCCTCAGTATGGAGTGACACCCAGATTGCCCAATATATCAACTATGAAGACATTTTCCTTAGGAGTTCATATTTCTATATACCTGTATAGGCAGCCTTCAAATGCTGTCTTTGTCTGCAGGAATGTCAAACTGTGAACGGCCCCACAAAGTCCATTCAGGTATCCAAAAAACTAACTTGTGTCAGGATATAGCTCACAGCAGGGGCCTTTGAAGCTGCTACAGGTGACACTGCTATCTTCTAACACTGGGATCTGCAGAGTCCCCGAATACACACACAACAGACTTTCTGGCTTCACATTTTACACTTTAGTAGCTCAATTTATCAGTGGATTCATTTGATATACCATATTTACACTGCAGTTATGATTTAGACCTTATTCCCCACAATGATGTGATGGGTTAAACCTTATAACTGTAAGTTCTCTATGTTCACGACACAAGCTTTTTACTTTAATTAATGAACTGAGCACCGGTTAATTCAATCACAAAATCACTGCTACACTCAGTTCAGAAAGTATTGGTGGCCTGCAGTGACTGTAGAGAATCATAACACAAGGTGGGAAGTTTATTCCCAACTCCACAACATACAATGGTGTCAGCCATGGTCAGAATGGTTCACCTGTGTACCAAGGAAATCATGTGTGGATGCCACTGCCTAAGGGCCTACGTGCACCTATCCTAGGGGGGAGAATCAGAGTTCCCAGGGATGCCGTTACATCACAAGAGTCCTCTTACCACATCCCAATAGAGTGACGTTAAAATGCATCAGCCCCTGCACAGAAGAAAATAAAGACAAGGGCATTGACTTAGTGGCAGTCTGTTCTATCTTCTACACAGGCACAAGCACCATATTTTTAGTGTTCTCTTTGAGAGGTGACTGTGGGGAGGTCTGAGTAGTATGTGGAGAAGTTTGAGTGGCAAGTAAGGAGCATGTGAGGCGGTGTAAAAGTGGAACGTGGGGAGGTCTAGTATTGGCCACGCCTCTCTTGCATCTGTCCACACACCCTCTGTTGGCTGGTCATAGTAACACACACAGTAATACCATAGCATTTACCCTGTGGGCTTTTATGCCCCAACACTGTTCCCAGCTAGGCAGAAGTCTCACTGAAATGACTACAACTTTAAATGTCTGCTTTTGTGTATTCTGAGCACTGATTTCACTTCAGTCTCCAACCTGTTGGGAGAAGCACATGAGGGAAGGGGAAAGGAAGAGCAGGAGATGGAAAGATTGAGCAGGGGGAGACACTTCTCAGAAAAGGAGCAACAGCAGAGCAAGGGAAATTGCTGTAAGGTGAGTGAGAAGGTGCCCCCCAGAGGCCGAGTAGAGGGTGAGAGCAGAAGAGAAGGAAGACTTACCTGATTATTGGGTGGCAACAGGTAAGCGTTCCATTTTTGCAGTGTTCCTGGTGCTGGTGACAGCGAATCAGTAGCAATTTGCTACCAGCCAATCAATGGTTGGAACAAGCAGCCAATCAGGTTTCACTCTCGGCCATTTCATTTTATCCAATCAGGGCTCAACATTTCACAGCCAACAACAATGACAGTTCGTCGATGAAGCCAAAGAGAGAGGATTTTGAGCGACATCCGAAGCTGAGAACAGGCGCATTGCAGCAGACAGCTGTTAGCCTTTGTCAGGGCCAGGAGCGCACCTGCCTGGAAGAGAAGAAAGAAGACTGAAGAAAGAACAGGTGACTGCGGATCAAGGTAGGAGACAGTGGCAGTGTGAAGACAACTGTGGCACCCAAGGGACCGGCAATGGAGCGATGAGCACCTCCGTGGGGACTGCTGGCGTAAGTCAAGGCCCTTTTTGGCCAGTCCTCTTACAGACTCTTGAACTCTGTCCTTTCTCACGCATCACACTCTGGGCAAAAGGCTCTGGCACATATTGGGCACTAGACCCGTCTAACAGTAGTGGGTAAGAGGCCCCGGTAGTTAGGTGTGTCAGGGAAATTATTCTTCCTTGCTAGGCCTGTGGCACAATTTAGTTCAGGCTGTAGGCCGATGGCTCCATCTAGTTCAGACTGTAGGCCTGTGGCCCAAATTTAGTTCAGGATCTAGGCCTGTGGCCCAAGTAGCTTAGGTATTGGGCTTGCAATACTTGATTAAGTAAACTTAAGTCTGAGGGGCCCTCTGTGGTTGGCCATCTTGTGCATTCCCCTATCAGCCATTTTGTGGGTTGTAATAGGAACAAATAGGAGAGACTTGGTTTTTAGTCTCCTTTGATAGGTCCCTATGTAAAGTAGTTTTAAGTTCCTTGCCCATATATCCATTCATGCTGGTGTTAAGCCCATGTTAGTGCCCTGAGGTGGTTATAGTATCTGGAGGGCTAGTGGGCTGACCTTGTCTGGCAGGCTTTCAGCTGGCAGTGCAGCACAGCCCTTTTTTATTTCCGGTGGTGGCAGTTGGTGGTTCCAATTGGGGTGCCTATTTTTGAATTCCAGCAGTGCACCTGAGGGTTCCAATTTAGGCAGTGTCTCTCCATGGGGTGTTGGAAGTGTACATCCTGAATTTGCTGTTGGTTCCAGGTGAAGACCCCTCATTCTATTGTGCTGTTCCTTGCTGGTCGCTTCACTCCTTGGCTGGTTTAGGCTAGTTTGCATTGTGCGTGCTATTAGAACCTTACATACTGTGGGTGACCAACATTACTGAGGCCAGAGTTAGCCTTAGTTGTCAGGGAGGGCTGGTCTGTTTCATCCCATAGGTACCGAGTGGGGCCATGGCAAGCCAGACGTCTAGAATGGTGATAAGGTGAGGACCTCTCTGGCCCTCACTTAGTGAGTATCGTGTTCCTGCAGAAAGGTTTCTGTGGTGAACACAGTAGTCACCGCCCCATGGCCAGCATTAATCCCGCAGTTGACTGTGGAGGTGACTGTTGTGTCTCCCTCCCAGTGGATAGCTGGTACATTCTTGTTGTCTTCTCACCCAGGGAGAGTGTGGTTCAGTGGTGCTCTTAGTGTGGTATGTACATTTGTCCCATAGACTCCCTTAGGATTTGGTAAGTACCTGGGTGCAATGAAGGGTTTCTCCGGTGTGTTCTGTCTTTCCCCTACAGCAGCCATACCAGGTGGAATAGAAGGAAGGCAAATAACATTAGAAGGTAAACCGGGAAAAAGAGAGAACACAGCTAATAATGAATAGTTCGTAAAGACAGCTATAAGGTAACTGAGGTAAGTGTAAATAAAATACTCTGGCCAATTGAGAGCTAAGATGATTCTGTTATGAAAGTAACAAAAAGTTTCCTAATTATATCTTTGTTAATAAAAAAATTCTGATTAACCTTTTGCTATGGCCACTGGGTCATTAAAAGCTGAGCTGTCAGTGTTGTTTGGCAGACTTTACCAGTGAAGGGACTGCATTTGCTGTGCACACTAGCGTGTAAGTTCCCTCAAAGACAATCAGGAGCATAATGACATTCCGATTAGTTGGAATAAATGACACTTGTCACTGTTCACTTTATATCTAATGTACTATGTAAGGCTCCAAGTTATTTCTTTCTCAGCTTCTATAGAGCAGGGCTTCACTCACAAATTGTTTAAATTAAATAAAATAGAGTGGTCTTGGTATTATCTGCATCCTCAGCCCCAAAGCATCTGTCAGATAGATAGAACTCTGTGCTGCAAAATTTGGAACATAAACATAAAAGTACATTGATGGGGCCACAATGGGCTTTGGGCTCTATGAAAATGCCTGCTTTACATATCCCAAAAATAATCACAGCGCTTGCTTGGATTATTCCTGAAAGTTACATCCCCTGTTCAGAGGAGGAAGTGGTATGAAAATTCTCAATAGTGAGAGTGAATTATAACTGTTACGATGATCTGCAGGAATTATTTGTGGATGTATAGACCCATAATTCCGTTAAACCATAGATTACACCATTTATTTAAAGAGTTTAGCTTACATAATTCTTCAAGTGTACCATCTAATGAATAAACAAATACAGTATGTCATTACAGGGACAGGAAGCAGGTATATAGTACTGGGGTTCAGGCCTGCTTGGGGGCCCCCAGCCTGCTTGTGTAGTGTGAGGAGCCACCAGCTGATGGGGCCTGCAGCTATGGAAGGGGCCCCAAAAAGCTACTGTGCGGGGCCTGAAATTCCTCTTGGCAGCCCTGTGTACCTATCAGTAATAAACACAGATAATAATTGTGAATCTTTTGCAATTACTTATAGTCTTAGGCAGGGCATCCATCAGGGGAGTAGAGAGATTATAGTACTATAGAGCCCAACAGCAGTTTAGGGACCCCCGACTTGCCCTGGGCCCAAACAGATTTATTAGGGAAGGGAGGCCTCTTCAGTGAATTAAGGCATGTGGCGGGCTCCCTTTCAAGGCAGCAACTGCTCCTGTGAGAGGTGGGAGGGGCATTTTGCCCCAGTCCCCCAGGTGCGCATTTTCCCAAGAGAGAAGCTCCCTACAGCATCACTAATGTCACGTAACTAATAACATCATAATGCTGTCAATTGAGAAGAGCCGAAAGGAGCCAGCAGGAAGAAGCAGAGAAACAGAAAGGTAACTAAATTACTGCAGGGGTTAGATAGAAACAGGGACATAGTTGGCTGGAGAGAATAGGGCAGGGGGACAGGGGTTACTGGAGAAAAGGAGGCAGGAGTGAGGAGCCAAATGTTGGGTAGAGGATAATTTAAAGATGAAGTGGGGTGGGGTGGGGTGGGTTGAGGGAAGGAAGGAGGGCAGCCATGCCTGTAACATTTAGACTGGCCTACCTGCAATTTCTGGTGGCAGCCCTGGTCCAGCATTTGTCAAAACATTTGTTATGGACTTCATCTAAATCCTAAAAGAATGGCATAAAACAAATAACATGGAGAAATGCATTGTTGTTCACGTCCTTGATAGCTATTTCCCTCCAACCTTGCCACCCTAGGACCAGGCTTATGTGGCCTTTCCAAAATCCAGAAAAGTCTAGTAAGACAGGACACATTTACAGTGCTAACAAATTTGGAATATAGCAGTTTGGCACAAGTTCAGATTAACTGGATTAGCGAACAGTTTGGTTATGCACACATATGACAATGATGGCCATTGTTCATCCTGGTTTTTCTCCATAAGTGATCTAATCTGGTTCTACATGATCAGATCTTGGTTGTGTATCACAGGTATTATTTTATTATTTTATATCATGTATTTTATATCATGTTGCATAAGGATTGCGTTTGAGATTCTAGCACCATAGTGGGCTAGGAGGCAAAGATAGAAGTCTCAGTTTGCAGCCAACTTGTGTATCCCTTGTAGGAACCTGATAGAATTATGGATCCCAAGAGTACAAAGAAGGGTGGCCACTGATGGACCCCCATAAATTAGATAAAGGAGTAAGTGTGTGGCTTTTAACTTTTGCAAATTTGCACTAATAAGGTGGAATCATCTTTAAATTAACACATTGATTCATATAACCTCAGTACACAGTGTGGAAACATAGAACTAGTATTTTAACAGATCCCGTACAAATATACAGCTGTAACTTATTGTTTACTATTTTCATATGATCTGTATTATATACATTATCTTAAATCAGGTGACATTACAAAGAATGATGTCATACTATAGACTTATTAGTGTTTTTTTGGCAGACTGGCCGCAATGAAAAATAAAAGCTGGAAATGTCTAAATATATAAATTATATATTGCCTTGCAGCAATTTCTGGGCTTGACCATTAATCATGCAATCATTAAATTCCTAAACTGACTTAAATATGTTACTTGGTTAGGCTAATTTATTGAAGAAATTTCTTCTGATTTGACAGACTGGTGGAATAATTCAGTTTATTAGGCAAATAAGAGCCGGTGCTTTCAGAAACAGAGTAGAAGAAATTTCATTATTATTTTTATTGCAAGAAAAAAGCAAAGGAGGTAGATTCATTCTCTTGCATTACCTATTGGCAGTGTTCACCATAATAGTAATGTGCATGCAAGATATCTTTACAGAAGCCCCTCTGATCTAACCAATTCAAGTTTACATTAAATTTAATAGTCCACAGTTTTAATATATTTATTTAATACAGCTAAGTGTTTCATCAGAATGATAAATTTGAGGACTACAGCTGAACAATTCAGAAAGTTTCGAACTTCATAATAACTCTGTCTTGACTGGAGTACTGGGAGCTGAATCTGGAGTACTGGGAGCTGAATCTTTTCCAGTTACTGGACCTTTGCCCTTTGACTGACCTTGCATGCAGAACACTGGACGTCTAGCATGTAAACAGAAGGAGATACAGAGCTGTCCATCGTGCTAAGTAGCCATTTGCATATCTCTATTCAGAATTCCTAAGGATAGGTTTAATCTAGAGATGAATCACTGAATCCCATGAACTGGTTTTGGTTTTGGATCTGAATTAGCTTCGTATTTTGGTTTTGATAAAACCACCCTCACGTGTTTTGTTTTGTTTTTCATTTTGGAAAAATTCCTAAAATATGGTAAAATCACCTAATTTTGCCCTTTTTTTGTTCCTACATTAAAATTAACCTCAATAACACTAATTTCAAGTCATTTGCAGTCAATTTTGACCACCTCACAGGTCACAATATTATTTTCATACACTTTCGGTCAAATAATGCAGCGACCTGGCTGGATGTTAAGCGACAAAGCAATGACTCGAACACCCGGCAATTCCTAGCACATCTAGGACACATTGGCACACAGCAGTGGCAGAAAAGAAAAGTGGCGGAAGATGGAATTGTCCTTAGGCCCTTCCACCCACCCTTATGTTGGATCTTAAAAAGGACATGCACACTTTAACAAACCAAGTACTTCAGCCACAAAAGTACCACTCCTTGTGGCTGAAGTGCTTGGTTTGTTTGGGCCCCCACAAAACAAGATAACAATGGGCTTAAGGCACCTAAGGTAACAGTGCTGTTAATGAAATCTACTGTGGCAAGATGTTGTTGTCATCATCCTCAGCCTCATACTCGCTCTCATCAGTGTGTACATCATTCTCACACATTATTAATTCATCACTGCTGAAATCCACCATTACAGAAGTCTCAGCATTTTCACATTTTCATTAAATTCACGGGAAAGGCCTTCCTCGTGGAACTAGAAGTTCATTTTTATGAACATCATCTTTTCCACATTTTGAGGAAGTAGCCTCCTACGCCGATCACTGACAAGGTTCCCGGCTGTGCTGAAAACTCTTTCCGAGTACACACTGAAGGGTGGGCAGCTTAGGCAGTGCAAAGTGAATTGGTACATGGGTCTCCAAATCCCCTTTTTTCCTCTCAATATGTAAAGGGACTGTCTGATGTGTCTATTTCTATGCTGTCGTGAAAATAATCCACCACCATCCTTTGGATGCTGATAGTAGGATCAGGTGGAGTTGCAGCAGAGGTGTCACGTTTTTTGGTCAATTCTTTTAGAGCAGACCAGGTGGGAAATGTATCATAGTCCGGTTTTTGCATCCTTCGCGAGATCGGTGAGATGACAGCTAAAATTTATAGCAGGGCTGCGTTGTAAAGGCAAGTTTCCCTGTACAAGGCAGCGCCACTTTAAATTTTAGCTGTCATCTCGCCGATCTCGCGTGGGATGCAAAAAGCGGACTATGATACATTTACCCCCAGATTTGGTGCTGAGCCATCTGCATCATCCCTGCGTCTTTTGGGAAAGCTAAGTTTTTTCCTAGCAGCAGTTGAGTGAGAAACTGAAGGAGGAGACGCCGTTCTGTCACGTAACACTTGAGCTATCATCTTGCTCACTAGGAGCTCCTTGCATCTCTTCAGATCTGGATCAGTTGGAAACAAAGAGAAGAAATAGCTCTTAAACCGAGGATTAAGCACAGTGTCACTCACCGGACCGTGAGTGCCTCTACGCTGGTGCGTGGCTCCCTAGCCTTCCTGCCGGCACCTATCTTGAACCGCGGCCGTCCGCCTTCCTGATGGACTGCACATGCGCAGCACCCAAGAACTCTTGTGACTGTTGCTTTTAATCTAATTGGTTGATCAGGCAACTCTCCCTATTTAAGGCACCTGTGCTCATTACCTCATTGCCTGATCTTGAGTCTCATTCCCTGTGAGTCTCTGAAGGTGTCTCCTGTGTTCTACTAGTGTCTTCAGTTTCCTGCTGATTCCTGTTCTACTCATCGCTGGTCTCCATACCCGCTACTGTCTCCTGTGTACTACTAGTGTCTTCAGTTCCTGTGGATTCCCTGTGCTACTCATCGCTGGTTTCCATACCTGCTACAGTCTCCTGTTTCCTGCCTGTGTCCTCAGCTGGACTCTGATTACTGGATCTACTCACTTGTGGTTCCTACACTCGTCTCTGCCGTTCAGCGTCTCTGCAGTCCCTGCTTCTTCCTGTGGACAGACTGTTCTACTGAATAGCAGTATGCCCATCTGTTATTGACTTTCTACGTTTACCCTGCATATCCGCTAGGACAAGTTTCCCCTCTCAGCAGCGGTATCCATACCCGATATAGACTGTTATTGTTACGCTGCATATCTGTTTGGAACAAACCATACTACTCAGTCGTTATATGCACAATTGTGATTGACTATCCTTTATTGGCCTGCATATCTGTGCTGAGCAAGTCTCTACCAAGCAGCGCCACACATACCATTATAGACTTTGCTGGATACGCTGCATATCTATTGGGATCAAGTTCCTCTGTGCTCTCAGTGTCTGCATCCTACTATCCTTTGTATGCCTCCACTAATCGACACCTGTACTCATCCTCACCTATTAAGCAGTGGTACAACTTGCTGTACGCAGACCACTGACTTCCCCACTACCTACCTGCACCTGGACAAGTCTTCTCACCATAAGCAGTGGTACAACTTGCTGTACGCAGACCACTGACTTCCCCGCTACCCACCTGCACCTGGACAAGTCTTCTCACCATAAGCAGTGGTACAACTTGCTTTACGCAGACCACTGACTTCCCCGCTACCTACCTGCACCTGGACAAGTCTTCTCACCATAGCAGTGGTACAACTTGCTGTACGCAGACCACTGACTTCCCTACTACCTCCCCGCATCTGCTCACGTCCATCCTGATCTCCATGTTCAAATCTGCCTTTCCACAATATCAGCTAGTCGCTGACTCATTGACCAAGATTGCTGCAAGTCACTGACTTTCCTATTATTTATTGGCATTCTCTCTCCATCTGCTGTGATATATGTTCCGCTAGTCACCCTGCTAAACAGAGGACCGTTGTGTTAACTTCACCACTCTGGTAAGCCCAGTCATCTGGTGAATTCCTGGGCAAGACTCCTAGTGCCCGTTGCACACAGTCACCAAAATGGGCGGTACTTATAGATTTCAAAACTCACGAGATCCGAGATCCGAGGACGCAGAGCCGTAACGAGGCCGGTGCGGCCGGTGCCACCGCCCCGAGCGCAGTCCCAAGGGGGCGCAGTGGCCGCCCGCACCGACCTCTATGTGAGGATGAAAATTTTTTTTTAAAAAAAACATAAACAGACCTCAGATTCAGACTGCCGGCCGCCCGGCGCATCCAAGATGGCGGCCGGCACCCGGCTCCTCCTACTTTTTAACTCTGCCCTCTGTCCCTGCAGCATCAGAGGTCATGATGCTGCTGGGAGCAGAGGAGCAGAGATTTACACAGGGGGCTGGGCTTGACTGCAGGCGCGCAAACAGCAAGGACTGCCTGGGCTGGCTGAACAGGAAAAAATCATCAGTGAGCAGGAAAGAAAAAAAACTGAAAAGAAGCTGAAAATGTAAGTAACATGAGAGGGAGAGAGGGAGAGAGGGAGAGGGGGGATGGGGGGGGACGACTTTTAACACTTTAATGTTACAGTTTATAATTATCACCATGCCATTGATGTTGATTTCTGCAGATGAGCAGAAACACAATGAAAAAAAAGTGCCCATCCATGAGGGGTAAGGAGATTTAAAGTGTGTCTCCCTAAGGAGGGTTATATAAGAATATATATATATATATTTATATATATATATATATATATATATATATATATATATAACACCCTGAGGAGGGTTATATCAGAATTGACTGTTTTTAGGTATTGGAAGGCTATGGTCTGGTTTAGGGGCATTAATGACGTTGACCATTATAAATCTACCTGGCTTGCCTAGTGCTGGTTATGGTAAAATTGGGGGGGACCAACTGTAATGCCACCAGACCAGCCGGCTCTGAAGGAGCTGACAGATATGTACCTGCCTGCAGCGTCCTGTGTAGTAGAGCACAGCAACCCTGCACCCAAATTCAACGGGGCACGTTCCTTGCTGAATTCGGGAGTGCGCAAAGCCTAAATAAGTGTGTACAATACTGAACGCGGGTTGTGATCAGAATGAGGAAAAGTCTGTCCCGGCTTCTTTGTACAGTCTGTAATGTATTTATATCCCTCTGGAGATATGGCCTCCAGAAATGGACACAGTATTTTAGATGAGGCCGTACCAATGACCTATACAGGGGCATTATTACTTCTTTCTTTCTGCTACCGCTTTTTCTCCATATGCAACCAAACACCTCTCCACCTCTGCAATTAATACATTTATTATAAACGTTTCAAAAAAATACAAGGAATTATTTTATTTATTTCTGCAAGGACATCTTTAAAATCAGAGAACACATATTTTCTTATGGCCAAAACACCTGAATGAGAACACGGTCACCTGCTGGACCTATTAGTGGAGTCTGTTGCTTATTAATGCATCAAAAATAACGATTTTTACTCCATATATTTTAATATGCAGGAAAATATAAGGCTGACATCGCCATTCAATCAGTTGTATTTCTTACAATATACCATCACCTTTCACTCTGCCAAGAGTGTTGTTTGTACATTTTGCTTGGGATTGTAAGGGCAACATGTACAGGAAAATATTACACTGTCTGGGATTGCTATATTATTTGTATTTTTGATTGAAGCCAATTTTTTTTTCGGGAACACCTCTCTAGAACGGCTTACACCTGTGTCCCAGACCAGGTACAACAACTAGAGAAGAAGAAACACGCCACCTGACCTGTCTCGGCACCGTGGACAGACCAGTCGTTTCATTTGCACCCCATCACTGAAAGAGGGACGGTAAGGCCAATTCTAATATATAACACATAATTAGGTTTTGTGTGTGTATATGTATATATTATATATATATATATGCATTTTGATGCATATATGTATATATATATATATATATATATATATATATATATATATATGCATTTTGATGCATTTGGCTTTTTATGCATTTGCAAATGTGTGTAACTGAGAATTCTGCATCTCTATTATACAAATGGAGAGGCAGCTCTTATACTTGTAGTAGTGTTGCTGGGGGAGATCCCACTCTCTCTCTTTCTCTCTCTTTCTTTCTCTTTGATACAAGTTTTTTCACTTAATCCTGGAGGAACATTACAATTTTCAGTGAGATTCACAGCTAGGTTATTATTGGAGCATCGTTGGGTTTCGGTTTAGTTTTCAGGAATATTAGTGAGACACATTGAAGGTTAAGCACTTTGTGTGTGGTCATCACGACCAGTGTTGCAGTCCACTGTGTTGTCCTCTGTTCCCTTATTGTAGAAGGTTCCCTTCACAGCTTAATATCTTCTGGGACTGTCTCTTTATTTAATTTTTAATCCTCATGATGAGTGCAGAGTATTGTATGGTATTACATCACACCACTAAAGTCAAATTTATCTTTTAGTAATAAACGATGCCCCCAAAGAAGCCATCTGGTGCAGAATTCCGAAAGCTGAGGAGAGGTAGAGAAGAGGAAGCTCGTAAGCTTTCCCATCATTTTCAGAACTGGCTCACAAAGTCAGCCAGCGATGAAGGTGCCGGGAGCTCTAGAGCGGAGTCAGCACCACTAGAGATCTCTCATTCTGAGCCAGAGAGTCGGGAAGAAGTTCCTGCCGTCACTGGTACTACTGACGTGGACCCTAATGTAGAAAATGAGACTGACAGCACAAGTAATGAAATTTTAGGCCTTAGGTTTAAAGATCCACATTCTTGGCCTAACATAACAGACAATGTGAGGTGCTGTTTAGTGAGACATGGACCAGAGCAACAGAAAGATTCAAATTTTACACTCTCAACCACTAGTGACGGGAGGCGATTTAGTCAGGATTGGTTCATTAAAACTGCACCTAATGGAGAAACAGTAGAGAGAACCTGGCTTATGTACTCTGAAATGCAGAGAGCTGTATTTTGTTTTCCCTGTATGCTTTTTGGAATTAAATCTGCATTAACTCCAAGCATTGCAAACCCACATAAAGGCTTCTCTAATTGGAGGCATTTAAATCCCAGGATTGTAGAACATGAAAACTCACCTGAGCATCTACAAAATTATTTAAGTTGGAGGTCTTTAGCGATGCATTTAAAACTTGGTCATGGAATTGACCATGAACTGCAAACCGTTATAGCTTCAGAAAAGGAGAAGTGGCGCTCTGTTTTAAAAATAATTCTGGATGCAATTATTTTCTGTGCCATAAACAATCTTGCTCTTCGGGGTTCATGTGACCAAATTGGCCAACCCAACTCAGGGATATTTCTTAATGCGCTGGAATTGATTAGCCATTACAATGCTGAGTTAGCTGGTCATATTGAAAAGCATAGGAAAGGCAGTGTTTCCTATTTTTCACCAGTCATTCAAAATTAATTTATTAACCTTCTTGGTAACACTGTGAGAAAAGAAATAATAAACTGAATCAAAGAAGCAAAATACTATTCCATTATCTTTGACTGCACTCCGGACACCTCACACAAGGAACAGCTCTGTGAAATTATCAGATATGTTAGAATTGCAGATGGACAATGCAGTGTTGAAGAGAGTTTTATAGACTTTATTGAAACCACTGAGAAGACAGGTAGTGGTCTTGCTGTGGAAATAGAAGAGAAGCTCTGCAAGGATGGATTAGATCCTGATAATATTCGTGGACAGGGTTATGACAACGGAGCAAATATGTCAGGAAAATATAATGGTGTGCAGGCAAAAATAAAACAAGTAAACAATCTGGCTAGATTTGTTCCATGTGCTGCACATTCCCTTAATTTAGTAGGAGTTCATGCAGCCAGTTGTTCTGTTGATATGGCATTATTCTTTGGAACTGTTCAGAGACTGTTTACTTTTTTTGTAAGTTCAACACGCAGATGGGAAACCTTAACAGGCATTCTCAAAATTACCCTTAAAAGTCACAGTGACACCAGGTGGTCCTCAAAAGCACGTGCTATCAGGTCCTTAAGTAACCAATTGCCAGGAGTTCTTGAGGCACTGCACAAGATATACGATCAGAAGACATGTGGAGAAACAAGTTCTTCAACTGAGAGCCTTGTGATGCAAATTAATTTTAAATTAATTTGCTTACTTCTAATGTGGGGTAGAATTTTGAACAATATTGATTTTGTCAACCAAGCTTTGCAAAAGAAAGGATTATCTGTTGACCGAGCTGCAAAACTGATAATTGGACTTCAGAATGGACTACAGCACATGCGTGAAGAAGGTGTTGATGTTATACTGAAAGATGCAGCTGTTCATGCTCAGTCTATGAACCTTCCTATGGAATTTCATATGAAGAGGAAAAGGAAGATACGAAGGATTGACTATGATGAAGCTGAAGATGAGGGTTCCAGTATGTCCACTGAGCAGGTTTTCAGAAAAGAATTCTGTAATGTACTGGACACTGTGAATGCACAACTGAAGTGGCGTTGTGAAACATTGATGGAAATATCTTCAGACTTTGAGTTTCTTACTGGGTCTGCCCTCTCCAACATGCCACTAACTGATCTGAAGAAGTGTGCGTCTGACCTGGCACAGAAGTACTCTAATGATCTCAATGCCACTGAAATTGTGACAGAGATCGAAAGCTTTAAATTTCAAGCAGTTTCCATCCTCCCAGATTGCAGCACAGCAACACCACAGGATATTTTAAACCTCATACATGAGTGGTTCCTGAGTTCGGCATATACAAATATCAAGATAGCTCTGCGCATCTTCCTCAGTATACCTGTTACTGTGGCATCTTGTGAACGCAGCTTCAGTAAATTAAAACTAGTGAAGAACTACTTGAGGTCTTCAATTGGACAACAACGCCTTTCAAACTTGGCAATTCTTTCCATTGAACATAAACTGACAAGTTCCATTAACTTTGACACTATCATAGAAGAGTTTGCAAGTGTGAAGGCTAGGAAGGCACCTCTATAAACATATAACATTTATTTATTGTATTGTATTCTTTATTTAAGATGTTTATTTTAGTTACAAAGTTCTAAAGAGAAATATAGTTTATTTGTTACAATTTGTTTCATAGTTTTATTTCAATAACCAATTAATTTTTTTTTACACAGCTAGCATGCGATAGCTGCATTGAAAGTACTGTGATTCTATGAATGCTTATTACATAAATATCCTTACAAAGCCAGAATGTGAAGAATGGGGAGGGAGGGGGTTTCAGTGCTGTCTAGCACTGGTAAAGCGCTAGCCACACCCCACAGGAGGTTGGACACGCCCACTCAGAAAATGATACTCCCACTTACATGGGGGCGCCGGTGCCCTGTCTCGCCCAGGGCACCAAAATGTCTAGTTACGGCACTGCGACGACGTAACGATGACGTTTTGCTTCGTTTTTCAATTTCGAAAAAGCGCAAAATATGCTAAGTTCGGGTGTGTTCGGTTCTCGGGGAACTGAGCCCGAGCATCTCTAGTTTAATCCTTTATTTTTCACTTCTGTGGGTTAATATTGTTTTTATAAACTAGCTATAAGACGGTAAAGCCTTTTTGCTGTAGGGAGGTTCTTGCTGTGCTATTTATACTGGTAATAAAAGTAATTATTGATTTTCATATCATTTAACATTAGGCATAATATTGTGAATTATTCTGCAAAACACAGGAATTTAACCTAGCAAAGCCTCTTCTTGACAGTTCTAATGCACTTATATACTTGGAATTTCAGAAAAAAAAGGACTTGAAACATTTAAAAATTAAGCTGAGGACAAAACAAAACACATAACAAATGTAATTTTTAGGGGCATATTCAATTACGATTCCTGTCCGCGGTTACACGCGGCCGCACGGGTCCTGGTACCGCAACATCGTGGACTTCTGTGCACACCCCTAATCCGTGGCATTGCGCTAACATGATGACTCTTTATACGCGCAGCCACGCGTAATTGCGGACGCGAATCGTAATTGAATATGCCCCTTATAGGCTATGCAGACACTGAGGACATAGCTATTGTGTTTCTATAACTCACGGCCCACTGGGCGCATGAGACCAGCAAGGTAATCTCTCTGCATCCTGAAGCAACCAGGACAGATATAGGGATACCGGCAGGGCCGGCGGAACACAGTAAGCAGGGTAAGCATGGCGGGGAGGGGGGCGCCATCCGCGAGAGGCGCTTCCACCACCTGTCTTCCTCACTGTCCACCGGCCCAGATTTAAAACAAAAGTAAAAAAAACACTGCCTCTGGCTCCCTCCTCTCTGCTCCAGCTGCCTGTTCACTGACAGTGTCAAGCATGACGTTATCACTCCCCGACACTATCAATGAGGAGCCGCATAGGGAGCTGCACAGAAGATAAGAAGACAGATGTGGAAGAGGAGAAGATCCTAGAAAGGTAAAAAACAGAGGGAAACTGCAACAATGCAGGGGGTGGAACTGTGATAATGCAGGGGGTGAAACTGTGATGATGAAGGGAGTGAAACTGTGATGATGAAGGGAGTGAAACTGTGATAATGCAGGGGGTGAAGCTGTGATAATGCAGGGGGTGAAACTGTGATGATGAAGGGAGTGAAACTGTGATGATGAAGGGAGTGAAGCTTTGATGATGAAGGGGGGCAATGTGATGAAGGGGGAACAGTGTGATAATGAAAGAGGGAGGAACAGTGTGATGATGAAGGAGGGGGGAACAGTGTGATGATGAAGGGGGGAACAGTGTGATGATGAAGGAGGGAGGAACAGTGTGATAATGAAGGGGGGAACGGTGTGATGATGAAGGGGGGAAACAGTGTGATGATGAAGGGGGGAAACAGTGTGATGATGAATGGGATACAATGTGACAAAAAAAGAGACGCAGCGTGACGAAAGAGGTGTTGCAGTGTGACGAAGGGGTCATTTTTTTCAATTTCATACTTGTCACCAAATTAATTTGTCAAAAATATAAAATTTTATTACAAAAAATACATATTCCTCATTTATATTTGGTTTATTTATTATCATTATTATCGTTGGTGGGGGGAGCTGGAACAATAAAACAAACAAACAAAAAAAAAATACTCACGTGACCGCGGCGCCACGTCCCTCATCTCCTCTTCTCCATTCACACTGACTGTCGGGCGTGACGTCATCAAGTAACGCCCGTCAGTCAGTGAGGAGCGCCGGACAAGACAAAACCAGAAGAAAGAAGAGAAGACAGAAGAGAAGAGAAGAAGAGAAAAAGAAAGAAACTGACAGGAGGTAAGTAAAGAAACGGAGAGGCAAGGGGAGGAAAGGGACAGTGCTATAAAGAAGCGGGAGTAATAAAACAGGGGAGAAAGGCTGAGAATAAATAAAAAAAGGGGAGAGAAACAATAAATAAAAAAGGGGAGAGAAACATAGAATAAATAAAAAAGGGGAGAGGAACATGGAATAAATAAAAAAGGGGAGAGAAACAGAATAAATAAAAAAGGGGAGAGAAACATAGAATAAATAAAAAAGGGGAGAGAAACATAGAATAAATAAAAAAGGGAAGAGAAACAGAATAAATAAAAAACTGCAGAGAAGCACAGAATAAATAAAAAAGGGAGAGAAACAGAATAAATAAAAAAGGGGAGAGAAGCACAGAGTTAAAATAAAAAGGGGAGAGAAACAGAATAAATAAAAAAGTGGAGAGAAGCACAGAGTTGAAATAAAAAGGGGAGAGAAACAGACTAAATAAAAAAGTGGAGAGAAGCACAGAGTTGAAATAAAAAGGGGAGAGAAACAGACTAAATAAAAAAGGGGAGAGAAGCACAGAGTTAAAAAAAAAAAAAAGGGGAGAGGCACATTTAATAGTGGGGACTATTAATTTAAGATGGGGTGGTTTGGGGGCTATTGAATATGGGGGTGAGTTTAGGGAGAATGAGGTCTATTTATTAAATGTGACTATGAATTTATTAATGGCAGTGATGGTTGCGGGAAATAGGTATTGCTAGGCTGTTTGCAGGAAGGGAAATAGGTTTATTTATTAAATGTGAATACTATTATTTTAATGTTGGGGTTGGAGGAAGGCCTAATTATTAATCGTGGGTGCTATTGATTTAACGCCGGGGCTGGCTGTAGTTTTCTAAATGTAGCCATTTTTTTCCCCAAATAGGTCCTCCAACATTTCAGGATCCGGACAAGCCGCAACAAAAGAAAGCAGCGGTCACAGGTGGTGAAAGTGAGAAGAACAGGTAGGAGAGAGCAGCAGAGTGTGTGAAATGTTGTGATTCTAGTAGGGACAATGGCAATTTTTGGTGAGTGTTGTGCCCAATGTAAGGTGCAGGCCAAGACTGAACTGTTTGTGTACACACTGCATTCTTTCTATACTACACTGTGGTGCTAGATGTCTTAAGAGTCAGGAGTGCTGGGAAATATGTGACGCTCTGGTGAATTCAGGACCTAGTGATTTTGATGTGCTAGCCATGCCCCAACGGCGCAAATTTTTTTTTAGGGCTTACTCGACTATGAGGGGGGCCCCATGAATTTGTTGTACCCGGGCCCTGAATTCCTCTTAGCAGCCCTGGGCGCCATACATGCTAGTCCTGGCCCTGGATCCCAGGACAGAAATACTATGATGGTATTTTAGTACTGGTGACTGGTACACATGTAAATGAGGACTATGACAGTGGAGTCTTGCAGCGAATCATAATTAATCAGTCGCGATTGGTGCTCCCACATGGAATAAGGGTTTATTAACTCAGTCAAGTTAATTAACAATTGCATACAGTTTTAAATCTAACTTTGGATCTAAAGTTTTCCCTTTACTTGCCGGGCTGGAACAGTGCATCTCCTGGACCCAAAGTAAAAGTTGCTCAAAAGAGCAGGAGACGGGGGGCTCTTCTTAGCCTGTGTGGTGTGACCTGCACATGCTCAGAAAAGGGCTCTGCCCTGATCTTTTGAGAGCGGGGGTCTCGGGAGAAGCGAAACCTCGATAGTGGGGGCGACCCAACATTTCTGTACTTCTCTCACCTCTGGGCCCTGTAGTGGCTGCATCTACTGTAGTTCCACCACTGTTTACATGTTCACTTCTTATGTCTCATCTGTCCAATATCATATTTAACCAATGTTTTTTCCGTCCATGAATCCACCACTCGGAACCCAGAATTTATCCCTCAGTGCAATAATTTGGAAAAATGTACTAGATCGGCAGAATAAAAAGAAGATCTGTAGAGACCACACACAGGCAACCAAGCAAATCCACAATCATTCAAACCATGTGTTAGGCTGCTGGCCCTGATCCCCAACCCACAGAACCAGATGAGGAGGTCTTCGCCTATAGCAGCCGCCTTTTCCTTAGAGCTTGACGCGCTCACCGGTACCTGGGGGGTACTCGTATGCCCCCAGGACTTAGCTCCAAGAGTAGTGTGGGTTGGAAATACAGGACTACAGCGGCGGGCCAGGAGACTGGTAGAAGGCAGCGGGTAGTCAATATGATAGCCAAGGTCAAGTGTCACAGGCAAGCAGGGTAATCGATAAACATGCCAGAGGTCGGGGTCACAGGCACGGTAGCGAGGTCCAAGGTACAGGCAAGAAGGGTCAGGGTCACGAGCAAAACAGGCAGAGTCCAATAATCCAAGCAGGGGTCATACACATTTCATTTCATTTTTTAGAAATTGTAGACTGTTGCATATGTAGATGCAGTGAACTTTGCTCAGTTTAGGTGTGTAAGGTCCGGTTCTTGACATGCGCAGAGTAATTTTGCATGCGATACGCACAAAATCAGCAGATACGTGACTTTATGTACACTATTTACAAGATAAATGACAGTTTGATTAAACATTTGGGATCATATAAGGAAAATAAAGTTGATTTCCCAGTTTATTCCTTGCCTTGTACATGTCAGTAGTGTTCACAAAACCTAACCACATATAGGGCAATGTGGCCTCATCAAAAAATATCTAAATCTTTGGATAATTTAACCACATACAGCACGTGAAATGTAGATAATCAACAGGCAACTCCAAAATAGTGAGTTTTGTCAGTGTTTGTGTGGAAAAACTCAGGAGTCATTTTAAATGTTTTCTAGTATTTTTTAAGTTACTCCAAATTAGAGAAAAATGTCTTATCTGTAAAGTAACATACTTGTATTTTAATTGCAAAGTTTACTGTTACTTTATCAATTGATTGCACTACCAAATTGTACATATCTAGGCAACAGGCCCAAACTAACATGGCATAAGCAGATATCATTAGCTGACCTTATTTCATAGCCTGTCTGATCCATTTGGATTTATATTGGGCAAATTGTTCTTTGATGAGACACATGATCAAAAATGACCAGATTGGTCAAACAAATGGCTTTGCTAATAGCCAGTTTAAGGCTTGGTTATTGCTAGTAGATCCTCTAGTAACTTGAAATATGGAGATACAATGAGAGTTACAGGCTAAGAAGGAAAGAATTACGACAAATGAGTCTAAAGACACCCTTATTTATACACTAGGGGGTAAATGTATCAATATGCGATTTATTCAGAGATTTAAAATTGACATAAATCGCGAGAGATAACCGTCGATTTTAAGTGCAAAGTCGCCATATGTATTAACCAGCGATTTTGACTTTCCTAAATCCAATCTCTGGCGATTTTGTGTCTGTTTTAAAATACCTATCTCTCCTGTGTTGTAGACAAACTAGCCGGATATTAAACACAAACTCGCAGAGTTTCAACATACACTGAAACTCGCCCGAGATTGAACAGAAATAAAAGTATGTAGTGTAAGCTATCTGGTCAATGTTAATATAACAGAAGGCACAACGGAAGTTTAAAAAAAGCATGTTTTTTGTTGTAGAGGGGCAAAAATTATTAATAATTTTCTTACGGGGGACAAAATATTTTATGAATAATATAGTGGACCAAATTTATTTATTGATTATATGGAAGGGATTTTTATTTTATTTTATTACAATGGCTTAATATTTTATCACCAGTGGGGCAACATTTAAATATTTATGTTATGGCAACACTTAAAATTTCCTAATGGTGTCACCATCAAAAGTACATACTTGTGGCACTACAAGTGTCAGCATGCGCATGAGCACTTGTAGTGTCAAAAGTCTGTACATTAAATGGTGACCCCATCTGGAAATATAAAGTGTTGCCTTATCATAAAACTATAAAGATATAATAAAAAAAACACTTACATATAATCTATAATTAAATTTGGTCCACTAATTTATTCTTAAAAAAATTGTCCCCCATAAGAAAATTCCAAATCATTGCCCCTCTACAACAAAAAACATGGTTTATTTAAACTTCCATTGTGCCTCCTGTTACATTAACATTGCCCTGCAGTTTAACAGTGATGTGTCTTGCAAGCTCGCCTATAGAAAGCAGCGTGTTGTATCTGCCGATTTTGAATTCAAGCTCAGGTGAGTTTGCAAAATCGCAGCTTCATACAATTGGCGATTGGTATAGCTAGAGTGGCAAAGTGTCGGGACTGTGTTTTGTAGTGATTTCGAGAATGGCGATTTTGAAAGAAAGACTTCTCTGGTAATTGTACATCAAATTACCCTTTAGTAAATCGGCAATTTTATACTCGCCCGAGAAAATAGTTGGAAATGCAAAATCGCAGCTTGATACATTTACCCCCAGGACTGTTGATCGGTCATCAGTATTATAATGAACATAGGTTTACATAATGTATTAAACATGTATAAGCCTGTGCATTGTCCCCCATTAAAAATTATTTATTCTAAAAAAAAATATGTAAACACATAGAGATGTTGAACATGTTTAAACTTGGAATTTGAGCTATGAACTTTTTGGACATAAAAGAATTACAATCAAACAGAAAATGACAGGATTTGAATACTCAGCTGTCCCCATTGTTAGTACAGATGGTGTCACAATAACTCTCTGGCGTTACACAATCAGCATGGTCATGTTACAGCGTCTTCTCTACTGTTGTAAGAGACATTAGAGTTCGTAGGACAACATGACATTCCACCAATAGCACCTATCATTTTAATAACACTGTTAACAGTGCAGTTGGCTTTGTCAATTTGTTTAAAAGATAATTGTTTGTCCAGAACAAATATTGTGTTTTGCACAAATCAGAATAGGTTTTTTATTTAATAACCACATTACTTAAAAAAAAACCTTAGCATTATAAATTATACAATACAGTGTTTTATAATTGTTTTGTAGAATGCTGAGTTTAAAATTAAAAGTTTTCAGTAAAAACACTGATGACTCCAAAGGAGTTTGTTTCTTTCAAAGGAAATTTAATTAGACAAAGAAACTCACATGGCAAAACACGAAAATACCCCTGTTATGTTCCTTGGAGCAAAGCAGCAAAATATTGGGTGCAAATATGTATATAATGCCAAACACTTTTTACTACTCCTTATGGTTCAGAAGACATTAAAATGCCACAATTGTTCTGCATTGTATACAGTCATCCAATGCAGCCTCATTGAACAGCTAATACTACATCCCGTGTTCAACCTTAACACTGTATGCTAATTGCCAGCATATAATGGATCCTCATTGAAATGCATATAATAAACCATTTTCTAACTGTCAACATATAATGAAATCCAATTGATTTGCATATACTACAGCCACTGAATGGTTAACATATAATGAAACACCATTGAACTGGATTTAATACATCCCCCTAATGACCTGTGTATAATACAAGCCCCTCCACAAAGTGAAAACAGGTCTGCAGAGAGTAATCTTGGGCCCTTGTGAGGATGCTTCTTGTGGTCCCCATTAGGCTGCGTATTCAGACTATGGGGGTAGGATTGTACCTTTCCTCCATGGTGGTGCACATAGCTGCACCTAAAGCCTGTGCTGCTGTGACAAAATGAGGGATCAACATTGCTATGTTTCATTGATCAGAAGGAATTGACTTTTGTCAGGGTTACTTTTTTCCTTTTGTCCCCCAGCTCTCCTCTATTACACCTATGCATGTATTATATATGTTTTGGCCATGGATGTATACATTGTGTTGTTAAATATAGTTTGCATGAGTACCAGGTCTGTACTGTGGTTGATGGCCTGACAACAGATGGTGTGCACAGGAGGTCATGTGTAAATTAGCTTTTCTCCTTGGCTGGGAGTAGGGAGAATGGGTCACCTCAACTACTGCATTCTTTCAACCAGAGGGCATCCTGTGTGCCTGTTTAAAGGCAGTGTGGACATGTTCCAATGATGCAGTTATTTGTTAAATTACAGATTACAGTGTATTTGTTATATTCTATTCTTAAACATTAAATAAATTACAATTTTAGATACGCGTTGAAGCTAAAATATGCTGTTATAAAAAAAAAATATCTGTCTCTTTGCAAAGCTAGGGAAAAAGTAAGCTCATACAGGCCTTGTCCATTGGCCCAGTCAAATCTAGTCCTGATTAGTATGCTCAGTGTAGTTTATCCCCTCTACCAGATTGGCTATCCTGCTTAAACAACCACCAGGGCTGGCACAGTATGTAAAGTGCTAATTTGAATATGAGACAGGGGTGGAGACTGGTTTTGGCTCTATGTAGAGTACATGTTGCTGCATTGTAGGAGTACCATATTGTTCTCCTGGGAGTTTGTGAGCTGAATGTCAGGACAGTTGAGGGGTTGTTGCTTCCACTGGACTGACTGATGAATCAGAGTGCTCTAAAGTACTATGAGGATCACCAAGTCCTCCTCGATCATCTGAAAATAATGCATATCATAGGGATACGTGTGCAAGTGTTGCCTGCAACAGGAGAGGAGCCTCTGTAGCTAAAGGGTGCTACACTGGCCAAAAGGAAGCTAATGGTCTACACATTTTCCTTAGCCTGTAATTAAATGAGGATCTTCTTTTTTTTTGGTCTCCAGTCCCGACTCCTGTAGGCCATTTGCCCTACAACACTATGTGTCTCAAAAATTTATGCATTTTAGGATACAAGTCAGTCAGGTTTGTTCTTTGCTTTATTTTAAGTAAAAGTGTGTATAGCTATACAATCACAACAATAAGAGCAAGAAGTTACAAATATGTCTGGCCCATCATCACCAGAGTTTTAATCATTCAGGGTTTGTTAACATGTTGCATCGTAATACAATTTTTGCATATTTTCAAAACAGGACCCCAACTTTCCATAAGCCAAATAGAAGACAATGGAGCTGCAAGAACAAGCAAGAGAGAAGTACAAGAACAGGTAAGAGACAACGGAACAATCTGTCTAAATTTAAATGTTGGAGAGTACTCCTATTCATATTCAGGAGTACTCCTATACATTGGTGGTGGTGCTAAGGGTATCTGAGGGCACTATGAGTGTATTATCCTAGGGCAGCCAGAACCCTTAATCAGGCCATGAAGGGCACTAAGTTGCCTTAATAAATATCTTCAGTAGAATGAAGTCAAAGGCCTTGACTGTTTCATTGGAAATCTCAGGAGACAACCAAGTAAGGGATAGAGAGGCTGAAAGAGAAAAAGAGAAAGAACATATATCTTGCCAGATTCCACAATGCGTTATCTGATAAGTCCCTCAGATCTGTTGTTCTTACTGAAGGTAATGTGGTTGTTGTTCTTAATCTCATCCTCAGTGATGCATGTAATGTGAAGGTTTCTTAAAATCTATGAAATAGCTAGGGCTTTTTCTTTTATGTCACCAAACTGAGTCCTGAGTCATTAAGGAGAGCAAAGCATAAAAAAGGAGAAACTTTGCAACTGAGCAAAACCATGTTGCATTGGAGGGGAAGGTAAATTTAAAATGTGAGGACAGATTTATAGTTGGGATAGAGAATGTCCTAGATCAACTTTCAGTGCAAAAATAAAGTTAGCATTTGTGTGTCAGATAAAAAACAGCAGTATTTAACTTATGTGCAAAATAATAAACCAATTGCACCCCTTGCATTGTAACGTGATTTGTCCCGGAGAACATTTACTCCTTTTTTTTTGCCTTACTTTCCTTAATGACTCAGGCCCCCTGAGTCTTCTATCTCTGAAGGTCAAATAATTGGATGAAGTTGTTTCAAATTAATACCCATCTATTTAATTGGCTTTATCTGAATATATGCGAATAGCACAATACAGCGTGAAAGGGCATATTATGCAATAACACTAGCAAACAGTTCTACATACATTTACACTCACACATTCATTTGTAAATAGTTGACCTTAATAAAGTTCCAGCACATAGTCTTTTATAATCAAATGTAATAGATTTAATAGTTTAATATAATAATGTTAAAACCACTTTATTGATATCTAAGGTTCAGGATATAGGAAATGTATCATGTTTAGGGGTAAATGTATGAAAGTCCAATTTCTGCAAGTCGCCGGAAATCGGGGCGATGGCTTGTAAAGGCAAACTTGAGGCAAACTTGTGCAGCAGGTGTCCTCACACAGAAACATGGTGACGCTAGCAGACCGGTAGCATACTACAGTGCACATTTGGACACTGTGGCAAGATCACTCCCAACGTGTTTAAGAAGTGTAGCAGCAACTGCTCTTCTGGTAAGTAAGAGCGAGGACGTAGTATTAGGACATGATTCCACTGTCTATACACCACATGCAGTATTTGCTCTGTTAAATTCAGCTCAAACTAGAAATGTCTCTTCAGCAAGGTACACAAAGTGGGAACTAGCTCTGTTGGCACCTGCAAATATCACCATCAAATGGTGCAATACTTTAAATCCAGCTACATACCTGACACGAACACGCTGTTGTGACTTTGGGGTGGTTGATAATGAGGTCACACATTTCCAGCCCGCAGTCTCTCTCTACCTATCACACAGGTTATGGGCCTACTGAATCGCCCCCAAACACAGCACTCTCACACCCCCAGATACTTCAGGTTTTCCACCACCTAATGAATTTGGCAATAGGACCCCAATATACTGTCCCACACTGGCACACAAGACTTCTAGCTATCCACAGACTAGCAAGGCCCACACCAGCAAGCAAATGGTTAACTTTTCACACCTCTAGACTGTTACACAAATGTAAATGCAAGCACACACAGCTTGTTGATCAAATGTATAAACAAATCACACACTGGCATTCAATAGGGTTAACTTGGCCAAGCTATATTCTTCTTAACAGACTAATGCATTCGTTAGAGTACCAAGGACGCAACATATTAAATTATAGATTTAATATACAAAAGTAGAGGGCATTCAGATATAAAGAAAAATAATGAATAAACAATTAATAGATTGACATACACGCAAAAACATTTTAAAATAAAAGGAATTTAATTCAGAGCATAACTTACAGATAAGTGATATATTCTGACCAAGGGAAATTGGCTTGAAAGATGGATAGCTTATCAATGTGAATTGATTTCCTGAAAGTCTGACAATTTGCTGTACCTGGTCTCAGCCTTTTAAAGACACTTCCACACCTCTTTCTAACCCCAGGGGGTTGTGGCCTGTGACACTTTTTTCAATCAGCATTTGCATGTTGTCTGATTTGCTACTCAATTCTACTATGTGACCTAACTGTTTTGTGGAGCGTCACAGATACCCATTTTTATTATTAATAAATCACCTATGACTCTGTCCATCTTCTGATACCAAACACGCCTAAATACAGTGTATTCGCAGAGGTTACACTCATTTCCTTAACATCTCTGTGGGGCAGAATTCTTAACTTGACATATGAGCTGCCTTCATCATGCTATTGAGGAATATGTGGTTGATCACTACTTTTATGGATTTTAAGTGGTATATTTTAAACTGAATTATTTTTGTCTATATCACATATAGCCTCTGTCAGCACATGGCCTCTTTGAGCCAGTAAAACATGCTGTGGGGTTCCTAAAAGTTTATTCAGGTGTCACAACTCCATTCCAGGCTGGACTATATCTCACAGCAGGAGTTCTTTCAAGCTTCCATAGGTGACACTCCTCTTCTCACACTGGAATGTGCAAATACACAAACAACAGACTTTCTGTCTTCACATTTTACACTTTAGTGGCTGAACATATCAATGAATTGATTTGATATAACATATTTACACTGCAGTTATGATTTATCACTTATTCCCCACAATTATGTGATGGGCTACGCCTTATAAATAACTGTAAGTTCTCTATGTTCCCAACAATACCTACCATATGTGCCTCGAGATGCACAAAGGGTAGAAGGAGAGAAGACTCTAGCTGAAGGTGAATTTTGCAGGTATACTGTTACACATGACTGTATGAAATATCTGAACCAGACTTTTACTACGAGACCTGACATACGTGACAACCCATTAGAAAATGTAGATTTTGCGTTTTACACGGATGGGAGTTGTCATAGGCAGACACACACAGGAGAACTATGTACCGGTTATGTTGTTGTAAATGATGAGGATGTTATAGAAGCTGAACCCCTTGGTCCACCTGATTCAGCCCAAGTGGCCAAACTCGTGGCACTAAGGAGAGCGTGTGAGTTGACAGAGACTAAATCAGCTAATATATACACTGACTCTAGGTATGCTTTCGGGGTAGTGCATGATTTCGAGGATACTGGTGTGCACCAGGCTTTTCTTCTCAAGCCAGTAAGAAGGCAATGTCTTGTCTTACTTGTTTGAGGAAAAATGTTCGGAAGACAATACCAACTGAGCCATCCCATATCCCTCCTACAGATGGACCTTTTCAGGTAATACAAATTGACTTCATCCAATTACCAGGAATCTCAAATATGTATTAGTGTGTACTGATGTATTTTCTAACGGGGTAAAGGCATATCTAGCTGTCACTAATACTGCTGATTTTACTGCTAATAAAATTATTCAGGAATTTGTATGCAGATATGGTATCCCTAGAATTATAGAAAGCGATAGGGGTACTCATGTTACTGTGATATCATTTAGAACATGTGTAAACTTATGAGAATTGATAGCAGACTTTATACTCCTTACCGACCACAAGCCAGTGGTAAAGTGGAAAGGGAAAACGGTACCATTAAGAACAAACTGAGTAAGATAATGGCTAAAATTGGATTGGTGTGGCTAAAAGCTTTGCCACTAGTCCTCCATAGACCTCCTCTTAATATGTCCACCTTTTAGATACTTTTTGGCAGAAAACCTCATTTGATCATAGGTCCACATGATGATTTAAAATGCAATACTGAAGTGACTGTTTAATATCTCATAAATATGAGCAAACAGCTAAGCCAACAGCAAGAGAAACTCAAAATGCTGTCACCTGGCATGGCAGAAACAAATTGTCACAATGTTGAACCTGGGAAATATGTCATGATCTGCAATTTCTTACGCTCAGGTTGTTTAACAGACCGTTGGGAAGGGCAGTACCTAGTGTTGATGACCAGAACCACATCTCTGAAGGTAGCAGAAAGATACACTTGGATCCATTCTACTCACTGCAGGAAAGTCAACAATCCGCAGAAGGTACAGACAAAGTCGAGACTGACATCACAAATCTGCCACTCGTGAACCTGTTCCTGGAGACCTAATGACTGTAGCTACTGACCCCTGAGCCAAAGACATTGTACAAACTATCATCCCAGCATGGAGTTGTGGTTCTTCTACTCTTGTTTTTCCAGAAATGTTCTCATTTTTATGCTTTTAAGGACATTCTACTCTTGTGATGGTGGACAGATGATGGAAAATGGGTCCGGTAGTGATACTGATTAAGTGGAGTTGGAGGAGAAGCTATTACAACAATCAGTACAGCCTGTTGCAAAACTCAGTTATGGGGTAATGAAAAGGTCTGCTAATTCTGGAACTCGGAGATAGACTGAGGGGCTATTGCCTGAGGAATATTGTATCTGTAAGTACTGTGACTCCCTAGTTGAAGAAAAGTGCATCCAGCGATGCCAGTCCAATAGTAATTTGAATTTGGGTGGGCATCCTCTAGATGATTATCACTCCTTAGTGGGTAAGCGTGACGATTATGTGGTATATCTAATGACTGATTGTTATTTTCTATTGAATTCAGGTATGACAATGTATATTGTATGTAACCCTGTAATGTAAACTCAGTGTATACTTTGCTAGATGACATAAGTCTGAACTGCAAGTGTCAATAATCTGTTGAAAATAACCAGACCAGGGAGAGATAGGCATCTATTAGGAGTTTGAAGCCCCAAAGTTGTAAACCATCTAGCCAAGCAGAACGAGCAGAGGTGAGAGCTCAAGGTCCTGTGAACATTCCCGATCTCAGGACATCCCTAGCTCACTTTGAAAGCCCTGTGACATTTGGGAGATCAATCTGTCCTTATTGACAGCTAAACTCCAAATGTGGGGGGTGAGAGCTATGTGGAAAAATGTTTTAAATCTTCTGACTTAGACAATAAAGTGTGCATTTTCATGAGGGGGTCTATCAAGACTCAAATGTCTCATATCTCTCAATTGTGTTCCCTCACACACCAGGTCTTCACTAGTAAGTAGTGACTTTATTTCCTATTTTATTTTCTGAAACTTATTTGTGCAACATATTGTATGTCTTGTTATTAATGTTTGTAACTAAGCCTTGGCACCATTCTTCGCATTAAATATATTTAATCTAGTGTGATTTTTTGTGAACTTATGAAGCCCAGGGAGGCCCATGCTAGATGTGTATATGATTTAAGTGTGAAACATTAATTAGTGATTAATGAGTGATTTTGGTGAATGTAAGGACACCACAATAAATCCTTTGTGGTGGCAGAAAAGGTGTATCCATTGCTAAGTGACTAAGGTGACGATTGCTGTATCTGGGATAGGCTGGGCGTTCGTTATACACTGGTTGGCAGCTTGGTGGGATTGATAATATTTTTCTTTTTATCATGAGAACTTAAGTGAATTAGTGGTGTGGGATTCTAGAGACAGTCAGCATCTCAATTGACCGGAGATTACACTCAAGGCTTACAAAATTTTAAAACACATACTGCGTAAATAGTTTCTGTTCCCCCCTTTTCTTGTTTTCCTTTTCTATTTTGTATTTGGTGGAAGTGTGAGATCCAGGATGGCCCCTGACTATAAACAGATGAAAAAGGACGAGCTTTTGGCTATGTGTGTCGAAAGAGGACTTGTTGATTCAAGCACTTATGGAGGCTGATCAGAAGCTAAGTGTCGGAGGAGGCAGTGGAGCAAACCTCTCTGCTTCAGGAGAGCAGTCAGCATTGGACATTACCACACATACATCTGTTGAACCAAGTGGGGAGTCTACCCTGGATAGTTACCTTCATACTGCTCTCAAGCAGCTGAAGGATGCTGATCCTGCAATCTCAGTGTGGCTGATCCAGCAACTCCAAGAGGTTGCAGAACGTTGTGCAGACAGGGAGGCTGCCGCTGCAGAGTGTCAAGCCGAACACGAACACCAACTGGAACTAGCCAGGCTCAACAGTCATTCGGCGGACCGAGGTCCGGGTAGGAAAAAACCCAGGTACGACCAAATTCCTGTGTTGAAAAGGGATGGTGACCTTGATGTGTTCCTGAGAGGATTTGAAAGGACTTGCCGACAGTTTGAACTGGACCCCAGTGAGTGGGCCAGCTATTTAACCCCTGGACTGAGAGGGAAAGCTTTGGAAGCGTTTGCAGACCTTCCCCGGGAACTGGATGGCGATTATGTCGCAACTAAGAAAGCTTTGTTACTTTTTTCAACAGAACTCCTTAGGCTTACCGGTGTAAATTCCAAGACTCAAGTCGCAGTCCCTCTGATACCTATGCCGGACTGTTAGCACAATTATCATCCATGATGCATGAATGGATTGAGGGACTGCAGTACTGGACTATGATAAGCTAAAGGATCTTATTCTCCAGGAGCAGTTCCTCACACTGTGCCCAGCTGAGGTGAGGGAATGGGTTGTGGATCGTGACCCTAAGACAGCGCAAGCAGCTGGTAGCCTGGCCAACAAGTACACAGTTACTAGGGCTCCTGTAATGAAGAAGCGTTGGGGAGCGCCAGGGCAAACTATGTGGAAAGAGAGGCAACCTGGAAGATCACCCCTGAGTTCCCCGTCAACCAAACTACCTATTGCTGCACCTTTTGGGGGACGGGGGAAAACCTGTTTTGGCAACTGGCCACAGGTGTTTTACATGTGATGAAGTGGGACACATCATTGTCAATTGCTCCAGAAAGAAGAAAACATCTCCTTCTCCTGTGGGGGGCCCATCAGGAAAGCCAGTGCCGGCCGTCTTGTGCGCAGGAGGACCCCAAGAACACCCCAGAGACAATCTGCAAGCGGTTAAGGTAGGACACCGAGTCGCACTTGATTGTTAGACTCTGGCTCAGACCTGACTCTTGTACATCCAGCTCTATTGAGCCCAGAGAACATTATTCCTGGGAAGACTATTGCTGTGGGGGGACTACATTCTGCAGTACCCCTAGTCAGAGTGTATCTAGATTGGGGATCTTGCAGAAGAATACGAGACGTTGGGGTACTAGATAATCTGCCTGCCATGGTTCTGTTGGGGACTGATTTGGGAAGGATGCACTGCTTATATAAATGAAAGTGATGTAATTTCTGATGCACTGGTGTAAACTAACCTTCTTGCCACTTGGACTAATATTTTCCACTCTACCAGCATGGTAGAAGTCAAGCCAAGAATCTCCTTGCTCCAGCAGGCTTGCCAAGTCATGGGACCATACAGGGTTTCAACAGTCACCAACAGTATTAACAGGGTAGTGTAACAGAAACCTAAACTTAAGTGCATACACTGTCCCAAGCAGCGCACAACCTCAGCCTTGGCCCCTTCTTTTTTATATCCAGTTTGGTTCCCATGCTTACTGGGCTGTGCCAGGACGATATTAGCTAGATGACCTAACAGGGATTGGCAGCTGTTATAAGGGGGCTGTTACCATGCTGTCCATTCCCAAACCCACAGACTCACAGGCCCTCATGCTTGGATGACTATGAAATCTCTAACTTTGCACAGCCCAGAACAGGGGCCCCTATAGATTAATTAAGGGATTGGCTCAGGATAAAGACTATACAACACCCAGTTTAACCCCTTCCATTGTTTTCCCCCAGAAACTGGCTGCCAGCTGATCAGGAATTCTTGTCTCCTTGTGGGACAGGGTACTGCAGGGATCCTCCCAATAATTACCCAGACCCTACCTTTTCATATTTAAGAATAGATGATAACAAAGTCATACATAACACAATTGAATATAAATGTAACAGTTGGGGTACTGTGGACACAATGACACATACAATACCCCACTTCCCTCTTACAAGCCTAGGAGAGAGGCTGTCCGTGGGATTATGATCTTTGGTTGCAGGGGCCAGACTGCTACTCTAACAACAGTGCTGTAATTGAGTCCTGAAGAAAGGAAGGTTATAATTAATTACCTGATGCGTTACATCATAGACAGCGATTTCATCAGATTGTTGCAAATTTTTCAAAACAGGAGAGGGAACACAAAATGATAAAGTCTGAATCAAATAGTCTGCAGAGGATATTAATTTTAATTGTGGCAATATGGTCAATCCAAGAAATATATCAATTGTTCTGCTTAATTATTTCATTAAATGAGGGGAAATATCTGAGAAAAGCATATCATATGTTTTGTTCAAGTAAATATCCAGATATTGCGAAGAGACAGAAGTGTGAGGTTTTGTGATCGTCAGAAGAACATCGTCCGCATACAAAGAGAGCTTATACTCTTGTGATACTCTCAAAAGCAAATGATTAAGCTGACTTCTGACAGCTAGGGTTTTAGAATAAGTCTTTTGGAAAGCACTGGTGTTGGACTGTTATCGCTAAAAAGCGAGTTTCAATTTCTCTCATGTGCTGCTCAACTTTTTTCTCTGCCTCTGCATGCCAATGAGCACACATTGGAGAGTTGTCTTATAGGCCTCCCATGTGATTGCATACAATGTATCTGATGGATCATTGTTTTCTTGAAAATCAACAAATCACCTGCATCATTTTATGCCAACGTCCCTCTTAAGTAGAAGAAATTCATTTAGACTCCATCTGACCTTGTGAGAAAATGAGGCTGGGCTCGTGCAAGGTTTCTGGGTGCCCTAGACAAAGCTTCAGCCTAAGGCCCCCATCCCCCTATTACCCTTTACCCATACTTATCAGCAAGAGAATTGAAAGCTTCAGGTTGGATTCAAGGGTTAAATATGCAATTGATTTACTTTAAAAGTGTAAGTGTAAATGTTCACATTTCCATAATGTCATTTAACGCAGGTAAAAGTTTCCTATATCTTTAAATAATGCAATTCTGCTCCTTCAAGTGCCACACTCCTCAATAAAAAATCAAACTAAAAACAAAGTGCCAATCTATGTAAGCAATATTATTATTAGGGATGTGCACCGGCGACATTTGGTGTCTCGTGTTTTGTGTTTTGGATTCAGATTTTCTCGATGTTTTGGGTTCGGATTTGTTTTGCAAAACACCTGCCGAAAGGTTTTGGTTCGGATTTAAGGTTTTGGATTCAGATTTTTTTTGAAAAAAGCATAAAAAGTAAAAAAATCAAGTTTTTCGGCTTATTTTCACTCCTACGCTATTATTAACCTCAATAGCATTCAATAACAATCATTTCCACTAATTTACAGTGTATTCTGAACACCTCACAATATTGTTATTAGTCCAAAACGTTGCAACGAGGTATCTTTCTGGACTGCGTAGTGGAGTGGTCCCCACAATATAATAAGAAAACCATCAACTGGTCTGAATCGCACCAAAAAATGTACCTGGACTGCGTAGAGGAGTGGGTCACCACAATATAATTTAAAAACCCTGAACTTCTATGATTCGCACCAATAAATGTATCTGGACTGCGTAGAGGAGTGGTCACCACAATATAATAAGAAAACCGGCATCAACTGGTCTTAATTACACCAAAAATTGTACCTGGACGGCGTAGAGGAGTGGTCACCACTATATAATTAAAAAACCCTCAAATGATCTGAATCCCACCAAAAATTGTACCTGGACTGCGTAGAGGAGTGGTCCCTACAATATAATTAAAAAACCCTCCACGGGTCTGAATTCCAAAAAAAAAGTTTCTTGACTGCGTAGTGGGGTGGCCCCGGTACACAACTTTTTACCGGGGCCACAATATAATTAAAAAACCCTCCACGGGTCTGAATTCTACCAAAAAAGTTTATGTACTGCATAGTGTAGTGTTCCCCACAATATTGTTTAAAAATTTTGCAGCAACAGTCAACGTTGTTTAATATCTGATACACCTCTATCTGGACTGCATAGTGGAGTGGCCCGAGTACTAAATTTGGTACCGGGGCCACAATTCCTCCTCCAACTTCCAAGTGTAGTGTTTATAACATATAAACACTACAGTAGTTCTAGCACGTCAATACCTCTTGTTTTAAATTATGACAGGGCATTTTACTTTTGGTTTAATTTTTTGAATTTGTTGACATTTTGTTTTACTTTTTGAACATGGCAAATGACTGTTGAATGGTCACATAATGCCAAAAAAAAGAGTTGCAAGATGGAATTGTCCTTGGGCCCTCCCACCCACCCTTATGTTGTTGAAATAGGACATGCACACTTTAACAAACCAATCATTTCAGCGACAGGGCCTACCAAACAACTGTGGCTGAAATGATTGGTTTGTTTGGGCCCTGACACCAAAAAAACAATTCATCTCTCCCTGTACAAAGTAAACAGGCTCTAATGAGGCAAGATGTCGTCCTCATCCTCAACCTCTGATTCCTCTCCCCCTACAGTGTGTACTTCCTCCTCCTCACACATTATCAATTCGTCCCCGCTGGACTCCACAACCACAGGTCCCTCTGTACTATCTGGAGGGCAGTGCTGTACTTAATTGAGGAATTGATTATTCATTTTTATAAACATCATTTTTTCAACGTTGTGAGGAAGCAACCTCCTTCGCCGCTCACTGACCAGGTTCCCCGCTGCACTAAAAACTCTTTCCGAGTACACACTGGAGGGGGGACAACTCAGGTAAAATAGAGCCAGTTTGTACAGGGGCTTCCAAACTGCCTTTTTTTCCTGCCAGTAACAATATGGACTGTCTGACATGTCTATTTGGATGGTGTCAGCAAAATAATCCTCCACCATTTTTTCTATTGTGACAGCATCCAATGCAGCAACAGTAGACATGTCTGCAATGATTGGCAGGTCCTTCAGTCCGGACCAGATGTTATCAGCATCCCCGCCAGCGGGTCTTTTAGGAAAACTGAGCTTTTTCCTCGCAGCTTTATCCTCCAAATTTTTGTTTTCCATTATATGTAGCACAAGAGAGCGTACACCTAAGCCACACACACTCGGCAAAGCCTTTAAAAATTATATGCGGCACAGGAGAGTACCACTGGACTTATACTGCAGAATCAGTGAACTTTGTAATATTGCAGTACCACTGGACTTATACTGCAGAATCAGTGAACTTTGTAATATAGCAGTAACAATGGACTTATACTGCAGGATTGTTTTTGGATTTATTTTTTTTTATTTATTTTTTTTATAATTATTATTTTATTTTTTTTATAACTTTCTTTTAAATTTTTTATAACTTGGGAATAATGGGGAAATAACAATGCCCTTAGAAGGACAGAGCACAGGACACAGCACCACTGGACTGAACAGGACACAGCACAGGACCCAGCAGCACCACTGAACTCAGAAGGACAGAGCACAGGACACAGCACCACTGGACTGAACAGGACACAGCACAGGACCCAGCAGCACCACTGAACTCAGAAGGACAGAGCACAGGACACAGCACCACTGGACTGAGCAGAACACAGCACAGCACAGCACAGCACAGAACTGAACAGCACAGCACAGCACGAGATATAGCAGGACAGAGGACCACCTCCTCCCTCTACCCTGATCAATGCCCGAGTGAAGATGGCGGCGACTAGCGGGGAATTTATAGAATACGAGTATCGCGAGATCCGACAGCGGGATTATGACTCAGAGCCTCGCTTTCAGTTTTGCAATTGGCGGGAATACCCGGATCTGTCTCGGATCCGGCTCGGATCGGCAAGGTTCGGATGGGCTCGGATTTCAGATATCCTAGCCCGCTCATCCCTAATTATTATATTATAAAAAATTATGTATTCCAATGAGTATGGTGTTAAAACATACAAAGGCTCCTAGCTAACAAAATATATATTTTTTTTAATTAAAAACATTCACAGTAGATAATATATAATATTTAAACCTCAAGTACAACAATGTATAAATTAGAGGGATACTGCTGCATACACTAAGGGGAGAAAAGCAAGTTATACCTGATCCACACTAAAAGATCAAAATGAATATAATGTCATATCGTGGAAATATTCCTTTATATAAGTTCAATCAAATAGCGTTAGTGCTCCAATACACACTCCGGCCTTCATTTATTAAGGAGCGTAACTGGCTTTTCATTGCATATAAAGTGCACAGTTACTGTGCGCATAGCCATAACCAGACCATACACCACAGAACGCAGCAGCTTCCAATTCACCTTCGAACTCAAAAGACACTTATGACATCTTGCGATTTCAAGGAGGGAATGGGGTGTGGAAGGGGCTTACGCCTGTAGTCAGTGTACAGTAAGGACGTATCAAGCTCAAGCGCATGCAGCAGCATCCGAATCAAGCTCTTGGCATCTCTAAGGTACTTGTTTTTAGCTGTATATTTTGCTCCAGCTACAGGTCTAGTCTAAGTGACAATTACTAGTGATGACGGCTGCGTATGTATGCTAGAACATGTGTGCTATGTTATGTACAGTAGACATTAATTACATCCTAATAAATGTTTTTCATGGGGAAAAAACGTTTGTCATTACCGCCTATATTATTTACTGGTAACATTAATTGAATAGCTTTTTAATTTTCTGTGCATTCTCATTCCTCATATGTGTTGGACCCTGCAGTGTCCTGTCTAGCAGAGCAAAGCAGACTTCTTCACATCCGCTCCTTGTTGAATACGGATGTGCATATTCCTGTTTCATGTGCGTTTTTTGAACCAATAGAGTAATTAGATTTACATGTTCACAGCTCAATGCATGTGGTATCAGTAGTGTTTGCAGTTAATCAATAATTATGAATTGAGGAAGTGAGTGGCCAGCTCACCTGTCTTTCTGTTGCATGTCATTTTAAAACAGATGCGAATCTTCACCACAGCGCTTGAAACTAGTAGCTCCTTATGGACAGTTTGTCCCTCTAAGGCAGAAATTTATAAAGCAAACTGTTCTATCTCACCCTCCGCTGGTCTCCTGTAGGACAGTCTTTTCCTTAACAGCTGCTGGATCCCTTATTACATGTTCTGTACTCCGTTATTATTTTGGCAAATCTCTGCTCTGCTGTAACAAGCAGGCTGTGAGCATATGTTATTGCAGCAATGTAGCTTTTGGAAGTGAGATCAAGTTTCCACTGCAAGTATTACTCCTCCGAGTTTCATCACACACTATGGGCTAGATTTACTAAGCTGTGGGTTTCAAAAAGTGGGGATGTTGCCTATAGCAACCAATCAGATTCTAGCTGTCATTTTGTAGAAGGTACTAAATAAATGAAAGCTAGAATCTGATTGGTTGCTATAGGCAACATCCCCACTTTTTGAAACCCGCAGCTTAGGAAATCTAGCCCTATGACTTTTTCAAATCTAAGTGAACATAATGGTCATTTCCATACTGCCTATTAAATTTACAGTGAAAAAAACAGAATACTTATTATGAGGGGAAATGAGGTAAATGATAAGTGGCGTATAGTTTCCATACAATTAATGAGATATATTACAAGAATATTACACGTGAGGTAGAAACGCAAATTACCCAGGCTCTGATTTTCATTAATATATTATTTTAATATAATTTAAAAGTTTTAAATATTTTGCAATTTAACATGTTTTTGTTTTAAAAAAATATAATAAAGGTTATATTTAAGTATGAATTAATTTGGAGTATAACATCCTTATAGATGAATATAAGGAATATATCTACAAATTAAGGTCCTAAAAAATTTAAGAGCCACATTAAATGGATACACCTTTTTCTCTTTTTGACAATGATTTAACACATCAATAAAGAGTAAAAATAGTAAATTTTCACATTTTAAGTTTTTCTAATGAGTGTAAATGGACATTTATATGTTACTGTTTAGGGTTTTTTATTAATGACCCACGCAGGGTCACTTAACCTGCATGTTTAAACACTTAACCTGTGTGGTCCCGGCATTGCCCCTTTAAATTAACATTGAAACTTGTCGCGATGATGTCAAACTGTACTGACGGACACCTCTCTATTCGGAATAACTTGCGGCCAACCTGGTGGTCCTATCGGAGATCTGCACCTGTCGCTTTTAAGGTAAGTCTGTTTAAATTAAAATTGGGTTTTGCTTCATTCAACTTTTAGTTGTAGACCTCCTCCTTGTTGGATTTGTGGTAATCATGAAAATGATTACCGCCGCTTTACATAGGCACCATTGCTCCTACATAAGCTCCTCCGTGACCAGAAAATAGCTGGCCCGCTGTGAAGGGATGGACACCTCAGTGGCACCATCAAGGCCCGGTATCCTAGGCAACTGCCTGTAGCTGACTAATGGAAGGACTGATCCTGAAGTAGCTGTATGATCGGACCAATACAAAGGAGACATCTCAGAAGATGGCAGGAATATGGTGGAGCCATGAATAAATAAAGATCATGTCAATACACAAGAATACAGTGTGTGGGTGGGAATAGTGCAAATAAGAATAAGCTGAAGGATAGAGATCCCTCCATGAACCATATCAATTGTAAAGTTGTCTAAATTGAACTAAGCTGTGAGGAGACATCCATCAAATAAGGATAAGGGACATATGACATGTCTGTACAAACTGTCCCTAGAGAGTAGAGTGCAAGAGACGTTGCAGGGAGATATAAGTGGCTGAACACTGAGAGCTCATTAGATAATAATGCTACAGTTGACAGTACATAGGAGAGGAGAGTGTGTGATTTCCCCAAAACTTGGCATTTCAGCACTTGGTAACTGAACTAACATCAATGTACTGAGAAATGTTATTACAACTTACAAGTTTGTGAAGGAGATGTTAATAAAGAGTGGATTTTATCAAGAGACGATCTGGTGCCCATAATTACACCAACTACACTGTGAATTGTATTGATGTACTATGATGTTACACTTGTCACCTGTTTCTAAATGTGTTTAAAAGATGGTTGGCAGGTGCAGAAGATCATACAAACAAAATTCAATGCAAGAAACAGTTATAAATTAAATTCAAGGAAAAAAAACAAAAACAGTCAACACTTTAACCAAATCGTGTATGTTTTGAAGGGACTGTCAACCAAGGGTTTTTATCTAAGAAGAAAGTATAGCAATTTGGATGAAGTATGGAAGTTGAAAGAAAGTGGAAGATGGGCAGGGGAGAGAGGAAGGGAGAAGATCATGCCGAGGAGTAAACGTTGTGAATGTTACATAATAGTAAGAAAAGAAGTCAAGGGAAGGCCACATTGAAATAAGAGGCCCATGGCTACCTGATCTTCACTAAAGACAGCAGACTGATTAACAATGCATGTCATATACTCCATATACCAAATACTATTAATGACTGAGGTCAAAGACAAGCTAATGGTGACTTTCATTTTGAAGCTATTTGAAAAGTGGTGGCAGATACTATGTGTTGGTTAAGCTTAAATTGATGTTTGTTAGTCCCAAGAAGAGCCTGATGGGAAAAGTAATATTTAGGGAAGAGTGGAAGGTCAATTTGAATAATTGTATGTTCTATATTCTTTATAGCTCTCTAAAACTTCTAGAGCTTTGAACTTTATCACCAGATGAGGATGAAAGGACCCAGCTGATAGAAAAACACCTCCAGCATTTATCTGAAGTTTCAGTAAAAATGCTGAGAAATTATAACAATTTATATGCATTTTCTTATTATTTTCTTATTTCTTCTTTTCATGCATACTTTTAACGCATATATAGAGGTGGTGTTACGCTCAAGAGTACACACAGTCTAGATTAACACAGGCCTAGCAAGGTGCAGAGCCTAACAGCCCCCTGGTCTTCGCAGTGCCATAACTAGCCATTTTAGTGCCCTGGGCGATACAGGGAACCGACGCCCCCCGTCTAAGTGGGAGTGTCAATCATCGAGTGGGTGTGGTCAACCTACTGTGGGGGCGTGGCTAGCGCTTTACAAGTTCTAGACTGCACTGAAACCATCCCTCCCCATTCTTCTCGGTCTGGCTTTGTAAGAATCTTTATTTAATAAGCCTCCATAGAATCAAGTACTTTAAATGCAGCTATCACATGCTAGCTGTATAAAAAATTAATTGGTTATTGAAATATAACTCACTGAAACAAATTAAAACATAAATGTAACGGTACCATCTGTATCACACTGCCCCTTCATCCCACTGTGCCCTCCATCACAGTTTCTCCTTTATCATACCGTGTCATGGAGCCATCTTTATCACATTGTGCCCCCTTATCACCATCACACGAAATTAATAATATATATATATATCTATATATATATATATATATATATATATATATATATATATACACACACACATACAATATAAAGAGCCTCGTAGTGTCCGCCATACCTTAGAGAGCATTCCTGTGACCTCCATACAATACAGAGAGCATTAGTGTGACCGCCATACTATACAGAGAGCATTCCTATGACCGCCATACCTTAGAGAGCATTCCTATGACCACCATACAATACAGAGAGCATTCGTGTGACCGTCATACTATACAGAGAGCATTCGTATGATCACCATACTATACAGAGAGCACTCCTATGACCACCATACCATACAGAGAGCATTCCTGTGATCACCATACCATACAGAGAGCATTCCTGTGACCACCATACTATACAGAGAGCATTCCTATGATCATCATACTATACAGAGAGCATTCTTGTGACTGCAATACAGATAAATACCTCACCTGAAATTAATAGACCCCACCATTAAATTAAAAAGCCCCATCAATAAATTAAATTGACCCACCAGCACCCCACAAATAAAATAGTACCCATTAAATAATTAGCCCCCACCTAAACATCACCATTAAATTAATAGCCTACCTCCCACCCATGTATTAAGACACCCAACCTCCCTACCCTCATATCACACATTATATTAATACATCCCCCCTTTCCTCACACATTATGGCAGCATACCCCCCCTTCCCCCATAAAGCATAGCAGCATCCCCCCCTCCATAATAGCAAGATGCAGCACACATTCCTCCCCTCCATAATAGCAGCACATATCCCCCTCCCTAATAGCAGCACACATCCCCCTCTCCTCCCTCCATAATAGCAGCTTACATCCCCCTCCCTAGATAATAGCAGTTCACACTCCCTCCCCACATACCTCCATAATAGCAGCTCACATCCCCCCCCCTCTCCTCCCTCCATAATAGCAGCTCACATCCCCCCCTCCATAATAGCAGCTTACATGCCCCCCTCCCCTCCCTCCATAATAGCAGCTCACATGCCCCCCTTCCCTCCATAATAGCAGCTCACATGCCCCCCTTCCCTCTATAATAGCAGTTCACATCCCCCTCCCTCCATAATAGCAGCTCACATCCCCCCCTCCCTCCATAATAGCAGCTCACATGCCCCCCTCCCTCCATAATAGCAGCTCACATGCCCCCCTCCCTCCATAATTGCAGCTTTCATCCCCCACCTCCCTACATAATTGCAGATAACATCCCCCTCCCTCCATAATAGCAACACACATCCCCTTTCCCCTGCTTAGAAGCTTACCTTTGTTGTCTTTATTCCTGACCAGCCATGGCTCCTCTTTGCTACTCTGCTCCTCTGCTGCCTAGCAACGTCATGACATCAGACGCTGAGGCAGAGGGCAGAGTTCAGAAGGAGGTGAAGTCGGATGCCGGCCGCCATTATGGATGCGCCGGTCGGCCGGCAGTCTGAATCTGAGGTCTGTTTCATTTTATTTTTTTTTATCACTCCTCACACAGAGGCAGGTGCGGGCAGCCACTGCGCCCCCTTGGGACTGCGCCCTGGGCGGCAGCACCGCCCGCACCGGCCTCGTGACGGCTCTGCGTCTTCACCAAGAACCACCTTGGGATGGGTTTAACTGCTAAGGAGACTGTAGGTTGCGGCCCTTGGTTTGGTCTCTAGACGTTAGAGGGATAGCTGAACAACAGAAGGAGGATCCAAGAAGACTAACAGCAGGCAAGCCAGGTCTTGTATACAGGAAAGGATCAGCAAACAGAAGAATGACAGGGACAGGCAAAACTTTGTTGGAGTCATAAGGTAACTAACCTGTTGATCTGACAGAGGTTAACGTCAGAGCTCTATTATTCAAACTCCCCGCCGCAGGATCATGTGATGATTCCCGATGAGTAGTCATGTGACCGGCCCCTGCCGCGAACCCGGAAGTGTGCGGCTGACAGAACAGGAGCGCGGAGAGGTAAGCATCCTTACAGGTGAAGGAAATACTCACCCAGACCATGGCACCGTGACAGCCAGGCACCAGGATGCGATTGCAAGGGGAATGATTCCTTCACCCCTGTGATCGCATCCTGGTGCCTAGCTGTCACGGTGACAGCTGGCTGAAGACAGAGTAGCGGAGACCAGCGGACTGCGGGCCCCCAGGTAAGTATGTGTTGCCCTGTTGTACCGGGCCCCCTGGTGAGCCCGGGCCCGGTACAACAGTACCCCCCATACCCCCCTGATGGCGGCCCTGACACTAGGCAAGCTGTGCTGGTAGAAAGTAGCTCCTACAATTGGGGATTCACAAACTTTCACCTTTTATGGTAGCACAGTGGCTTAGTGGTTAGCACTTCTGCCTCACAGCACTAGGGTCTTGAGTCTGATTCCCGACGATGGCCTTATGTGTGTGGAGTTTGTATGTTCTCCCCGTGTATGTGTGGTTTTGCTCTGGGTGCTCTGGCTTCCTCCCACACTCCAAACAAATACTGGTTGGTTAATTGGCTGCTGAAAAAAATTAACACTAGTGTGTGTATGTTAGGGAATTTAGACTGTAAACTCCAATGGGACAGCAACTGAGGTCAATGACAAGTATTCTCAGTACACGACTGTGGAATTGGTGGTGCTATATAAATGGTGATGATGATAATTGTGAGATCCATAAAACTATTGTTGGATGTTTCCTGGCCAAGATAAAGGAGCGTTATATGCTGTATGAATTTAAATATTTAACGATTATTTATTTTTATTACAAAAAATTCACCCAGAATTGTATTGATAGTCGGCGGTGAGTAGTTGATTTTTCATTTTGGAGAGTGATTGGGGATAGTTGGCCTGATAAAGCTGGTGGGTATTCCTCTTATATCCTGGAAGGGAGCCAGAAGCCTCAATTTCATCAAGTAAAGCTGGCAGGGAGACATGAGATTGAGTGATAGTTAGCAGGATGTTGTCCGCATATAGTTCCATGTTATGATTCGATTTACCTGTCTTAGCACCAGCTATCTTCGTGGTTTCCCAAATAGAGAACACTCACAGTTTGATGATCAAGGCAAATATAATAGGTGAGAGGAGGCAGTTTTGTCTTGGGTTGCTAGAATGAATGAATGGAGTGGAGGTAATCCCGGTCACTGAGACTGTGGCTGAAGGGAAGCGATATAATACTGAGATGAAGATAAGAGATTTACAGGTTAAGCCCATGAATGAAAAAACCCAGAACATAAAGGGCCACGAAATTGAGTTGAACGCCTTTTCTGCTGCAAGCGCTGATGGGTCTATAAGTAGGCTAAGTCCCTGTCCGACTTTGGGATTACAACAATGTTGGCTTGGGTGAGTTGAAGGATGTCCCTTCTAAAATATCCTTAAACATATGATTGAGTTTTGGTGCCAGTATGGTGGTGATTTTTTTATTCTGATAAAGAGTGGTTGCTGAGCTGAAAGACGCACCTAATATATCTTAAACAGAACAGTGAGTTTTGATGCCAGTATGTTGAAGAATTTTTTATAATAATAAGGGTTCAGGCTGCCTGGACTAAGAGTGGAAGACATCATTCAGTCGCTTGTTGAGTCTTCCAGAGATATATTCTGGTTCAAATACAACCTGCTTTCTGGAGTTAATATTGAGTGGATGGTTTGTGGAGAGATAGTAGACAATTATGCCGGTCAAGGTGTCAGAATGTACTGGATAGATTGCACAAGGTCTCATAGTAGTCACAGAACTCCATGGAACGATTTCTGCAGGCCGTATGTAGACAAAATTCTAGTTTGATGTCTAAACTTCTCAATTAGACCATGTGCCCTTTTTTTGTTAGTGAACATAGTGCCAACTTTATCCACTTTATCATAAAAGCGTTGTCATTTTTGTCAAAGTTGAAGCTGCTCTTCTCTAAATAGGGCATTCAGGGCTTGACAGACTCACCCTGATACAGGAGATTAGATTACAGACTTGACTTGTGTTGGGTAGTTGAAGTGCTCATTTTTCATCCTATTGTGGAAATTTCAATCTCAGCAAGTTTATGGGCAGCAGCTGAAAAATTGATTCTTTTACCCAGTGTTGGGCTTCTTGGGCTTCACATAAAATACCTGATGAGATTTCAGGGGAGACTTTCAAAGCAAAGTATTCAGCAACTGACTCTGGATGATATTATCATGCATTAAGATAATATCTAAAACAAGGGAGTTGTCCAGATACCAGTTACAGTGCCACGTGATTGGTTTAGTAATATCTAAGAGATGACCCCACAATGGTCTGACCAGGTAAAGGACAATATACCTGTCTCTATAAGTATGTGTGTGAGGGGACAGATACAAATAGCATATTGATTCTGGAAGTCTGTTGTGGAGCTGAATAGTGTGTGAAATATTTAATTAATGTATTTTTAAGTTACTAGATATCATATAGGTTAAAAATACATGTGCACGGTTCTGTGTGTTCACCCACAAAAACCCAGGATGCAGACTCTGGGCTAGACAAAGGGTCTATGTGCCACTATGAATAGCTAATGCACATATTTCTTTACTATCTTTAGGGCTTGCTTTGGGCAGGACGGTGGCAGGAAGTGGTTAGCACTTCTGCCTCACAGCACTGGGGTCATGAGTTCAATTCCCGATCATGGCCTTATCTGTGAGGAGTTTGTATGTTCTCCCGGTGTTTGCGTGAGTTTCCTACGGGAACTCCGGTTTCCTCCCACACTCCAAAAACATACTGGTAGGTTAATTGGCTGCTATCAAATTGACCCTAGTCTGTGTGTGTGTGTTAGGGAATTTAGAGTGTAAGCCCCAATGGGGCAGGGACTGGTGTGAGTTCTCAGTACAGCGCTGCGGAATTAATGGCGCTATATAAATAAATGGTGATGATGATGATGCTTTGTGTGTATGAAACATGTGCTATACCACATAAAGTAGTTACACTTACCTCTCATTTGTTCATGTTATTTAAAATACATTATAACTCTGTTTTAGATCTAGTACTTGGTTAGCATGTCCAAACTTGGTTTGCACTTTATTAATATTGTGGCTAGTAAATACTTTATATATATATTTTGTTTTCAAAACTTTTTTTACAGCCTTTCTGCTTTCTGATGATCTTTGTAACTTTTTCTGTTGATCCTTTTATCTTGTCCTGTGGGATGAAGCAGAACTGCAATAAAACACACAACATTTCTGCTCAGATACAAATTATACAATTTGTACATTTATACAATCAGAACAATAAGGCTATAGCAATATTTTTTTCCATAAAAACAATCTGGAACAGCTGCTTAGAAAAGTAACACCGTGTGGTCATTTCTAAGGATTACATTTATGTTCAGTGAAGGATGTTCTTATTAAATGAGCTGACAGATGCTCCTGAACCACAGACATGAAAACTGCTGCCTATAAAGTTGAGAGGGTATGACTGTTACACTTGTACACTTAAATAGAACTATTAGTCTTTTCTTATTGGTCTTAATGACAGGATGTCCCGAAACAGGTGGAATGAGCCGAGAGCTTAGAAGGTGCTTCCTTTGTAGTAGAAATTCCCATTTCAAGGTCACTGATAATTGTGGAAACTTCACTCTGCACTATGAGTAAACATTTTTTTCAGTCACCATATTCAGAAAGTCCCTCTAGCTTATTTCTATAAATAATCACATAGCTGTTTAAAAAGTAATCACAAACAACAATGCAATATAATATAATCTAAAAAAAACTTTATTAACACGACTTCTGCTATCTCTCTGACTATATCTAATGAAATTGTGCTGTTTCTTGTTTATTTTTTTACTACTTACATTGCTTTCTATTCTTGCCAAATTCAGCCAGAAAAGAAAGCCCCACTCCTTTTCTGAGCACCGTCATGATGCAACCTAAACTCTGTAATCCTGTCTAATTGCTGTGTCAGATGGGTGCTCAACATGAAATACATTTTTGTTTTCTAACTAAAGCAGATTTTTCACTGTGCTCTGAAGGAGCCCTGTGATACTTAAATTATACCTAGCTCTGGTAGGTACACAATAAGCTGCCCATACACAAAGGCCTAATTTAGAGTTGGATGTAGAGTACGTCAATTTAAATGGATACACAAAAATGGATACACATATGTCCATATATAGATTTTTGTGTGCTCTTATTCTTGGAGGGAGGGGAAGAAGGTGGGCAGGAGCCGGCTAGTATGGACTGAGTACAGTAAGGGTGTGATCATGTAATTGCGACTTAAATAGATGTGGCTAGTGCAATGATACGCAATGCAATGATGATTATGCCTGTCAGCAGCACTATCTAGCCAATTCTAATTGGCTATTAACCCATCCAACTGATAGTTCCTAAAAATATAGCATTGCAGCTATATTATAGCTATATCAGTGATATATTGAAGAGGGCTGGTATACGGTGGTGTGTCATGCCACCACTTCTTCTACTGCCTTCATTGTTAAACTATCAAATTCCTATCGCTAACATTTTCCTTACTGCCACTTCTAAATTTCCACTACGAACACTGAGCTATATTATTTAAAGCCATGTCTATCTATTGACATTTCTTAATTAATACTTACAATTGAAAGTGTTTGTAGTTAATTACATTTATTAATAACTGTTAAGGCAAAATTCTTTATTATGTATATGACATTTCATTAAAACTCCTAACTAGGTATTTTTAGAAAAACAATTTACCCAAATAAACATGTCAGTATCTGATTGGGATCAAAACGTGTGTTTATCTGGACTGACTAAAATGACTGCAATCTGCCAATATGTGTGGTCATAAGCTGACTGTAAAAACTGTGCCCTATAGATCTAGATGTTTCGTTTAAGCATTCAGTGACCAAACCCATTCGTTTTAATCACCTCTGTAGCGCATGCTGAGTTACTGGATCTGCCCATGATTCAGCAGCATTACTTCACTAACAGAATTGTGCTGCTCATTACAGTAATACGTTTTACTTTCCTACATAGAGACGTAGAATTTGAACACAGATATAACAACCACTTGACTCATGTAGTCGGCCCCTTTTTATAACTCAAGACCCTTTTGATCCTCTGTTTTTCTCAAATTTAAGATAGTCTAGTTTCTATCCCAATCGCATCTGTCACTCACCGGACCGTGAGTGCCTCTTCCCGGACATTTAGGAACCGTGGCCGTCCACCATCCTGAGGGTCTGCGCATGCGCAGCCCTTTTCTATACTTCAGTGTATACTCCTTTAACTTAATTGGCAGATCAGGCAACCTCCCTATATTAAGCACCTGTGGTCACCACCACGTTGCCTGATCTTGGAGTCTCATTCCTCATGAGTCTCTGAAGGTGTTCCTGTATTACTCGTGTATTCAGCGCTGCTGATTCCTGTGGTTTCCAAACCACTTCTACTACTGTGGTTCCATACCACTTCTACCATCAACTGTATCATCATGACTGTTTGCTGATTCCTATCCGCTGCCTCCGTGCACTACAGTCTTCTATACCACTTCATCGCTATTGTATATCTTTGGGACTGTTGCTGATTCCTATCCGCTGCCTCCGTGCACTACAGTCTTCTAAACCACTTCAACGTTATTTTATATCAATGTGACTGTTTGCTCATTGCTATCCGCTGCCTCCGTGCACTCCAGCTTTTACCTCACTCACCTGCTTCTCATCAAGTCTGTTTGCTGATTCCTATCCGCTGCCTCCGTGCACTACAGTCTCCTGCTTGCAACTCGCCTGTGTTCAACATCGTGACTGCCAGCTGACTACTATCCGCTGCCTCTGTGCACTACAGTCTCCTGCTTGCAACTCGCCTGTGTTCAACATCGTGACTGCCAGCTGACTACTATCCGCTGCCTCTGTGCACTACAGTCTCCTGCTTGCAACTCGCCTGTGTTCAACATCGTGACTGCCAGCTGATTACTATCCGCTGCCTCCGTGCACTATAGTCTCATCTCATCTTTGCTGTGACTTCCTCGAGACTGCCGCTTTCATTACCATCTGCTACACTTCGTGATCAACAGCTCCTGCCCTGCGCTGCACTCCTGTTTCCCATCGCTGTTGGTTCCTGTGGTTGCTACTGGTTACCTCCGTGTGCCGCTGAGTCCTGCTGCGGTGGTCAACGCTATCGTCCATCTCCTGCTGATCCACTCTCCACGCCTTCACGTGTTCCACTGGTCTCTACCCTCCTGTCAGCATTGGATTTGTATCTCATCTACTACCCTCTGCTGGATCATCTCCATTCTCCTGGGTCCCCTATGAGTCCAGTTCCACGTGTTGCTGACTCCTGTGGATTCGTGTCCCTGTTGGTCTACTCACCTGTGCGCTGCACCTGCTAGACCGCTGCTTCACCTATCCAGGGACTTCCTATCCAGTCGGCCTCCAGCCGCTCAGGTACCGCTGCAATCCCATCTGACTGCTACTGCTGAACCACGGTATGCATACTTCTCATTGACTGTGCTGTGTATTGCATATCTTGCTGGACTGTGTTTGGTTCTCTCTGGAGTCTGCTATCCGCTGAGTCTATTGCCATCATTGACTGTGTTATCATTGTGCTGGACTACTTCAAGAGACTTTCTAGATTGCAGACCTGATCAGTCATTTACATATATATATATCTATATTGTGCATATTACTGTGGATCGTGTATAAGGCGCCTGTGTATATCCTGTGTTGCAGTCTTCCCCCGTGCACCTCCTCACATATATATTCAGTGGTACAACTTGCTGATGTCAGACCACTGATCCCTGTTTCCGGTATCACCTGTTCCATTATCCTCTCACATAGCAGTGGTACAACTTGCTACCGCAGACCACTGACTACCTGGATACCTCCACTTGGATTCCATTCCTTCACTCAGACAGCGGTACAACTTGCTACCCGCAGACCGCTGACTCTCATCACCTCCTTGTTTCTGTTGGACATTCCTCCTCACTATAGCAGTGGTACAACTTGCTATCGCAGACCACTGACTACCTTCACGTGTCCTTGTCCATACAGTTCCTTGTGTATCATTACCTCATTATTACCAGTGTTGCTAGTCATAGACTTTCCTGAGCATCTCATCGGCCATCATTTCATGTTCCGTGATCACCCAGCTACCAGAGTACCCTATTACCATCTACATTGCTCTGGTAAGCCTACCATCTGGTGATCCCTGGGTAAAGACTCCTAGTGCCCGTGACAGTAAGATCAGGCCATGACAGACCCAGATGTGGAACCTACCGCCAAAGAGATGCTGCAACATCTGGTTAGCCGTGTGGAGCAACAGGATGCCCGCCAACAGCTGTTACTTCAGTGTTATCAGTCATTAACCTCCCAAGGAACATCTGGACAGACTGTGACAGCTACTACTGAAGCTCCTGTGCTTTCCTCCGTTTCCCCATTGCCATCCCAGGTGTCTATAGCTTCCACGCTTCACCTGCCTACTCCGTCAAAGTACGATGGAGACCCCAAAACTTGTAGGGGTTTCCTTAACCAATGTTCAGTCCATTTTGAGCTCCAACCTCAAAATTTTTCTACCCATCGTTCCAGAGTGGCCTATCTTATCTCTTTGTTTTCAGGACAAGCCCTGGCTTGGGCCTCCCCTCTGTGGGAGAGGAACGATCCAATATTACAAGATAGTGCCAAATTCATTTCTACATTCCGAAGTGTGTTCGATGAACCAGGTCGTGTGACCTCCGCTGCTTCCAGCATCCTCCGTCTGCGACAAGGATCTCATACTGTAGGCCAGTACGTCATTCAATTTAGGATCTTAGCCTCTGAACTTCAGTGGAACACTGAAGCCCTAGTTGCCGCCTTCTGGCAGGGGCTTTCCGATAAAATTAAAGATGCACTGACTACCCAAGAGCTTCCTTCGTCACTTGAAGATTTGATCTCTCTATGCCATCGTGTTGATATGAGATTTCGTGAAAGAGAGGCTGAGAAAACGACTTCTGCTAAAGCACCTTTTCGCTCTAACCCTCAATTTCGTCCAGTGTCACCCGTTGTGATTCCCATGGAGATAGGACGTTCCAAGTTATCTTCTGAGGAGAGGAAACGAAGAGTCAAGAATAGACTCTGTATCTATTGTGCTGATTCCACTCATGTCCTCAGCTCCTGCCCTAAGAGATCGGGAAATGCCAGGCCCTAACTAGTTCTGGAGAGGTGAAGTTAGGGTCCCTGGAGTCCTCTCCATCGTCTATGAAATCTAAAGTCTGCGCTTTTGATGTGACTATTTCTTTTGCTACCAAAACCTTTGAGTCACAGGCATTGATTGATTCCGGAGCAGCAGGAAATTTTATTTCCAAATCGTTAGTTAATCAATGGTCTCTACCAATGATTACCTTAAAAACTCCCATTACTGTGACGGCTATCGATGGATCACGTCTCATCAACGGTCTCATCACCCAGAGTACGTCTCCAGTAACCCTTCAGATTGGTGCTCTGCATCATGAAGAGATATCGTTTTTAATTCTTCCTGTTACGACAAGTCCGATTGTCCTAGGCCTTCCATGGCTTCAGTGTCACTCTCCCCAGATTGACTGGCGCACCCCTCAAGTCACGTCTTGGGGGCCTGAATGTCACCATCATTGCCTTTCCCAAGTCATTCCTCTCAAGGTACAGCAAGCTTCCATCTCAGCTATTTCACCGGGACTCCCTCCTCAATATGCTTCATTTACCGATGTTTTTGATAAAGCTCAGTCTGAACGTCTTCCTCCTCATCGTTCTTGGGATTGTCCGATTGACCTTCTTCCTGGCAAGACTCCTCCCAGGGGCCGGGTCTATCCACTCTCGTTACCTGAAACTCAAGCTACATCTGAATATATACGGGAGAACCTCCAGCGTGGGTTCATTCGACCTTCCACCTCGCCCGCTGGAGCTGGGTTCTTCTTTGTCAAAAAGAAGGATGGATCATTACGCCCTTGTATAGATTTTCGTGGACTCAATGCCATTACTATCAAGAATCGGTATCCCATTCCGTTAATCACTGAGCTATTTGACCGCATCAAGGGAGCCCGTATTTTTACTAAGTTGGATCTTCGTGGTGCCTACAATTTAATCAGAATCCGTTCCGGTGACGAATGGAAGACGGCGTTTAACACCAGAGACGGGCATTACGAATATCTGGTAATGCCTTTCGGGCTATGTAATGCCCCCGCTGTTTTTCAGGGCTTCGTCAATGAGATTTTTCGGGACTTATTATATGTATGTGTCGTCGTCTACCTGGACGACATATTGATTTTTTCACAGGACCTGCCTTCTCACCACCAACATGTGGCAGAAGTCCTCTCCAGGCTACGGAAAAATTCATTGTTCTGCAAATTAGAAAAATGTTCATTCGAATTACCCCAGATTCCATTCTTGGGGTATATTGTTTCCGGAGTTGGTCTGAAGATGGATCCTGACAAAGTAAATGCTGTACTACATTGGCCCCAGCCAACTACTCTTCGTGCCATCCAGCGTTTTTTAGGTTTTGCCAATTACTATAGACGCTTCATTCAAGACTTTTCTTCCATTGCATCTCCTATTGTGGCCCTGACTCGAAAAGGGGCTAATCCTAAGCAATGGTCTACTGAGGCTATTCAAGCCTTTCAAACATTAAAAGAGTCCTTCTCTTCGGCTCCAATCCTTCGTCAGCCTGATGTGACACTCCCCTTTTTCCTAGAAGTAGATGCCTCTAATGTGGGCTTAGGAGCTATTCTCTCCCAACGCTCGGAACAGCAAAAATTCCACCCTTGTGCCTTCTATTCTCGGGGTCTCCTACCCGCAGAGAAGAATTATACCATCGGAGACAAGGAATTACTGGCTATCAAAGCCGCATTAGAGGAATGGAGATACTTGTTGGAGGGAGCTCGCCATCCGGTGACGATCTTCACGGATCATAAGAACTTGTCATATCTCCAGTCTGCCCAATGCTTGAACCCTCGTCAAGCAAGATGGTCTCTTTTCTTTTCCCGTTTTGAATTAATAATTACCTTCAAACCAGCTGCCAAGAACAAAAAAGCTGATGCCTTATCTAGAGCCTTTGTTACGTCCTCTGATATAGAAGAGGTTTCCAATCATACCATTCTAGACCCCAAATGTATCTCACTGGCTGCTTCATCCACCAAAACGCTACCATTTGGGAAGACCCTCGTGCCTCCTACTCTAAGGAGGAAAATCCTTTCGTGGTTCCATGCCTCTCGTTTTTCTGGACACGCCGGTGAACACAAGACTTTTGAGATCCTCTCTCGAAGTTACTGGTGGCCTTCAATGAGGAGAGACGTCAAAGAGTTCATTGCTTCCTGTGAATTATGTTCGCAATTCAAATCCTCCCGCAGAACCCCAGCAGGGTTGCTGCGACCACTACCCATTCCGTCCAAACCATGGACCCATATTAGTATGGATTTCGTTACTGACTTACCACCTAGTAAGAACCATAACACTATTTGGGTGGTAGTGGACAGATTTTCGAAGATGGCTCATTTCATCCCTCTGTCTGGTTTGCCTTCCTCGTCTATCCTGGCTGAACATTTCATTAAAGAGATCTTCCGTATCCATGGATGTCCATCTGAGATTGTGTCTGATAGAGGAGTACAATTCGTGTCCAGATTCTGGCGAGCCCTTTGTAAAACCTTGGGCATACGATTAGCACTCTCATCTTCTTACCATCCACAATCCAATGGACAAACCGAACGTGTCAATCAAGATCTTGAGACTTTTATAAGGATATTTTCATCAGCCAATCAAGACAACTGGGTAGAGTTACTCCCTTGGGCTGAGTTCGCCCATAACAACATGTACCATGAGTCATCATCCAAAACTCCATTCTTTGTGGTCTACGGTCACCATCCGTCTTTTCCGGAATTTCCTGCCCTCCCGCCCACCCAAGTTCCTGCGGTGGAAACTGTTTGTCAGACCTTTAAAAATATCTGGTCTCAGGTTAGAACCTGTTTAAAGAAGACATCTGTCAAATATAAATCTTTCGCTGATAAGAAGAGGCGGGCTATTCCACCACTAAAAATTGGAGATCGTGTCTGGTTATCCACAAAAAATATTCGTTTGAAGGTTCCATCCATGAAATTCGCCCCTCGTTTTATTGGTCCATATAGGATCATTCAAGTTATCAATCCAGTATGTGTGAAACTCCTTCTTCCTAAGAGTCTTCGGATTTCTAATGCCTTCCATGTATCTTTGCTCAAACCTCTTATTATCAACCGTTTTTCAACTCCTCCCTCAGCTCCGCAGCCAGTTCAAGTTCATCAGGAGGAGGATTTTGAGATTACCGAGGTACTAGATGCAAAAATTTCGCGAGGAGTCCTCCACTTCCTCGTTCATTGGAAGGGCTTTGGTCCTGAGGAGCGCTCTTGGATCAAAGCTGAAGATCTTAATGCTCCTGCCCTTTTGAAGAAGTTTTACTCCAAAAATCCGGACAAGCCCGGTTCCAGGCGTTCTGTGCCCACCTTTAAAAGGGGGGGTACTGTCACTCACCGGACCGTGAGTGCCTCTTCCCGGACATTTAGGAACCGTGGCCGTCCACCATCCTGAGGGTCTGCGCATGCGCAGCCCTTTTCTATACTTCAGTGTATACTCCTTTAACTTAATTGGCAGATCAGGCAACCTCCCTATATTAAGCACCTGTGGTCACCACCACGTTGCCTGATCTTGGAGTCTCATTCCTCATGAGTCTCTGAAGGTGTTCCTGTATTACTCGTGTATTCAGCGCTGCTGATTCCTGTGGTTTCCAAACCACTTCTACTACTGTGGTTCCATACCACTTCTACCATCAACTGTATCATCATGACTGTTTGCTGATTCCTATCCGCTGCCTCCGTGCACTACAGTCTTCTATACCACTTCATCGCTATTGTATATCTTTGGGACTGTTGCTGATTCCTATCCGCTGCCTCCGTGCACTACAGTCTTCTAAACCACTTCAACGTTATTTTATATCAATGTGACTGTTTGCTCATTGCTATCCGCTGCCTCCGTGCACTCCAGCTTTTACCTCACTCACCTGCTTCTCATCAAGTCTGTTTGCTGATTCCTATCCGCTGCCTCCGTGCACTACAGTCTCCTGCTTGCAACTCGCCTGTGTTCAACATCGTGACTGCCAGCTGACTACTATCCGCTGCCTCTGTGCACTACAGTCTCCTGCTTGCAACTCGCCTGTGTTCAACATCGTGACTGCCAGCTGACTACTATCCGCTGCCTCTGTGCACTACAGTCTCCTGCTTGCAACTCGCCTGTGTTCAACATCGTGACTGCCAGCTGATTACTATCCGCTGCCTCCGTGCACTATAGTCTCATCTCATCTTTGCTGTGACTTCCTCGAGACTGCCGCTTTCATTACCATCTGCTACACTTCGTGATCAACAGCTCCTGCCCTGCGCTGCACTCCTGTTTCCCATCGCTGTTGGTTCCTGTGGTTGCTACTGGTTACCTCCGTGTGCCGCTGAGTCCTGCTGCGGTGGTCAACGCTATCGTCCATCTCCTGCTGATCCACTCTCCACGCCTTCACGTGTTCCACTGGTCTCTACCCTCCTGTCAGCATTGGATTTGTATCTCATCTACTACCCTCTGCTGGATCATCTCCATTCTCCTGGGTCCCCTATGAGTCCAGTTCCACGTGTTGCTGACTCCTGTGGATTCGTGTCCCTGTTGGTCTACTCACCTGTGCGCTGCACCTGCTAGACCGCTGCTTCACCTATCCAGGGACTTCCTATCCAGTCGGCCTCCAGCCGCTCAGGTACCGCTGCAATCCCATCTGACTGCTACTGCTGAACCACGGTATGCATACTTCTCATTGACTGTGCTGTGTATTGCATATCTTGCTGGACTGTGTTTGGTTCTCTCTGGAGTCTGCTATCCGCTGAGTCTATTGCCATCATTGACTGTGTTATCATTGTGCTGGACTACTTCAAGAGACTTTCTAGATTGCAGACCTGATCAGTCATTTACATATATATATATCTATATTGTGCATATTACTGTGGATCGTGTATAAGGTGCCTGTGTATATCCTGTGTTGCAGTCTTCCCCCGTGCACCTCCTCACATATATATTCAGTGGTACAACTTGCTGATGTCAGACCACTGATCCCTGTTTCCGGTATCACCTGTTCCATTATCCTCTCACATAGCAGTGGTACAACTTGCTACCGCAGACCACTGACTACCTGGATACCTCCACTTGGATTCCATTCCTTCACTCAGACAGCGGTACAACTTGCTACCCGCAGACCGCTGACTCTCATCACCTCCTTGTTTCTGTTGGACATTCCTCCTCACTATAGCAGTGGTACAACTTGCTATCGCAGACCACTGACTACCTTCACGTGTCCTTGTCCATACAGTTCCTTGTGTATCATTACCTCATTATTACCAGTGTTGCTAGTCATAGACTTTCCTGAGCATCTCATCGGCCATCATTTCATGTTCCGTGATCACCCAGCTACCAGAGTACCCTATTACCATCTACATTGCTCTGGTAAGCCTACCATCTGGTGATCCCTGGGTAAAGACTCCTAGTGCCCGTGACAGCATCACTGTATTAACCTCTACCAGATCTGTTGGGAGGAAATTCCACCAAACTACTAACCTTTTAGCAAAGTAATTGTCCAGCAAACCTCACCTAAACCTTTGTCTTTCCAGTTTTAGCATATGTCCTTTTGTTTTTATATGTCTCATTGAATCATACTTTCCTCCTCTACCTTAATAAATCCCTTGCTATATTTGAAAGTTTCTATTATATCTCTCCTGTAAAATTTCCAAGTTTTACATGTTTAGATCCATTAGTCTTTCCTGGTCGGTTTTGTGATTTAGTTTATGTACCATTTTAGTTGTCTTTCTTTATTTGCATAATCTGTAATTTATTCATATGGCCTCCAGAACTGCTCACAGTATTCTAGATAAGGTTGAAATAATGACCCATGTAGTCGTATTACTACCTCAAGTGCATGATTTTGCATTTTTTTGGGCAAAAAACTGTATTCACCACACTCTTAATCATTCCTCTATTCTAATTAGATCAAAATTCTTATTACAACATGTTGTAAAAGTCCTTCTTGTTCAAGTTGCAGACTTAAAATAATTTCTACTTTACCATGTTCCTTTTTCTTATTTCCTAGCTCGTTGTTCTTTTTTAACAGATTTGGACCCAGGAAATATTAGGATGCTCTGAATCAATTAATTCAAGAGACACCTGTTTTAAACGATCAGACTATTTTTTTTTCCAAAGGAGCGGTCTGTTGTGCTGAGATATAGGTTCTTTTAAAGGAGTTTTTTTAAAAAAAAAATTGAGCCCGCCATCTTCTTGTACTGCTGCATACAGGAGCCACATTCAACAAGGTGCCTAACCTAGATCTACTGACATGTAGATGAGTGGGTAAGAAGTCAGTATGAGTGGGAACATTGGAAAATATGTGTGTGAGAGGATAGCACTGTGTGCGTTTAATGGCTGTAAAGACATCTCCATGTTCATCATCCTGGACCTCTCTATTTCTTTCAACACCATTGATCACCTCCTGCCATGAACACTTTTCCCTCCATTGGCTTTTGTGACATAGTTTCTCTCCTGATTCACTTCCTACCTATTGCACAGTTCCTTCTGTACCTCTGGAACATTCTGTCCTACACTCCCACTACCTATTGGGGTTCCACGAATGAGGCTATAATCTAGTTCTACTGCTTTTCTCAATGCACATCCCTTCTTTAGGTGAACTAACTTGCAAATCAGGCCTCCAGTAGCACCTCTATGTTGGCGACACCCAAATCTTCCCCTCCTCCCCATCCGCATCACTTCTGTAATATTTGATGTGACCAACTGTTTCTTTGCTATTTCCACATGAATGTCCAATCCCTGCTTGCCCACAGGCTGGGTACGATATGTCATCATTTATACTGTTGACACCAAAATGGTGACAGTGTAAATGTCAACATTTTTACTTGAACTGTTAACTTAAACGTTCACAGTGCTATCTTCTCTCACACATAATTTCTAATGCACGTACTCATACTTACTTCTGGCCGACTTAATGGTGACATTGTGATTCTCGACTGTAGTAATGTCAAAGTCACAATGTCGACATTCAAAGGACAATGTCAACAGCACCCAGCGAACTTGCTGGCAATACAACCAGTGGGTCCGGCACAAAATAGACAGAGACTAATTGGTATGGAAGTGTGGCACTTCAGGTCAATCTTATGTATGCATGACACAGCAGCTGCAGTTACAATACAGAGCAGAGATAGGATGAGAAACCAATCATTAGGAGCATGCACATGTGCACCAGCCAACATCTACATTGTAACCCTAATATCATTGGCCAGTGCACGTCTGCAGCCCTGATGATTGACTTTCTGTAATAAAACTGCTCTGTAAACTACTTACAGCTACGACTGAGCAGACACACATCACCTGACAAGGAGACTGCTGAGAGAGAGGAGAGTGCTATCCTGAAAGTGACAGTCTGTCCATAATAAGTCCAGGTCCAATCCAAGTGTCCAGAGCTGGTCCAGATGTCCAGAAGGAGTCCAGAGTACAGATTCAGTCGAGGTGTCCACAAGGAGTCCAGACCAGCTCCAGTTGTTCCAGGATGTCCACATGCTGCTTTTCTTACTACATCTATTATTAGTGAGGAGAAGCATTGGGGGACCTGCCAGTCTTTCATCCATACTTCTAGTGGCCATTAGCAGGGCCTTCTTAACAGCATTATAGGCCCCCAGTCAAAGCAGTGCACTGGGGCCCGCTGCCCTTCCTACACAACCACTCACAGGAATAAAAATGTAAATTATCAATAAAATTAAGCTTATATTTATTGGTAACTCCCACAAAATCAGTGTTTAAAAATAAAAAACATGCTGTACAGCAGAGATTAATCCTCACAAATGTTTGGACAATATAACATTAGCCTGGAAGTTCAAAAAAAAGAAATTCAATAAAAAATTGGTACTCAGCTGGTAAATCTTACAGATGGAGATGGCACAGTATGAAATTACTATGAATTATTTACTATTAATCAAGTGTTCAACGCAAACATTTGCGAAATTTCTTTGCAGAGAATTGCTTAAAAGATTGCTTTAAAAAATTATGTGTGTTGATTTTGTCTTGCTTATGTACAATTAGTACGTCTACATTGTTTTCATCAAGATCGAGACATGTATTCGCAACAGCAAGCATGTACAGATAAAAGCTGATACTGAGGTGATTAGTCCACCTAACCATTTTAATAAAGTGGGTTTCAAGGTTCTGAATAAATCTCCTGGAATAATGCACTGAAAAGTTGGCAAGCTTATGGGGCCCCTAAGCTCGTGGGGCCCCTGGGCAACTGCCCAGCATGCCCATGCGTTAAGAGAGCTCTGCTCATTAGGTCTCCAGAACTGGTCCATGCCTATAGCGTGTGTGAGTAACCCTTACAGTCTTGCACTGCACCACACACAGGGCTGAATTTCATTACTGCTGCCTGACTGAACTAGAGGTCTTATTACCGCACATTAAGGGAGATATTTTGTGTAACTAATCTCTCCCAACCTTCAGTCTTTCAAGCGCTCTCTAAACACACCTCTTCACTATAGCCCACCATCCCATCCTTTTAGTTCATATTGTCACAATATTAACCACTCCCTCTATGTATGTATGAATGTAAGCACTCATAAGCTGGGTCATCTTTACCATCTATCACATGGCTCAACCCTCTTTATCAACTTTGTACGTCCTTGTTATGTTTCTATAAATGTTTTGTTTTTTGTATGATTAGTTTTGTATGATTAGTCTGTCCGGCTCTTTGGACTTTGGTGGCACCTTATAAGTAAATGATGATGATTATTATACATAATATGAATTACCATAACTTGCTGGATATTTCATGGCCTTCTGAAAAGATGGTACCTCATTTTTTTTTTTATGTAAATGTTCATGTATATTGGCTCATTTTTATTTGATGTAGTGTAGACTCCTCTCTTTAAAATGAGGGTATAGCTATGTCTGTAGTAGCCAACATGAGGAATATTAAGGGGTATATTTACTAAACTGCGTGTTTGAAAAAGTTGAGATGTTGCCTATAGCAGCCAATCAGATTCTAGTTATCATTTATTTAGTACCTTCTATAAAATGACAGCTAGAATCTGATTGGTTGCTATAGACAACATCTCCACTTTTTCAAACCCGCAGTTTAGTAAATCTAGTCCTAAGACTCTTAAATGATGCCTCTCCCTCTTACTCCAACAGCAGAGGAAGTAAACATTCACAAGTTTGGTGCTTTGTGATCAGCGAGTATTCCCTTTCTTCTCAGAACTCTTGCAGCTGAAGGCAATTCACATTCACTGTTAGCAGTGAAGAGGTTAAACATCATGTTTCCCAAAATGGAGCCTGCTTTTGCATTTGGATGCAATTTGATGACCCTTATGTATATTGTTGTTAATAAAAACTGGATGCAAGTGTGGAGAAGCAATGTAAAACACATATAACTCAATAACAGGTATAAACAGTACTGACAAGAACCCACCCACCAGAGTCGATGATGTCAGTTCCGTGGGGTTCACGGCAGGACATACATTTACACTTTACTGTGCCTATTCCACTTTCAGGAAAGAACACCCTGAACTGCCCAGCTGCCTCTATCAGAACAAACAAAAGGTTGCACCCTACAGCAGCAGTTACTTTGATGCACTAATATTTCTACATTAGCAAGAGTGCTGAACGTATTCACATTATAATGGAACACTGCAATGTAGCTTTGACAACAGTTGAACATAGTCTGTTGACACAGGTGTTGTAGGATGGTGGTGCAGTGCAAACAGGTGTCACAAGTGATTAGATATCAGGCCATTTCTTGTAGACAAAATAAACAACACTTTATTTACATCCCTTCCTTCATCAGCACTAGACTTAATGACATTTACATAGTAAATGATTATAGACATTCTCCTCACTACTGCACATTAGCATAAATTGTAATTGAAATTAGTGAAAACATGCTTGAATTAGGGGCCAATTTATGAACTGATTTTGTACCTTAAATCCTGTGATAACCATCATTTTCTCAGTATTATGGCAAAAAAAAAAAAATCAGGGCTATCATAGATATCTCTGGCATTGACTATAGTTTCAATATCTACCTATTAATTTATCAATTGCTAGCGCCCTCTAGAGACAAGGAACGGAGATGGGAAAGTATAACTTGAGTACAGTAGGGTTGTGGACCTTTAGATTGTGGAGGTTTTTTTGCCCTCTCAGCAACCTAACTACTGGGGCTGCTGCTGGTCTCTCCCTGGGAACTACTTTATGTAGCCACATGCCATGACCCAACCTTGAGGTCCCACTGAGGCTCGCTGCTCACTCTGTCGTTCAAGAATTCCCAATACTTCTTTTGACTAAAGTTCCCTCATGCTGGCCAGGAATCCCCAGGAAGCTTTCATGACAATGTAACAGAGATGAGTAAAATGTTAAGCTTGCGAGCAGGGCCCTCTTACCTCTCTGTCTGATGTATTACCCAGTATTGTTTTATTATTGTTTGTTCCCAATTGTAAAGCGCTACGGAATCTGCTGGCGCTATATAAATAAATGTTGATGTTGATGATAAAATGTTCAAAACTGCTCCTGAAATAATCATTTTGCTCTGAATTTGTGTATGTTTCACCAGCAGAATTTGCACAGCTCTCTTTATTTTGTAAATTGTGAATTTACAAATAAAGTGTAAAATGGTAAGCAAAATTTGAACTCAAAGATTGCAAAGCCAGAAAGTTGCACCTCCGTGAATTGACCTGTTCTACCACAAAATTCGAAGTTCCTAAATATTGCCCCAATTTTTCTTGCCTCTATCATGTGACAGTTCGTTTGAAATAAGCATGTTTTAATCACTGTCATTTTACTCATACTAAGCGGCACCAGCAAACATCAGCAATAAAAGAGACTGAAACCATACAGTCAAGGATATTTGCTTTGCTAATTAACGTAATGAAGTCTACACTATTGACCTTGAGCAGAAAATTATAATTAGTTTTTTCTTCTTTCTAGTTAAGTAATCACTCCTCTGATACTGTTCCAATAGCCAGAAAAAAAAAGACATCAATCTTATTTTTTGGGAGAAAATTCATTTAGGGTGAATAGATTTTGGAATACCGAGCCAAGTTTTTTGTTTTTGTTGATTAAAGACTCTAAGGAACTAAAATAGAAGTTCTTTAAAAGTCGAAAGCGATACTCTGCAAATTAAGTGTTTAATGTATTTTAGGGTCAGTGCCAACCAGAGACACATACTAAGTTAATGTTAAAGAAAAAAAAAAAGTGTAATCTATCTCTCACACCTGTTTATTATTTATCAAGCTTTCTGACTTGTGCAAAGAAACAGGACTTTTAAAGGACCACACTAAACCTAAAATATAAATTGTGTGCACAAAACAAATTTATGTGCATTGACACATAGCTTCCAACAAACCCAGTTTTCTCTGAACAGTTCCGATCTTTGACAAATGAAAGAGGTGTGACATGTTGTGAAGTCCATACTGGCCAACCTTATGTTGGCCGGGTCCGGGAGCGCCTGGAGGGCACGAAGGTTATATGGGCAGAGGGGGTGGAGCTTCATCAATTGCGTAATTTTGGCCCGGCCCCAGTGATGTAATGCCTGTTTTGGGTCTTTTTACAGTGATAAAAAGAATCCAAACAAGCATTACATCACTGGGGGTGGCACCAAAATGATGCGAATCGCGAAGCCCTGCCTCCTCATCCCCTACATGCCGGCTCTAATTTAGTGAAGTGGGCAGATGCTGGAGAATCGCCAGCTCTCCCGGGATAACTATCCGAAATTCGGGAGTCTCCCGGACATTCCGGGAGAGTTGGCATGTATGGGAAAGTGGCATGTTGTAGCTGAATTTATATGTGGATTTGGATGATAAGGAGTGTGACCTATTTTGTCCCTAATTTTGCAATTGGAAATGGTGGCAGATAGGCAAACATCAGAACTGAAGAAACCTGCAATAAAGTTGTGATCATGGGAGAAATATTTTCCTGCACACAGCAGACTTCCTGACAACACTCTTACTGAAACAGCCACTCCTCAATCTGAAATTGATGATAACAGAAAAGGATAACATGCACCTAACCGCATATAAAAAGTAAATACAATATGAAATATCTCATATTCTAGCAAGTTGGAAAGGTTGATGTTTACATATATCTGTACATTTTATTAATGTATGCTTTATGTAAGTTGTGCTTTAATTTTAGTGGCCCGTTAAATGCATATTTTTCTGTGGAATTGTGGTCAGTGGCTTTTCTGTTTTTGCATGTCACAATCTTCACACCTCCCAACCTTGTCTTGGTATTACCAAAAATTTTGTGCCAGTATGGTGAAATAAGTGTGATACATATAATGGGGGTCATATAGAGTTGGATGCATTTTAATACAGCGCATGCACATCAAATTTGTGTATGCATATGTCCATATCAAGATTATTGTATCTCCCTGACTTGCATCTCCTTACGCCTGGAGCAGTGGAAACCAAGAAGGAATAGAAGATGGAATAGATCACAAAGGGGGCGTAGTCATGTCACTAATGGGTTGTGACCACACCCCTGGGGGGGGTGTCTAGCACTTTTGAATTGCTAGGCTGCCCGGTATTATCCTCTCTCCCCTCCAAACACCATTCATTGCCACCTGGTTACCGCTGCTCTGGCATGCAGAGCAACAGTGAACAGGCAATACCTCTCAAATTTCCTTCCCACAGGACAAAGCTGTCCCGATCAGGATGGCAGAACAGAGCCTTCAAATCAGTACTGTCCTACCTAAATCGGGAGAGTTGGGAGGTATGCATTCCTTGTCTCACTGAAAATTGATAAAACAGGCAGCAAATTGTATTCTCCAGATTAATTACAACACAAAGCATGGCAGGGGTAGCATCAACCTGTAACAACAACCCCTAATATTAGTAAATAAAATTTCTCAGCACAACTATTTGTGAGCGGAAAAGGACTTGGGGCTAGATTTACTAAGCTGCGGGTTTGAAAAAGTGGGGATGTTGCCTATAGCAACCATTAAGATTCTAGCTTTCATTTATTTAGTGCTTTCTACAAAATGACAGCTAGAATCTGATTGGTTGCTATAGTCAACATCCCCACTTTTTCAAACCCGCAGCTTAGTAAATCTAGCCCTTAGACTTATTAAATATTCAAATAAATATGTAATTTAAGTACACATGAATAATAAATAGGGGCCTGATTCATTAAGGATCTTAACTTGAGAAACTTCTTATTTCAGTCTTCTGGACAAAACCATGTTACAATGCAAGGGGTGCAAATGAGTGTTCTGTTTTGTAAATAAGTTAAATACTGACAGTTTTTTCATGTAGCACACAAATATCAACTTTAAATGTCAGTGTACAAATAAGCTATCAAGTATTTGTGTGCTACATGAAGAAAACAGTCAGTATTTAACTTCTGTGCAAAAAAGAATACTAATTTGCACCCCTTGCATTGGAACATGGTTTTGTCCAGGAGACTGAAATAAGAAGTCTCTCAAGTTAAGATCCTTAATGAATCAGGCCTTAGGTTTGTAAGTTGATACAATAAAAAAACATATCGATCCATAATTACAAATCCTTTTAATCCAAAGAAGGATATAGTAAGTCCCATAAAAATAAGATTGGTTTTATATCAGTTGAAAAGGTTTCACATACGGTAGATGTATTGCATCCGTGAGTTCATAGGGGCTCTTGAAGGTGCTTTTGCTCATGAAGCGAATACATATAGAAGATAGAAGGTTCCAAAGTGTATTACCTTTAAGCTACATTTATTATTAAAATACATACATATTTATAAAATACTCTGATATAACATCTCCAAACAGTGAGTAATGGCCGCCGACCAGAGATAGCTGATGGTTCAAGCTCTAAGGTTCTTTTTATCTGGGCACCTATGAACTCTGCAGCACACTTCAGAAGTAGACGACAACCACAACATCAAAATGGGGATAACCTCCTACGCGTTTTGACCCACCTTGGGTCTTTGTCAATACATAGGTTTGTAAATTAAAACAGCTTAAAAATACAAGTGATATGTAACTGTCAGAATGCAATTACAATAGAGGAGGTCATTCATCATGCTCCATCCAGTAACCAAGGTAATCAAGTGAGCATACAATCAGAGTGCCCCATTTAAGACTCATATTATCTAAAACAAAACCATACCAACTTATTTAACCCCATTGCACATATAATTTCTACCATTCCATCATAAACTCTAGCCCACCCCTAACTTATACGAGCCAGTCAAGTCAACTTTCCTCCTTGCCCTGCTACGCTCTGGGCTTCACAAGACTAACAACTCAAATTTTCCAGAGCGCACATCATTTCTACCTCTACTGGGGATGTTCAATTGGACATGATGTGCTGCTAGACTTTTATGGTGTGCTTACCAGCAATTATGGTAAGAAATCTCTGCTCAATCGTCAACATGTGTCTCTGTGGACTGTTCCCAAGACACATTGCGCTGAACTGAATCTCCCCCCTTTGTGTTCCAGTATTCAGCAAAAACTCCCCCCCCCCTTTAGTACAATACACAACAAACCTCACACTCCAATTTTATTGCATTAAACAAGAAGCTTCTTTAGCCCACTTTAATTGAAATACATTTCATAGACAAGGTTGGCTTGTGAAGAAAGACATCTGTTTATTTTCTTATACTGCCTGTCTACTTATCTTCTTTCCTCAGACCTCAGTTATGTGCACTATGCTTACATTTCTCTTCTTTTGCTAGTTAAAAAAGTGGTGGCAGGCAGCCAAAAACAGGTCAGGACACACGAGTAGGCAAATCTGTTCCTGGGGAGGGTACGAGTAGTAAGTAGCTGGATTGAAGGATGAGTAATGGAAGAGAGTTTGCGGGAGGATGGCGAAAATAATTAAGATACTCCTGTGAGAAGCATATGTGATGAGATGACAGAGAGCCTAGTATATAGATGGAGATCAATATCTGATAACTACACATCCAAGAGAAATGAGTAGCTTGATTTCAGTACAAGCCTACGCTTCAGGATAGCTGTGACCTTGTCCCCTCAGTTTCTTGTTCTTAGCTGACAGGAGTGGAACCCAGTGAGTCCTTCTGCTGCTGTAGCCCATCCACTTCAAAGTGCTTTCAAAGATGCTCTTCTGCATACCACCTATGGTTAATTGAGTTACTGTCGCCTTCCGGTCAGCTTAAGCCAATCTGGTTATTCTCTTCTGACCTCTCTCATTAACAAAATGTTTTCACCCACAGAACTACATTACTGGATGTTTTATGTTTTATGCACCATTATATGTAAATTCTAGAGACTGTTGTACGTGAAAATCCCAGATCAGCAGTTTTTGAGATACTCAAAGCATCACGTCCGGCACTAACAATTTTCCCACAGTTAAAGTTACTTAGATCACATTTCTTATTTATTGTGGTGGACAATAACTGAACTTCTTGACCATGTCTGCATGATTTTATACATTGAGTTTCTGCCACAAGATTGTCTGATTAGTTATTTGCATTAATGAGCAGATGTACCGTATAAATAATGCACTCAACTTTTTCAAACATGCAATTTAGTAAATATTCCCCCGAGAGTCTATTAAGATCAGATTTGATCATTCAGATCACTGTCTGTAGTCTCCACTAAAAACATTAAATTTGATGGCAGAAGACCAAATGGTTCTCATAATCTGCTAAAATAATGTCAACTTCACTCTTAGGGCCTAATTTAGAGTTAGAAGAAAGTGAAAAATAAATTGCAAATGTGCTCCTGGACAAACCATACTGCAATGCAAGGGATGCAACTTAATTTATTTTTATTTTTTTGCATGGATTGAAAAACTGGCTTTGAGGTTACACATAAAGAAATTTAGGCCAACTTAAGTCAAACTAAATGACCATCTTTTCTGACTACCTTATGTTAGGACTGAAAATTATTTATGTCTAGAATTAATCACCATGCTATTAAGGCACAAATCAATAAATCCCCTTAATAAACTTCTTTGCCAGCTCATAGTGCTGACAATGCATTGTAGCACAGAACATTTATAAAGATCTATAATGCAATTAAAACCCCTGTTTACTAATCAGAAAGCTCAGTGATGGACACTGCAGACAAAAATTATGGAGACAAATTTGGCAACTTGCAGGTGAGTTCATTATTTCCATTAGTAGTACTGAGACCACTATATGCTGGAACCTAGCAGCTCCTTGAATCTATGTAGGGAATATATTGTAAAAATGATATCCCTGATTCTTTGGGGAGAGATGACACAATGAAATTACCCCTAATCTTGTGTTAATGGCTATACATTAGTAAAGGGTTCTTCCCAGCCCCATTGTCTTTACTGTGTAAGAAGCAGGACAACTGTTCTCATCTGTATTCTGTTGGCTGGCAAATTCTAGCCTGGGATGCACGCACACAGAACTGGCCCATGAGCAGCAGCCCATCCTTAAAAGTAGTTTTAGGTATAGAACATAGGGGCTGATTTATTTAAGAAAGCTGGTGTCTTCTCCAATAAAATGTTATGATTCCTAGTATGAACTCCCAGGAAAAGTGTTTGAATAAAATGAAGTATGTTTATTAAGGCAGAAACACATGGAAAGCCAATTGTTCCAGAGAACCTATGATCAGCAGCTCATTTATATAGAGCTCATTTACTTTTTATATATTCCTTAAAGTGTTACAAGGCTACAGCTAGTTCTATGGGGGAGAAGAAACATAATCAGACAGGCAAAAGTGCATACCCCCATATGGAAATTTGTTACCACAAAGGACAGATACTATAATATGGGGCTAAACAAGAATACATCCAAGATAAAGAGATTATGATGCTGTGATACAGTAACATAAGCTAGCCAAGTGGTTACTGATTCATGATTTTGTGACAATAGTGAACCACTATATACTCTACTCAGAGGAATCACTAGTAAGGCTAGCTCTATTCACTGGTCAGAGAAGCAACAAATTCCTCCAAAATAGTCTAGATGAAACTCACTGAAGCTTCAAATTTGTCCTTTCCACACTATACTTGACCATTTAATTTGCATATGGATGCTAGTAACAATGGACAAAGACTTACGCTAGTAGAGGTCTTTGTAAATCTGAGCGAAATGATGACTGAAGTTATTATTATCATTGATTTGTAGGGCACCACACTGCTCCGCGGTGCCGGATATCGTGGAAAACAGGACATAAATGAAATGGACAGAAAAGTATCACAAACTGATTGCTTCAGCAGTGCTCAGCCAAGGAGAGACTCCAATGGTTGGTAGCCTCTGTGTTATGATCTGCCTTGTATCTTTGTGTGCATTTTACCCTGTGTTATGATTGCCTTGTTTCCCTGTGTGCATATTACCCTGCAGTACCTGTGATCCTCCAGAGGTGCTGCTGTTTGGCCTTTTCCTACTATCAGGGGTTAACTAGCACTACTAGTTAATCATCCACACCTGTCTGTGGCCTATATATGCCTGCCTTTTCTAGAATCCTTTGCTGGTCATTGAAGTTACTAGCCTGCTCATGTGTCTCTGTTCCTGGATTACCTGCATGTTTCTGGCTACTACTGCAAACTGGTTTCAGTTAAGTTATTTGCTGCATTTCATTATTATTTACCTGTTGTTTGCCAAGATCTGGAAATCCATTGTTCCATTCAGCCTGAACTGTTTACTGTTCATTTTGCCTTCCCTGGATTATACTTTTCTGCAATAAACAGTTTAAAACGTTTATATCACGTGTCTGGCTCCATATCTGTAATTAAGGAATTGGTTTTGAACAGAACCCTAACACTGTGTTACATTATATAGCGCCAGCACGAAGACTGAGCCCATTTGTGATCACAATGTAAAATGCAGAAAACATAGTAATGCAGAGCAATTCTAGAATCCTTGAGTCTGAGTTCATTCAGTTAACTGTAACACATCAACTCTGGCAACAAACACTAGGCACTGATGCAATCTGTAGAACAGTTGAACAGGGCTACAACATAGGCCAAAATCCAAATATATTATAAATATATATATATATATATATATATATATATAATTTTATTTTTTGCAATGTCAAAAGATAAAAGCTGGGTTTTTTAGACCCGACTATACCCACTATACCCACTTTGCACTGGTTGGCCACCCAAAGGTGCCTTGCAAACAAGAGAAGTATACCCAGTACCTTCTAGGGATTCACCAATCACTCAGACAAGGCAGTTATCAAATACAATTGTAATTTTTTTTATTATACAATACACCAGAATAAAAGTACACTTTTAAACACACACCTTGTTCTGTACACCATCTAGCCCAGAGGCCTACTCTTCTCATGGATTATTGAGTCCTGGCCCAAATTTCTTCACCTCTACCAGTGTGTTAGAAATCTGATAAAAACTCCCACTGCTCCATTATGCCCATGAAGCTATCACACTGATGTGCTGAGTAAGCACTAGTCCAGCAGAAGCCCAAAAAATCCAATGCATGGCATCCCCAGCACCACAACTTCTGCCCTTTGTTCTGTTCTCTCCACTGTAAACTCCACAATCTTAGAAGACTGTAGCTGTAATAAATGTAGAGTCAGATGTAAGTACTATTCATAAGAGCAAAGATTTAGACATATCTCCCCATTGCACCTCTCTATGGTTAGAGAGGCAGAACAGGCAGGAAATGGGCAAGCAGGTGTAGTCATTACACAGTAAAGGTGTGTTAATGCTCCATATTTTCTATTTTGAAGAGGAAGTAGCTTTTAGGAGGCATATCTGTTTCAGCTCCTCCCCCCCAATGCAAGATCTATTCTGCTGGATAATAATAAAAAAAAAAACATCCCCCTCACCCCCAAATTAAAAACATAACCAGTCCTTGTGCTGCCAGCCTAGGCTTATACTGGCAAGGTTGGAGGGTGGGTGAAAAGTGTGGGCTCCCCCAAACTTGCCAAAACCAGACTAGTGCTGCCAGACTAGGCTGGTCCTGGCAAAATCAGGTGGGGGTAGTGAGTTGCCCCTAAAATCACCAGTACCAGCACTAGGCTTAAAAAAGTAGAGGAATCCTCTACTTTTTTAATGCTATAATACAATATTTATATATAATCACACAGCTCTGCATACCCTGCAGGCTCACCAGAAATGGAGTCTTTGGTGTATTAATCAAAACACTATATAAGATTGCTTGTGGCCAGTATCTGAGGCTAGAGACAGTGCTATTTTTCAATTAAATATTACAAATATCCATTATAAGCCCTACCAATCGTGTCTCAGGGATGCCAGCCAATGAGGTCATGCCGGGAGACGTGCGAGGGAGGAGCTGCTGCGACCGCGCATGCGCAGCAGCTCCATTTCGCCAATGGGGAATTGAACAGCAGCCGCGGCACTGTCAAAGAAGCGTCCTCGGTGGTGCTGTAGAGGGAAAATGTTTTGCATGTTTAAATACATGCTTTTGGGCACGTTCGATCGTGGAGGGGAGGGGTTTCTGAAGAACCAGAAACCCCCCCTGCGTGTGCCCCTGAGCTGTTGATGATTTACATACTGTGCTGTGTTGTTACTAAGAGGTCACTTTGGATCAAAGGTAGAGAGAGAAATGTATTTATTTAAATATTTATACTATTTCCCAAGTCAGGCGCAATAGTCACGGAATTAAAATTTAAGATTGTTCCTGTTTTGGAACACATATTTAATAGCAACACTAAACTATTACAATGTCATCTACAGCTTCTCTATTTATATAATTGACCTAATCCAAGGATACTTCTGCAATTATGCAATAATTGTGCTGAAAGCTTCCAGCTTTCCTCCTCTTTCATAACATCTTCTCAGTGACACATAAAGGATTTCTGCAGAACTGCATGGTATCTTTGGTATTAGCCACTGTCATCTATCATCAGACTCCTTCTTAGATCTCTGGACTTTTAACTACTTTTGTAAAACTTCTCTTTAGAGAGACATTTCCCTTTTAAAAGACATTCAATTTTAACTAGGGCTAGAACTTACCAGTTGGCTCATCATTGCTTCAAATTTAATTTAAATCCCCTAATTATTAAAACTGTTTCATGTGTGACATGTTCCAGTAATCATCATGATGATATTATATGTAATAATGGTCCTGTGTAAATGTGGGCTCAACGTCAAAATGCAATGCCACTTTATCAGTGTTCAAGACCAGTGTTGGCATGTATAACATTTTGGCAATAACCTAGAGGAACTTTCCCAATGGATACTCTCCTATTTCTGTTAATGCATCCTGGTTTATGATGCCCATCACTATTCCTGCTTATTAGTGATCTTGAACGTTTCCCATCAATACTGGAGTGGTGAGCCATTGTCTGATCAGGAAGGTCAGCTTCCCAATTCTCCAGTCTTTCTACGTGATATATTTAGACACAGCAAAGACCGATCTAAGGAGTATTGTCAAAGCTGTAGACTAGAGGACCTAGTGATATTATACCTCCTATCTATGGACCTCCCTCCCCGAAATTCGAGGACCTCAGAGATGTTTAATTTTAGTCCAATGTTATGTTGTCCCTGAGGCACATGAGAGCCCACCCAGCACTCGGTTTGGTTTAAGACCTTACCCACTCGGGAGTGATAATCCTCCAGAGGATGCCCAAAGAAATCCAAATTACTGTTCGACTGGCACTTCTCTTCAACTAGGGAGTCACAGTATTTACAGATACAATATTCCTCAGACAATAGCCCCTCACACTGTCTCCGAGTGTGAGGGGCTAGAGCTAGAAGATCTTTTCATAACCCCTGAACCGAGTTTGACAATGGGCTGCACTGATGGTTCTATCAACCTTCTCTCCATCTCCACTTCATCGATATCACTACCAGATCCTTTCTCTGTCATCCGTCCTCCTTTACAAAAATAAAAAGAATAAAAATAAGAAAAATGCTGGAGCAAGAAAAAAGTCAAAACCGCCACTCCATTGCTGGAATAATAGTCTGGGCAGCATCTTTGACTCAGGTGTCTTAGCAGCAGTCTTTAGGTCTCCCGGGATAGGTTTGCAAGTGACAAATCTGTGTTGTCAATCTCGACTTTGTCTTGTACCTTTGTCGGGTTGTTGACTTTCCTGCAGTGAGTAGAATGAACCCAAGTGTCTATTTTTGCTACCTTCAGAGATGTGGTACTGGTCGTCAACGCTTGGTACAGGCCTTCCCACCGGTCTGTTAAACAACCCAAGCGTAAGAAATTGCCGATCATAACATATTCCCCAGGTTCAACATCATGACAGTTTGTTTCTGACATGCCAGGTGAAATTCCTGAACAATTTTATTAGCAGTAAAAACAGCAATATTAGTGGCAGCTGGAAATGCCTCTACCCAATTAGAAAACACATCAGTACAAACTAATACATATTTGAAAGGTGGCAATTGGATATAGTCAATTTGTATTACCTGAAAATGTCCGTCTGTAGGAGGGATCTGGGATGGCTCAGTTGGTATTGTCTTCCCGACATTTTTCCTCAAACAAGTAAGACAAGACAATGCCTTCTTACTGGCTTGAGAAGAAAAGCCTGGTGCACACCAATATGCTCTAAACAGCTTACACATACCTTCTTTACCCAGATGAGTCAGACCTGGATTTAAAGTATTGCACTGTTTGATGGTGATGTTTGTAGGTGCCATCAGAGCTAGTTCCCACTTTGTTAACCTAGCTGAAGAGACATGTCTGGTTTGACCTGAATTTAACAGAGCAGATACCGCATGAGGTGTTGTTACGAGCCGCGGCGGTGCTCACAGCCGCCACAAGTCACTTCCTGTGCTCCCGAGCGTCTCGGGTGTCAACCTGACGACCAGGATGTCATTTCTGGGCATGGCAGACCATTGCCTTCGGACGCTAATTTCCTCAGTGCCGCATCCCGTCAATGTAAGGAAGCCGGGCGCATGCGCAGCACCCTCACCAGCCTGCGGGCTAATTAAATCATTTATTAGGTATTAAACAGGGACTGTGGATACTTCCAGAGCTAGGCTCTGATTGGCTGTATTTTGGATTTAAGACAGGGAGGTCTTAGCCTCCTTGCCAGGTATAGCGTCCAGTTTCCCTGTCAGCTAACCTGCTCATGTGCTGTGTGTGGTGAAAGCCTTTTGGATTGATTACTGTGTATGACCCTTGCCTGTAGCTTGGACCTTGCCTGCTTGCCTGTGACCCTGACCCTTTTGCCTGTACCTTGGACCCCGCTGTCTTGCCTGTGACCCTGATCTTTGGCGTGTTATCGGACCATTCTGCTTGCTAGTGACCTCTGACCTTGGCTTTCTTCTGACCATCCACTGCCATCTACTCTGTCTCCTGGCCTGCCGCTACGGTTCTGCATTACAAACTTGCACAACGTCTGGAGTTAAGTCCTGGGGGCATCTGAGTACCGGTGAACGTATAAAGCTCTATGGGAAAGGCGGCTGCTAAATGTGAAGACCTCCGTCAACTAATTCTGTAAGTTTGTGAACAGACCGTCAGCCTAACCTTATAACCGGCCAGTGAATTCTATAGAGGAGTGTACATGGAAAGTAACGGGACAAACCCCTCTCCAGCCCAAGTCTTAGCAGGGCAAATCCAAACCCTGTCCCAGATGGTCCAGGCACTTACGCACTGGCTATCTGCTCAAGAGGAAGCTTCTAGGACTTCGCAAGCCCAACAGGGTTCCTTGGCACCTGTTCTGGAACCTAAGTTGAACCTGTCAGACCGCTTTTCCGGGGAAAAATCATTGTTCCGCAATTTCAAGGAAAGCTGTAATTTTTACTTCCGGCTAAAACCCCGTTCCTCTGGTCAGAGCAGCAAAGGGTCGGTATTATTATATCCCTTCTCCAAGATGACCCCCCAGTCCTGGGCATTTAGTCTACCTCCTGCAAGCCCTTCGCTACTCTCCGTTAATGCATTATTTAATGCTTAAGGCCTACTGTACGATGATCCAGATCGGGTGGCTTCAGCCGAGGCTCACCTTAGGGCCCTGAAACAGGGTCGGCGCTCTGTTGAAGAATTCTGTACCGAGTTCAGGCGTTGGTCTACCAACAGCGAATGGAACAATCCTGCGTTAAGCAGTCAACTTTGCTTAGGTCTGTTAGAACAGATCAAGGACGCATTGGTACAGTATCCCTCACCAACATCATTAGAAGACCTTATGCAACTCGCCATCAAAATCGATAGGCGGATCAAGGAGAAGAAGGCGGAGAAAGAGACACCATCTGGTCTACCATCTGTATTTGCTTCTGCACCATTGGATCCAGAAGAACCTATGCAATTAGGAGCTTACCGCCTCTCAGCAGAGGAAAAGGCCAGAAGACGGACTCAAGGCCTGTGTCTTTACTGTGGCACCAAAGGACATTTTTCTCGTTCCTGCCCTGCCAGGCCGGGAAAAGATTTCACCTAGGAGATAAAGAGGAGGTTCACCTAGGTCTTCAGATTATCAAGACAGTTATTACTGTATGTGGTCTAGATGGGGGATCACTTCCAGGAGGCAAGGTTCTGTATGAAACTCCACCATTACACCTAACAGTGGGAACCCTAGATTCAGAATCCTTGAACTTCTACTTGATTAACTGCCCGTCCGTACCGGTGATATTGGGTCGTCCCTGGCTGCAGCTTCATAACCCTGTAATTGATTGGGCCATTTGTAATTAAAATAAGATATTGGCTTCAATGCAGAAATATAGTTTGTGTCATATGTGTTGCAAAATCTCATGCCTGTTTAAAACCATAGTGTTTCATTAAGTACACCATTTCTGTTGTAATTGTCTTATAACTGTTTTCCCCGGTACTCTGCTGGGAGGCATTTTTCTTTCTAAACTGCTGGAATGCCCAAAGTCCAGGTACAGTAGCACATTGTACAGAATATGCATTTTTCTCACATTGTAGGACTATTAAAACAGAATTTGCTTGTTCATCATGTTTTACCTTTCAGTTCACCTTACTATTTCATAAACCCAGCGGGGGGCTTTGTATTAGCAGGTGGATTGGAAGAGCATCATTTCTCATTAAGCTCTATATACCATGCATGAAAATAATTACTTTACTTAAGGTATCATTGTTTGCATCATTTTCCCAGACCCAATTCCTCTGTTAATAATGAAAAATAAGGGGTGCCCAATTGGGTAGTATGTAGAACAAAATAACGCAATATAAAAAGTGTGTAAGTGGCCTCATACCAAATAGTGATCATTTTAAAGAATTTATCTAGATTTGTATAAGTCTTTAAAGACCCGTTTCCAGATTCTCTCTACTGCAGTAAATTCTTATTCTTAATTTAACATTGTATTGGGAAAGGAAGATGGTACTTATATCATGCAGGAATGGGCTATACAATATAGAGAACAATTTGAAGTCTATTTCTACATAGAGTCCTGTCTGATGATCAATATATAATGCAGAGGCCATGATGGTAGGAAATATTAAATATATATCATACTTAAAAGTAGCAACATGCCAATAAGTTTTACCATTTCTGTACTAATGGGCACAGAGGTACAAGATGTAATTGTTCAATGTCCAAATTGCTTCTCAGCAAATTCAGATCTCTTCTAATATTAACAGGAACTTCATGAAAGCCCTGTCAAGCTGACAGCAAATGGTTATTATTATGAAACTTTTGTTGCTTTAAGCATCTTAATGTTTTAGATATATTTCATATATATTTGTCAGACAACATTTATGCCTTATGTAAGCAGTTGTATCTGAGTGCAACATATTTGTGTGCAGACAGCTACATTTCTGCATGTTGTTAGCCCTTTCATCCATCAATCACTATTCCTATTACAACAAACATTTAATGGAGATAAAAATCCAGTTCAATAAATTTAGAGAAATTCCATTTACGTGTAAAGACGTCCTTTATGCGGAAAAGTTGTTTTTGAATAAAATAATTAATTGTGATTTTGGCTTGGATTGTCTCATGTTGCTTATAAAACAGTTTATTAAGTTATATCCTAAAGTTATTCAGAAAGTCTAGCCCAGTCTGCTTTCCATCCGTACATTGTGAAAGACGAAAAAATGCTTATGGCAACTAATGAAGCTGCTAATGTGGAAAATACATTTTTTTTCTCCAGATTTTGTGAGCTGGATATTGTACATATCTTCAGGGAAACTGGAGTCACAATTTGCTACATAAATTATTATTTGTAAGGATATGTTTTCACAGAATATAAAAAGAAAACCTTGTTCTAGTTGTACTTTACTGGGGCATAGCTTACAGATTCTTTACAATATATTCCGATTCACTGAAACTTGACAACTATTATGCACCTCATTATTTTTTACATGGGAAATACACTGATCTTTTTGACAGTAAATGAAAGCTGGCTTGGCAGACCACGCATAAAGCGCTTTCCTTTGTTGATCTTATGCAACCAAAAATATAGAAGTCAAATGCCCACCTTACAGTATTGTCAACTCACAATTTAAAGAAAACTTATATGGAGCTCATTACGGTGTGCCAAACTCACATCAGCAATATAGGGGTAAATGTATGAAGCTCTGGGTTCTTCAACACCCACGAGTTCGGCGTCTTCAGTGCTTAAATTTAAAGCGGCGCTGCCTTGTAAAGGGAAGTTTCCCTTTACAAGGCAGCGCCGCTTTAAATTTAAGCGCTGAAGACGCCGAAATCACGGGTGTTGAAGAACCCGGAGCTTCATACATTTACCCCATAGTGTTTCAAAAATAAAAAGCAAAAGACAGCACACAATTAGTTTTCAATTCATAGAATTGCAACGTTTTAACGTTTATATGCAGGTAGAGAAATGGATAGATAAACAATTCATGGTGCTTATTCTCTCCTCAGTGCACGCTCCATGACAAAACAGACCACGGATGCAAAATCTTATTATTTCAACCATATTATTTATTTATTTCTCTTATAAGGGGAAACAATTATTTATTTATCATTATAAAGGGGGCATTCTTAATAATGTATTTGTATAAAGGGTCCACTAGTATTTATTTAATTTATTAGGGGGCCAACACTCATAATGCGCACTTGTGGGACAAGTGTTCATATGCACGGCCACCCATGTGCATGTTGACGCTTGTAGTTCTACAAGTGCCAGTGTGCAAGAACAGTTATTGGCTGTGAGTACCAGGGACAAAAAGTCAAAATCTAGTGCAATTACTTGAGGCACTACAAGATCCAACATGCACTTGACTGTTCTTATGTGCTGGCACTTGTAGAACCACTTCACTGGTCACAGTATTCAGCCAATGATTACACTAAGTCCCTCTATAAGAAGAAGGATAAAAAAATAATGTATCTGTTGAAGAAAAAGGTCATGGGGGAGTAATCCCAACAATAATAATGACTATGAATATAGAAAGATAATGGGAGGAGTAATCCCAACAATAGTAATGACTATCAATAGAAAGATAATGGTAGAAGTATTCCCAACAATGGTAAAGGCCAGAAATATTTGTAGAAGTTAAGGAGAGGAGTGGTCCTGGCAGTATTATGCATTTCAAGGCTAAACCTCTACCTCTTGTGGGCTGCTATACTGGTGCAAAGCCCTTTTTATGGGCTTTTGTTAATTCTGTAGAAATGGTGAGCACTTAAAGTAGGGATGAATTGCCTTGATGGGCTCCAAGTGGTCCTTCTCACTGAGCCACTAAGTAGAAGTAGTTTAGTAAATGCAGGCACCCGGAACAAATAAATTAGGAATGACAACAGACAACTAGAATGATTACGGACTCCGTCTGGGCACCTGGACAGAATCTGAACACCCTCTGAACACCTGGGCTTGATCTGCTTTTCCTCAGGACACCTGGACTGTATCTGGACTCCATCTGAGCACCTGTATTGGATTTAGACTCCCTCTGGACATCTGGACCTGGATCTATACACCTTCTGGATACCTTGCAACTAGCTCTCTGACCCTGAAAGCTTACAGTCTGACACTGGCAGATCTCTCTCTAGAGTTGACAGCTTTTACACTTAAACTGGCAGTTCCTTTGTGATTCTGGCAGCTCTCTTTAGAAATATGGTTTCTCTCCCTGTTAGACTGCCAGCTTTCTCTGTTAGACTAGCAGATCTTTACATTGTGCTGACAGCCCTCAGCCTGTCTATAAAGGAATTGCACTCTCTGGCTAAGCCCTTAATTGTATCTTCGCCAGTGCTTCTCTCCATCTGATGTCAGACACCTCATTAGTGGCGGATTCTGTCTTTCTCTCAGGATTGTTTTGTTTCAAGTACCCAAGGAAGCACTAGACTTTTTCTGATTACAAGCTTTTCTACGATTTTTCACCAGACTCCGTTGACCTTTTTTATTCTCTACTGTTTCCTGATAGTTTCACTCTGCTTGCCAGTTCTAAATTCCAGTGACATGCTGGTTAACTTTATAGATCATCGCAGCTCCTACTACCACCAATCCAGGTTCTTCTCATACGCATGCGCACCATTCATTCAGACTGTGGACGGAGTCCGATTGAGGAGAGTTCAAAGCCAGCATATTGGAAAGCTTCACTTATCACATACTACCGTGTCATCTGATATCGGGACCTGGGTGAACTCGCCGGTGGTTATTTAAGAGCTGACGTCTGTCTCTTCCAAAGTGGCTTCAGCTGTTTATTGTTTGGAATAATAAATCGGTAGTTTGAAGTGTTTATGTGCTCAGGACTACTGGTGGTATTATCAAACTATTACCTCTTGCAATCCAAGTTCACAGTTGTTTATTGGATGTTTTAACTGGCATCTTCTGATACAGAAAAGTATAAATTCAATCTGTGGAGTTTGCTATTAATGTTGTCATGATATAGTTTTTTTCAAGTATATATCGAATTAATCGGACAGAATAACCAGAATCACTTGTCTGTCATCTAATGAAACAAGGACCATATTGCTTACTCCTTTTATAGATTTTTAACTATTGTGGGCCCACATATATTCAAATTAAGGTTATTGGAGTTTCTTTATTTTCCATAACTTTGCTTCAATTTTTTACTCATTAGGGTATATGTTAGATACATTGTCCAAGGGTTTCTTTTTAATTTTTAATTTTATTTTAATTTGTTTATTTGTTAATCTTGAATAAAAATAATTTTTATTATTTGTGGATCCCGAGTTACCATATTTGATTGTGTGTGCTCGGGACTATTTGATTGTTATATTATTTATTTAGTGCTGCATTTGTGTGTTTTTTACTGTTGGACACCTAAGAAGTCTCAAAAAAGTCCTATTTATGTAAAATTGCTGGAAGTGAACCCTCTGCACCAGTTTATCTTCCTTAATTAATACCATCCCACAAAATGAAATCTTGTTATTACATCTAGGCACAGTTATGTGTCTAGTTTATACTCTGTAAACATCTAATAGCTGGTGTAAACTTTTGCACAGATCTTGGCCTGCAAATCAATGCACATCTTTATAAAAATAGCTCCATTTGGGAAAAAATAAGCTTGCAATGTGTCAAAAGAGCATTTAAGGTGTGGTTTTGCACTTTGTGTCAGTGGCAGTCATTACGAACCTCAAAAACAGCACTGCAAGCTAAACCTATTCATGATTAATTTTCAAATAAAGGAAAGAATTTCTGAAATATTTTATGTGTTTATTATTAGATTGCATGGTATTCAATATTTTTCAAGGTATTCAACTAATGTCAAGAATGTAGATGCACTAAGGAAACAAAGTTTGTTTTAGTTAAGCAAATTAGCCTGATATAGTATATAAAACAAAGCCATCTTTCATTTGTATATTTGATTTTAAATGATTAGATTTAATTGATACTTTTTTTGTTTTAAGCATCAATGTTTTTTTTTCACTGTTCTTTTATTCCATAGCAATTTTAATGCAGGAAATAATGTATATTCACATATCTGGACTTCCATGACATTATTTTAATAAAATAATGTTTAGACTAGATCTCCTGCCTGATGGTTGGGCATCAGAAATGTTTCTCTGACTTTTGTGAATAAGAGAGATCATGCCATATGCAATATATTGCATTTAACTAATGGTGTTGTACAAAAGCATATTAATTTTTCATTTAAGTTTTATTAATTTATGTTATTTATAGTGTTACATGAAATAAAAGTTGTTGATTTGTTTTATTGATGTTTTTACTATACTCATAAAATATATATATATATATAAGTTTAGGTTTATGGAAAGCATTAGATTCCAGCTGAGCAATGGTCATTGATAAGGTTATCTAGTTACATCTTGACATATATGTCCTGTTGCATATGCTGTTTTGTATCCAGAGAATACTGTATCGGAGGAGAGAGCCACAAAACTTCTACCTTGTCTAGCCTTCCTAGCCTTCATTTGGACATGGTCCCTCTCAGCTTGTTAGGCATTTTTTGCTGTACTATGGGGGGTATTCAATTGTTCCTCCGGGCGCCGCCGGAACGAGCGCGTTAAAACTATTACCGTTTATACGGTAATTACTAGCTGAATTGCTGCGAGATGAAATTCAGCAAGTAAACTACCGTATTAACGGTTTTTACGCGCAAGTTTACCGTATAAACGGTAATAGTTTTAATGCGCTCGTTCCGGCGGCGCCTGGAGGAACAATTGAATACCCCCCTATAACTCTTATCTGTGGTCTTGTTACTGGTTATGGAAGTGTTCTAACTAATTTATGTGCTTTTTCTCTTCTATTTTTTTCTTTTGTTTAACATGAGAACGGATAAAAGGAGGTATGTTGGAGCTGGAGTTTATAGTTTACGCCACTGGGTGGGGTTTAGAATTTACACAGCTGGCAGCTTCAGCAAATTGTTAGTCTCCAGTGGCTGCTTTAATACTAATGACTGATAATGCTCCATGTACTTCCCAACCAACAGCTACAGTTGCTATTCCACTACCTTATGCATCAGTTGTTCTCCACAACTCTTAGATTGTATGCTTATATGGTCAGAGCCATCTTTGCCTTCTGTTTCTTGTAACTATATGTAATGTAATTGAATCATGACCTCCTAGATGTACAGTAGTTTGTCTGTGCTTTCTAAATAATTAATAATAATAATAATAATAATAATAATAATAATTGAAATAGGGCTATCCCTATCCCATCCATCAGATTTGGTGTTGCATTGGGCAAGGTTAGAATAGTGCTGTTAACTATAGTGTATAAACCCCTTGTAAACATACTTTAACTAGCAACTGTTTAACTGCAAGTGCTCTAGTTTAGTTGGACTTCTACTATTGTGAGTTATGAGACTAATCTAATGGAAGAGAAAGCAATAGATGTGGAGGTCTAGAAAACAGAAGTCCTCATTTAAGAAACGCATTAGATGCACTGCCCAGAATGCCCTGACAGAGCACACATCAAAGCACCTACTCTCCGATCTTGGGAAATGCCGTCACAAACTAGAAGTGCACCTTGGTGCGCAAAGAGATGTAAACACCTTTGTGGTGTATACTGCAAGAGTTTAAAAGCCTCCTACTCCTTTACAACCTTCCAATTCAATTAATTATTTAGATTGTATCCTAAAATACTGCTTGATTGAGCCATATTTATGCTCAAATAACTAATGAGATGGAAATGACATTGGGATTATTTACTAGAGAGTGTTGTGAGGAAACGGCCAGTCTAAGAGTGAGAGCTACCAATTCCAAAGGAGAGTCTGCTAATGTTTGAGAGTAAGCTGCCAGTGTCAAAGAGCAAACTGTTAGTGCCACAAATGTTCGGTCCAGGTGTCCAGAGGGAGTCCATATCTGGCATAGGTGTTGAGTGAGCGTTCAGACCTGTTCAAGGTGTCCAGAGGGAGTCCAGATCCATTACAGTTGTCTACAGGTTGTCCTGATTTATTCCAAAAACCATTTTTTTTACTACTTCTACTTTGTGGCCTAGTGAGGGCAGCCTTTGAGGATCCATCATGGCCTTTGATCCTTACCTCAAGTGCCACCAGGTCTCCAGAATTGGTCAGTGTTTGTGGCAGGTGTGAGGCCTGCTGAGCTAGAGAGATCTGGTCATGAGCTGCTTAACACTGCTTCCCCTCATATTCTACACATATTTATGGCCATTACCATTGTTGAGAACACTCCTTTCATAATTTCTTGTATTTAAAGTCATTATACTTGTTGGGACTATTCCCCTCCTCATCTTCGTCGAGAGAGATATATTATCTTCATCACACTTATTATAGAAGGACTCATGGTCTGTGTATTACAATTACTATAGTGATATTTAGCACTATGTACTACTATCTCATCTGTACTACCTCTCCTCAGAGTACTGGTTCATACCAATTGTTTAAATCCCTAAGTCACAGTGGTTATCTAATTCATGTTGTTTTCCTGACATGCAATTACACGAGTCACTGTAGGAAATTCCCTCGGAGCAAGAGACTGGAAAATGGAAAAGTACTATTAATGTGATACGTTTATAACAAATGTCTTGAACTGATAAAAAGTACCATTTGGTGCCGACCTATTAGTGGTGAAAATGAAGTATTTCAATCCTCAGAGGTGTTTTCTAATAAATGTTCATGATTGCATTGTAGTGTAACCATATAAAGATAATAATAAAACAATGTATAGTGTTGGCATTTATATAGTGCAAGCAATAAAATGCTGGATCATCCTATTCTATCTTGTTGTGAGACATGGTACATGAAAATTCTATTTCTATTTACTGACATGAGCAATTCTAGATGCAGGACTGTTATCAGAAATATCGGGGCCCACACAAAACAAACAGTTCTAAACTGTGGTGGTTTGTTTGTTATTTTGGAGAGAGAAGCCTTGGATTTACAAGCTTGAGGCATGATACACCACAGATCGCAATCACAAAATAGGATATTCATGCTTTATTACATTATTTTTATGACCTATGCTTGTTATTCAGATTGCGTTAATTGTATTCATTTGTAATATAATTTTTTGATTACCATGAATGGAGCACTACACAAATACACAAAATAAGAGACTTTCTGAGACAACCTTACAGCCTGAATTACATTTTTTTTGAATACCAGAGATTGAAAAGTATTAATAAGGAACACAGTTATACTGTGGACATTTCGTGTGATTGATGTAGGTATTATTGTTGTCTACTGAGGAGGGAATATGTATCATTGAAGAACACATTAGAAACTACATATATTCCAATTTTGAGCGCTATGAATATACCAAATATAATAAATTATATGGAAATGGGGATGTTTCCACCCTTCAGCTGCTCTTTGGGATTATTATGCACATAATAGATTATTTGCGTTGTCCTCTATACTGGTTTATTCATTTGTATTACCATTTTTCATCTTATTGGGAATGATATTTGCTTGTGGCAATTAATTATGTTTTTGATTTATATAACCTCTACTTATTATGCAGGTTATTCCTTTGTGCTGCTGGTTTACAGTTTGCATTACATTATGTAAGTTTTTGACATATTTGTTTATGACAAAGATACCATTTGATTTGAATTACCTGTGCTGATATAATGCGAATTATTTGAATATTATTGGAACATTGGTGGTTAAGATAAGCCATAATAATCTTTTATGCAATTTGATTTTAAACATTTCAGCTCATTCTAGTCAAAAGACCTCAGTACATTCTCAATTGTGTTATCTCTTATGAAAAATATATTCAACAAATGGGCTCTGACCTAATGATCTTAACAAGCTGACTGTTATGACTACCATTGCAACATAAACTCATAGAACAGGTTGAAGAGGTCTTCACCTTTAGCAGTCGCCTTTCCCATAGAGACTGGTTGTGCTCACAGGTACTCAGATGCCCCCAGGTCTTATACTAAGAGTAGTATGGCTTTATGTTAACACGGCAGCGCACAGGTATAGGAGGTTGCACACGGAATAGCAGCAGGCCAGAGATAAGCAGACTGGACAGGGCACCAGAGGGAATGTCGGGTACAGGCAGGAAGGTCAAGGTCACAGGCACAGGTTCAGGTTCCAGGGGCAGGCGATAAGTCAGGGTCACTAGTGGAGGTTCAGAATCTGGGTACAGGCAATAGGTCAGGGTCAGAAGCACAAGTTCAGAATCCAGGAACAGGCAAAGGTCATACACGGGTAATCAATCGCAGGTTAAACACCACAGATAGGAACAGAAGCAGGCAGCAGAACTGAACGCTATAACCGGCAGTGAGGCTCAGTCCTCACTGCCTTAAATAGTACAAAGAGCCAATCAGAACAGAGCCCTACAACAATCCTCAGGAGTAGCTTAATTGATTAGATCACCAGTGGCCAATGAGGGTAAGGTACACAGCCAGTGCAAATCAAGCCAGGTGGCTGTATAATAAATTACTGGCATACAGCCAGTAACACAGGAAGAGTTCCCCTAGATTAGCCACTATTGGCTAAGATGAGCCAGCCCTGTGCGCACGCGCCTGAGTATCTGATAGCGGGCGCTGCGGCAGGTAATGCAGGCGTCCCTAGGCAACCGGAACGTCAGGAGCGGAAGTGACGTCCTGGTCATCATAGCGACGGCCGGAACGCCATAGGACAGAGGCGGAGAGTCGCGGCGGCCGCCGAGGCTAACAGTAGCCCCCCCCCCTTGAGGAGGGATCAAGGAACCCCGACATCCAGGCTTCGTGAGAAACTTCTTGAAAAATTCTTTAATGAGTCTTTCAGCGTGGAGTCGCCTCTGTGGTATCTAACAATGCTCTTCTGGGCCGTAACCCTTCCAATGGACTAAGAACTGGACCTGACCTTGAACTTTCCTTGAGTCCAGAATTTTTTCAACGATGAACTCACGGTCTCCATTTACATGCAGAGGCCGAGGTCTTTTAGAGGAAGATTGAGTAAATTTGCTAGGGGCAACAGCTTTTTTCAAAAGAGAGCAATGGAAAGTACAGGGAATTTTTAAAGAAGGTGGTAGTTTGAGTCGGAATGCCACTGGATTCACTTTTCTTTCAATCAAAAATGGTCCAATGAATCGGGGACCAAGTTTCTTGCAAGGTTGCCTCAGTTTGATGTTTTGCGTGGACAACCATACACGATCTCCAGCTTCCAATACACATGGACCACGATGTCGATCAATGGAGGCTTTAGACCTGAGAGAGGCTAGACAAAGTGCGGAATGTACTTTCTTCCAAACGGACTTCAATCGAGATACAGCAGTAGGTGTCTTAGAACCTCCAATGGTAACGGCAGAAGAGAGAGAGTTCGCTTTCGGGTGGAAACCAAGATTGCAGAAGAACGGGGAGGTACGTGTTGCAGAATGGCAAGAATTGTTATAGGCAAATTCTGCCCAAGATAAGAGAGAGGACCAGTTGTCATGGAACTTGGAAACGGTATTTGTTCCAGGGATTGATTGGTTCTTTCCGTCTGACCATTTGACTGAGGGTGGTAGGCTGAGGACAAACTAACTTTGATTCCGAGGGAATTGCAGAAAGACTTCCAAAACTGTGCAATGAATTGGGACCCTCGGTCCAAGAGGATGTGTTCTGGAAGGCCATGGAGACGGAAGATATGGGTAATAAATAAGGTGGCCAAACATCCGGCAATTTGAGTAAAGGTATAAAGTGTGCCATCTTGCTGAATCGATCAACAACTACCCAAATGGTGTTATGACCCAAGGACAAAGTGAGGTCGACAATAAAGTCCATGGAAATATGGGTCCAAGGCCTGTTTGGAATTGGCAAGGGTAGAAGTTGACCTGGAGGACGGATTCTGGAAGACTTGTTCCTGGCACATTCTGGGCAGGCGCGGACATAGTTTTCCGCATCAGAAGACAAGGTGGGCCACCAAAGCCAGCTGGAAAGCATTTCTATGGTCCTCTGGATACCAGGATGACCTGCTGAGCGGATGTCGTGGCATTCGATGAGGCCCGACTTTCTCAGCTGACCTGGGACAAACAATTTATCAGCGGGTGTTTGAGCTGGAGCAATTTTCTGAAAGTGGCGGAGTGTGGCCCCAAGATCCTGAGTTAGACCGACATGAATGGAGGTTGAGGAAATTATAGGTTGCCTGTCAGGAGGCTGAGGATGGGATGCCATAAAACTCAGAGACAGAGAATCAGCCTTGGTATTCTTTGATCCTGGACGGTGAGTGATGAGGAAGTTGAACCGGGTGAAAAACAAAGCCCAGCGGGCCTGTCGAGGATTTAGAGTTTTGGCGGTCTGAATATACTGAAGGTTTTTGTGGTCAGTGAAGATGGTAATAATGTGAGATGCTCCTTCTAACTAATTCTGCCATTCTTCGAGGGCCCACATGATAGCCAATAACTCTCTATTCCTAACATCGTAATTAATTTCGGCAGATGAGAATTTCTGGACAGATATGCACATGGGTGCAATTTTTTGCTTTGAGGATCTCTTTGAGAGAGAATGGCGCCTCCTCCTACATCTGAGGCGCCTACTTCTACAATGAACGGGAGCTCAGGATCTGGGTGCCTGAGAACGGGTGCAGATGTGAAGGCAACTTTAAGGGCAGAAAAGCTTGCCAACGCCTCCGAAGACCAATTAGCTGGGTCTGCGCCCTTCCAGGTGAGCGCAGTAATAGGAGCCACCAAGGAAGAAAAGGAGCGTATAAACCTTCGGTAATAGTTGGCGAAGCCAAGGAACCTCTGGATCGCCTTGAGGTTAGTAGGAAGAACCCAGTCTTGGATTGCTTGGACTTTACTGGGGTCCATGGAGAAGCCAGATGAAGAAATGATGTAGCCTAAGGACTTCGAACTCGCACTTCTCCAATTTTGCGTAGAGGTGGTGTTGACGTAACTTCTCCAGAACTTCCCGAACCTGTTGGCGGTGCTGAGACAAGGACTGAGAATAAATTAAAATGTCATCTAGATAAACCACCACGGTCTTACCCAGGAATTCTCGCAAGATGTCATTGATTAAATCTTGGAAGACTGCCGGGGCATTACACAATCCGAATGGCATCACCAAATATTCATATTGCCCAGAGAGGGTATTAAAGGCGGTCTTCCATTCATCTCCATGTCTGATGCGGATGACATTATAAGCACCCCGTAAGTCAATCTTAGAGAAGATGGTGGCAGACTTGAGCTGATCAAACAGAACAGAAAACAAGGGCAGCGGGTAAGTGTTTTGACTGTGATTTTGTTCAGGCCATGGTAGTCGAGGCAGGGTCTCAGACTGCCATCTTTTTTGGCCACGAAGAAACAGCCAGCACCTACTGGGGATTTAGAGGGACGGATAAATCCTTTCCTTAGATTCTCCTCTATGTACTGTTCCATAGCTTGAGCTTCCGGGGCAGACAATGAATACAGACGTAATTTAGATCCTAGCACAAGATCAATAGCACAGTCATAGTCCCGATGAGGCGGGAGAGAGTCAGCCTTCTGTTTACAGAAGACGTCACTGAAGTCCTGGTAAGGTGTAGGCAACAATTCTGGACTAGGCTGCAGGGTTCTGAGAGGCAGGGTCAAACAGGAAGTAGAGCAGTCTGGACTCCAACGGATGATCTCTCCTCTTTTCCAATCAATAAGAGGATTATGACTTTGCAGCCATGGATCCCCCAGAATCAATGGAGCAGAGGGACAGGTGATCAGGAAGAATGTCAGTTCTTCAGTATGAAGAGCGCCTACGGATAGGCAGAGCAATGAAGTCTTAGCGAGTATTCGGCCCCCAACCAGGGGCTTACCATCCAAGCCGCAGGCGGTAATGCTCGAATCCAATTTGACTTCAGGAATTCCAAGAGTTTGAGCCAAGAGAATGTCCAGAAAGTTACCTGCTGCACCTCTATCGAGGAAAGCTGACAACTCAGTGGAACGATCTCTGAAGGCTAAGCGTGCAGGGACTAACAGAGAATTTTCCGAATAAGTTATTTGAAGACCTAAACGCACCTCTTCTCCAGCACTTGAGTCTAGGCGTTTTCCCACCTTGTTAGGACAGGAACGAATTATGTGGCCCGCTTGGCCACAATACAAATAGAGACCTAGAGAGCATCGTCTGGAACGTTCTTCTGGAGGCAGACGGTGAGCGCCCAACTGCATGGGTTCCGGAGAATCTGGAAGAGTAGGACCAGACTTGGGTGGCAAGCAAGGGGGTATAAAGGATTGCCGTTCAGTTTTTCTCTCTCTGATTCGACGGTCAATCTTAATGACAAGCTGCATCAAATCTTCAAGTGAGGCTGGTATAGGATACTGATTTAGGGAATACTTAATTTGCTCGGTAAGGTCCAAGCGGAGTTGACTCTGCAGTGCCGGATCATTCCAGGCACTATCAGTTGACCATTGGCGGAATTCCGCACAATATTCCTCAGCAGAACGACGTCCTTGCCTTAATGCCCGGAGATGAGACTCAGCTGAGGCCACTCTGTCTGGGTCGTCATATAGTAACCCCAAGGCCTGGAAGAAGGCATCCACGGTTTGTAAGGCTGGACTTGTTGGTGGAAGGGAGAAGGCCCAAGACTGAGGATCTCCCTGGAGTAGGGAGATAACAATCCCTACTTGTTGCTGTTCGGAACCAGAGGAGCCAGATCTTCAAATGGAGACGATTTGGATCCGCTTTCATCCATTCAAATTTTTTTCTCCGGAATTTCTGTTTTGGCCGGTTATAATGTTATGACTACCAGTGCAACATAAACTCATAGAACAGGTTGAAGAGGTCTTCACCTTTAGCAGCCGCTAGTAATAAATTACTGGCATACAGCCAGTAACACAGGAAGAGTTCCCCTAGATTAGCCACTATTGGCTAAGATGAGCCAGCCCTGTGCGCACGCACCCCAATATCTGACAGCGGGCGCTGCGGCAGGTAATGCAGGCGTCCCGGTTGTTGCCTAGGCAACCGGGACATCAGGAGTGGAAGTGACGTCCCGGTCATCACAGCGACAGCCGGGACGCCATAGGGCAGAGGCGGAGAGTCGCGACGGTGCCCACAGCAGCCGCGGCTAACACTGACATTTACTTTTGTTTTGTTTTTTTTGTTTTTTTTGAAGGGCGAGGTAGTGGTGCTCCATTCATGAAGTGCAGAAAATGACTAGTGGAAAGATGTCATGGGTCTTTGGGCCCTCTCCAAATGAAAAAGGATCTAAATATTCTGAGGTTCTGTCTTTATCTTAATCCTGATGTATGTGCTGTTACCTTCAAGTGCAGCTATTATTCAGTGTAAAAGGGCACTTGGGTGACAGGATGTCAGGCCCTTCCCAAAAAGAAAAATGTTCCTTCACCCCCTGATCCTCAGAGCCATAGGGGTCATCAGGGTCCTTTCCGCAAGGCTGTGGGGGTTCCCTTTACTCCCCCGCCGCAACATAGGATAGAGATCATCAGGCTTTCCTTTGCTGCAAGACCAGGGAGAGACCTTTTTCCCTAGGGTTAGCCAAAGCTTTCCCTAGGGACTGGATCTTCAACTTCCCTAAAAAATAACTTCCAAAAGGTTCAAGAAAGGGTCCATACTAATCCCCCATTCCCTTTGAAAAACAAATGTGCAAAAAAAGACTAACTGGCTGGGGCAAAGAAGACAAGTGTTACCAGATGTAAGGTGAAATGACCTATAAATGATAGTTACTCCTCTGTGAAACAGCACTGTACTTGAGGCATATGTATACCAGTCAGAGAGCAATCCATAATAAACATTATGCTTATAATAGAAGAGTATGCATACAATTAAGATGTGCTGATTAACTTTCTTGGTCTCTATACTTCATCTTTGCTGCTGCTAGCAGCCAGGATACTACCTCACCTGCTGGTATATGAGCCGCCATGCTGCCCGCGGTGACGCATACTATTCTTGTCCCAGCTGTTGCCTAGCAGCCAGGATGCTGTTCTACCTTGAAGTCCTCTTATTCAGTCTGACAGCTGGGACGCTTCGTTCCAATCTCTGTGGGGGGCTCATTCCCAATGAAGCAGTCCCATTTGCCCCCAATTAGTTTAAATGTAAGGGAGGGTTTTGCCTCTCTGCTGGTTACAGCATTGTTGCCTCTGCAATTTAATAAAGCCTGCTGTGTTGCTGCATCCTATACCTGCTGATTTTCTACATGTTGAGAGAAAAATAGAAGAAAAGAGTAATGGACTTACAGAGCACTTCTATCCAATGCAATGTTTATATTAAAATCATGGATTAATACCTTTATTAGTTATGTTTCATTAAAAGGCATATCTCTATAGCATGTAGATATACCCTCGGTCTATGAAAGGGAAATATAAAAAAATAGAGAGAATGTCAACAGAAAATAGAATAGTGTTTAAAATATCAACCACGGAATATGGAGCCAGTAAAGGGGATCTGTGGATTAGCCATTGATCACAGCATAAATATTCATCAGTCCATGATCCTATTATCTCCTATTGTTTATATAAATTCCCATAATATCAATGGAGATCGGCAATATATATAGCACTGACAGTAAATAGTTATATCATGTGGTCATTCATATATGTACTTAAAAGGACCTTTGACTAAATTGTCACTAATATTGGAAGACAAAACACTATTCTATTTTCTGTTCACATTCTCTCTATTTTTTTATATTTCCCTTTCATAGACCCTGTAGCCTGCCATGCCTTCCCAATCCTGATGATGTAGTCTTAGCTTCCAGCATAGACTAGGATGCTCTCTGTTTTGTATGGTGGTTATTAGGATGCTTTCTCTATTGTATATAGATCCCTATGATACTCTCTGTATTGTATGATTGTCATTAAAATGCTCCTTGTATTATGTGACTTTGACTACTTGTGTTTTAGCTATTCCTACTGAGACAGGCTTCACCTGCCACTGCTGTGATTTCATTTTTTCAAAAGATATCTAGCACAGAGGTCCAATAACAAAGAGAAACATATAGTCTATTCCAGAGAATCATGGGTCTCCAAATTGAGGAATGTCCCTGGAAATGATAACCATAGTATTGCTACCTCTATAATACAGATGTTTATATCCTCAGAATCTGAAAACTTAAGAAATTGAACAGATACCCTACGCTCATTTTTTATTTTTAATTTTTTGCAATTTCCTCTCCCTTGCTAATCTACAGGGCAATATATATACAATTAAAGAGACAGGAGGGCAAGAAAATATTTCTATAAGCTACAAAATTTTCAAAATATTTCAAATGTGTCTTTATGTTTCAAGCAATGTCCAAGTGGTTTAAAAGTAGCAAACAATTAAAACCCCCCAAATAAGATATGGAATATTTACTTAAGAAGTCCCCAAAAAAGCATTCACTCCAAACACCCAAAATAATCAAGGATTAAATTGTATTATGTTGTACAAAAAATAAAAGCTTTGGTTTACAAATATGTGTGAAATAAAAAAGAATAAAACAGAAACTGGATGAACAGTATTAAATAGAAATGGAAGGACAGTGGCATATGCCAAGAAAGTATTGCAAACAATGCAAATTTGTTATCTTTAGAATCATTGTGTAAGAAACAGCAAATATAAAGAGCTAGTTTCAGGATAACCTAATGGAAGTACTATATTCATATATAATACAATTGTTACCATAATTATATTTTTCATAAGTAATAAGAACAAGGACTGTAAATGATTGTATGTCATCTTACGGTAAGTAAATAAATCAATTAAAATGCATAATAATTGGCTGCGTGCCAAATGTAGTTATAAAAACAAAGAAAAGGTTTAATGAATACCTTCTACACATTCTTCAATTTGTCAGGCTTAAATATAAAAACAACCAACATGAAACAAAGGAAAATATGTATCAGTTGGATATAATGTGGTAGTGCCAAGCCAACCTAGTGATAACTTTATTTATTATTAACTACTAATGGATACTGTCTCAACATTTAAGAAAGTGTTTGCTATATTAGGCAATAAGACCTGGGTACTCCAGCCTATACTACACTACCGCCAGCAGCTTCCTGACATGTGAAATACGCATAGGGATGGATTTTTTCATGATCTGATCCCCCATTGTTATGGGGAAGTGCTATGAACCAAGGCTAAAGTAATATTTATAGAACCTTCTAGTGGAGGTGTTCGGTTATAGCAACTGCCTTTCTGTAAGTGCGTGATGTGCTCACTCATACCCAGATAACTCAGGGACTTAATTTCCAGTAGCGCAAACTTACTTAAGCAGGTTCTAAGTTTATAAAGGACGAGACACACTAGCAAGCAATAATCATAATAATACTAATAAAAAATAAACAGTGGCTCACACAGGAGTAGAAGGTCTTGGAATCTCCGCTACCAAAGTAGTGCTATTGCTTGCTGCTGTAGTTGGATGAATAGAAGCGATCTTCTCACATGATGTGAGTAACACCAACTGAATTACTAGTAGTTAACCAATTAGATCTGGATAGAGCAAGCTGCCAGAGCGTTCAGCAACAATAATCTATCCTGCTAACAGTGACAGACATAACAGGTGGAAATGTTCAGTAACTGCCCTAGAAGGCATATGGAAAATCCATGTCTAAGTCACTCTCCTTGTCAGAACCAAGTTGTAGATAAACAAATTCCATTAAGTAAAGTAAGGTTCACTAGCAGGTGACACATAGAAAAGTCTGGTTCAAAGCAAACTTAGTTTGACAGGCAGAAAACAATTGTGATTCATTTTCCAAAGCGAGAGTCCTGGACAGCTAGAAGCCAAGGGTATTCTGTTTTCCAAAGCAAGGTTTGTTAATAGACTTCACACAGGTTCACAGTAACCTAGTGTACTAGTAGCAGAAGGTCAGATCACCAGCACTGAACAGACAGTGAGACCAGAACATATAGTGCTTGATTAATTGATTGATCGATTGAAACACCTGTCTCCTTCCCATGACTCACACACTCAACTGCAGGTACTGAGCATTCGGTAGTCATATCAACAGCATAACATGAAATGGCTCAGAGAATTGTACAGCTGTGCAAAATCTGGTAACTAGCTCAGAGCAGCCATATCCTGAGCAGCACAGCACCTGCCACAGCTTCTATGTCAGTGTTTCTCAAATCTAGTCCTCAGGACCCTCTAGCTGTACATGTTTTCCATATCTCCTTGCTGGAGCACAGGTGTATTAATTACTGACTGACACATGAGGGACAAAACTGAAATTTTTGGGTGAAGGTAGACTTGTGAGAGACAAAGCCAAAGTCGATGGGTTGGAGAAGGTAAGATTGTGATGGACAAAACTGAAGTCGATGAGTTAGAAAAGGTAAAACAATGAGGGGCTAAGTTAAAGTAATGAACTGGCAAACAAAACAAGTCTTTTTAAAGCACCAAAAGAGAAACAGAATTCCAAAATCTTTGTTGCAGTGAGGGCCCCACAAAGGCTGGGTACAGCTGAGTTCTCTTAGTTCTGATTGACTTGACCTTTTGCAGAAGTGCTGATTGCTGTAAGTGAAAAAGAGTGGCAGTAGTAAGTGCTGATAATGCATTGTCACCTGTCGTCCATAGCAGATAATTAAGTGGGTCTTCACAAATATATGTTCCTTATATCTTATATCTTCCTATTTATCCCTTATTGATATTTCAAAGGTATTTTTGAACTGATTGGTTTTTTTTGTATTGATAATAACACAGTCAACTGCAATCTTTAGGGTTGTATGGAGCCCCAAAAATTCAGTTTGCTGCCATTTGGTAAAATTGTGGCACAAGAGCCAGAAATCGCTGGAAATTTTATTTCAATTTGGTCCTAATTCCTCCTTGACCTCAATACCAGTAATCATTTCACATTATAGTATATTAAATACATTTTTCAGAAGAAATAAGAAAATAAGATATTATTTTATAATAGGCTTAAATGGGAAATATGGGAGCAGAACATTTTAGGATTTTTTTCATTTAAGATGTTTTTGTTTCGTAAAAACAATGTCACATATAAAAATAATTTTGAGGTTTAGTGCTTTAAAAGAAAAATATCACAGAGAACAAAATTTATTTGTGAAATTCTGAAAAAAATAAAGAATTGGTCTAGGGTCTGAATACTTTGCAAGGCGCTGTAAACATATTTCTAGCATAATATGTTCCGTTTACTAATCCGGGTGAGACTGTAAACATTGTTGTCAGGTTTTACTGTTAACAGGTCATCCTAATTATCTTAGTTTAAGGACTGACTTCACAGTTGTTCTACTGTTTCAAAACAAAAGTGAGCTCTAGCTCCGCAGACACAATTGAGATGCAATAGATGCACTGCTAGCTGAACCACAGGAAGCTTTACATTTCCTTTGTAATAGCATCCTTATCTAGTATAGTACAAATCCTGCTGAAACAGGATTGAATAGTCTAAATTGAAATTGTATAAATGTCCCAAGGTCTTGAAATGATAATATCTTCTCCCCATATTCTCGTTTTACAAAGATTTATTATTTGATTACTGTGCGGAAACAGTGGCTCTAAACAGAGCACTATTCACATAGGAAAACCACTGAGTATTACATCTGATACTCAGAGTTTATCATTTTCAGCAATAACACAAGCAGTACATTCTATTTAAATTGAAATCAGTGGCAGGGACTACAACATATTGGAAATTATACATAACAATTAGCACTGTGGGTAGACTAAAAGGATCAGGTTATATGTAAGGCATGATAATATATAGGGAAAATATTATTAGGCCAGAAGATCATTTTTTGCTGAATTTATTCACAAATCTTTCCTATTTATACAGGAAAACTTTAAAAAGACTTATTGAGGGCTATAAAATAGTTGTTTATAATGTCAGTTCCTTCAATTTTTTATTACTGACATTTTTACACTTACATGTCTAGTACCGAAGTCCAATATGCAATTTGATCTCGACTAGAGAATCAGTCCAATTCTGCCAAAATTCAAAACCCTGCAAAATTGTTTGTTCATCTATAGCAGTGGTTCTCAAACCTGGTCCTCAGGACGCTTAACAGTGCATGTTTTCCAAATCTCCTTGCTTTAGCACAGGAGCATTCATTACTGACTGACATATTGTAACAGATCCACAGGTGGTAGAATTATTTCCCTTGTCGTCTGGAAAACCTGCACTGTTAGGGGTCCCGAGGACATTGATCTATAGTAATATTATTTTCTTGCATGTGTCAAACGGTGTCTCAGATAAATGGCTTAACATGTTAGGCTGGAATTCATTGGTTATAAGATTTAACCAAAGCATGTTTGCCAAAACTTTAGTTAAATTTGGTTGTTCTTCTATTTGTGTACTACTGCTTGGAATGGCAAAGAATTGTCAGATTAAGAAGTTTCGTATTCCGATGCCTCTGTAATGTCATCTAGCCCCAGTGAAGGCAGTTGAGGTCACTAGTAGGGCTGTTGAAGGAGGGAGGCATTGTGTAATCAGGCTCTGTTGACGTGAGCTATCTTTAATCGGACTGTTGCCTCATGATAGACACAGCCCTGACTTCACTTCTGTATATAAGTGATAGTATGCACAATAAGTATGTTATTATCTGCATTTATTAGTTTACATCTATGTATTTGCTGTTTTTTGATTTAGTAAATGTTATTTCTATATAGATTATATCTGAGTTTTTATTTAAAATGATAATGGCTTAAGAAAATCATGAATAAAGTTAAGAGATTGCTTTTATCTTTCACATGTTAAATTACTTTACAGTACAGCATTAATTCAACTTTCACACATGGAACACATTACCTATAACTCATTAAAAACTAACACAGACACATGACATGGATGCAAACTGGTCACAGCATTTGTTGATTAAATCAATATACTGTATAAAGCAGCATATATTATCTGACTTAATTGACCTAATTCCAAGTATTTTCTCATCCATCCCAAACCAAGTGCTCCAAGTATGTGGAGACTCTGAAGGTCAATAATCATCACCATAAACTGTTGCACATACCGAATGCCTGGATTCCACCTGGGCCTCCTCCCTTTCGGAGCCTGTCTGTGGTCCACAGATGCTCCCAAATGATCTCCACTGAGAGAGCTCCAAATGCTGCCCTAAACCCACCTGGGGGTGACAGATTGAGGTACTCCAGCAGCCTTAACCATCTAGCATGTGGTGAGGGATCCACCTGACTTGACCAGCTGACATCATGTAAAGCTCTGTAGCATGGTCTGAAGCCACCCTACATCTCATTCAAGTGAAGTAAACCTTAGCTGACAAGCCATAGTTGACCAAATGCTAGTGCCCCCAGTTGTTGCAAAATAATCGCTACCATCACTACGCTCCTTCACCAGCACCTGGAACTGCTTACTTCTGAATGTGAGTGGCTGCTGCAATATGCAATATGCTGGCAGTAGGGAAATCCTGTATCCTTTCCCTTTAACTAGTCCATATTATTATTATTATTATTATTATCGTTTATTTGTAGGGCGCCACAAGGTTTCTGCAGCGCCGCACACAGTACAAACAAAAGACTATACAGTAGACTATACAGGGTAGAACAGTACAGAACAATAAACACAAAGTACCAGTACTTCAGAAACTCCGGGCGGGCAAATACAGTAGAGATGGAGCAGAAGAACAGGTATGTAGACAGGAAAGCTCTGTCCACACACTGCCAGGTTCAAGAGCAGCTCAAGCCTCTCTCCACCATGCACCACTAAGTCTAGGCTGGGTAATGTATCTTTAAATCTCTGACCCAAAGTATCTTCCAGGAGACCTGCTCCTGGATCTAGAACCCTAAACTGGCTCCAGAGTGATGGTAGCCAGACCCCGGGGTAGCAGTTTTCCTCATAGCTCTTTCTGCTCTGCTTTGTAGATTTGCTCCCAGGAGCATCCAGGGGGCAATGCACCAACAGGATTCATTAGAATAAATTTTTACCCGTTTACTAAGGCTTGTATTGGGCACAAATAGAATTATTTGTAAGTCATAGATAGTAATGTACAATAATGTGCAATAAAGCAATTCTCTTTTTAAATGTGAATCCAACCACCATATAATTGTTGCTTGAAAGCACAGCTTTTAGTTAATGTAATACAACACTTTACGGTCACATTATTGCTGGGTTGTGGTTAAACTATTTACTCCTGATAATGGTAGATTGCACTTAATAATTTCCTCTAAGTAATGTGTAGTTTGCATGCAGCTATTGAAGTGGATACAGTTTCCTTAATGTAATAGTATTAAAATCACTGAAATAAAACAGATGTAATTGTAAAAAAAAAGTGAGCAGATATTTCACTAAAAAAAAATCGCTGCGTAGTGTCTCACAGCTGTTCCAGGACAAAACGTATTCTGGTGAAACGAGGTATTAATATCATCTCAACCAGTCTACACCTCGTTTCTCACAAACTGTGGACTATAAAATCATATACTTTTTCTAGCCCTCTGGTTTCCAATATTTGTCAATCATATTTAAACTTGTATATATATTCTATTTGTTAAAATGTCGACAGCATGGTTTTCTTATCTTGCAGACTAGTCCATTGTTTCAGCCTAGGAAAAAGGATTATTGTCCATCAGTCCTATATGAATGTGCATCACACCAGGAGGTCTCATGTATTAAGATAGGGAAAAGGTCCACAGACAGAGCTCTATATTTAATTACAGAGGACTGCATTGTGTATTTACATGTAATGTGTCTGGATTGTTACCTCACTTACTTAAACAACTTCTGCTGTATAGCCACAGAACAATACCTATCCTTAATTATATCAAGAGTGTCTCATCTGCTATCCCTATGTCTGCATGTTTACCTGTGAAAAGGTAAACACAGAAAAGGACCAATTGGGCAGGTCCTGAAACTCCTAAGGGGGTCATTTTTGCCTTTAAAAACCAGCTCCAAAAACAGCAAAGGGGATTCAACTACCAAGTGATAGCTGAAGTCAAGCTGGCATTGAGATCTAGATCTCTGCACCTAACAGGAAAAGGACAATCGGTCCGTGTAGTACTGACTTGGACCTTATCTATCTCTCCAGGTTCTGGGAAGCTGTGTGTCCGCCAAAAGCGGAGTGACAGTGACTCAGGACCACTGACTTACTGGTAGCCTCAAAGGAGAGAGGAGGAGAAGCATGGATGGATACACTGCAGTCCCTGAAAGTGACAAGGATACTGGTGATGTGCTTTAAACCCTGTACGTTTTCTGTGCCAGATTGTATTTATTAAATAAACTTATTTATTTTATTTTGGATATTTGTCTGAGTGATTTTGAACCTTTGATAGGTACCAGGTATAGCAGCTGTGCGGCGCAGAAGGTTACATTAAACCCGGTATCATCACACATATAAACGGAACATCAGGACTAATTGATTCTTCCCCATTGTGTGGTGTCCATTGCAAACTGTAAATGGAAGTATAAGTATACCAGAACTAATTGCCAATGCTGCTCCTTCTATTCCCCAGGGCATATATTTTTCCCAAAGAGAGAGCAGAAACCACAATCATTGAGATTACCACTCCTTATTTGTCGACTCACAAAATCCTCCGCCGCCATTTTAACCTGGTGAACTTAAAAGTGGTGCCTGTTATTTATTACAGAAATTGAGGACTCAATGTTTCCTTCCCCTCCCAGGAGCCCTTGGGGCTGCTTCATGTATCTGTATTTCCAGTGGCTCCAGGGAGGGGAAGGAGCAGTTGATAAACATTGAAAGTGTAGATGTGTGTATAGAAAGATTGGAGTGACAATTTTCAGGAGTGGAACATAATATGTTTACATAGTATACCATGCATAACAATAATGCAGAACGGAGAACCAGAACTTCCCAGCATGCCTAGCCAACAGCCTCATTTAATGCCAGGCTCTGATAGTTCATACATTTACATCCTTCCCCTCAAGGTAAAGATAATGGGTTAAGCATAAAGTGTCAGAGGGGTAGGATATGGCAGCAAGCTAATGGGAGAAAAGGCCATGGAAGAATTACCACTAGGTTACAAAGTCCTGGAATTTCGGGTTAGGCTTAGACACCTGACCAGACCTTGTGATGATAGGAAGCGTCACTGGTTGATAGTTTCCCAAAAGTCCACCTGAGCATTCAGGCATCTCAAGTGATAGTCTAGAGTCTGAAGGTATGGTTGTGGGCCCATCATATCTTGACTCCTGTGAAGAGTGAATGAGTTCTGGGTCTACCATAGATGAATTGGTTGCTGGTGGAACTTCCTCAAACACACTCAGCAGGTAGCGACGGTTACACTCATACGTTTGACCCTTGGCTTGTACCACGCAACTGTTGGGACAAGTAGATTCTGGGAGGATGATGACAGGTCTATCATAGCCACAAGGAGTTTCTATTCGGGTAGCTTGGCCTGAAACCAGATGTGGAAGATGATGTGCTGCTCAGTCATAACTTCTTTTGTTGAACATCCACTTTGAGGTAAGTACTGTTTGTACTCGTGTTTGTACTTGCTGTTGCAATTGCTGCTTTGTAACATGGATGAGCGCCCTGGTGCAGCATATCAATTACCGCTGGCAGGTGATGTTAAACCATCTTGTGGTGTGTTTTTGAGGTTAAGCAAAGCTGCACAGATGTCAGTATTATCAAGTGTGCATTTTTCCATCAGGTGTTTGGCTGAGAGGATAGCTCTATCTGCTAGTCCATTGGATTGAGAATAGTGGTCGGAGTGTTAAAAGTCCCAAGTATTTGCAAACTCTCTGAACTCTCTACTCATGAATTACATGGCATTGTCCATGATGACCTATTGTGGAATGCCATCTGTAGCAAAGTGTCTCTTGTTAACATGTCTCTTAATTTTGTAACTGCAGCCTGCTGTGGCTTTTGCCAGCACCATTCTGTATCTTGGTGTAGGAGCTGTCTTAGTGGTGCAGTTGTCTCGCTGTAGTTAGGAAGAGATTTCGACAAGAAGTTTGTCATTCCCAGGAATTGTTGAAGATTGAACTTATCCTCAGGGAACAGCATTTGCGGAATGTCCGCCTCTTTTTCAGGGTCTTGTTTGATCCCCTTGTCAGTGAGGAGGTAGCCCACATATAGAACTTCCGACACCCGGAACTTGCATTTGTCTGGGTTCATTATATGTTGGCTGTGAAAAAGTCCTCAAAGAGGGGAAAAACGCGTATATTATCAACAGTTCTACCTGTGAAGTAGACGAACCTCTTTTATTAGAAAGAATTTTGCTGGATTGAATAGACATTGTATCCAAGCGGAACATTTGTTGGATACTTTTGCTGCTATCTGGAATCCTGAGAGGTGCGCACTTCATCTTCCACGGGGTACTCAGCTGAGAGAAGCAGAGACGGAGCAAGGAGTTTGACACTCCCTACATGGAATTCGAAAATGCAAGTATTTTGATAACATCCACAGATTCATGTTTAAAAGCTGAATGGCAGTGGAGAAGGAGATATGGCTGGATATTGACTTTTGGAGATTGTAAGTGAGAACTGCTTGCTAATACTCCTGTCTAGCAGTTATTGCAGTGGAGTGGTCACCTTAGACTTGCTGATATTATATAAGATTGATTTCCCCGGAATAGTATTACTCTATGAATCAAAAACATATCCATTGACTTTATATGATATGTGTATTACTAACTTTTGGATCCAAATGTTCTGATTATACTTAGCCATCATATTAGATCTGTCCTACAAGGTCAATACCAATATTATCATCAATTGGTGTCAACATTTTTATGCAATTCTTATCTGTGCAATTAATTATGTATATATATATCATTTTTTTTGTTTGTTTGTATTTAATTGTTTTTATGTTTTTATTGATTAAATATTTATAGATGTTTTTGCAATCGCTATGGATCTGGCATCCTGATTATCTCTCCACCTAGTTATCCTCTTCCCTATACTTTTTTACCCCCTGTGTGCCTCTCTTCTGCGCTATATATATCTTTATGTGTGGTTGTCAGTTTTTGGGAGAGTGACACTATCCCAATACAGAAGCATCTAGAGCCACTACAGAGGGGGATTATATTTATGCCAGGTAATTTTTCCTTATTTATGTCATTTTTAGGGTTTGGCATTGACTCTCTTGTCAGTGAGGAGGTAGCCCACAAATAGAACTTCCGACACCCGGAACTTGCATTTGTCTGGGTTGAGCTTTCATTTTATGGATTCTTTCCAACACCTGACGGAGACACTCATGTGTTCTTGCATGTTGCAACCCCAGATGAGGATGTCATTGATACTGATTTCACACGGATACCCTGCAAACAGCTCTTCCATGCATCGTAGGAAAACTTCTCTGCCGGTGGTCAGGCCATAAGGCATACGCAAAAAGGCATATCATCCAGCAGGTGTCAGAAACGGAGTGAGTCTGGACGACTCTTTGTCCAAAGATATCTGTCAAAATTCACATTCAGCATCTAGGGTGCTGAAGATTTTTGCCTCATGCATATCAGCAATAACTTGTTTGACCATTCTTAATGGGTGTCGAGGCCTCAGCAGTGCTTTGTTTAGGTGCACGGAATCTATTCATATTCTGACTGATCTGTCTTTTTCCACTGCAGGTACCAGGGCTGAGACCAACTATGTTGCTTCCTCCATTAGGGTAATTATACCAAACCTTGTCATGGAGTCTAGTTCAGCAAGAACTTCATGGCAATAGGGATGCACTGAGATGCACAGATTGTGAGGACAATTGATTCACCCAGTTACATGTGGTAAATGACAGGGAGTTTACTAATGGTATCACAGTCAAACAGATCTTTGAATTCCTTGAGTTCTGGACTTTCTGGATGTACCATATGGACTTCAACTCCCAGGTGTATCAAGCCCAGTTTAACGCTATCAGGCAGTCCTAATAGTGGTCTGACGTCACGATCAACAATGTGAAACTGTAATGACGCACATGTACAGGAGAGTCTTTGACATGATGTTGCAATTGGCACCATCGTCAAATTTTTATTTTCAGTATGTTTCCGTTGTGTTTGACACAGAGGCTAGTAAAGATTTCTCCATATCTACACTCTCACAATATATTGCATTGACGGGTTTTGACATGGAATCAGTCTCCACATTATTGACTCTATGCAACTGGCTTTTCCTCAGTGTTTCACGTGGCATGCTAGTCGCCATTGTGTATTTGGATCTGCAGCATTTTGCAAAATGGTTTCATCCATTACAGAAGTTTCAGCGTTTATTAAAAGCCGGGCACTTTTACCAGTTAGGTGGGTGGTGCCCACCACAGTTTTTGCATTGCATGTATTGCTGTAGTGTGCTCTGTATAATACATACTTCTGCCTCCTTCCTTAATTCCCTTGTACTTCTCTCAGACTGTTCATTAAGCATGCAGATGTGACTGGCAGTTTATAAAGTCAAATTCTTCTCACTTAACAACTGCATACAGTATCATTATAACTATCACAAACAATTCTGTGTCTGATTAGTTCATTGGTGATGGTGACAAAATCACATTTCTTGCTAGTATCTTTAATGTTGAGACATATGAATGCACATTTTCATCACGCTTTTGGTTTGTGGTATTAAATTTATGTCTGTCCATTATTATATTCTTTACGGGTAAACATATCTCCTCAACATTTTTTGAAGCACTTAGTGGACCTCATTATCCTCATAGACAAATGTGACTGCTTTATCTACTGCCAGAGTTAGCAAAGTATATGCTTGTACCTTTTTTGACTTCTCAGATAGCCCAGAGATGCAGTACACTTTCCATTTTTTCCAGAGACCTTCAGCCATGTCTGATAACTTCTGACCCAATGTAGTTGTGGGTGTAGAAAGACTGGAGTGACAATTCTTAGAAGTGAAACATTACATGTTTGCTCAGGATAACATACATAACAAGGATGCAGAACAGAGAATTGGAACTTCCCAGCATGCCTAGTCACCAACCTCACTTCCTGCCAGGCTCTGGCAGGTCATACATTTACAGAAAGATTAGGTAGTAATGTACCTTTAAATAAGGGTATACATTTTATAAACTATATCCTCCTTACTGCCTCATACAATTGAGTTACTTATAGTGAGCAACACTATTTGAGTGATCCAGATAGCCAATGACAGCTCCAGGTTCTAGTGGTATGGCCAGGAAGTTTTGTATGTTTCCAGTCTACTCTCTCTATCTTTATCGTACATGGCAAATACAGAAAATCATATTGCTTCATTCCTACATATGTTGCTTGAAATAGGGAAATCATAATAAGGCAAATTCATTACTGAATACAGACATTAATTGTTGGGGTATAATACAAGTTGTGCAATTTCCATTTTTTTAAGTCACATGTAATACACGGCACCTGTGACTACACAACACAGATTTCTAACATCTTTCTATGCAACCTTTAATGTTTGTTACCCACAGACAGGCAGGCTCCACAGTTATGCTGATGCATCCCAGCTTGAAGTTTGTGAGAGACACAGGCAGTTTAATTTTTTGACTGGCCCAAACCACAGATCACACATCTCTTAACAAATACATTAAGTAAGCCATCATTATAAGTCAATTGCTATATCAGCACAAATTTATAATCAACCACATAAGTGTGTAAAAGTAGCCAGGAATCTGTTTCCTGTTCGAAAGTGTCACTCTTATTTCATTCCTTCCTGGCTGGTTTTCTATATTTGAATGGGGAAGAGGAGAGGTGTAATTTGAACAAAGACAATATGGCTGCCATTAGACACATGTGGTTGGCGGAGAGGAGAGGTGTTATTTACATATCTAGGTAAAAGTCCTTTAACATTGTTTATCTAGATGCACCAATAATCTGTATTCTATGATAGTACACTGTTCGGATTACAGTGTAGCTGCCATCTGTACACAATGGAGGTATCAGTTTTGTGAGTTGACCCAGTGTACAGCCTATCATTTTGCTATGAAATAGTGACATCACTGAGGCACTGCCTGACTAATATTTATGAGGCCTGACTTATAATTATGAGGTACTGATTAAATGATAGGCTACATGCTCATAAATTCTAGTTTAGCCAACATAATGACTACCCCAAGTAAGTAGGTGACAGGTCCACAATAATGGCTTTGTGTGTATTCCAAAAGCTAAATAAAACAGGACTTTTCCATTAAAACGTGGACATTTGGTGGCATCTGGCACATCAAATTTAAATTCTATCAGTGGATTTATTAACAGGAAGTATAAAGTAAATTCAGATTTGACCTACCAGTAAGAAAAAAATGGAGGTCAGTAGCAATCCGGATCTTTTTTTCGCTCCCTTAATTCGAGTGGCAGCTCTCCTTAATTGCACCCCAAAATTCAATAGATTCAAGATTATGTTACTGATAGGGTAAAATCCTGGTTTTAGTGAAATCCTTGGATTTAGTCATCCAACTGGGGTCCAAAACTTTGAAAGGCGCCGGAAATGTCTCAAAATCAATCTTAGGTTTGCTAATAAAACTAATGAGAGATGGTAGAAGGTCAAATTAAATAAAGAGAATTCTGAATAGGAGAAAAAAATATGCTTTTAAGAGGATAATGATATTGGTTTAGAGAGAATATTCCGTAATGAAATAGATTTGTGAACTTTAATAAGTTGAATAGCGAGGGGGATTTTTTTTTATCACCAAACCCATTTATAGGCAAAACAGATCTATTACAGGAAAGGGTGAGGGTAGCACATCCCCTAAAACTGAGCAAAACAGGCATAGATCCAGGTCTCCAAAATTAAATCATTAGGAAATTCTACTGGAATCAGCACACAGGGTGGTTTTTATCTTATCTAGTCATGTGGTATTCAAAGCAGGAACAATATTTATTTAATAAAGGATCATAATTTGCTCTTACTAGTAAACTAAATGCATTTCAAATGTTTATTAACTTGAATAAATGTATTAGAAAACTCACACTTAAAAGGCATTTTTTAAGCCATATTTAGGGAATACTCCTGCTTATACTTTTTCCTCCAAATTGGGTTTAAAACCTACGTCTAAGTTTTACTCAATGAATCAAAAAGTAGCTTCATTGATATTTTCTATGAGAAAGTAGAAAAGCATCTGTGTGTTATTAATCATGGCTTGAATATTAGAGAGAAATGAAATTTAACTACTCTACAAAAAACTTAAGAAATTTGATAAAAATTGACAAAGGAGTTATTAAACATGGTGAAAAATAGGAGTTTGTCTTGCTTGACAAATAAGATTATTTAAAGGAGGATGTTGGCGGATGAATAAACTCTCTTATGGACTATGTATTTCGTCTTCAGGTAAGTCTTAAAATCGAGACGCATAGTTTGGTTTGGGAGAGGATTTCTTACTATGCACGGATGAAGATTGATGACATGCGATCAGAGCAATTGGTGGTCAGTGGAAAGCAACAGGCAGTGAATCATAAGGCTTCCTGTTGCTGCATGGATTCTCACAATGATGTGCACTCGGACAGGAGGGTTTTACTTCCTGTCTGTCTGATCTGAGCAGTGAGGAGCGGTGCTGCAGAATGGCGCCGGCAGCCGCAAGGTAAGTGAGAGGCTGCACATATAAAACTATAGTGAGGGGGCCTTAGTGAGAAGTCTAGGGGGCGTCTGCAATGAGAGCTAGACAGCAACAATGATAGACATGAAGAGGGGCAAATGAAGAGTAATGGAGAGGTGCAAAAGGAGAGACGTGTCATGGGGGGTCAATGGGAGAGAGACTGGGGTGGCAATGGGAGAGAGACGGAGGGGGCAATGGGAGAGACATGAAGGGGGCAATGGGAGAGATATGGAGGGGGCAATGAGAGAGATATGGAGGGGGCAATGAGATAGATATATATATATATATATATATATATATATATATATATATATATATATATGAATAACATTTTTCCTCTTTCTTTTTTTGGGAATTTTTTCCAGGGCCCCTGTTCCTTTCTCACTGACTGTCAGGAAGACGTCATCACGTCCAGCCTTTTTTAATAAAGAGCGGTACAGATAAGAGTCTGAAGTTAAGTTTGAAGAAAAAAAAAAAACAAACAGAAGAAGGCAAAGTAAAAAGGTAAGTTAAGAAACGGAGGGGCAGTATGATAAAGGGAATCTGATGAAGGAGAAACAGTATGATGCTGAAGGGGCACAGTGTGATACGGAAGGGGCACAGTGTGATACGGAAGGGGCACAGTGTGATACGGAAGGGGCACACAGTGATTCTGAAGGGGAACAAAATGTTATTGAAATAAAAGAAAGTTTTGTTATGGGGAAGAGTGGATTGTTCATAGCTTTATGTTATATATTTATATTTCTTATCTTGAAATTTGAAGTAAACAATACAAGAAAATACCATATGTTTTTTTTGTGTGTGTGTGTGTAGGGGGGGGGGGGGGCAAAGTAAATGTATGCACCTGGGCTCACAACATGCTAATTCTGCCTCTGAGTAAGGCTATATTGCTAAAATGTTTTATTATATTAGATTATTTTTTCTATTAGTTTAGCGCCAACAGTAGGTTTGTTGTTTGGTTCCATTATTAGAACAAGGGAGGGTTGATCCCCTGTTTCCTAGTGAGGTTGCTTTATGTGGAGTTGAGGACCTGAGGTTTGTTTAGTTTTTTTGCAACATCTATGGTATATTTATTAGAATACATTTGCGGTTAAAAATATGTTGCTTTGATTCAATGTAATTTAAATAAAAAAAACATATTAGAAGCTTTAAAAATTGAAAAATATAGAGTGTTTTCCCATTCATGGTACTCCCAGGCTATCAAACATATGATTATGTGGGACAGAGGTGGTGACTTAGAGAATAGGCTTTTGGTAAGCTGTTGTTCCACGAATAAGGTATATAGTAAAATAGCAAAATAATATTTCTGGTAAGTATTTATCCCTTGTGTAAAATCATGATAATCTATATGCAGGATAATTATAAAAGTAAGCATTTAGATTTTAGCTCTTACAGAAACATTGGAGCTGATCCACAGTTGGCCGCAATTGCGCCGTAAATCGGAGAAGCATATTGCATATTGCATTCACATTTGTTTTGTTTGCAAAATACATTTTCACAACTAGGCATTAATACAACTTCAAACACCTCTCTAAAACAGGAGAAAGAACTCCCTGTCTCGCATATGTACAAAAATAAAGACATTTGCGTAAACACGCACACAAAAGAAGAAAGCATCAATCAGTGTCAGCAGAGCATTTGCAAGTAGCCAATCACAAGCGGTTCTGCTGGTGATCATCATCATCATCTATTATTTGCACCTGTCCATGGTCACCTGTAAATAATGTGGCTTGGGCAGGCATATATGATTATGTGTCTCGGTATGCATCTGTTTACAATTGTGCGAACATGCCCTTACTGTAGTCAGTCAAAGTTAGAATGCCTCTTTCCTCCCTGATCCCACCACTCCAGGCACAAGGTGTAGATTCCAGAATCTGCATAGGTGCATATATATGCGGTCCTTTTCCTGGCAGGTGCAGATTGATATTATTTACTGTGCACCATTATGTAGTGCCTCACAAATACATAGTAGCAAAAGTGGTGACCTTATTGTAGCAATGAATGATTAAATATAAATTATTGCAAATAGAGTTACATTTAATGACTTGTATATTGATTTTGCATATATAGAAAGAACTGTGTTTTACTATAGAGTTGTACCACTAATGGCAGTGCAGGAGTTAAGTAAGGATTGCCTGTGCATATTTTCAGGTGGACACGAACCCCCTATACAATGGTATTGAGCTCTCCACTGAGCCTCCTCTCACAATCAATAAGAAGAAGCAGCTTGCGACATGGAGGGTTCAAAGTGAGCGGAAATTAGTTAGAAGAGGGAAATGTAATAATGGCTTACAAAGCAAACAATGTAAAACTATTTAATTGTAGGGGCAAATCCTTTTGGTACATTGTTGCAGTTCCACATCTTGCTTCTTGGAAACAAAGTGTGGGTCCTGGTATCCTGGCATCCTTCCCACTTAACACCTGTATGAGTGATGAGCACTGATATGGGCCTCCACCTGGGTACCAAGAAGAAGAACTTTCTGTGGTTCACCTCCACAAACACCATACAGCTGTTTGGTCTTGTTCCTTAATCAATGCAGCTTGCACCTGTGAATGAGAAAACCTTAATACATGTGATCAGGGTCTTGTAATAATTCAGGATCAGTCCATTGAAGGTCATAGCTAGGAGAAAGGTATAGGGGAGATGATGGCAATTTCATTGGTCTTCCCCCTTACTATTTCATGTGTGCAAAATCTACTCTTTCTGTTGGTAATAGATCTCAAGAGTGTAAGTGGGAGTACATTAAGGTCACTTAACTGTAACTGCAACTTTTGTTTTTCAAGAATCAGTTCTGTCTTTCTTCCTAACCAGAAAAGTGTTGATTTGTGAGTACAGTGTAATTTTTGTTTTATGCCCAACACCTTACACATTTCTTTTGTTGCCTGGCCAGAAAAATGGGTACCTCATTCTAAGTTGCTGATCAAAGGTATAGCAAACCATATAATAATATCAACTTTTGACTGTGAATAATAGTGCACACATGAAAATAATGTTGAGGAACAGAATTTGGGGCAAACCAATCCTGGTTAACCGATTAAATAATCCCTCCTTTATTCCCATGTGCTATTAGATGTCTACACCAGACAGAGACATAAGCTAAATGGCCACATTCAATTACTTCATACTGTGAACAGACAGCATATCCTGCAACTAATGACTCTGTGTCAGATAAGACTATAAAAGTGAAATAACTGATTGTCCAATCCTGAACCACAATCCAAAAGTGTCAAACGTTTTATTAAAAAAATAGAAGCCCAACATATAAATTGCACAATGCCACTGGTCTCAGTTCATAGGAACATCTAAAAGAGCGCTCACTACCTCATCTCAGAGATCAGGTCTTTCTAAAGAAAAATGAATACATACACATACAGTTTGTGATACACCACTACATCAGTAATACATTAAACATCTCAGGCGCTAGTATTATTGGTGTCATCACAGGACTGAGATAAGTGTATCGCATAAAAACACCCTGACGTTCACATTTATTAATTAGGGACATTATAAAATCCTATACTCTATCATCTTTGCTACAGTACGACTATCAGGAGGAATCCTATCACACATTTGGTCAGAAATACACTCTCCGTCCTCATGTTGCTCAATTTGCTGCCCCCTTTCATAAAGAGACATTCACCGTCAAGTGCACCATTAATATACTTTATGATAGATTGCTACAAGAAATGCAACTTAGAGTAACGTATTACAATCCATAAATTATTTTCTCAATTTGAATCTGGATAGTCAGACCAAACAAAAGTCATATATATTTAAATATAAATAACTACCTCTAAACACACCCACACACCACACACCTCCGCAACTGTGTAAATTAGCAGGATTTGGCATTTAAAGGCATTCAAAAGTTATACAAAAGGATCAAAGCTGTGGCTGTAATACATCAATTATATTTTTTGCTGTGTCTATAAAGCTATTTATTATAGGATAAGCGTATGAGTTTAGAGTGTAAAACAAAAATATGTTTAAATGAATTCTTTCAAAACATGCATCTTATATGCTGCAGGGATGTCATGCCTACTGTATATTTAATATATTTTTCTATACAATTTCTTAAAATAACATGGCACACTGTGAATAAGTATATGATAAAGATGAAGTATGTATTCAACATATGTTTCCAGCATTCATGTGAATTTATGTATACAATTTAAATGTATTAAATGTCAAGTACTGCTTTCTGACTTTGTCAGCATAATCCTCCCACATTCATCTGTTCTCTGTGTCCATGTGACATACAGGTGGTTTTGCTGTAAGTAACAACAGAGGAGAAGGACCAGCAGCTGCAGCAAAGATTCAGGATGAGGCACAAGGGACGCACACATAGGCAAAGCATAAGACTCTTTGGTATTTGTGGCACAGAGGTGATAAACCGATTCATGCTACCACCTCATGTCATCCTGAAAACTCTGAAGATTGTGCAGTGATCTTGAGCCTTTGATAAACATCCACATTACATTTTTGGCTGTGCTACATTTCTGTGCATCTGGGTCATTCTAGGACAAGTAATGCTAGGTACACACTACAGGTTTTTCACCCGATTATTGTGCCAATCACACGATAAATGACTGTTATGTCCGATAGTGCATCAGTGTTAATGCTCCAAAGATTATGTTTTATCATTCCAAAGCACATTTTTGTCGTTTTATTTGATTTTATAACCAGACTAAAAATCTCTATAAACGATGGAATGATGTTGGGTAAATTTTGAAGTGTGTACATACTCATGACCATATGTCCGACAATTTTGCCATATTTCCTCCAACAGCGATGCCTCTCTGGGCCTGCCTATTTCAATTTATGATGTTGTCTCTTACGTCTCCCACGTGCTGTGTTGTCTAAACGGGAAGCACATGGAAATAGTGATCTTTTCATAGCGAATCAATAATAAAGGTTTTTACATATTCAATTGTTAGCGTTACACTGAAAAGTAACGCGTAGGGCACACTATTACCGTCATTACGGTAATAGTGCGCATAAATACCATTATTACGGTACCTTTCACGCTGGATTTCAGCTCGTGGCTCAGGGAGCTGCGAGCTGAAATCCGGCTTAGTATTACCATAATAACGGTAATACTTTTAACACTGCGGGGAATTCAAACAATTGAATTTGCCCCTATATGTCATTTATATGTTCCGATATGCAGGTGTACACAACATGAATCTTTAACACATGTGAAAATATATATTCTATATTATCTACCTATATTTAATTCTCCTGCTACAGGTGTAAAATAAATATATATATATATATATATATATATATATATATATATATATATATATATATATAGCTTTATTTTGTACCTCTTAGATGTGGAGGTAATTAAACGTGCCAGAAATACTCCCTGTCCGTTAGATGGTAAGTCGATATTTTCAAGTTGTCGCTGTTATAATCATCTGTATTTTTTCATCATGGTAAAGTGTGCCGGCATTGTGAGTGCCGAGTAAATAACTACCACCGCAGCAGATGTGGCTGGTGTCTCACTGTCATTTTCACCCATTCCCTAAATTTGGCCAAGATGGATATAAGCCATTGCAGACATTTTTACAGGTGTGGGTCCTGATTCATCAAGGGATATAAATGGTGATTTTATGCTTATAATCCGCAAAATCACTCTGCGCAAGTGCAGAACCGAAGCATTTGCCACAGAATGCAGCCAGGTTCAATTCCTCTTCAGAAGCAAAGCACACTTACTAGAGCCTATATTTCAGGGAAGGAATAGGGTAGGGAAGGGACATTTGCTAGTAGTCAATGTACAGTAGGGGGGTGTCAATCGCGAGCGTACGCAGCAGTGTCAGATTCAAGCTCTGGGCATCTCTCATATACTTGTTTTTCAGTCGTATCTCTTGCTCCAGCTACAGGGCCCGTCTAAGTCTTGATTATTAGTGATGACAGTCGTGTATGCATGCTATAACATGTGTTTGCAACCAGGAGCAACTGTAAAAATGTATATTATGTTCAGTAAATATTATGAACACCCTAATAAATGTATTTTGTGGAAAAATCAATTTAAAGAAACATTTTTTTTTATTTTTTTTTTAACTTTTATTATTAATCCTATATTATAAACAGGTGACATTAATTTAATTATTTTGCAAATTTATATTCCACATAGATATTGGACGTATCCTGCAGTGTCTTGTGTAGTAGAGCAGAGCAGACCTACTTGGGAATTCATCAACGCACGTATTTTAGATCTTTAGATCTGCTCCTTGTTTATTTCGGTCATGCGTATGTCTGAATTCCGCGCCTTTTAAACCAAGCGCAGCTTGCGTTCAATGTGCCTTGATGAATCAGGCCCATAGTGTTTCTAAATACCACAGATTTTTCGGCATTAAATCCCTATAGTCAGGCATTCCTATGTAAACAAACAATTTCATGTAGGTCTACACATATGTTATTTCTGCTAGACTTGATCTCTGTGATCTTACACATTCTTTATTGTTAAGCTGAAAATGTTCCTATATTGCACTATATTGTTGATGGCCTTGTGATATTGCATTATCACAAGGTCAACTATAAAGGTCAACCCTTAACTCCATTTCAAAAAGTTTTAAAACTAATAGTTCAACATTCTTTTTTTATTATAAAGTTAGGCTCACAGGAATTTAGCATACACATCTCTTGCATCAATTCTGACTTAGTACACATTATCACAGGTACAGTCTTTGTGCTTGTTGAAGAACTTCGTTTCCGCATCAGCCCTGTTACACAAGCATTTTGACATCATCACACGCTCCATCAACAAGTGTGAACCGTGTGCACTTAGGACAATGAGGAGGAGACTAGCAGGAGGTATGCAAGACATACTTTCATATCAATAGTGATGATTGCTGTTCACCAGTTATAAAAAAAAATGTTCTCATAAAACACATGCTAATTGTTACTTTATTAAAAACAAATCATATTATAATGAAGAAATAATAGAATTTTGGATGACACATGGATAATGAATATAAATGTAATATTGAATTTGAAATTGGGGTGAAAGTTTACATTAGTTTATGTATAAAAAGCTTACAGAATGTAAGGAACTAATTTTATAAACTATATAACATATGACATGAAATGTTAAATTGTTTTTATATTATGTTACAAAGAACCACTAGTCAGAGAATATACCGCAGACGAGGCAGCAGCTCTGGAGGAGATGTAGGGTGTACAGCTAGCGGGGGTGAATTAGGAGGCAGATTTGATGGAGGAGGTGGAAGTTGTGGAGGTTGAGGTGGATATGAGGAGTTGAAAGAGGAGGAGCCGGTAGCAGGGGATGACATCAAACTTGCCATCTTTAAAAATCTTCCGTAGCTAAATAGTTAATTCTTCTCATTCTGTTATCTAAAGAGTTAATCCCACCAAGCAATCTGTCTCTTCTAAACAGGCAATGGATTAGTTTAGAGCAATAAGGACAGAACTATTAAATTTTAGATTTAATATACAAAAAGTACAATGCTTACAGATAATAAAAACAATTACATAAAGCTTTGACATACAAATTAAAAAAAATGGCAAACAGTTATAAAAACAAAAGAGATAACAGTACAGAGCATAACTCACTTATAATCTGTATGCCTGGGGCAGGCAGAGAAGATGGACAGTCCTTTAATTAGATTGATTCCCCAAGAAGCTGACAGTTTGTTCCTTCAGAAAACAGGTTTTTAAGCAAAATGAAATGGGATGGTCTTCACAGGGGCAGGGTTTAATGCTAATAGGGAGTTGTGGCCTGTGACACTTTTTTAATGACCATTTGCATGTTGCCTGATTTACTAACCAATCCTACTATGTGATATAACTTTTTTGTACAGCGTGACATCGATCCCATTTTATCATAAATAAATCCCTTATGACTCTGTCCATCTTTTGATACCAAACATGATGACCTTTGACAATGTGACAAACCTTTTTGAAAGATACGTGATTTCAGCTGGTCACAGATACCGCCTGTACCTTTCATTCCCAACCCTGGTGTGATTTCTGCTCCTCAGTATGTAGTGGCACCCAGATTTCACAAAATATGAAACATGAATTAATTTCCTTTTAAGTTCATATTTCTATATAGCTGCATAAAGACCATAAAGGTTTTATACAAGAGTCTCCAAGATTCTCACCTAGGCATATGGCTCTCCAAGTTACACCTAGTGGTTAGTTTGTGTTTACAACCCTATTGAAAGAAAGCCAATTAGCTATGGAAATACATGATCAAATACAATGGATGTCTGTGATCTGCATATCTTCAGCTGGTCTCTTCACAAAGGGTTTGCCTAACTTAATTACCTCCTACTGGGCTCATTGTTTCATTTTAAAAATAAGACATTTAGTCACACATTTGAAGATCAGGTTCATTTGTATGTATCAGGTTCATTTGTATGTAGCCTTGCAAAGTTTTATTTGGGCCCTGACATTCAATATTCTATTTCATCATATCAGATTTATGCTCTCATCCTGACATGACAATAGATTCAATATAATAAAATGCTTATTTAAAATTGAATCAATAATCTGATCAAATTAGATTGCAACTTTCATACAAAAGAATAAGAGTGTTCACTATAATTGTCCAATTGAAGTGTAAAAACGTACAACCAGTGGTGGAAGTGGGCTGGTATACGGTGGTATGCCATAATTCTCTTACTGCCAAATTCCATTCACTTACACTTTCCATACTGCCACTTCTAAACTTACATACTGCCACTGATAAATTTCCACTTTGACCACTACCTACCACTGTATTGCATTGTGAATGCTCCAATGGGGCAGGGACTGATGTGAGCGAGTTCTCTGTACAGTGCTGCGGAATTAGTGGTGCTATATAAATAGCTGATGATGTTGATGATGATGATGATGATGAACGCACTGCAAATGTATTTCTGCTCTGCCATATCAAAATGTTGATGTGTGTGAAATAATCACTTGTTTTTTGTGGGCAGCTTAATTCTCAGTCTGTAACTTCCCACTTGCCATCATTCACCTCCTCAAATCACGACACGCCCCTACTACATTCAGCCCTTTCCTTACTAATACCCTTTTCTCACCAAAATCCTGGGTCAGACACAGGGTTCTGTACATGAATTCAACCCACGTTGTAGCTCTTCACAGTGCACTTTGGTCCCGGATAGATCACACTGGACCAATGTCTGCCCTGCATTATCAAGTTAAGTCATTAAAAGGGGACAGCAGAGGCTCCTATAGATGATGTAGCAGATGCTCTTATAGATGAGTCATAAAAAGTGGGTAGTGACTGCATAGCTTAAATCATGGCTGACGAGAGATATCAGCAGCTACTGTGCAGTATGGAGTTCCTGCATTATTGTGGATTCCCTATGTTTCTGGATGCAAATGACAGCTTAATGCAGCTAGATACTGTCTGTAATCTGGCACAGTTTTAGTTCTGGAGGAGAAGGGAGGACTTTGTGGCTGAAAGGGCTAAAACTCGTTGCCAATACTTACACAGGAGGAGAGCTTTTATGTTGTCCACAATTGGAACCATAGTCAAATTCAGCACTGCAACAAAGAAGAATGTGGGTCAGAGAACAGCGTCATGGATAAGCTTTCCGGTCTATTGGAAGGTTTTGATGGCGAGCAGAGTATGGCACACTGTCGCATATCGTGTACAACATTTGACTATTTGCTAGAACTCATCACCCCTGTTCTAGCAAAATAAACGACAAACTACAGAAAACCCATTGAACCATGTAGGAAAATAGCCATTGTGTTGTGGCGGTATACAACCCCGGGAGAATACCACACAATTTTATGTTCAGAGTAGGGATATCCACAGTGTGCTGGTGCCTTAGATGGGACACACATCCCAATTATAGTTCCCACAGACAACCCGGCAGACTACTACAACCAAAAAGGCTGACATTCAGTTATTCTACAGGCTGTAGTTCACCACAATTTCTGGTAAGGAAAATATGTTCTTGATGTTTTGGTAAAAAAATAGCTAATATGTAATATATCTCCTCTACTTTTATATATTATGTATACTAACTAAAATGAATTATTTTCAGTTTCAACGTTGTTTACATTGGCTGACCTGGTCATGCACATGATGCCAAAATTCTTTCCAATTCTGACTTCTTCCAAACTGCAGAGCAGCAACACGATTGGTGGCTTTTCCCCAGACATGTAAGAATTTATATTTTGTTTAAAAAGATCTGAAACTGAAAGTATTGGATGCTTCACGTTATATTTAACCTACACTGCTGGTCATGAAAATGTAGTATTTTTAGTCCTACTAGTTTTAGAATTTAACAACACGGATGGTGTCATGGTTACAGCGCTAAAGTCTTCTATTTAGACATCAAAAGCAACTGTGTTGTGATTGTATATTCCCCCGGTGCTTGCAAGGAATCTCTACAGATGCTACGGCTAGTAATAATTGTGTACACAGATAATGCAGTGTTTTCCAGTGCATATTTTGGACAAACACATTCCCATATTTGTACCTTCTTTACTGTTTTATTAAAACTGTTTCATTGCTTTTCAGAAATCCAAGATGATCCAGGGACTGGAGATCCTAGTCCATATTATTGGCGATGCTGCGCATCCATTGAGGCGATGGTTAATGAAGGGATATAACCAGCATCATCAACTTTCACCTGACCAGATTCACCTAACGCATACCTTTAACTCTGCCAGGACGGTGGTTGAAAATACATTTGGATGACGAAAAGGCGTTGGTGTTGTTTGTTAAAAAGGAATGACATTGACATCAACCATTGTAGTTGATGATTGTTGTATTGTACATAATATATGTGAAATACAAAAAGAACAGTTTTTTCCAGAGTGGACTATAGAGGAGCCTGAACTGCCTGACAGTCAGGTAGATGCAGTCATCTATGAGAGAGAGTGACCTAACAGTGCTGAACTCATCCGGAAGATCATTCTGCCAATATAAAAGAAATGCTAGACACATAGACACCATTAGGAATGATTGTATTAAAGACACATTGTTTAGAATTTGCTTTTTTAATTTTAATTGCAATCTAGTCACACCTGTGCAAAATTGTTCTTCACGTTGGTATTAACCATTTAGAGTAACAAATGTTACTTGAAAAACAGTAACAGTAATGTTTTCAAATGTAAATATGGTTCCATATACAATAGCCTGTGTGCCTTGTGTTTCAAGTAAAGAAAAGTTTTTAAAAAACAAAACATTTGTCATGATTTTAGCAATAACAAACCAATAATATTTTTAAAAAAACACAACTAGAATGTAAACAAACAATACAACTATTGCAACTGCCTGTACATCTTTAATGCAGAATTAGGAGAAGTGTCCATTGTGCTGGGTTCAAAATAAGTTGGACCTCCATCGTAATTGGAATAATTTCCCACAGAATAGTGTTGGGAAGGGTGTGGATGTGGTGCGGGGCCTTGCAATCTAGTAATCAAATGATCTAGGATAGACATCTGACTCTCTCGATTTTCTCTGCTGATACGCTCATGCATGGTCATAAAACTGCTTTTTTACTCCCATTCATTCTCCAAGAACGCGTCTGTATTGCCGAATCCATCTCCCTCAGCTGCTCCACCAATATGGTAGACATGGCTTTAGTGGCTTGTTTCATCTTTGTTTTCTTCTTTTTCCTTGGTGAAACAGTATAAACTATAAAAAAAATGAAAACAGAAGTAATATTAATAACAATAACACATACAAATTTGCAATAAGGCTAGGGAGGCATGGGCAGAGTAAGGTTTCAGGCCTCCAAAATACGTTGGACGCAACTTGCAGGGACAGCTGCTAACACTGATAAGTTTTTTTCATTATGAAAATATCCAGTTCAAAACATATCGCAAGTAAAGTGCAGCAGTGAAGAAATGATTGACACATAGGCCCCAAAGGTAGTTAACTTACTGTTTGACTTAAACATAAAGACTGAGTACCAGTCTGGTCCGCTGCTTCTTCTATGCTACTTCCTAGGTCTTCATTAATAGATGAATCATAATTGCTATTGGCTGCCGTGTCTTCAGCCACCATCTGTGACGAGGGCGAGCCAGAGTGGCTGCTTTCAGGGGTAAATTATTGTTAGCACAGCTTGAAAAAGAAAGACGAATGGGGTTGGCACAGCTTATTTCCAGCTTCCAGCATTGAAGCATGACAATGTTTGGATCTCAGATTGAAGATTAGGAATTATGGAATCCAAAAACAACTGGCTAATCTTGACCTTTTTTACACTGTGCTGAATCCCTTCAGTCCTCATTTTGGAACTACAAATGATAGAATACCATATGGCTCTCATGTTTTCCGTATGCAGGATATGGCTTCAGTTGATGCCTGTAGAAAGGAAGTGCAAGTGGAAAATATGAGAGGATGAAAGAGTTAAATGGTATGTTTTTCTTTTCTTCTTATAATTCTAAAAGTGTACCGCAGCGGAGTATTGAAATGATTTTGCCTAATAATACTCAAGTGCCTATCAAATCAGGTTCAACACTGGAGTGAAAGCCTTCTTAATAAAATTAATTAATGTGGCTGTTGAAAGTTATATAAATGTATAAATAGTTAATCCTAAAAACAAACAGAAAGCAAAATGAAATGTTAACATTTATTTATTTATTTTATTAATTATTTAATTTTCACAATTAACTATAAAATGGAAACTGTCAAAAATACCACTCATTAGATTTACAGTATATGACGTCATTGAGTTTAGCAAACAATTTACAAAATGCTGTAGTTAAAGTAGACAAATATAGCAAATTGCTGAGAAATGATGTAAAAGGACGATTAGGTTCCATGGGAAAATATTGCTAAAGATAAAATAGCTGCAGTTTATTGATTTTATCACTTTGGGAACTCTTAGAAATAAAAGTTTACATTTGATTAGATTTTTTGCCATTCTAATTCATAGGGGTATGCACCGGGCACTTTTAGTGTTTTGGGTTTTGGGTTCTGATTAGCTTGAGGTTTTGGGTTCTGATTTGTTTTGCCAAAACACCTGACGAAAGGTTTTGGTTCTGATTTAGGGTTTTGGGTTCTGATTTATTTTTAAAAAAGCATAAAAAGCGCTAAAATCCATTTTTTGTTTTTTTTTACACTCCTACGCTATTATTAATCTCAATAACATTCAATAACAATCATTTCCACTAATTTCCAGTCTATTCTGAACACCTCACACCTCACAATATTCTTTTTAGTCCAAAACGTTGCACCGAGGTAGCTTTCTGGACTGCGTAGTGGAGTGGGCCCGGTACCCAATTTGGTACCGGGGCCACAATATATCACCCTCAACTGGTCTGAATTCCACTGCACAGCTGCCTGCTCCTCCATCCTCTGCAGCATATAGAGGGTGTAGTTCGAGCACGTCAATACCTCTTGTTTTTGACGATGACAGGTCATTTTCATTAACTTTGGATTTGCCCCCAACACTGAATGTAGTTTAATATCTGATACGCATCTATCTGGACTGCGTAGTGCAGTGGCCCCGGTACCCAATTTTGTACCTGGGCCACAATATATCACCCTCAACTGGTCTGAATTCCACTGCACAGCTGCCTGCTCCTACATCCTCTGCAGCATATACAGGGTGTAGTTCGAGCGCGTCAATACCTCTTGTTTTTGACGATGACAGGTCATTTTCATTAATTTTGGATTTGGCCCCAACACTGAATGTAGTTGATACGCATCTATCTGGACTGCGTAGTGGAGTGGGCCCGGTACCCAATTTGGTACCGGGGCCACAATATATCACCCTCAACTGGTCTGAATTCCACTGCACAGATAAAAACAAAGAACATAGTATTAAAAATGGCAGTTCCCCTTTTTTGGAACTACAGAAACAAAGAACGTAGTAATAGAAATGGCAGTTCCTCTTTTTTGGAACTATAAAAACAAAGAACATAGTAATAGAAATGGCAGTTCCCCTTTTTTGGAACTACAGAAACAAAGAACGTAGTAATAGAAATGGCAGCTCCTCTTTTTTGGAACTATAAAAACAAAGAACATAGTAATAGAACTGGCAGTTCCCCTTTTTTGGAACTACACAAACAATGACCGTAGTAATAGAACTGGCAGTTCCTATTTTTTGGAACTACACAAACAATGACCGTAGTAATAGAACTGGCAGTTCCTATTTTTTGGAACTACACAAACAATAACCGTAGTAATAGAACTGGCAGTTCCTATTTTTTGGAACTACACAAACAATGACCGTAGTAATAGAACTGGCAGTTCCTATTTTTTGGAACTACACAAACAATGACCGTAGTAATAGAACTGGCAGTTCCTATTTTTTGGAACTACACAAACAATGACCGTAGTAATAGAACTGGCAGTTCCTATTTTTTGGAACTACACAAACAATGACCGTAGTAATAGAACTGGCAGTTCCTATTTTTTGGAACTACACAAACAATGACCGTAGTAATAGAACTGGCAGTTCCTATTTTTTGGAACTACACAAACAATGACTGTAGTAATAGAACTGGCAGTTCCTATTTTTTGGAACTACACAAACAATGACCGTAGTAATAGAACTGGCAGCTCCTATTTTTTGGAACTACACAAACAATGACCGTAGTAATAGAACTGGCAGTTCCTATTTTTTGGAACTACACAATGACTGTAGTAATAGAAGTGGCAGTTCCTATTTTTTGGAACTACAGAAATAATGAACAGTATATAAATAAATAAATAGTAAATAGCAGTACCTATTATTTTTGGTACAGCAGCAACAGTGAACGTAGTTTGACTTTTAAATAGCAGTACCTATTATTTTTTGGTACAGCCGCAACAGTAAACATAGTTTGATTTTAAATAGCAGTACCTAGTATTTTTTAACTAATTTTCTTATCTTTTTTTTCAATTATTTTTTTATAATTTTTTTATAATTTTTTTTAATTATTTTTGTATAAGTTTTTTTAAATTTTTTTTTTTATAACTTTTGAATAATTTATAAATGACAATGCCCTTAGCAGAACAGAGCACAGGACACAGGCAGCACCACTGGACTCAGCAGGACAGAGCACAGGACACAGCACCACTGGATTCAGCAGGACAGAGCACAGGACAAAAGCACCACTGCACTCAGCAGGACAGAGCACTGGAAAAAATAACCACTGGACTGATCAGCAGGACAGAGCACAGGACCAAGTAACCACTGGATATTAAGCAGGACAGAGTGACAGGACACAGGACGGAGCACCACTAAACCTATAACCTCCCTCTTCAATGATCTGAGCCCGACTGAAGATGCCGGGAGCGAGCGGGGAATTTATGCAATCCGAGTCTCGCGAGGTCCAACGCGAGACTAGGACGTCAGAGCCTCGGTTTCATTTTTTTTGGCGCCGGAAATACCCGAACAGTGCTCGGATCCCGTTGGATCCGCACTGTTCGGGTGGGCTCGGATTAGAGAAATCCGAGCCCGCTCATCCTTACTAATTCACAGATATTTTTACTTTTATAATATTTATTAATATGCTCTGAAATGTTGAAGGAGCAATTCTTATTGGAGGTAAATCATTTAAATAATGCACATATTTAGGTTTTATTTGATGGTGTGTTCTGCTCTCATAGGTCTCATTCTTGTAAATGAAACCTTTAGCTGAACCTAAGATTCACTAAATCTATATCAGCTGAACCTTATCATAGATAATAAAAACATAAATCAGTTTCAAAATGATAATACCCTTTTTATTGTAGATATGTTCTTCACCATTAAATATTCAGTTTTAGCAATTTTTACTCACTCATTCATCCAGCTAGAAAGCCCTGTATTCTCATTTGTCATGTGCCTATTACCAAGTAGTGAAAAGCACTGAATCACTTGGTTTAAATTGATCAATGAATGCCAAAGTCTGCTTTTTATGACATTCACTGATCAGCGAATGACATAAAAAGCAGGCTTTCTCCCAGGTTGTCAGTTGCTTGCACTGAGAGGCAAGGGAGACTGTCATTGTCTTTGAGGTGCATATATAAGTGTTTGACTATCTTATTCTATTACATTTTCAATGCCATCAGTTTTGAAGTGGGAAGAGATATAACTAGAGATGCTCACTGACCCCCGTGAACTGGTTTTGGTTTTGGTTTTGGATCTGGATTAGCTTCGTGTTTTGGTTTTGGCAAAACCACCCTCGTGTGTTTTGGTTTTGGTTTTGGATTTTTTAGGAAAAATCTTAAAATATGCTAAAATCACATATTTTTGCTATTTTTTTTTGCTCCTACATTATTATTAACCTCAATAACACTAATTTCAAGTCATTTGCAGTTAATTTTGACCACCTCACAGGTCACAATATTATTTTCATACACTTTCAGACAAATACTGCAGTGACCTGGCTGGATGCTAAGCGACAGAGCAATAACACAAACACATAGTAGTTCCTAGCACATCTAGGGCACATTGGCACACAGCAGTGGCAGAAAAGAAAAATTGTGCAAGATGGAATTGTCCTTGGGCCCGCCCTCCCTCCCAGGAATTGTCCTTGGGCCTGACCTCCCTCCCATCTCCTGCTATGTTGGATTTTAAAAAGGAATTCAAAACGCGCGAGATCCGACGACGTAACTATGACATTTCGCCTCGTTTTCTATTCCGAGGGCGCGCGAGAGTACCGAGTCGGCTCGGTATTCGGATCCCCTAGATTCTGGTGTGTTCGGTTCTCGAGGAACAGAGCCTAAGCATTTCTAAAGCATTTCAAAACAACTTGTTCCTAGGTACATGTTTTAATGTTTGTTTCAGAGCTTTTATTTATTGGTGTTATAGCTATTATTTTACCATGCATTATGAAGTCATAAATCATAAGCCAAAGATCCAAATGTGAGCTTCTTTATGCAGGCAGGCAAGCATGAGTGTAGCATTCTAATAAGAATCTAAACAATAAGGAATGCATTTACACAGTCTTATATACCTTTCTTGCTACTGGGCAGATTTTAGTAACACACCCTGGGCCTGATTCATTAAGGATCTTAAATGAAGAGGATCCTTATTTCAGTCTCCTGGACAAAACCATGTTACATTGCAAGGGGTGCAAATGAGTGTTCTGTTTTGCACATAAGTTAAATACTGCCTGTTTTTTAATGTAGCACACAAATATCAACTTTAAATTTCAGTGTACAAATAAGCTATCAAGTATTTGTGTGCTACATGAAAAAACAGGCAGTATTTAACTTATGTGCAAAACAGAATACTCATTTATACCCCTTGCAACGTAACATGGTTTTGTCCAGGAGACTGAAATAAGGATCCTCTTCATTTAAGATCCTTAATGAATCAGGCCCCCTGTCTGGATTCCCCCCCCCCCCCCCCATACAGTTTGAATTTGCAGGGTTCCACTGTGCATCTGGTTTTATCTGGTTTCTTTTGTAACTTGGTACGATCAGGTACAGGAATGTGTCTTGTCTCCCTATTTATTAGACACCAGCTTGAGCAGACTATTCCTTCAGCAGGCTATTAGCTTGTATTGACTCTTAAAGCATAAGCATATGTACACATTTATTATTTGAATTCAACGAAGTTCCATAACATTCATAACATTGGGATTTTGGAATCAAGCCTCTCTTCCTAGTCCAGGACATTTGTATAGGTGCCAGGCCAGAATAAAATGTGGTCAGTTACAGTACTGTTAGGGTCCCAATACATGGCATTTTTTATATTTCCTATGTGGGAAACGTAATTTCTAATAAAAAATATTGTACAGCTTGCTTACATTAACAGCAGAACAGGTTTGAAAGGGGAGAGCTGTAGCCACCAACCTTGTGCTTCATCTGGAAGACAATCATTACCATGCTGTAGTCTCCAGCACCCCTTTCCAGGCCAGTCAGTGTCAAATGCAGCAGTCATATGTTACCACAGGGAAATAGATAATCCCTTTAATGTTATGTTTCCTAAAAGAATGTGCACATAAATTGAAAGGAATCCTTCAGAAAGTTTTGCATTTGTTGTATCTATTTCCAATGCAAGAAAATGTTCTACACTCATCACAACTACAATTGTTCAAATAAAGGACCATCTATCTCAACAAATGTTGCATACAATTTCTAAATGTTGCATACAATTTATATTTACACATTGTTTCTAACCTATTGATTTGAAGATTTTTGACCTAGAGTAATGATGGTTTAAGGATTTCTAGAAATTAGGAAGGTGCGCCAGTGCATTGGGAGGTTCACAAATTGAATTTTAATTAGCTTTAGAAGTCAATAGCAAGGGAACAAAAGAATACAAATGTGTAAACGTCAATAATGTATCTTCTTCCTCAGGCCATGGTAAACTGCAAATAAATTACCATTACACCAAACATTCCAGGATTCCATTTACAGCTGCTTATTATCAATGTTGTTCTTTTACCCATAAGTTAATTTGAATTATTCGTCTCTAACATCTGGAGAATTTACTGCATCTCTTATACATTATTTGGATGCCAATGTTTCTGAAATACGAGTAATAGCTATACTTTGAGCAGTACAAATAATTTGAAATATATTCTGTTTGCTGACATCTATCTTGCTTTTGTTTTAAAAAAAAATTATGTAAAAACCATAGGTACATACAGGGACAGAACTAGACATTTTTGGGCCTTATTGCAAAATTTAGAAGGAGACGTCAAATTTCTAGGGACGGACCCCCAGCCCTCACGCTGCCTGGCTGTCTGCCCACCTATTTGTCCTATCTGCCACTCCACTGTGCACAGCCCTGCATATGCTGCACAGAGAACAAGAGAACATCAGAGTTCCCACTGAGCAGAATTTAATTTTCGGGCCTAACAGTGATGGTGGTCACAATGTAGGGAGTTAATTAAGCTCCAGTTGATCGAGGACACCATGCTATTCTACCTATTCTACTATTTACGCCTTGTTTATAACACCTTGCACATACCTGATCATTGACGGGCCTGCAATAGTTTTATTCTTCAAAGAGAATGCTCTAGCTATGGGAATAATCTTGCAAAACATTTTATATATATATATATATATATATATATAATATATTTATTCAAATATCCTACATATAACATATATAAATATCTCTCATTAGAAAAAAGAAGATTTCAGTTGCTCACCAATACAACTATATAATGGTGTAATGTATCAAAAACTGCATGGAAAATTACACAAAAAGATGGCATTTTTGTAGATGTGATTCTCATTGGCGAGATTGGCTAAAACGCATATGTTTTGTATAAGATGCCTAGAAAGAGGTGCCTAGTTTACAGTTAAATAGTTGATTGCTAAAATGAGGCCACAAAGTAGCCACAATAATACATTTAGAAACAAATCTTATGTTAGGTACAACTTTATATATAGCATACAGGTGCATCCAAACACAGATGTGACAGTCATCACCATTAATATCTTACCTTGCACCAGCCCTACGGGACAAAAAAGATACGTTCCCTAGGAGGAGATTTGCAACTTTTAAAACCTCAACACATTGGATATGATTTTATGCAAACTACAAATTAAATCTGTGGCTACATTTGTGGGCTAACGAGGGCTTGCTTGCTACTGTCCTTGGATCACAACTTTGTCAATTCAAACTTTTCCATGCTGCTCATTTTAGTACAATTTATGTTTTAAATTAATTGTGCGGAGCCTGTTATCAGATCCGTTGAAGTGCACTCATATATTATCTGCACAACTGGAAGGTGCAAAATACATCCTACTCTAAGTATAGGGAGGAGATCAATCTTCTGGGACCTCAGCTCTGTGCTCTCCCTTAACAAAGGAAATGCCCCTAAAAATGTGCCCTCTCCACTCCTTTATCTTATTGAAATAAGCACATTCCACAAATTTAAATATAGTTTCTGCATAAATGAGATCTAATTTTCTGCAAACTAGTCATATTCATGTGTCTAATCTGCTCTTAGAAAGGAACACCCAAATTCTTCTACATATCGGTGCAAATTTTTGCATCCCTAGAGATGCCACAATCTTGACCCAAGAATCCATGCATTTCTCCTATTGGGTCTTGTAGTTCCAAAGCTCTCTGCGTCTTCCACATGCATTCACTTGATCACTCCCTTGTACTTGAAGGTGGGCTGTTGCCAGCTCCCAACCTCTCCTGGCACTTGCATATCCCCAGCTCTAAAACACGGTTACTCACAGCACCAGACATATTGTAGCTCAGATTTTCAATTTGGCTTGAATTCTCAGTGAGCTCATCTCTCTCCAAGATCTAGTAGGGTGGTCTCTATCTCTGACCTGCCACTTGTCTCTTTGCTTCTGCCTCTTAAACAGGCAGAATTCTCTATGCACCCATGCTGCTGCTGACAGTGCCCCCCATATCTTTATTAAGAGCCCTGACCCTCTCACTTGACTAGAATGAGCCTCAGTGTGTGAGCCTCATTCTAGTCTTCACCCTCCTGCTGTCATCCACCCTAAAGTTATCAGGGGTGTGACCTTACAAACACTCCTGGAAGTACACATGACACACTTTCCCCACTAGCTTACTGCATTCAAACAACAATAGGAAGGCCTTTCATTAATCATTCAAACCATTTAATCATTCAAACCATTTAATAATTCTACCTGTGCGTTTCACCATTTGAATGCTTCCGCAAAATGGTGAAGCCATCAAATGGTGAAATGTGTACTATGATGATGAAAGACACTTAACATTTGAACATTTCAAAACACATCCAAAGTAAACCAGATACTGATCATGGCTACGATCGTGGCTGCAAGTGCGAACACAGTGGGATTACGTGACCACTGTAAACACAAGATACCGAGAGAGCAGCCCGGGACTGCAGAAGCGGCTTTTTCTGAACGGTATCAAAAGAAACGTTTGCCTTTATGAGAACATCAAACTTGGAAAGGATCTTTGGTCATAACAAAAACTATCCAGGAGAAAACAAGATTTATTGGGAATTGTAAGTACTGACATTATAAGAGTGGTACAGAACAAGAAAACTACCAATCACATGTGATACTATATACTGAGATGCTGATATAATCAAATTTGGACACACAAAATCACTGTTAAGCGGTTAATATCAGTTCAGAACTGAGAACTGTTTAACACACACAAGGGGGTAAATGTATCAAGCTGAGAGTTTTCCAGCGGGTTTGAAAACCCAATCAGATTCTAGCTATCATTTATTTAGTACAGTCTACAAAATGAAAGCTAGAATCTGATTGGTTGCTATAGGCAACATCTCCACTTTTCAAACCCGCCGGAAAACTCTCAGCTTGATACATTTACCCCCAGGTTTTCTAGGATCTAAGTAAGATCTGTGGATATATATTGTTTTAAATTGTTTTATAATGTATTTTTGATATTTACATGCATGTGTGCTTAAAATGCTGACAAAAACTATATACTCTATTATTTAAATAACTGAAATAAGTTTGAAAAAGTTTGAAAAATAAGTGGTGCCAGGGGCACTGTTAAACTGTATATTTCGGTTTAGTATAGCATTTTTGCCACCACAAAAGCTTTTGGAAAACCAAAGTCTTCGGGTTCAGGAGGGAGTAAAGTAGCAAAACTGAAACGTAAAGAATTTTACGGAAGGGCACTTCAAGAATCAAAGCCTGTGGATTAATTTGACTCAACAGGGAAAACCATTAGGTCAAATTTTATCAAATGTCCTCAAAATAATCAAGTTACTGCTGCTAAAGGTGGTGTTACAAGCTACTGAATCACACGGTACTTTTTCACACACTATCTCTTCTTGTTAACTTAATTTTGGTTGAATAAATAATAGCAAAGTAAAACATTTTCTTATATGAAATATAGGATTTGGGGGGCATATTTATCCATATATGCGGCAATATGTATGTATGATTTTTTATTGTAGCAATAAAAAACACTTATCACCACAATTTATCAATAAAATATTACTGTGGCAGCTAAGCAATAGTGGCCCAGAGTGATAAACGTTGATTTACCGCTTTGCCAAGCCAGTCTCAGGGCATATGGTCACACGTGACTTGGGCTACATCGTAAAAAAAAATAGATTCAGAATTTAAAGAGAAAACCCTTTCAACATTCAACAAATAAAGCATTTTTCCCTGATTTTCTTCTGTTATCACCATCCAAAAATGGCGATAATAGAACAAACATAGATTGACATTAATTATATGATATGAATAGATGATATAAATATTTCTAACACTGTCCATAACACAGACATGAGTGATGAACACTTAAAAGTGCATTTTAACTGCACTAAACCTTTAAACTCTATGATATTATTTTTTCAATTCAACCAAGTATTTTGTTTCTTTTAGAGCACACTTTTGCATTTCACATGATTAAAAATCCTTACTGTAAATTACTGTGCAAGAGGATAATGTAATTGGTATGTTTAAGGTAACGCCTGCAATTAGCCCCGCCTTTTTAAAGATCAGTACTATGATAATCCTGAGGATTTATTCAAATTGATATAATCCAATTATGTCTTTATTATGGTTGCATGAAAAATTTCTGTAAAATTGCTAATCATTATATGTTATACATATTGCATATTGCGTCATACACAATCACACACACATACACGAAAGAGGTCACCGTGACGTGGTAGGTGGGCATCCACAGTTTTCTCAAAATGTGCACTAAGAAACTCGTGTTTATTCTAGAAGCTATATTATAGAGTTTATATTACTGCAGAGTTACACATATATCTGTCTTTAATTATCTACAAATATGGTTTTAGTGCTTAAAGAGTGCACCTGCATCTTGGATTGTGTATTGTACTTTCAATCACAGCATTGTAGCACCTTTAATATATTTGTAAAATAGGGAAATTAGTGTGTGCAGACCATCCCCCCATGGAATGTTGTATATTTTCTGGCCCAGCACCCTACCTATCTAACCATTGGTGTTTTTAACCAGAACAGTCTCGTTCCTACCAATATTCCTTGTAGTTTAGAGGTAAATCCCATATTATAAAATTAAAATTGTAAGTGTATGTACCCATCTGAAAGAGGTCACCTTGACGTAGTAGATGGGAATCCACAGTTAGATCAGTTAGTCAGTTTGAAAGTTATATAATACTGCAGAGTTTAACATCTGTCTTTATTATGTACAAATATGGAAGGGGTATATTTACAAAACTGCGGGTTTGAGAAAGTGGAGATCTTACCTATAGCAACCAATCAGATTCTAGCTTTCATATATTTAGTGCATTCTACAAAATTACAGCTAGAAACATCTCCATTTTTCAAACCTGCAGTGTAGTAAATATACTCTTAGGACTTCATTTAGAGTCGGACGCAAAGTCCGTTTTAGGCGCATCGACCACAAAACCACTATCACGCATGTGCAGCAAGCACCATATCCGCCTGCATCTTGGACGCAATTTACACTTGTGACAGCTTGCGGCTTACTACGAGGGAAACGGCGGATCGCTGAATGGGGAAGACGTGTATAGTATAGACACAGGGGGTGTGACCCTGTAGGTAAATCCTGGACGCAGACGCAACACACGTCAATAAAGGGCTAAAACTGTGTGGCAGGAATTAGGTGGTGCAATATATATACATATATATATATATATATATATATATATTATTTTGACCCTGAATTGTATGACTCCATACAACATTCAATTTCAATTTGTCTGGAGGATGTGAATTAATGCCCAAATATATTTCTGAATTCTGATTATTTAATTTCTAGTAAAGTCATGTTAGATGTCTTTCACTTATCTACACGCCCTCAGAGGAGAGGTTATTTTGTGGATTGACCCAATATTTATAAGAATACAACCTGTCAATTCATTAGAACTCTGTGACATCACTAAGAGACTAATAGTATGCTACCAACAGAAAGGCCTTAGTGACATCACATTCTCTAATGAACTGGTAGGCTGCATTCTCAAGAATATCATTCAATCCACAAAACGTCTGCCTCCACTGTGAGTCCATGACAGGTGCATTGTATATATGTAACTCAGTATGATATATAATGGTTTTATTATTCAGCCATCTTTAGGCATGTTTATTATAACGGCTAACTTAATGTTACAGAAGAGGAGTCCAGTATATCTAATTGTGGTATCTAAATCTGGTCAGACACATTGCAATACAGCCATGTGGCCCTACCACATTGCCAGATAAAGATCCATGTGTGAAGACAGCTCTTGAATGTACTAACAGGATGTAATGAAGTTAAAAAAAATTAACCAATGCATGTGGTCAAATAGAATCTCATGCTAGGTTCTCAGGTCGAGCATCATGTTCATTGCTTGAATTTACTTAATTGTTCCAAGCATAGAGTAATGTTTATGTTAGACTTAGTTTTATGTCATGCTTCTGTGCAGGCTGTGACCAAAGTAAGGTGGTTGTGTCTGCGACCCAGGCCTGAGGTCTGTCATATTGTTGGTCCTTTGTGGCCGTGATCACACCCCTGTGACATCACTTACTAGCATCATCATAAGAACTAAGTAAAGTCCTATGACAAAAATATTTTATACATTGAACCCCTAATATTAACTTAAAATGAATACAAAAGGAATATAATAACATAGGGTTAAATTACATTTAAGTGATGAGGTATATACAGATAGAGCAATAGGTATGCCAAAGTATTTGTATTTACTTTGTTTTTTTGTGCAATCGGTTTTTTTTGTCGGAATTGTGGTCATCGGTAATAGGATTACCAGGGATGCCAAAATATTACAGTTCTTTCTAACATATGTTAATCTAATTAACACCTGAGAGTTTTGCAAATGGTTCAAAGGTCAACTTTCCTGAATAGCCTCTAAAATCATTTTAGGAGAAATCATAATCTACCTTTAAGATGGTATACACAGAAATATTCCTAAAATATAGTTACTTTAAGTAGTGGGTAGAATGAAACACAGATGAATGCATTCATTCAGATCAAAATTCATTTTTTTTATAATCTCATGTTATGTACAATATTTTATTTTATTTTTTTAACAAATAGTGCAGCACCTTCATATTCAAACAGAAAAAAAAAAAACTATTAGGTGCTAATTGGTAAATATTACAGGAATATAAAGCTGCTACTTAAAGGGATTCTGGGGAAAGAAAGACGCACTATAACAATCCTATATTAAAAGTTATTAGCATAGAAATCAATTCATATATTTAGCATTATAAAGTATTTATTAAAATTATGAGTATTAAATAAATATTTATCTGAAAATCCCAGGGTACCTTATACCATGAAATCATCACAAACAGATCTATGGCGGAGTAGAAGTAATATACACCTGTAGAAACATCTGGCATAGGTTGAGAAAGTGAAACCCTGATTTGTTTTTTAAAAGGATTTATGTTGGTGTTATATATGTACATCCACTATGCGCTTAAAGATTACATCAATAAACAAGTGATAAGTTTGCTTTATTTTGAATAAGATTTAGGTGTATTATTTATTAATTTGTTCAATTTATTATTGTAGCATTACTAATCATTAAGACTAAATATTATTTGATGATCTGCTGTTAGCTCCAAAACCTTCATATTTACATATCTATATATTTTTTATTATTCATTTATATTAGACAGAGAATGTGAAATGAAATACAGGTATTTATGAATGGGGCTATTCAACATCTTCATGGTGCAGTGTAAGTTAACAAGTTCGATATTGCAGGGTTAAACTGTATGGCAAGAATTATAAGAATGCCATCTTTGCAAGATGCCAAACAATGAATGTTAGAAGTCTACAGTATCTTTGTTTAATGGCTAATGAAGAAAACAAAATCTTGTGGTCATGTACAATATATATCATGGTACCATAGCAGCACAGGTGTATTACGGGGCACAAAGGACTTAGCTGTAATGTTGAGTTAGTTAGGTAATATATCCCCTCATTTGCTAGATGAGTTACTCTGAATTTCTGAATTGCATTGACATCTGTCTCATTAGAACGTTCATTATAGCATGTTTCACAGTCTAGCTAGTAATGTATTTATGAAACAAGTGGCAGTGCAAAATTAAGCTTGTATAGTTTGTGATTTCATTAACATTGACAGTAGGAAAAATATTATAAAGTAAGTGTGTGGCCAGACATGGAACAATTCCGGAGGCGGCACAAAAAAAAAAGTAATCACTATTTTAAATTCAGCAAAAGCACAATCTCAAATGAATGGTTTGAGTATTGTATTGAAAAAAAAAAGAAGAAAATACTTACCTTGCGGTCAGCTGGCGATCCGGCTCCCTCTATGGTCTCCTCCTCCGTGGGGCGCTCGCAGTGCATGTCGGGCGTGACATCATCACGCCCGCCCGACATCCATTGCGGAGCGCGATGGAGGGGGAGACCATGGAGGGAGCCGGATCGTCAGCTGACCGCAAGGTAAGTATTTTCTTCTTTTTTTTTTTCAGGTTTATTTTTTTTTTGTGCTGCCTCCGACGGGCCCCCCTAGGCTGCAGGGCCCATATATATATATAATCATTTTTTTTATTTATATATACATATATATATATATATATATATATATGTATATATAGGGGCCCCGGTACACTGCTTTGCCCGGGGGCTCAAAATGTTGATAAGAGGGCCCTGTGCTGGATAACCTGTTGCTCTGACAAGCAATTCCTATATAGGAAGGGGAAGTTCAAATTCCCAGCTGGAGATCACACGACCACCAGAGTCGCACAGCCGGAAGTCCCCGCGTGGCAGACAGGACGGAAACAGGAGCGTGGAGCAGGTAAGATTCAAAGTTTATTGTTGATTTTGTTACTTATTCAAATAGTAATGAATATAATTTAAAATGCAAACCTTATTACGAATCACAGTTTAATTATTTGGATATGGTTCTCTCAGCTGAAAGTGGTAATATAGTAAAGGAAACCTCTCAGAAAAATGTATACTGCAATAATGATCTTCATTATGATAGCAATCATTATAAATCTTGAAAACTAACATCAATACGGGACAATTGATAAGGATCAGAAGGACTTGCTCACCAAGGTAGCATCTCATAGACGAGCTACTAATATTCGCTATGTCTTTGATTGAGGACATAGCTATTATGTTATGAGTTGCTGCAGTCCCCCAAGCTGCAGCAGTTGTTTCCCTCTGAGCATCCTGGCCGTCGCTAAGACGACCGGGATATCACTTCCTCCATGTTCCGGCCATCTCCTAGGCAACGACTAGGACGCTCTGAGTAGAAGCGATGCGTCCCAGCAATAGGGGCAGCCAGGCACGTGCGCAAGATTTTTATTAAGTTAATTTTTCATTAACCTATATGGGGGGAACAGCACATTAATTATTCAGCCTCCTGAATAATTAATGTAAATAATTAATTGCAGGGCGACACTCTGATTGGGCCATGTTACTATTTAATGCAGGGAGGGCTTAGCCTGCCTGCTTTTAGCGCTCAGTGTATGACACGAATTGCTGACCAGCTACCCTGTACCTCTGGATACTTCTTGGCTATCTGTGGCCTGATTTTTCTGATGTGACCTTGGCTAGTTTTCTGGACCCTGCTTGTATTCCTGTGCCCTTTTGACCCTTGCCTGTTTCCTGGATTTTTCGTGTTTGCTACCTGCCCTGACCTTCGGCCTGTACCTTGATCTTCCTGCTTGCTATGGACCCACGACCTAAGCCTGTCCTCGATTTCTGCCTCTAGTATTCTGGTTTCTTTACCTTGTGCTGCAGTTATTCTGATAAGTTTCTACTACCATAGAGTTAAGTCCTGGGGCACCCGAGTACCTCTGTACACGTCTAGTGCTACGGGAAAGGTGGCTACTAAAGGTGAAGACCTCTACTAGTCCAGTTCTAGAAGCTTATCAAATAGCTGCGGCCCTAACATATCATAGGCCTCTTCTACAGAAATATTTAGTGAGAGTAGATAAAAAGACCCTTGTTTTACCTAGGCCTAAACAAGTAGTAAACATGAGTCCAGATAGGTCTACCTCTTTTGTTTTTAAATATAATACTTTTTTGCTTTATGTTAAAAGGATAATTACGGTAATACAAAATTTCCAGTACTGAAATTAGATAATACAATACTCAAACCATTCATTTGAGATTGGGCTTTTGCTGAATTTAAAATAGTGATTACTTTAAGAAATCATTTGGTGCCTAGTATTTTTAGAAATAAGATAAAATCTGCAGATACTTTTCATCTGAATTCAACTTGGTGGCCACCAAAACCTACAGGATGTTTTAGGTGTGGTATAACATCCTGTCTTCTATAGGAGGTGATTTTCTATTAAATATTAAACAAATATTACTCTGTCTAAGTTTTTAATTAACTGTTTCATTAATTGTCACACTATCCTATGTTATTTATTAGTGTAAATGTAACCTTCAGTCCATGTCCATTGAAGACTCAAAGTCTCGAGCACAGAAGAAGTAATATTGATAAAGTGTCTTTACACAGCTTTTAAAGTCATTTCTCTGTGCGTTACATTAGTGACCCATAGAGACTGTCAGTTACAGCTATCAAACATGTAAAGGAAACGGTTAGAGGTGATGACAGGTTTTCTTACCTGTTCTGTGGAAAAACTCCAGAAGGCTGGACGATAACATAGAACTCAATAGTATACGAGTGCTCTTGTTGGTTAATGCATTATTTGTTTTATTCTCTCCATTTTTCATTAGCAGATCAGTTGACCATTAGGTATGTTTTATTAAATAATACAGGTTGTGTATTAGGTAAACATACAGTCATGGCCAACAATATTCTATAATTATTTATCTGTTAATATACAGAACTTTTGCTTTTCATAGTGTGTGTCATTTTAAATCAGAAAATTAAAATAAATGGCATTGACAACATGATTGACACCCTAGACTAGGCCCTAGAATATTTGGTAGCACAGCCTTTGGTCAAAATAACTACAATCAACCTCTTTCTATAGGCATGGATGAGCTTTGAGCACCTCTCTACTGGCAGTGTGATCCACTTTTCTTGTGCAAACTGCTTTAGATCTCCCAGATTTTAAGGGTTCTTTCTCCCAACTGCTGTTCTCAGATCTTTCAATGGAATTCTATGGGATTTAGATCTAAACTCATTGCTGGCCACTGAAAGTCAGCTTGAATTTGTTTGACAGTTCATCAAGGTGCTATCTTCACAAATTAAACAATCCTATACTGCAATCTTCAAGCAAGTTATCTCTTTCCAGGGACGATAGCTACAGTGTCATGGACCTTAAACTTCATACTAATATTACGTATGGTGGAAACAGGAACATCATTGTCTCTCGAGATTTATTTGTAGCCTTCAGATTGTCCATGCTTGGCTACAATCTTCTTTCTGACTTTCTCAGACACTTCTCTGGCTCTCTTTTCTCCATGCTCATTGCAGTGCACGCAGTGGCACAAAACAGGTAAACAAGTCCCTTTGTCAATTCAAGCTCATTTAATCAGTACCTGCTACTCACCACAGGTGTGTTCATAATGAAGGAGAATCAATTGCTTCAAACCTAAGTATTTCTAACTACTTATAAAAGGTTGCAATAATTTTGCCTGGCCCATTTAAGAATTGATGTGTTTAATAATCTATTCCCTAATACGTTTTTCTGTTGTATTCCACTGCAAATCAAAGAAATACAACTGTACATTATGTATCTCTCAGTATATACTTACCTTTACAATGCTGTTACAAACAATGTACAGTAGATGGTTTGTTCATTTACACATATATTATATATTATATTATCTTTCAATATATATTTATTTTAGAGTTTATTAAATGTTATAGATTTATATATTTTTAGCTTACATACATTTGACAACTGCTTTGGGATTTTTTATTTATAATTACTTTTACAATATTTATGCTAATGATTTGGCAAGATGGTATGAATAAATATGGGTTAATTTTAGTTTTTTTAGGTTTCATTATTCTGATTATATAGAGCACACTTCTGATGAAACACATGCGAACAACTTTTTGCTTTTTACTTTGTTTTAATGTCAGGATGGTAAAGCACTTGACAATATAAAGATTCCATTCAGATTCTTGGGACCCTAAACACTAAATAAACAAAGACCTGCTCTCTAGACACCAGCCAGCTTATTTAGCATCGGTCACACTGAACAATTAAAAAAACAGGTTTTTATATCTGACACTCCTCCCACATCCCCAGCTTGATGGGCAGGTGGAACTGCCCCCTTCCCTTTAAAAAGGAGTTCTCATCAGCTGCTCTGTTTGCTCTGACTGCAGATACCACCCCGTCAGTCAGCTGTGGGAAAAGACACTCTCAAACCATGTAAGTTAAATCAGACTTTATACTATTATTTTGTCACAAATTTGTCCTCCACCTGTTTATCTTTAACCTAGGTGTACTGCTGCTCAAATTATTTAACACTGTTTTTTTTTTCTATGCGGACAGCCAGCTAAAAACCTCCTTTTGCTACTATAATATATATATATAAAAATAGAACTATTAACTGTTATTATGTTTGTTAAATACTGATTTATTAAAATAATTAGCAGAATATAATTCATTGGTTTAACATAAGAATTTTTTTGTTTGTGAATATGCTATTTGAGCGTTATGTGTGCTGAGATTGTAAGGCTTGCTCAATTCTGGTGCCAATTAATTAAAAAGTATCTGTGATAGGTTTACTTTTCTATATAATGTTGGAGCTGAAGTCAAAGCAGTTACTTCCTTCTGATTAAAGTGTAAAAGGACAATGATACACAGCAAGAATTAAAGATTTTACACTACATCCATCTTATATGTTACCCACACACAGAAACCAGCTGAATAGCAAAGCGGTGATTCATCTTGCTACATGGACGGTATTGCATTGAAGCAGACTCAGAGTGAGTCTTTATATTGAAACCACCAATTGAGAAGTGTACTCTTCACAAGATTCATGGTACAGCGGTGAGACTATCCCTTACATACATTCAGTGCTGTGAATTACATCTGAGACCTTATATCAATATACAGTCATGACCAAAGGTTTTGAAAATTACATATATTATTTTTCACAAAGTCTGCTGCCTCAGTTTTTATGATGGCAATTTGCATATACTCCAGAATGTCATGAAGAGTGATCAGATGAATTGCAATTAATTTCAAAGCCCCTATTTGCCATGACAATAAACTTTATCCCAAAAACAACATTTCCACTGCATTTCAGCAGTGCCACAACAAGGACCAGCTGACATCAAGTCAGTGTTTCTCTTGTTAACACAGGTGAGAGTGTTGACGAGGACAAGGCTGGAGATCACTCTGTCATGCTGATTGAGTTAGAATAACAGACTGGAAGATTTAAAAGGAGGGTGGTGCTTGAAATCATTGTTCTTCCTTTGTTAACCATGGTTACCTGCAAGGAAACACATGCAGTCATCATTGCTTTGCACAAAAAGGGCTTCACAGGTTAGGATATTGCTGCTAGTCTTGTCTGAAGAGGAGTTAGAAGATAGCAGTGTCACTTGTGGCAGCATTAAATGCCCCTGCAGTGAGCTATTTCCTGGCCTAGGATGGAGTTTTGACACCTGAATAGACTTTTAGTAACCACTCAGCATGGTGTCTGGCTCAAGTAGACCATGTGCTGACTTGGCTATATTTTATATAGACAAAAATAATTCAGTTTCAAATAGGCCACTTAAAATCAATAAAAGTAGTGATCAACTACATATTCCTCAATAGCATGTTGAAGGGCAGCTCATATGTCAAATTAAGAATTCTGCCACACAGAGAAGTTGAAGAAATTAGTATAAGCTCAACTGATACCCTGTACCTAGGCCTGTTTGGTATCAATAGATGGGTAAATTCATAGGGGATCTATTAATAATAAAATTGGGTCTGTGTGACACTCCACAGAAAAGTTAGGTCACATAGTAGAAATGAGTAGTAAATCAGGCAACATGGAAATGGTGATTGTAAAAACTGTCACAGACCACATCCCCCCTGGAGGTGGTGAAAGGTGTAAAAGTGTCTTTAAAAAGCTGAGACCAGTTACAACAAGTTATCAGCTTCTTGGGGATCAATCTAATTTAAGGACTGTCCATCTTTTCTGACCACCCTCAGGCCTACAGATTATTTATATGTAAGTGATGCTCTGTACTTTCATCCCATTTGTTTTTATAACTGTTTGCAATTTTTTATTTGTATGTCAAATCTTTATCTAATTGTTGTTATTATCTGTAAGCATTGTACCTTTTGTATATTAAATCTAATAATTTAATAGTTCTGACCTTATTGCTCTAAACAAATCCATTGCCTGTTTTGAAGAGAGAGATTGCTTGGCTGGGGTTAACTCTTTAGAAACCAGAGCGTGAAGGGTAACTGTTTAGCTACCAGAGCACCAAGGGTGCACAATTCGATAATTGAGTCATAGGTTTGCTACGGGTCTTATACGTAGTTGGTGGCAGTTGGCGGAGAGGTGTTGAAGCAGGTGTCTGTGTTTGGAAAGGGACCAGCAAAATCTGTAGCCTGAAAGAGAGGTGAGTGTGGCGTTTAGGCTGGAATCCTGTGTGTTCCCTTACAGTAAGCTTCCAAGTTACAATTGTGCAGAGAGCGGTCTTTGACAGATAAAGAGGTTCAGGAGCAGTTTTCTGACAAAATAGAGGTGATACTGTATATTGTATGACTGTTGGAATATATGATAAGATATCTAATCAGGGAGTAGCTAGAGAGGCTTATCCCTGACAATGTCAAATATGTGTTGGAGGTGTTGTATTAAGGAGTTGACTTATTACAACAACTGTGATGTGAACTGTATTGCTACACCTGCAATATACAACACCCAATCTGATTTACAAGTTTGCATGTACTTTCAACATTCTGACTCACAGCACCGAGGTAATTAATGTGACTGAGCTAGCCTAGAGGAATCCTACACTTGTCACTTACACCAGTGAGAAAGGGGCTGCTTTGAATTTTATATTTACTCACCTGCGTAGAAAGGCTGCTCCAACCGAAGTTGAGTCACAGGGCAGGAGAAGTCTTGCTGCTTTGAGTGCTGGAGACTACATTTTCCAGCATGTCAGGGAAATGAAGGAGAAAACAAGGTCGTAACCCACAAGATGCAGGTAGTTTTATATCAAAGAGAGGTAAGAAGGAGAACTGCTAGAGCATGGACAGCGAGGAGGTAGGCACAATCTTATAAGAATTACTGCTTCGCCACGAGAGACACGAGAATGAGGAGAGCAGTTCAGCTAAACCCACTGTAGATCCTTTAGGGGAGCTGCAAGTCTTAAAGAGAAAGTTGTAAGTCTGGCAGAGAGAGAGACCAACCTCACAAGGAAAGCTGCCAGTTTTGCCAAAAGTCCTGTCAATTTTACAGGGAGAGCCACCAGGCTAAGAGTGCTGTCAATCCCAAAGAAGAGTCTCCCAGAAAGTAAGCTAAGATCCTTTACAAGCTGCAGAGGTACAGAGGGAGTCAATAAGTCCAGTGGGAGTTCAGGTCCAGAGGGAATCCAAAATTATTCCAGTTGTTTGCAGACTATCATATTCAATTCCAATTCTATACTAATGCTACATTACCGTCTATAGAGTAGAGCCACTGAAGATTCAATCAGTCCTTTGATCCACATTTCAAGAACTCTCCAGGTTTCCAGAACTGCTCAGTGTCTATGGCATGTTTGAGTAGCCTGTTATATACTGTACCACATCATCCACATTGGCTAATCCCCAGCCCAACTAAGCAAGAGCTTTGACCTTGAACTGGCTGGGACTATTTTTCAGCTTATTTATTGTACTTATATGTGTTTAATTGTGTGCAGGAATTTAATGCCCTCGATAGTATGCTTTTACCAAACATTAAATATATTGGGACCTGTGATGTGCAGTCCCTGACTTGCTCTGCTATGTGGGTCTCATATGCTCTGAGCCCTCGCTGTTGGCATGCAGGGGTCACCAGGTAAAGTCACACCTCTTTTCTGGCTGATCTGCTGTTGCCGACACAGGGTTTCTCATGCTACCAATGCACAGGAGAAGCCTGGTGATGTCCAGGACTAGAACTGTGAAGTCTGAGCTGCAATTCTGCTGGCAATGACCTGTAAAACCTGATGCCCATTATTTCAACTTTAGGCTTATATAAGCAACTACCTGTGAGCACCTCACTGCCAGTTTCTTGAACTTATCTCTATGTATAAGTGTTTCTAAACAAGTACTCCTGTTACTCCTGAATGTTTACCGGTGTTTTGACCTTTGGCTTGTACCCTTTCCACTCTCCACTATGGAAAACACCATTAAACCTAAAGGTAATAAGTTTATAGTCTCCTGCAAATTGGAATTCACTGGTTAAAACTATACCATCATAAAGTCTTTTTGACATTACACTGTGACTACTACTCACATTATTGTCTTCATCCACATAAGTGCTATTATTGGGTTTGTAACACCCAGTATAACTGTCTTTGACTTCAAAGAGACACTTATAATCCCCACTGACTTCAGTACCAAGATACTTACCATTATTCTACATCATTATAGTTGTTGAAGAGACTTCTTAACGCCATATGTTGCTACCTCATTTATGTGTACTGTGTAAGATAATAGTGAGATCTGGGCATATGCTGTCCATTCTAGACCCAGCCCAATGATTTAAGTCTGGAGTGTAATTGTGATGATTATGTACTATTGTTATTTTCCCTTAATATTCAGGTGTAGCAATGTATATTGTATGAACCTTGTAATACAATCTCAACGTGTGCTTTGCTAAATGACATGGGTCTGAACCTCTGCAAGTGTCAATAATCTTTTGAAATTAGCCAGACTCAGTAATAGATAAGCATCTCTGAAGAGTTTTTTGTATGCAGAGGATGTGGACCGGACAAGTCATGCAGATTGAGCAGAGGTGAGAACTCAGGCCCTGTGAGCATTCCAGATCTCAGGACATTCATAACTCACTTCGAAAAGCTCTGTGTCATTTTGGGGATCAATCTGACTTAAATGAAGGGGGTGAAGAGGCCTGTAAGAAGGGTTTAAAATCTTCTACTTTAGACATTGATTTGTACATTTTCATGAGGTGGTCTATCAAGACTGAAATGTCCTATATTTTTCAATTGTGTTCCCTCACACACGCCAAGTCTTAACTAGTAAGTAGTGACTCTGATTTTAGTTCCTAATTAATTTCTGAAACTTATTTGTGCAACTTACTGAATGTCTTGTTATTAACGTTTTTGCAACTAAACCTTGAAAACATTTTTCAGATTAACTAAGTTTAATTTAGTGTATTCTCTGTGATTCTTTGTGAACTTACGAAGCCCAGGGAGAGTCATGCTACATGTGTATGTGATTTAAGTGTGAAATATTAATAAGTGGTTTTGGTGAACATAAGGACACCATAGTAAATCCTTCAGGGTGACAGGAAAGGTGTATTCATTGCTAAGTGACTAAGGTGACGCCAATCACGGCCAGCTGTTCAGAATGCTGTATCTGAGACAGGCTGGGCGTTCGTGACAGTAATGCTTAACATGGTACTGTTATACAGTCACATTCTAGAAAGACTGGAACAACGTTCACAGTTTAGTGAATAAAGACACTAAAAGATGATTATATGGAATCTGCAAATTCATCAATACTATCACTGCATGTTGATGGCAGTGGCGGAACTACCATTGGTGCAGCAGGTGCCGTGCACCGTGGGCCATGGAAATAATGGGGCCTGTTGCATGGCAGATGCAGAGGGTTGGGGGCCCCGATTTCCTCCTCCCACCTCCCTGCACTGGGGCCCACAGCTTTTTATTTTTACACTTAGGTGCAATGTTATATTTATGTCCTTTCTTTACAGTTTAAACAATTTAGAAATATGAAAGGCAAAGGTGAAATTCCCTTGTGAAAATTTTACATACTGCAACAGCAGCTCTGAAATATAAGCTGGCTGTGATTGGCCTGCTTGTGAATGACCAGAATCAGAACTTAAACCGGGTCAGCTGTCTGACAAATAGATCATGAGGTTGGAGCCTGCTGCATACACATACAGGAATCCACCTTCCTCTTTGAGCATTCTCACATGTAATATGACTTGATGACGGTAAACTTAACCCAGGAATATTGAGCTGATCTTCTTTATACTGCGTAGTAACCCTTAACTGTGATGTTGATATTGCCAGTGCCCTTTTTATTGTTTCTACATGGGTCCAATCCAAAGCTACAAAATGAACATATCTTTGTGCTGTCACTAACCATGCTGTTACCAGCCAACAGTTTGTATTTACTTACCACAAGCTTCTCTTCTTGTTCATCAGTGGAGATGGAGTTGTGAAGCAACAAAGTAGTAGATAGAGAGATAATATATAGATTAAAAGCCATTCCCCATGCAAATACATACAAGTCTTCAAGACTGATAACATGTGCAGAAACAAGTATACATATAAAAAATAATTTCACTCATGGACAATTTTGTGTATTCTGAAATAGCTACTATTACCAGCTAAAAAGTTTTCAACTTCTTTTAAAAGTTGTATGGTTCCTTATATATAGCTGATGTGTGATTTGTTATTTTTAGGCATTGTAAAATAGAAGATAACACATAGCTAGAATTTTCCCTAATATAAGTTTTAGCTACAGGTTGTCAGCAAATGACAGACCCTCAAAACAGCTGTAAAATGAATTAGATACATGAAAAATACAGGATCTAAATCATGATGCTAAAGTAATTAGACTTCATGAATGTAACTTTTAATGGAAAATCGAGAAATCGCCTCTTAGGGGAGAATTCAATTGACAGTGTACTAACAATAATAGTGTGCGGACCATTTACTCTCACGCGTTACACTGTCAATTGAATTCCCCCCTTAGAGTAGATAAACCTGGCCACACTAGTGTTAGATATCAATGCAAGAATTAATTCCAATCTCTTTTTATTCTACATTACACTGGGTTTATCTAACAACCACAAAATTACAAAGTAAATCTAATGAGTTGCTGAACTTTTATTTTGAGTTACCGCTATTATTGGTACTCGTATTATTCCAAAGTTCATTCTTTGGGGAGTATTCAATTGTTAGCGTTAACGGAAAAAGACGAGCGCTCCAAAAATCTTAGCGTTAATACGGTAATTACTCGTGGAATTTCAGCTCGCAGCTCCCTGAGCGGCGAGCTGAAATTCCGCTAGTAAACTACCGTATTAACGCTTTTCGCGCGCAATATTACCGTATAAATGGTAATATTTTTTGAGCGCTCGTTTTTTTACGTTAACGCTAACAATTGAATACCCCCCTTTGTATTAGTGAGACTTTATTACATTTGACATGGGTTCATAGAACTCACATAAGAGGAAATATATAAAATACATTTACATTTATTTTACAACAGATGGCTGACTTTATAACGCCAAAGATCTTTCAGAACGAGGCCAATTGCTTAAAGCGTTCAGATTCCCACCACTGTAAACAGATGCGACTCCTCAACCTGCTCATTCACAGGCACCTAGCACAGAGGCCAAATTCTGATTATCACTATTTTAGCTCTGCTCTAAATTCTTGCATTATGTTCTCTACCAGCCTTCGCTAAACCATTAGTCTTGGATTACTTTACTGTTACTATTGTGCAAAGGACATTTGAAGTTTTTAAAAATTAACACAGTAATGGATGGTATCATGGATAAGTCTACTTACAGTACTGTTACCCATCACCTAACCTCCCCAACACTTTTCTGAAACCCTCTGAGATCTCACCCACTTATTGACAAGAATTTTACATTCTACTATTCTTTGAAGTGAAAAATACAAAAACTGTTGTGTGGACGTCACTATGGGCCTGAGTCATTAAGGCACGCATACTGAGCGCTTCGTGCATTTGTTTATACCCGCACGTAAATCAGCTCTGCATAACAACTCAACGAGGAACAAATCTAAAGATACGTGTGGTGTTGACTACGGGTGTAGGTTTACTCTGCTCTTCTAGGCCAAACACTGCAGGATACGTGCAATAGATATGTATTATTACGCAATTAAAGTTATCTGTCTATAATATAATTATTTATGAGTATACCTGGAAATTTTTCAAAAACTGTTTTTTTATATATATTTTTTTCCCTTGGAAAAACATTTATTAGGCTGCTCTTAATGTCTACTGTAGATAAAAATACATTTTTACAGTTGCCTCTGATTGCAAACACATGTTATAGCATGGATATGATACTGACATAACTAGGACGCAGGGCTTAGACTAGACCTATAGCTGGTGCAAGAGATATGGCAGAAAAACAAGAAATTTTGAGATGCCCAGAGCTTGGCACGCCCTTACTGTAAATTGACTACTGCCAAGAGCCCCTTTCCAGCCCCATTCCCTCCCCGAAATCATGGGCTGTAGTAAGTGTCCTTTGCGTAGGAAGATGGAGCAGACAGGGCTGCGTTTTCTGATATATGGGTCGGTTCTGGGCATGCACAGACTGATTTTCCATTTGATACGCTCAGAATCAGCAGATATGTGCCTTAATGATTCAGGCCCTATGTGTCTCCCTTCTTTACTTCTACCATCTCCCGCTTTGTAAGCCCGGCATGTAGGAGAACAGACACATTACAGAACGGTTACAACAGACAGAACACTGTGGGCCTGAGTCATTAAGGAAAGTAAGGCACAAAAAGGAAGTAAATGTTCTCTGGGACAAACCATGTTATGATGCAAGCGGTGCAAAGTAGCTTATTATTTTACACATAAGTCAAATACTGGCTGTTTTTTCATCTAGCACACAAATACTTAATAACTTTATTTTTACACTGAAATTTAAAGTTGATCTAGGACATGCCCTATCCCAAATATAAATCTGTCTCCACATTTTAAATGTACCTCCCCTCCAATGCAACAGGGTTTTGCCCAGGTGCAAGGTTACTCCTTTTTTATGCTTTGCTCTCTTTAATGACTCAGGCCCCGAGACACCAACAGAAGACATATGGAGCGTGAACACAATTATACATAAGAACACCTAAGAAAATATCTGATTAAGGTAATTGGGCACAAAACACAGAAGCGTAGGAGAAAGAAAATGAGACAATCATTCTGACCTTTCCAATTGTACACTTTGCATTCCTCTCACTACACGTAGAATGGACTTGCTACCTTTTTATGTATGCTGTAAGATGAGAACTGTGGGTTTACAGTCTGTATATATCCCAATACAATATTTACATTAATATTTACATTTATATAATCAAATGCACCATTACTATTCATGAATCATCTGATTCACTACAATCACCATCCAACGTTCACATTGCCCTTAAAGATAATTGATTAACAGCAAACAGGGACAACACCATACTTAGGAGCACTGAGTAAGTCCCTTAAATTATTGAGCTTCTTCCATTTCTCCATGGTCCAGTTCTGGAGCTAATATGCCCATGTAGTTGCTTTCGGTGGTGGACAGGGGTCAACCATAGCACAGCAAGTTGTGTGTTTTGACACCTTTCTATCATAGCCAGCATAAGCTTTTTCATCAGTTTGTCCTACAGTAGCTCTTCTGTGGGACTAGACCAAAATATGTTCACCATATGCATTAATCAGCCTTGGGCACCCATGAACCTGTCACTAGTTTACTGGTTGTCTTTCCTTGGACCCCTTTTGGTAGGTATCAAACACTGCATAACAGGAACACCCCACAAGGCCTGCCACTTTGGAGATGCCCAACCCAGTCATCCAGCCATCACGATTTGGCCCTTGTCAAAGTCACTCAGATCCTAATCCTTGCCATTTTTCCTGCTTCTGGCACATCAATCTCAAAAACTGACTATTCACTTGCTGCCTAATATATCCCACCCCTTCACAGGGGTCATTGTAACAAGATAATCAATGTTATTCACTTCACTTGCCAGTGGTTGTAGCTGATTGGTGAGAGAGAGGCAGACCGATATCAATTGATACTATTTTTTACATTAAACTCAAAATGATGTAATGGTGGTAAATCATTATGTTACTTGATCCAACATGTTCCTTCTTATTAATAAAGGAGATGACTACACATGAAACAAGTTTGGTATATTCATTTGCAAGAAATATTGTCCTGAGTTAGGCCCATGGGAAAAAGTTTAATTTTTATCATTATTGATATGTCGAAAACTTACATTTAAACTCCCAAAAAAGTAGCTTACTCAGATTTTTTTTCAAAGAAAACTCAAAATAATTAGGCAGATAAAATTGAATGTAATATTCTCTCATTTTACTATATGAAGAGTTACCATACAAGGCAGGAGAACAGCAAGTGGAACGAGAGGATGAGCCACTAATGATGCCAATCTTCTCTCCAGGTACTGGTCCAGCACATCCGCCTGCTGGAAATAAAAGAAGATGAGCAAGATACGAGACACCTGCTGACTTCAATCGATAAAACCCTACAGGAGATGAAGGACCAGCAATGTTATGGCTTCCCAGTGCTACTGGGAACTAGATAAGCTCGTAAAACAAAGCAGATAGAGGTCTTCACTGATAGCAAACCACCTTTCCCTTAGAGCATGATATGCTCACAGGGACTCGGAAGCCCCCGGTCTTGTACTCAGAGTTGAAGGAGCTTATCTTAGTAACCAGGAAGCGATGGGTATGGAGGCTATGATTAGTAGTACACCAGGATAACCAGAATCGGTGCAAACGGTCAAGGACAGGCAGCAAATAGGAGTGTCAAAGGCCAGGGTGGCCAGCAAGCAAGAATGGTCCAAACCCAAAGCTAAAGGGTTGAGATGGACAGTAAACTGTTATGGCTAATGTCCCAAACATGAACTCCTAGAACAGGCAGTAGAGGTCTTCGCCTATAACCTTTCCCATAGAGCTGATTTTGCTCACAGGTACTCGGGTGCCCCCAGGTCTTAATCCTAAGTAGTAGGAGCTTATGTTTGGAGACTGTAGCAAGTGTGGTAGGAGAAGTACCAGGAGAAAGTACTAACTTGGAATGGTCCAACATACAAGCCGAGGTCTGAGACAACTGGTAAACAGGCGGGGTCCGGTGATCAGGCAGAGGTCAGGGCAACAAGCAAACAGGCAAGGTCCACTGTTCAGCCAGAGGTCAGGGCAACAGGAAAACAGGCAAAGTCCAGTATTTAGGCAGAGGTCACAAGAGGAGTCAGTCAATGTGAGCAGAATGTGCACCGGACAACCTGGAGCTGGACAGCAAAGTGGTGAACTGAAGCTATAACCGGCAAGGAGGCTAAGATCTCCCTGCCTTAAATAATTCTGTCAGCCAATAGAAAGACAGCCAGGGAGCACCTAGGAATTTGTCAAGGCGGCAAATAATTAACATGCCCCGCCTGAACAACGCCCAGCACACTGCCCAGATGCTGGCATACGGCAAGTCTGACAGGAATGTTCCAGCTGTTGCCCAGGTAACCAGGACACCCTGGGCAGATGTGACATCCTGGCTGCCTGACAGGCAGCTGGGACGCGAACAGAAACAGCACAGTCTGTTGGTCTTTTTCAATAAATTATACATAGGTAATAGATTAAAGCATACTATATATTGTTTTTTATTATTAGATGTAATTATAATTTAGATGTTTTAGTTGCAAAGAGAAGATGTGTTTTTAGTTTGCACTTACAACTAAAGTATTGTTGAATAACATAATCTTGAAAGATCTATTTTTTTTCCCATGGGAAGAGGGTCCAGTTCATGATCATCAGGATTCTCCACAATAATATCCAACTACTCCGCAAAAGGCAACACATTTCTAATTGTGATGTTATGAAATATGACACACAACATCCAGCGCATACATGAGGATGAGACTGGGCAAGGCAACAAAAACAGGCTTTGAAAAGCCCAAACATCTCTTCAATGACCAACCTAGAGGAGGCATGTGTGGAATTATATGTGATTTGTTGGTCTGTGGCTGGTTTTCAAATGGAACTGAGGAGCTAAGTTCAGAAAGAGTTGCTGTTAGCTGAAAATAAAGCAAATACACTTAAAAAAAAGCCTGTCTGTGTGGTTCAAGAGTATGTTACTACAGATATTTTAAAGTCTTACAAATTTTTATGTTCAATATATTTAAAAGAAAAATTAGTCTAAAAAAGTTATCTGCATTGTAAAAATGAGATTGAAAAACATTTTGCATTGTGGCAACTATAGTGCTCTATGGCCATTAAGACTTACATTACAAAGTCATGTTCGCTAATTAAAAAAAGATATATTACCTAATAGCCATGTGTCTTCATTTGCATCTGTGATAATATCTGCCATATGAATAATTGCCTCATAACGAAGGAGTCATGTGTAATCCCTATAAATCTGACAACACTGCTATGAATAGGGAGAGCTACATTGCCTATAGCCTGGTGGAATGGAATGAAAATGTTTCAGAATCCAAAAAATGGATTACTTCTTCCTGCTGCTATGTGAGTACCATCCACGGCCTCTATGACATTGAAATTGAGTAATGTTATAAAAATGTTGCTTTACCATAAGAAGAGCTTCCTCATCCAATGGCAAAGGAATAAACTGCTTTATGAGTCACTGCCTCATTCGCAATTACGTGAACGTGCAGCTACTGTACTTGGCCTATGTTAGACCACCCCATTCTCGTTCTGCCTCTCCAAACATAAGGAGGTGCAAGTGTCAGATGTGAGAAAACCTGCATGTGCACATATGTATGGGCTCCCATGTGCAGTGACAACTCGCATATTTTATGCTGTGCAAACAGACATCTATCCCACTCTGCACCTGCCCCTTAATGTTTGCTATAAACACTTCATTTTTGATTGCAAAAACCCCTGATCTGTCTTCTTAACCTATTTTCTGAGTTCCAACCATTTGGTCGGACGTCAGGTTTGAAAATAAACGACAGTAAGTCTGAGGCACTGAACATCATCTAAACAGCACAGCCTCAAAAATGTTTACAGCTTGAATTTGGTCGCAAATGCAACACAAATCTGTTTCTAATAATGCTTTGAGCTCTCAGAGTTATTGTGCTTATTGTTTACTGTACTGTGCTGTCTCTCCTCGTATTGTAATTTCGTTTGTCCCTGTACGGCGCTACGGACATTTAGTAGCGCCCTATAAATAAAAATTAATAATAAAATTAATAATAATTCGGCAATCAAACTTATGCCTTAATTTTAGTGAACAAACTTTCCTTTCTTCCTATCAAACAGAGCCTCCACAACTGATCTAGTTACTTCATTGAATGGATTGGTCAAAATGTCATAAAAAAAAGTCCTACGTTTATTTTGTCCTACCTATTCCTGTCCTGCACTCAGATGTCATGGACCTACCTCCAGAAACATATTATGCATTTTATCTTGAGTGATCATCCCCTGCAGATTATATGGGGCATACTAATTGTCTCTGACCAGACAGAGGTCTTGCAGCTCTTTGGCTACCTGGATACCTCAAAGCAATGCAACTCACCCAGCTTAGTTACCTAGATAAGACCTCTGCTTTCTGCCAATGAGTCTTGAGAATTCAATAATTACAATGGAGTGTAAACTTCAGCTGCTTCCTTTGGCAGGGCTCAAGGCAGCCTCTTGAGACTCTTTACTGTTCTCTGAAAATTGTCTGCTCTTAGGACAGTTCTTAATATCGTTGAACCCATTTCAGTTTCTCTTTTCTCTGGCACAGCAATTCACTCCTGAACTGCAACTGATGGATCAACCATTGCTTCCTGCAGATCAGACACCTGTTACATATTGGCCAAAGATTAACTTTTTTTGACCTCCAAGAGCAGTTAAAGATTATTAACCTGGAGCCTTCCTATATATGCAATTAGATAATTTTACCCATATAGCCCCAAACTTTGTAAATATTATAGAACATGTATTATAATCCCTCAGCAAATGCCCTTATTCAAAAGCTCTTAATTTAACTATTTATGCTCTGGTTTTGCCATATAAATTAGATACCTAAAAGCTACATGCATAATTGGGAATCATGACTCAATAACTCATTGTATACCCTCGCAGAGGATGGATACAGAGTACTTATGGACTGGTATCTCAATCACATAAAATTGATCATGCCTTACCATAATCCCACATCCTTGACTAGCACTGTTTAACCAAAAAACGCAATATACCTCATATAACTGGGATCATTATGAAGTAACGGTAATTTCCCTCATCTCACTCTCTCTATATTTTTCTTTATTTTTTTATTCTATTCCTTTTTCTCTTGTTACCCTATCACTTCAACGTCTAGCCTAATGCAATATAATGTGTATGGCTTCTTACTGATCTCTACTACTTGACAAATTTATGTATATTATGCTCATTTTATTATTTTGCTCACCCTCTAAGAAGGTTATCATACTGTTGCCATTGTTTAATCTATATTCCTGTATTGTTATTTTTACAGGTTTGAATAAAGTTGCATGCTCTGCAAGCACAGTGTCTTCCACCTAGTCAACCTAATAAAAAGTAAAGAAATAATAATAAACTATGTAAAATATTCAGCGCTAAGTATGAAAATAGCTCATGGCAGCTCGCTGTGGAGGTCCTGCAAAATGCAAACCCCTATCAAAGTAGATGAACAAACATATATACCAATAAAAGTAGTACTGTTCATTGCCATGGAGCTATGGGTGGAATTTCTGGATGTCCTGGATATGAAAATCCAGAGTAGTGTGACACAGGACTTCGGGATCCGTAGGTGGTTCAGGAGGAGAATGGTGTATTTGTTAAGTGATATTTAAGTACAACAATAAACACAAGGCAACTAACAAAAGATGAAATAATAAATAAATCTTGGAGAGACTGTGGATGAGAGAATGGTGTACAATTTAGATAGATGTTTGATGTGATGTGGGGAAAAGATGGGAAAAAGAAAAGGAGAGATGAAAATAAAAATAAAAATAAAATAATTAGATAACATATACTTGTAAGAGATATGGTGTAGGTAAGAGTTGGTGAATAATGTTAGTTAAGTTAGGTACGGTGTGGTCAGGGACGGTGCTAGGGTTCTCAGCACCCTAGGCAAAATTTCAAAATTAAATACCATCCCCAACATTTTTTTTTACTCCACACTTGGGCTTTGGGTACCCCATTTTTTAGAAAATAAAATTAATAATACCCCCAAAAAAATAAAATTAAATATACTTACCGTTTTTGATGATGAGGGATGGTCAGATGCAGGGAGGCTCTTCCTTAATGGCTGCCCACCGCTCCTCGTCTTCTTTACAGCAAAGGAGAGGGGTGGAGCAGCCGGTGCATGCTGGGAAGGGAGGGGGGCGCTGGGTAAACTTTACTCACACTGTCTGTCAGTGACAGGCAGTGTGATAATGCATCACATGGGGCACAGCAGGCGCCGCCGGGTAAACACATGTCACCTGATCACGTGTCAGTGATCAGGTGTGCAGCCCAGGCGCATCTGAAAAAAATGACAGTGGCAGCGGCGGACATTGAAAAAACAGCGGCGGCGCACCTCTCTCCCACTTCTCTCCGCTGACTAGATTTTCAAATCTAGTCAGCAGCAGCGGCGCCCTGCAGGACCCAGCGCCCTAGGCAACTGCCTAAGGTTGCCTAATGGGAGCGCCAGGCCTGGGTGTGGTAGTAAAGAGTGTGTATGAGTTAGACATTGAATTAAATGATGTTAGGATTACCATTAGTCCAGATGGGAGGATTGGCTGGGGAGAGGGAAATATGTCTTAAAGGATGAAATGGAAGGTAGTATGTGTTTTAAGGGTGAAGTATAGAGTAGGGTAGTGGAAGAGTGTGAATAGCGAGTTGGGTATCATTAATCAGGTAAGGTGTTAAGATGGTGTGATGTGTAGTGGTATGGTACAAATAATTAGGGCAAGATATTAATTGAAGAGCGTGACTGTAGCTATAGCTGTGAAAGTGTATTTAGTAAATTGTTAGTGGATAGTAGTTAAATTCAAAGTTCCTGCAGATACACCTACAAAGAAGGCTTGCTGCATGGTGGAGATATCGGTATCCCTTTCTCTCCTTTGAAGGACTCCTTGTACATAAATGACTGCTTTACTCTGTCCATTTTGGAGCCCCAGGTGAAGTGGTAGCCTGTCAGCAAGGGGTTTCTTTACTTGGGCCTGGACCAGGGGCAGGCTGGCCCGGGTGGCAGGGGGGGAACCGGAAGACCGGCCGGCCGCCCCTCGGTTACAAAATCTATTGATTTTGACCGGCGGCTGCATCTCATGACATGGGATTCGGCCGCGTCAGCGCACAGGCTGTCGCATCACATGACACACGATGCGGCCGCATCATTGGACGCTGCCGCATCGCGTGTAATGTGATGCGGCCGCCTGTGCGCCCCCCCCGGGCTGATATATGCCAGCCCGCGTCTGGCCTGGACCTGCAGAATGGGAAGTGTTTTCTATTCAATGGTGAGGTCTCTGAGGCTCCACAATCCGATCATTTGTTTTACAGAATGCTGATTATTCTACTGCTAAGAGTTTTTTTGGTATTCTTCTATTTCCCCCTCTGCATGCTTTGATTTTCCTTATTGTATTTGTGCTGGAGATAGATGTTGTAATCCTGTCGTGTGTACTAATGAAAATGTAAACTGAAAAGTGGTCCAGTGTGAATGAATTGAATCACTAATCAAGCATAAAAAGTATGGCTGGCTTGAGTACTGCCAACGGCTGATAATTGTTTTAATCTGTCATTGCACATACACATATTTAAAGGGTCAATGACAAGTCATCATCATCAGAAGCTTGTATAGTGGCAGCTCTGCTTAGTTCATTGGTTAAATGGTTACAGCACAAGGAATAATTGACATTTAGGACAACAGGTACTTAACAATAAATTATATTAAATTTATTAATAAGTTAGTAGCACATGAAAACAAGGTGACCTAACAGTGAAGTGATATATTTACCAGTTAAAAGGCTTCCGACATGTGACAGCAAAGTAAACTTTGCAATGGAGTATATTTAATCTGTTTAGTTTACAGTAGATGTTAAACGTTAACAGTAAGGCTTTGTTATATATATGTATTGGATACACACAGCTAACAGCAACGTAAATCAATTGCATCGGCCACTTAAACATTTTTTCATGATTTTTGCATCATGTATCCATACAAATATTGACCTAGTACTCCTTAAAGAAGGGGCAGGCTGGGCCGGTCCCATAGTCAGCTACCTTGGGCTGGGTCACTGGGCCACCATAATTTTATTTCATTTAAAGTAGGCTGATTAGTCGAGTCTTGCCCCCCGGGCTAAAGTTTGCCAGCCCTCCCCTGCCTTAAAGTGTGTAATTTCTGAAAAATACCCATTAATGAGTATTAATGTATCTGAAATAACTCTATTTAGTTAAATGTAGGGCTGTGCCTTTGTTGTCATTGTACTGTTTGCCTGTAATGTTTTGCCCTGTTCGTCCATGTTATGCCTTACTGTATATCCTCAGTACAGCGTAGTAGACCCCATGTGGCACCTTATAAATGAAGGATAATAATAATAATAATGTACAAAATATACCCACAGTTGGTTTTGTACAAGTTCTATTATGTATTAATACATTACATTGTTATTGAGTGAGTTTCATTCAACAGGCGAGTACAGTTGAATGGTCTCAGGTGCCCTGGAGTAATCAAGCCACTTAAATGTTATATTGTTTGCCAAACAGTATGTATAAATTCTGTAGAAAACATGTAGCTATCATTGTCTAACAGGCAGTGGTATCATTATAACCTTCTAGTAGTGTTTCAGGAAAGCAGCAATTGATTAGTAATTCAGCTTTGTCTGATATCCCCCTCTGAGCACTTTGTTTTATCTCCCAAACAATTGAGTTTCTGACGAATTTCATCTCCGAATTTTCAGAATCTCACATCCACTTTCCATCCCACCTTAATGTACAGTATATTTTCTGAGTTAACATTTAACCCCTCTGGTGTCAGATGGCAGAAATGCAATACACAAGGTAGAATCATACCGATCGGATACAAGTCACGGAACAAATAAATCCAAAACAAATAGGAAATAAATAGGACAACAGATAAACAATATGTCTACATTATAATGACTGGGCTGTGGGACAAGATAATAACTTCATATTTCCTTTAATGCAAGATGCTTATGCAAAATTAATGCTGCAGCACAACAATTATATTATCGTATTGCTGCAGTCTGCATTTTTCATAAGCATAGTGCAGTAAAATAGATTTATGGACATTATTCATTTGGAATTATAGTTCTGTCCATGTGCCAAGCAATCAAACGTGTACCATGTACAGCCACATGTAAAGACTCATTCGCATTGATTTCGCCTTATTGAAATACACAGCAGGGCAAAGGGTTAATAGAGAATACTAGGAAATCATAATAGTAATATTTATCCACCCCTTCTTTGTTTATGCAGGTTAAAACCCCCGATCTAGCTGGATGCTATCCCTTTAAGCAGATCTCTAGAGACTAGTACCGAGGATCATGTGATTACTGATTGATTGCAACACTGTTGGGAACTGGTAAAAACAGCAAAAGCAGAGTAAGCAGAGGTATATCCAGGAGAGGAATGTGTGCATTTTGGATGACACCCTACACTGCAGTGTACTGGGACAGCGCAGGGAGACACTGCAGGACCTCTTCAAGGGCAACAGGGGTGATGCTCTGCACTAGAGATAATGCAGTATATGCAAGATATTGAAGATGCAGAATTGGATTGCCACACAGACATGGTAAGTATCTATTAAACGTTTTGCTGATGCATTTAATCTATGCAAGGTATTTAAACCCTGCATAATGAAGCGCTGAGTCCACGGCATATACTGATTGCTGAACACGTTGCATATAGATTCATTAATATGTACATTGCACACCTCGGGATGGCAAGTGTCCTTATCTCATTCGCAAAAGCAGCTGTGTCCAATATATAAACATGACATTATTTAATGTAAACTGTAGATTATGTCATTAAAACAGATGAGACAAAACATATGTCACAGTAGTAAGCGCTCTATTGTTCTGGCAAATGTTAGACTGCATGCCATGCTGAGGTACACTTTACCCTGAGAAGTTGTACTGTATGTATAACAGGCTTAACATGAAGTTGCATTGATCATTCGCAAAGCATGTACTGTAAACTGTCTATCACCGTAAGTCATTTTACCGAGGGTTTTCTTATTAGCATATGAACACTGTATTGTCCTTAATATATGTTTTTACATCCGTAGAGGTACTGTATAATATGTGAGCCTTTGTTGAACTAAAGGGGTTTTCAAGCAGGTATATGGGCACAGACAGTGGGTGAATTGCACAGTGCAGAGGAGGCACGATGACCCCTGCTGTGCACAGGACAGATATGTGAAGTATGCGATAATATAGTCAGTGACAGCACAGATCGAGGTGGGAGCGTGTGAGAACATTAAATAACACATCCTTTCTGCAGTTCTTCATATAGATTAGATTATTACACTGACGTCACTGCAACCTGTATAGAAACTGAACGGTCATTGACTGTCTGATAATGGAATCTAATTGCCTTTAATTTAGTGTAGTTAGTTGTGTCCTGGAATGCCCTCATAACTGATTATATATATATATATATATATATATATATATATATATATATATATATATATATATATAAAACACACACACACAGTTGGGTGCAGAATATGGAAAAATAATGTCCAAAGCAAAAAATAACTGGTCTCCAAAACCATGCAGATAAAAATTAGATTTATTCTGTGTATAATCCAACATCCCCTTCCCCCACTGGGACCTTATTCATCCAATTTATATTATTATTACATCATAGATATGTTGTTACAATGTTAGTTGCTTGCTTATTGGTGTGCCTAATATTTCATTATACAGTGCAGTAAAAAGGGCAAGTCTGAAAATAATACCGGTCAAAGTTAATGTAATGTTGTTGTCCTGACATGCATAGCAGCAATAGCTCCCTGGCACTTAAAAAAGGATATAATTTTATAGATAGTAAGGGGAAATCTAAATTAATTTTTTTTAAAAACTCTCTCACTCTCTCCCCCCTCTCTCTCTCCCCACCCCTCTCTTTCTCTCTCTCTCTCTCTCTCTCTCTCTCTCTCTCTCTCTCTCTCTCTCTCTCTCAGCCACGTTGACTTTAATAAGAGTTGAAAATTGATTATAGATAGTAAGGGGAAATCTAAATGAATTTTTTTTAAAAAAACTCTCTCTCTCTCTCTCTCTCCCCCCCCCCCCTCTCTCTCTCTCTCTCTCTCTCTCTCTCCCCCTCTCTCTCTCCCCCCCTCTCTTTCTCCTCACTCAGCCATGTTGACTTCAATAAGAGTTGAAAATTGATTATTACAGTTATACTGGATTAAATTGACACACCATCTAAGCATTTCAAGTCAATTAACACAAACCTTTTTATGCTGTTAAAAAATGAAACTGGAAAAAGATAGAATACACCATTTACAGAAGAAATATATGGTATTACTCAAACCAAATCAGATTTGGCCCCTACTTCCGTTTTTCAATTTAACAAAATGTCACATGTTCTATAGCATATGATATACCATTCCTCATCAAGTGCAAAACACAAGCATCATATTGCTATATTTAAGTACATTTGCTAATGTATCTAAATGCTCCCAAGTTATTAGTGTCTAGCAGTCGACAGGAAATCACAAACCTTGAGCACAAAAGGGAACATTAATTGCCCATTAACATTAGTGTTTTGTTCACCAATAAAACCTTAGTAAATATGTGAATGTTAAGGAATGTATATGTAAGTATGTTTGCAAATCATTCACAACCACATTGGTGCATGAATTAATAACAGTATGAGTTTGTATTGTAGTGGTATGGGGATTTCTTAGGTCGGTTGGATATATAGGAACGCGTCATTGACAGCCTTTGTGGCCATTGTTGGGTGTTTGATTACACACACACTTTATACCCCTTGATTGTCCAGACTATGTATTTCTCTTTCACTTCCCTTTCTTATTCTCTCTACCCCCATATTCTCTAAGAGTGAATCACTGTTTTTATCCTTTGCTTACATCAGTCTTGGCTGTCATGAGTCCTTTCCTCGTCACCATACCTTATTAATGCTTTATCTCATCCTCAGCCTAGCCTTACCTCTCCTGGTATATACTTTCTTCACTTAACTTTTCTTTATGTTCTTCTGAGTTATATGAAAAGGACCCTCTATAATTGAATATTTCTATCTACTAAGGATATATCAATTATTTCAGTTATATTATTTGCATTGTTATAGAGACAGTCACCCTTTTTAGTAACGTATAGCACTTTCTTATAGACTGCAAATAGATAGCTCTGATGGTACACCTATTCCTGAATTATGGTTATAGTCAGACTAAAACTTGCCTATATATTACATTTTACATGATATATTACTCTTCATCTAAAAGAATGAATACAACTAAATTAACTCAGGAGGAAAACCAATTCATATCTAATTTTACACCGCTGAAATTATGTGTACTGATAACCGTTTCCTTTATCAGTACCAGAGAAGGCAGGGGCGTAACACACAGCCACCATGCAAAAGATAAACTTAAGTCTCTTAGAATTATTTGTGTTTTGCACTGTTAGCATCTCAGAAGCAGTAAGTCACAGACAGCCCATCCATGCACCATATACTATATGACCATCTACTAATTTATTAATGGCCACAGATTCTATGAGAACTTCAACAAACTATAATTGCAATCTATCTCTATTTGTACCTTGCAATCTCCCTATATTGTAATAATGACCAAACTACACAGCACAATTCATTTTTGTTTTTATTGTATTGTATGTTTACATTTATTGAGTAAATGTAAATAAATACAAAAATAAATAAAACTACATGTCTAGTAAGCGTTTGGTGTGTAGTGCCCCATGGTCAACATACTGTACATATATATATATATATATATATATATATATATATATATATATATACATACATACATATATATACTTACATTTATCTGTCCATGTACAATGATATTCAAATGTTGTCAAATATAACAGAATATAAGATGTAAAAGAAAATGTGGACAGCTGTGACCTGGACTACACAAAGTAAAGTTAGAAATACTGTATCTTTTAATATGCTTCACTACAAGTTTCCCTAGTGTGTATAACATTTGACTCAATTTACAATCAGTGGGTCCCATAATTTTAAAACACAATACTGGGACATGTGAGTGAAATAAACGTTGTTTAGTCCAAAAAGACACCTCTTGTTGACTTTGGAGTGCCAGATACTATAAACAACTATAGGGAGCTTTTATCATTAATTATGTTAATCTGTGCTTATGACGCATATAAAGTCTATGCAGGTAAGTGTTCAGGGGCACCAAGCATGTGTGTGTCCTGTGCGCTGTCCTGCTGAGTCCAGTGGTGCTTTGTCCAGTGCTCTGTCCTGCTGAGTCCAGTGGTGCTGTGTGTATCCTGTGCTCTGTCCTGCTGAGTCCAGTGGTGCTTTGTCCAGTGCTCTGTCCTGCTGAGTCCAGTGGTGCTGTGTGTATCCTGTGCTCTGTCCTGCTGAGTCCCAGGGCCATCTTTTCCATTGGGCACAATGGGCAGGTGCCTGGGGGCCCCATGGGCAAGGGGGCCCCATATGCAGGGCTCTTAATTAGAATAAATAATCCTGCAAAAGAAAAATCCTGCAAAAAAAACCTTCAAGGGTCACTGAGCAAGTACATCTATCTATCTCTATCTCTATATATCTAGATCTATATCTGTATCTCTATACACATATATCAATATATATATATATCTATATATGTAGGGGCCCCGGTGCACTGCTTTGCCCTGGGGCCCATAATGTTGTTAAGATGGCCCTGGCACCAAGTTCCAGCAAGAAAAACAGGACATACTGGGAAAATTGGGACATTTTGGAGCTACATTTACAATGAACATTTCTATATATTTAAAACTCTATTTCAACATTGTAAAATATTATGACAATGTTTCAATGATTTACTGTACCGTAACATGATGTTCTCATTTCCAGGTTCAGGATTAATGACCCCTCTTTGCACTGAAGCAGAATGGGCACCTCAGTCTCGCTAGCTGTCTACATTGTCATCGAAGTGCTGATAGCCTTGGTTTCTGTGCTTGGTAATATTCTGGTGATATGGGCTGTGATTGTGAACCAGGCACTTCGAGACACAACTTTCTTTTTCATTGTGTCGCTTGCGGTGGCTGATATTGCAGTAGGAGCACTGGCCATTCCTTTGGCTATTCTAGTTAGCATTGGACTGGAGACTGAGTTTTATAGCTGCCTTATGGTGGCCTGTATCATGCTAATCCTGACACAGAGCTCCATACTTGCTTTGCTAGCCATTGCTGTGGACAGGTATCTGCGCGTCAAGATCCCAACAAGGTTAGTGCTTGAATTTATAACATTAAAGTAGCAATCCCACACAGGTTTATTTTTTTCTTTAAAATGCAGTTTAAGTACCTTTTAAGATGCATCTGTTTTTTCCTAGCTATCCTCCTATAAATGTTTATTTCCTTTTCAAAATCTCTCTGGAGGACACAAAATATGGCTGCCAGTCACACATACACACACACACACACACACACACACACGCTGCCAGCATGCCATATGAAGGCAGAGTGGAGAGAAGGAAGGGGGTACACAGTGCAGACAGGGTATTCCAAATCCTTTCTATGCTCACCACATCATGTGCCACGGGACTGTTAATTAATTTAACAGCATTCACTGAACTACAGCATCCAATCAGCAATTAACTTTTATCTGTGAAGTGCAAGTCAGACAATGAAGGTAAGTGTTTGATTGGTTGCTGTGGTTCAATGCTAATTGTGCATCTAACTGCAATGTTAATAGATGGGCCATAGTAATATGTAAATTTAACTAACTCTAGCAAACTATTGGCTTATCCCCTTTGTGTTCACTAAAAGATTATGGGCAAATAATGAATTTTGCCACTCTCCCAGCATACACCCTGACTGCTGGGTTTTACAGCGATCAGGCTGCAGGAGCATTGAAAGTGGCGGTGATGTGTCATGAGGAAGGCGGCACGTGGTAAGCAGCACCATTGGTCTAATCACATACCTCTTTAAATTCTTCACAGCCTTGTCCACAAAGTGAATACACTTTTAAAGTGTACCTGCTAGCTTTAATAACTATGCTGTGACTTAATAGTACCAAGTTCCATCTGTATAACATGTTAGTTATTTGCCTTAGAATCATATAACGCATATAGAATTTGAGGTATATTTGTTTTGTTTGATTTTATTCCTTTTTTGTTTTTTCCAAAAAGTGTTAACTATAGCCATATGATTTCCTATGTATTCTTTAATTCTTGTACTTTATGTATCCCAAGACAACTGCTGGGAGACTATCCCATGGATAGCACATAAGTTAAATACTGCCTGTTTTTTTCATGTAGCACACAAATACTTGATAGCTTATTTGTACACTGAAATTTAAAGTTGATATTTGTGTGCTACATGAAAAAACAGTCAGTATTTAACTTATGTGCAAAACAGAATACTAATTTGCACCCCTTGCATTGTAACATGGTTTTGTCCAGGAGACTGAAATAAGAAGTTTCTCAAGTTAAGATCCTTAATGAATCAGGCCCAAAATCTTTAATGGCTAGTCAATTTAATTTAGTGATAGACCTTGCTGGTAGAGGTTTGTGTAGAACGTCATAACTGAGTAGCGGTGCCCTTGATTAGTGTTCTAAGTTTCTGCCAAGAGCAGAATAACTTTGAGGCGCTCAATGTTACATAGAGGTTAATATAAATGGTAAGACCATTGCGATATCCATTGGCAAGTGTAGCAGTCAGTACTCCGTTAGATTAAAGAACAACCCTGAGGCTGTGAATGCCCTTTTCCACTGCTTCACATGTTGTCTGACTCTAGGCATTAGTCTTTATGGATTTGTGAATGCTTAATCTTCTCTTCACCCAATCTGTTACAGTTTCACTAGAAAAAAAGAAGAACCAGCACTTTTTTTTCTTGATAGGTCCAGTGTTTCTAAATTTCACTAAACGGCATTAAAGTAGGATAATGCTGAAAAATACGTATTATTACCTATTTGCTTTGTAGATCACTTAAATCTGGGTAACAGTTATTGCAATTTTGTATTGCTTATGCTGTCCATAAAAACACAAATTAAATAAATACTTCATTTTCTTTTGGTCACTTCTATGCTACTTAATTCATTGCTGTCTATGTGGTCAGCATAAGTGGAATGATTTAGAGATCGACCGATCTTTAATTGGCTGTGTTTTACTAGTTTGAAAGGCAATGCTAATACTCCCTGAACAAGTCCTACTTAAATTTAATGTTTTTCCCTTTTAAATGCTGGTGGTCCAATTACCTGCCTAACCCACATATTGCCACAATGTCTCATGGTATTTTAGGACAGAGAATTCAAAAAAGGAATCTAGTAACTCCATGATCTCTTGGGATCATAGCTTACTGTAAATTATTTTAATATGTATCCAATTTTCCCTGAGTGATGTTTTTTTTGCAATGCAATCAGATAAGGTCATGGGAAGCAGAGGTTTCATGTAGTCAACAAGCAAAAATATTTCAAATACTCTTAAAAACTACACTAGTCAGTTGTCCAGTTCTGAAATTAGAACTAGACAACGTGTAAGACTGGTGTTAATATTGTTTCTCATGTTTGAGTTGTTTTCTTTACAAACATCAAAGATTTTGTCAATATAAGGTAAAAATAAGTTTCTCAAGAGAAAGCAAGAGATTGCTTAATTTTTTTAAAAAAAAATAGTGGAAGGCTATTACATTTTAAAGGCTAAATGCACCGTCCAACTCCACTTTCTTCAAGCACCACAAGAATGTAGAGGAACAGTATCTCAGGGACGGAACCCCCAAAATTCAGGTACAAGTGTAACATGCATCAAATTTTCTTTTAACACTGGGTGATTCAGCCACCATAGCGTAATCCATGTAGTACAATTTCTGCTTGTGTCCTCTTAACATTAAGCACCTAAACATTGATCAGTTTTACTTGTCATACAATGGCAAGCCACATGATTTGCTGGTGAATCATTGTAAATATACAAGATCTCGGTGAGAACCAAAGTTTACACTGAATCACAAGCAAACGCGGCTGAATAGCAGAGAACTGCAAGATGCTGCACTATACAATATAAATGATTAACACATATTAAATACACCTAAATTGCATAAATTATTCCTCAAAACTTTCATTCACCATTTTATTAAATATAATTATTTTTTTTTTTTTTTTATGATTTGTTGATCCGTCTTACACCAACTTTGAAAATAAAATCATATCTTCTGCCTTGGTCTGTTTTCTTTTGCAAAGTATACTTTGTATGGGTAGTGTTTTGTCTCAATAAAAGTATAGGACCAGACCCAAAATCAGGTACTTTTAGCGGAGATAAAACACTTCCCTAACACAGTTCACTGTGTAACAAAATAGGAATTAATATCCCCTTCTACTAAAATCACACACTGTTGAATATATAATGACAAAATAAAATGTGCTATGTGTTTGAGTTTACTTTCTTTTTCACATGGATAGATAGATAGGCTGTGCATGTAACCATACAGAAATGGTATTAAGAGGCCCAATGTGTGCCAAGAAAACATTTCGCACATGATTGTATCACCAGCCTCCACCAGTGACAGAAAGCAGGATAGATCCATGGAGTCATGTTGGTTACGCCCAAATTCTGACCCTACCTTCTGCATGTTGTAGCAGAAATCAAGATTTGTCAGACCAAGCAACGTTTTTCCAAACTTCACCTGTCTAGTTTTGGTGAGCTTGTGCCCACTGCAGTTCAGTTTCCTGTTCTTAGTTGACAAGAGCAGAACCAGCTGAGGTCCTCTGCTGTTATAGCAGTTTTCCTCTGCATACCACTTTTGTACCGCATGATTATTTAAGTTACTAACATTGTCTTGTCAGCTTAAACCAATCTGGCCATTCTACTTTGACCTCTCTCAATAACAAGGCGTTTTCACCTACATAACTACCGAGTAATGGATTTTTTTCTTTTGCGCACAATTCTCTGTAAACTCTAGAGACTGCGCAAAAATCCCAGAAAATCAGCAGTTTCTGACATACTTAGACCCCTTCTGGCACAAAAAATCATTCCACAGCCAAAGTCACTCAGATCACATTTCTTCCCCATTATGATGATTGGTCCAAACATCAAGCTGAACCTCTTGACCATGTCTGTATGCATGCTTTTATGCATTAAGTTGCTATCACATGATTGGTTGGTTCGAGATTACTGAACTGGAGTACATGTGTATATATACATCTATATAGTTGGTCCTCACTTTGTAGCAATAACAGCTTTTACTCTTCTTGGAAGGCTTTCCACAAGATGTTGCAGTGTTTCTGTGGGAAACTTACAGTTGACTATGGAATTTCCAGTGATGAAATTTCACGAACCATCTTATTGCAAAGGTGGAATCCTATCACAGTACCACGCTTCAAGTCACTGAGCTCTTCAGAACGACCCATTTTGTATCACAAATTTTTGCAAATGGAGACTGCATGGCTGGGCCTGCCCCCGCTACATAATGACGCAAACGGGGCCAAATGCCGCGATTCTCAGGGAATCCCAGCCTTTTGGCTCTAATTTTGCCCACTTCCTAGTGAAGTTGGCAGATGCGGGAGGCTGCCATACTCTCCCGGGAATCCGAGAGACCTACCCGAAATTCGGGATTCTCCCGGACAGGGAGAGTTGGCATGTATGGGCATAAGAAGTACTTGACTGTATTACCAGAATCTTGCACCTTTGAAAAAATGTTCTGCACCAAAGTTAGAATTGCCACCTCTGACTGCTAAGGGGTTGCACTGGTCATGCATCTGTGTCTTCTGTTTTCTGAGATAAAAATGACACTGATACTACCACTTCTCATGGAGATACTATGAGAAGTAGGACACAGATACAAATGAACTCGAAAAATGTTTTAAAAAATGAAATAGTTTGTTTTATAGTATTGAATTTGGAATCGTCAATTCATAGTCACAATCACATGAATACGTTAAGTGAACTGAGAAGTGAAACATAATCTTATTAGCAGTTGTATATCCATCACAAATCTGGCTTTTAACGCCTGTCATTATATTATATAGTTGTCAGGAATTAAGCTCTTGCCCAGTGTCTTTATATTGTATATGTTTTAGGGCTAGATTTACTAAAGTGATGGTTTGGAAAAGTGGGATGTTGCCTATAGCAACCAATCAGATTCTAGCTTTCATTTATTTTAATGCATTCTACAAAATGACAGCTAGAATCTGATTGGTTGCTATAAGCAACATCTCCACTTTTTCAAACCCGCAATTTAGTGAAGCTTTGTCTTTGGTTCTGTGGATTAATGCTAGTTTTTATGAACTATCTATGAGAATCTAAATCAGATTCCAATCAGATTCTAGCTATCATTTGTAGAATGTACTAAATAAATGATAACTAGACTCTGATTGGTTGCTATAGGCAACATCTCCACTTTTTCAAACCCGCAGTTTAGTAAATATACCCTTAATACCCCATTCATACTGCACCAAAAACCCGGGTTTTTGCAGAGGCACGCTGAAAAACCCGGGTCTTGGTGCAGTATGAATGGTCGAACCACAAAATCCCGGGTCTAAAATCCCGGGACTTAGACCCGGGATTTTGCGAGGGGTAATTCCCGGGTTGGACCCCGCTCGCCTGCAGTATGAATGGTGCAACCCGTGTAATTCCCGGGTCTCACCATTCATACTGTAAAAAAAAAAAATGGGGAAGTAAAAAAAAAAAGATTTAAATTAATAAAAAATACATAACAAATGTTTACTTAACTTATTTTCAGCCAGCGGTGTCTCCGGCTGTCAGGGGGACCTCTGGGTACTAAAATGACGTAATTTCTAATGGACTAGAAATGACATCATTTAGTACCCAGAGGTCCCCCTGACAGTCGGCAACGCACCGGAGACACCGCTGGCTGAAAATAAGTTAAGTAAACATTTGTTATGTATTTTTTTTTAATTAAAACATTTTTTTCCACTTTTTTTTTTCTAAAACCCGGGTCGGGCAGGTGCAGTATGAACCCGCCCGACCCGGGAATCTTCTTATCTATACTGCCCTGTGCCCCGGCAATATCCCGGGTTAACAACCCGGGGTGGCAGTATGAAAGTGGTATTAGTCTATGATTGATATTGGCGAATCTTGCTGTGATCATATTTCCGCTCTGATATCTACTTTAGATGCAACCTCTTGTCCTTTGTTAAGCTCGGAATGTCTCCAGCTTGTTAGAGATTTATCAAAGCAGACTCCTGCTGGAAACCTATGGCTATTTTTCTGCTATAAATAGAAAGGTCTTTATATAGTATGTGATCCTCACACTGACACTCAAAATATTTAATTCCCAGAAGAGAGAAAAATGCAAAAGGCGAAAAACATGAGCAAAAACTAAAATATAAAATATCAATGCACAAGATTGTGTCACAGTAATGTCTTCTGATGTAGAAGTCAATTCACCAATCTGTTGTAATTAAGATATTTTCTAGCTTGTATATGTCTGCATCCTAATGTGCAGAGGTCTGAGATACTATTGTTACAAAGCAAATATTTCAGTAATCTTATCTATACTGCTGATATTCCACATTATATATCTAACTTAAAAATAGGCCGTGACCCAAAATGCCTAAAAAGAACTGCCCCCAGACTGGTGTTATCCTAGTGTACTTGTGCGGGAGCTGTTTAAAAAAATCTAACACTAGTAGTGTAGTCTGTGTAAAAGCCTATTTGAAACGTAAAATTGGTAATACATATACCATTGTTGAGAAAAATCAAGTATAAAATCTATGGTATAATAGCTTTAGGCATTAACTCAATAAGCTGTTTGCAAGGGCAGCCGCTCCTGTGACACTGAGCTCATGTGATTATTCATAGTCAAGGTACTGTTGGCAGGCAGCTGTATTATACTACTTGAGGTTCCCACAGTAAATGTGAGCATATGTTTAGTTATGTGTTGTCTGTTGGTAAATATGTTTACCATGCAGCTATGTGTAGGCTGCCCTTAATACAGTAATCTGGCAACATCCTGTTGGCTATCATTAAAAAGTACAAGTAATTTTTAAATAAAATATTTAATTATCACAATAAATAAAATGTTGGGTAGTAATGGAAAAAACAACATTCTATATATATATATATATATATATATATATATATATATATATATATATATATATCATCATCATCATTTATTTATATAGCTCCAACATATTCCGTACCGCTTTACAATTGGGGACAAACATAGTAAACTAATAAACAAACTGGGTAAAACAGACAAAGAGGAGAGAAGGCCCTGCTCGCAAGCTTACAATCTAATGGACAAATGGGAGTTTGACACATGAGGTTAAGTCTACATTTGCAGTCGGCCCAGCCAGACTGCAAAGGTAAAAGTGACTCATAAGCTAAATGATCCCGCACACAACAGGATATATATAAATAAAACAAATGGAACTGAAATCTCAAATCTGGGCTTTAGAATGCATTTTACACGCACAAGCCAGCAAACCGGCTCACACATCCGCATAATGCATAGCCTTGACCAGTGTATCAGTAAATTAACACTCACCCACTCCAGGCCAAGTGCCAGCAGGGCAAGTGAGAAACAAATAATAAATCATTCTGTTCACCTCAATGAGGCAATTAATAATACATAGCCCCTTCTCTCTTATAACAGTGCTCATGAAATAGCTTTTAGTTGCAATGAATGAAAACCTTAAAAATAATAGTGCTGGGTACATCTTAATATACACAAATTAGATATTCTGGCATAGCAGTAGTTGAAGTAAGTTATAGAAATGCGTGTATTGTAGTAGAGCATGTTTGATCCACCCTGTTGTGCCTGACAACTTGGCAGAAGTTAACACTGGTCTTTTGCATTCCAGACAGAGTACATGTTGCTTTTGTCAGGATTATCAGTAAGTATATCACAAGTGGAGTCAAAGATGTGTGAAAATGTAAAATCATTTATTACACTTCAAAAACATACAAGCATGATCAATGGTTTGGAGTCATTAGACCGGAGGTCAGGATAGCACATGGGTGGCAGAGTGTAAGGAACTCAGGATTGCACATAGGAGGAGAGTGTCAGGATTTTAGGATTGCACATGGGTAGTAGAATCATCATAATCATTTATTTATATAGCGCCAACATATTCCGTAGGAGAACACAGATAGCAGAGTGTCGGGGACTCAGAACTGCACACAGGTGTGCCAGGAAATCACAAATTCACATGAGTAACAGAGTGCCACGAGTTTAGGATCGCACATGGGTAGTCGAGTGCCAGGCACTCATGATCACACACTGGTAGCAGGGTGTCAGGAATTTGGGATTGAACACTGGTAACATGATATCTGAAACTGAGGATAGCATACTGGTAGTAGAGTGTCAAGAAATCAGGATAGCACACTGGTAGAAGGGCATCAGAGACTCAGAGTATCACCCTGATAGTAGTGCATCAGGAACTCATCATTGCATACTGGTAGCAGAGGCACAGGAACTGGGGATAGCACACTGGTAGCAGAGGCACAGGAACTGGGGATAGCACACTGTTAGCAGAGGCACAGGAACTGGGGATAGCACACTGGTAGCAGAGGCACAGGAAGTGCGGATAGCACACTGGTAGCAGAGGCACAGGAAACAGGATAGTAAGATCAGGTTAAAGACTGGATCACAGAAACTGTAACTGTGTGACAGAATAAGCTCACACATGATCTGACCATAATGGGGAGAGTCAGAGTTTTAAAGGCAATAAGTATAGCTTGTTACCTGCTGGAAAATGAAGGGGAATTGATTAACTGCTGCACGGCTGGAACACCAGAAATCTAAGCTACAACAGCACCTCTTGTTGGAGTATGGTAGTATAACTACAAAAAGAGAGCGCCCATGTATGTGACTATTTTCTCTATACATAGTATAACTACAAAGTCAACAGCCTACAGTGACCAAAGCTTCCATCACTAACAGTAATAATATGTGTTTTGTGTGCATGCTCCAGAGATATCATTATTTTGTATTTAACCTTTGTGCCCCATGTATACTGTGCCTGGAATTCAGTGCAGAATCACACTCATATAAAGTGCACTAATGCAGCTATAGGCAAGCAAATAAATAGTTGTACTACTTAAAAACATTCTTGTAGAAAACCAAAAATAGGGTTCTGAGAATCCTTAATACACCTAAATTAACAGTTTGAGAACAGACACCTATAACTATATTACTACATTACTACATTTGGCAGACAGTAGGAAGCAATGGGCTAAGTAAACTCTATGTGACATCAGTGTGTTGACCCATGATTCCACATACACTTCAGAATATTTCTATTTAGTTTTTGGTTTTTTTTTTTGGGGGGGGGGGGGGATTGGTTGGCATTAACACAATTCTGCATCACATATTTCATATAGTTAAATATATAAGTTAACAAGTAATGCCCACTGATTAATGTTTCTCACTGAAGGAGATAGAGATGCATTAGTTGTATGTGGTACTACAAATGTGCTTCTACTTACAATTATAAAATCAAAGCTTAACAAATTTCAGGAATATTGACATAACACATTTCAAGTTATCTACTAATAAAAAATGAAAATGTATACTGTGCTATGTTTTAAATAGAGATGAGCGGGCTCGGATTGCGCTAATCCGAGCCCACCCGAACAGTGCGGATCCGACGGGATCCGAGCACTGTTCGGGTATTTCCGGCGGCCAAAAGAAATGAAAACGAGGCTATGACGTCCAAGTCTCGCGTCGGGTCTCGCGAGACTCGGATTGCATAAATTCCTTGCTTGCAGCTGCCATCTTCAGTCGGGCTCAGATCATTGAAGAGGGAGGTTGTAGTTTTGTGCTTCTGTGTCCTGTGTCCTGTGCTCTGTCCTGCTTAATCCAGTGGTTACTTAGTCCTGTGCTCTATCCTGCTGATCAGTCCAGTGGTGCTTTGTCCAGTGCTCTGTCCTGCTGAGTCCAGTGGTGCTTTGTTCAGTGCTCTGTCCTGCTGAGTCCAGTGGTGCTGTGTGTGTCCTGTGCTCTGTCCTGCTGAGTCCAGTGGTGCTGTGTGTGTCCTGTGCTCTGTCCTGCTGAGTCCAGTGGTGCTGTGTGTGTCCTGTGCTCTGTCCTGCTGAGTCCAGTGGTGCTGTGTGTGTCCAGTGCTCTGTCCTGCTGAGTCCAGTGGTGCTGTGTGTGTCCAGTGCTCTGTCCTGCTGAGTCCAGTGGTGCTGTGTGTGTCCAGTGCTCTGTCCTGCTGAGTCCAGTGGTGCTGTGTGTGTCCTGTGCTCTGTCCTGCTGAGTCCAGTGGTGCTGTGTGTGTCCTGTGCTCTGTTCTGCTAAGGCCATTGTTATTTAAAAATTATTAAAAAGTTATAAAAAAATAAAAAAAAAATATCAAAAAATTATACTAAAATAATTAAAAAAAATTATAAAAGAAAGTATACAGAAATAATTAAAAAAATTATAAAAAAAGTATATAAAAATTTCTACTGCAATATATAAATACGTTCACTGTTCCTGCAGTCAAGAAATATTAGTACTGCAATATATAAATACGTTCACTGTTCCTGCAGTCAAGAAATATTAGTACTGCAATATTTTACTACGTTCACTGTTCCTGCAGTCCAGAAATATTAGTACCAGAGATTAAACTACGTTCACTGTTCCTGCAGTCCAGAAATATTAGTACCAGAGATTAAACTACGTTCACTGTTCCTGCAGTCCAGAAATATTAGTACCAGAGATTAAACTACGTTCACTGTTCCTGCAGTCCAGAAATATTAGTACCAGAGATTAAACTACGTTCACTGTTCCTGCAGTCCAGAAATATTAGTACCAGAGATTAAACTACGTTCACTGTTCCTGATTGGTTTGTTAAAGTGCGAATGTCCTATTTCAACAACATCAGGGTGGGTGGGAGGGCCCAAGGACAATTCCATCTTGCACCTCTAGCAAACTCTTGCAAACTGCCATCCTGTCTGCCACTGCAGTGCCACTCCTAGATGGGCCACGTGTTTGTGCCGCCCACTTGTGTCGCTTAGCTTAGACATCCAGCTACCTCGGTGCAACCTTTTGGACTAAAAACAATATTGTGAGGTGTGAGGTGTTCAGAATAGACTGGAAATTAGTGGAATGAATGTTATTGAGGTTAATAATAGTGTAGGAGTGAAAAAAAATAAAAAAATATGAATTTTAGCACTTTTTATGCTTTTTTTAAAAAAATCAGAACCCAAAACCTCAAGCTAATCAGAACCCAAAACCCAAAACACCAAAAGCGGCCGGTGTACACACCTAGTTTTAAACTACCATATTCTATAGTTACAGAATTTTCTAAAAATAAGATTAGAAATGAATGCAAAGTGTGCATTAATTTCTTCCTATAAAGTTTACTGACAAAATCAACGCACTTGAATCAAGGCAGGAAACACACATAGGCTAATGTCTCTACAAAATGCATTGACATGTTATAAAATTTTCTCATATGGTAACCCTCTTTCAGTAGGACAGTGTATGCCTTGGTTTTGAACTTATGCTCCTAGATAGTCTCTCCATCCCACGTTTCACTCTCAGCAGATACCTCCGTAAACTAGAAATATTTGGTAGGAGATGGAAAGTCCAACCTCCTAGTACTTTAGAAATATCCTACTCAATAAATTAAGCTTTTCCATTTAAATATTGCTTGGTTTAGCCATGTCAAGAGAGGTGGTATTGGAACTGTCTCTGTTACACATGGCACTTTTCTGTGTTGGAAGCTTTTTATATACAATAGGAAAAGTACAAGTGAAGTTCAAGTGAAAGGTGAAACGTTTGTTCTATTAAAAGTATATCACAAGATCTCTGTCTCTGTCAGATTGGATCTGGTGCAAAATTGAAGTCCTTTTGCAGAGTGAAAATGGATATGTACACTTCCATACAGCAAAGAATATAATTATTTATCTAATTTCAATTATCTCTGTCTACAAAATGAAATCTCATTTTCACATTGCTCTGCAAACCTAGATGCAATAGAGCACCTACTCAGTTTAGCAAGCAACAATGTCACTCCGCTCTATTCCTCCAATTGCACCAAATATTGGCATCTTGAGCTGCAAACTATGTCATTTGGTGAAAATGACACCAAAGAGGTTTTTGAGCTGTACATGGGCTGTTTTGCATTTCATAAATTATCTCTTCTTTCTTTTCCTGAGCAGTTTCTTCTATACAATCAAACACTAATCTATAAATACGATTGGTCTGTGCTACATAATTGGAGTAGGTAGATAGATTGCACACTTTGATTAAACCACCAATAGCTGCATTCTAATGAATTCCAGTCCTAATGAATGGTGCAGCCCAAGCACAATACCAAAGTGTCATATGTCTGAATCTGAGCTTCTCTTAACCGTACAAATGATAATCAGTTGTGGGCCCTTTCTTCCTTTAATTTGCAGACTATTATGTAGCACACAAGACAAGTCAGAATATGTAATTTTCTTAATCATATGTTTAAAGGTATGAATGACAGAAAGAGAAAACTGAATCAATTTTGTGAGAAATATAACATCAATGGTAATCAATATTCAAGTATATGGCTTAACCATATGTATTGACATATAGTGTTGGAAAAAAATGGTTAGTAAGGATAAATATACTCAAATGTTCCAATTGCGCTGTCCTTGCATGCAATCCTGTAAAGACTTTATGTTCGGAGTGTGTCTAAAATTGTCCAACTTCATATATGTAATGTCCGTTGGAATATGCAAATTTTCATATGCCAACGGACTCTTCATTGCGGGACATTACATATATGAAGTTGGACAACACTACATGGCAGTACATATGGTTACGCCATATTCTTGAATATTGATTACCATTGATGTTATATTTCTCACAAAATTGATTCAGTTCTCTCTTTCTGTCATTCATACCTTTTTGCAATTGGCTGTGTGCTGTAGTGCTGTTGCTATTGTACTTCTTATGTGTGAAAGAAAATAAAGTCACTTATGACATCAGTGGATGCATATAATGACACTCAGAAATACAGTTTTTACTTGTGCATTACTCCTTCAAAGCTCTAGTACCACACTTAACACAGAAGTGTAGAAGCCATTCTTGTCATGTGATATAATGTATATAGCAATAGGCTTATGCAGCATGTGTTACTTTTCTACTGAATGTGTATATCTTGCTGTTCTTATTCTAGGCTAGGCTGAGTCTTGAGTTTATGTACGCAGTAGCTGGTTTCTGTTTTATTTCTTTTTTTGGCCTGCTTACATTACTATGATTACTATCTTATTTAAATTTCTAGCGCATGTAACATTTTGAAATTAATGGCGTAAATATAACCTATTTCCAGAAAGCAGTGAGCCTTCGCTCTCCTGGTGCCAGGACCCATCCATGCCTCCAGGACGCCATTTCACTGTCAGAATTTTAATAGTTTAACGGGTTGTAAAAGATTTAGTATATAGGCAATGAAACAGGCATCTAGCCTTATCTTCAAATTCCTTCCATATATTGTGTTATCAGAATGGATGCATGTTTCATTAAAAATTAAAGAAATTTGCAAATAACCACGTACTTTACAAAAACACTAAATAATAAGTGTTGATCTTCACGAGTGAAGGATAAGATAAAATAGTAGCTGAAATACAACTTCAATAACAACTTTATTAAAGGAATATAGATAAAATTAACAAACTTCAGGGGGAAGTATTGTTCGTTATAAATAGGTGCTATTCTCTAAAATGTACTCTGAGGAAAAAGAAGTAAAGATTTTTCTTTAAAGCAACATTGCCACCCACCTCTTCACTAAATTTTTCTCACTCGCTCCTTTAACTCCACAGAAGTCAAAGGGCTGTTCCATGCAGATGCTATCCCTGAGTCTCATCCATTTTTGTAATATAGAGACTGTAAAAATGTTAAGTTCGGAAATAACTGTGGAAGGTTTAAATGAAAGACCATTCACAAGGCAAAATCTATGGGATCTTGGCTTCTGATTGGTCCTCCTGCTTATACCCCCCTCTGCAGAGTCATAGAGCTTCAGTTGTCTGCCAGCACCGTGTGTTGGACCATGGAGCCTGGGAAAAATGAGTAAAAAAGGAAAAGCCACTTGGCACATTTATTAAATGTCTAGGTAACTGAAGGGCCAACAAGTTAGTAAATAAGGAGTAAGAGGAAATGACTCTGTCCTAGACAAAGATATAGTGGTTGAGATAACTGTAGCTATGTAAATAACATGTGATAAGACAATACTACAATATCAGTGCAAAAGATTAGCTGAACAATCAGTAATGGCAATAAGTACAGTGGCATAAAATCAGCAATGGCAGTGATAATCAAATAAGACACTTCTCATGAGGTAGGTAGCACTACTATGTTAAATGCCTCACTCTCTAAAAATTCACATGTGGATGTGGGCTTAATGTGGTCAGTATTTACATATAGACCTACTGGCACACACCCCTATTTCACTAAATGGAAAAATCTAGAACTGGGAGAATAAAACTCTTGGTATAAACCCGTTCAGTGACGCCACAACTAGTATCACATAAGCACAATGACAAATAGATACATTGAGTTCCTTTCTAATAAGAACATTGAAGAATGAGTGCCCTGCTCTCTCAAAGATGATGGGGGCTGTAGTTCCAACTATAGTACATATGGTTAATTAAAATATAATGATGTGAGCAGTAGTCCCAGAAACTACAATAATAGGTAATAGGAAGCAGAGATTGATGTGCATAGTAGCCCCTATAACAAGAATAAGTATGGATGTGTGCGAGTGATGAGGGGAGGAGTAGTCCCAGCTGGCCAGACCTGAAGCAGTACTGGTGATTAGTCCCTTATATGCTGCTGTGCAGTATGTGGCGGGTTACTCATACTTGCCATGGGCACTGACCAGTTTTGTAAACCTAGTAGGCTCTTTAAATAAAGATCAAAAGCCTGTATGGGTCTCTGGTGGCTCTCCTCTATGGAATATAGAAGTGGTATCAAAACCAGGCACCTGTAACAGGTCAAGGCACTCTGCAACGATTCTGAATGATTTTGAAATCCCTCTGAACTCGACCTGGACTCCCTCTTTACCTCTGGATGCTTACACTCCATATTTGATAGCTTACTCACTGTCATTGGCATACTCCCCTCTATAATTGGCATGACCCTCTGTGATTCTGGCAGCCCTCTCTAGTAACATAGCAACTTTCCCAGTTAAATTTGTAGCTCTTTCGGAAAAACAGGCAGCTTTTTTTTTTAAAGCTGGTAGCATTCTTTGTAAGATTTGCAGCTTTCTCTGTAAGAGTGGCAGCTCTCTATAAGGGGTTTGCAGCTCTCCTTATCATATTCACTGTAATGTCATCGCCCTCTCTGACTTTGCCTTTCTTTTTCACTACAGTATGCACTCTTACGCTCTCTGGCAGGTTGAATGAGTTTGGCTGCAATGCTTCTCTCTTTCCATCAGCTTCACTTGGTATGGTTGTGCCTCCTCCTTCCTTGCCTCTACACTCTGGGGATTGCATACACAAACACTGATGATTCCTCATTAAATAATAAAATATTTTTTATTTTATTTTTTTTATTTTTTCCCATAACATACATTTAAATATTTTTAGTAAATAAATGGAAAATGCCTTCTTTTCCACCACTTTCCAGAAACTACTGTGCTTTCTAGTCTTGGATTATAAAGAAGCCCAATACTAATCCCAGTATTTTCTGAAAAAATGTTGACTAGTGTGAATACTGCACAGAGAAATTACTGATATTGAAGTAGCAAAGTGATGACCTCAAAAGTGCCAAAATAGGTGCTGTATTGGGATAATAAAGTGTCTTAGCAAAGAAGGGGTTAAGTCATACATTAGCCTGTTTAGGCAGCAACATATTTTTCTACCCAAAAAAAATACTCATCTTCATTTTTATTTACTCAGTCTATTTTACTGAGTAGAAAATCAATGCCATTCACCAGCCAATTAATGCATCTGCACTCTTTTCACTTGTAGAGCTGTTATATCCTGATTCCATTTAAGTTGTAATAATGCTGCTGGGAAAAAAATAATGGATCAGCATGTGCAATAGGAAAGTATTTAAATGTATGTTATGGGGAAAAAAACAAAAAAAAAGACAATTTTCTTTTATTTTTTAATGTTTGTTATTAATTACTATACTATTAACATGTGACATTAATTGATTTTTTTTTGTCTGCGTATTCTTTTGTGGCTTCCACGTATATTGTGATATTAAACATGTATTGTATGTATCCTGCAGTGTCTTGCCCAGAGCCGTAACTTAGAATTCTAGCGCCCGGGGCGAGAAAGACAAATGCCGCCCCCTAGCCCCCAATTTTAACCAAATTAACCTAAAATATTCCTAAATTGCACCCCCCTTCAGCGTTGCGCCCTGGGCGGTTGCCCCTGCCGCACAGCCCTGTTTACGGCCCTGGTCTTGCCTGTTAGAGCAGACTGGACATAGTTAATTTTTCATTGGTTAATGAAATTTGCCAACTGTGTCCTGCTAGCGCATTTCAAGGTGCATGACAGTCTTTTCAATAAATCTATGCCTAGCTGATATACAGATATTGCAGATATACCTGCATATGGTGGAAAAACCAGTTCAAATTCAATTGTACTAACACTTTAGGAGCACCCCTTTCATTTAGTTCAACTTTTTCTTCTAGAAAAACCATTGACTTTGCTTTATTTAGGTTTTAAATTAATCATGAGAGTAAGGAACATAAGTATTACATATGTCACTTTTGTGTGCTTAAAGATTTTTATTACATTGCTCAAAGTGTGTCTAAAAATACTTCCCAATAAAAATATAAGTTGAAAGTCCCCAATCTCTGGTTTCTCCAAGGTGGTGGAAAAATTATGTATTTTTGTGGCGAGATAAAGGCTTTATGCGCTCCTATAAATCAGAGAAATTTCCCTGTAAATATGCCTTCCCAATACCTTTATACCACTTAAATAATCTATGGTCACAAATCATAATTTTATATGTTGGATGTTGGTGCACAAGTAGTGACACTCATGCAACTTTCTGTGCTCAGCAAGGAAAGCCACCAATCCATCCAACTCCTCTCACTGTATTGTGAAAACTTTTGTAATTCCGCAGATGGCACCATCTTGCGTCCCAAATCCATGTATTCAAGCTGTGTGACAGCACAAACGATACTCAAGACCTTGACTCAGGCCCTGTCACTTGCCTGGCCTTCCTGCAGCCTCCTGCCTTCCATCATCCATCCTACCTTCTTTCCATTAGCTGGTGCCCTCTCTGGTCTGGATCCTTATTTGGCGCTTTAACTATACTCAAGGTGGAAGCTTCAACCCTGTCACCTGCCTATCCATCCTACAGCCTCTAGTCTAGTCCCAGGATCCATGTCATTGCCTCATCCTGGTATCTCCCCCTGGTGCCTGCTCCCATCTGGATCCTGATCTGGTATACTTCTTGGTCATCAAATCCTCCTGCCAATCCATTTCTATTTGCTTCCTTTGGTCTTCCAGCCCTCGGACTTCCACTGATGCTTTCCTCTGGCATCATCCAGTCTCTGGCTGCCTCCTGATGTTCACCTCCTGTGCCCTAGTCCTGCTGCCTCTTGTCTTTCTTCTAATCCTAGCCTCCTGTCCACTTGTAATGCCTCCATGACTTCAGCATCCTGTTCCCTCCTAATTCTAACCTCCTGCAGCCTCCATCCTCTGGCATTCTCTTGATGCCTGCCTTCTGTAGCCTCCATGCCAGCTTCATGTAGCGTCCATCCTCCATCTGATGTCAGCCTCCATCATCTGGCTTTCTCATGATGCCTTCTTCCCCAGTCTTCCCCTTATGTTATCCTCCCATCCTCTAATGATGCTGTCCTCTTCAGATGACCCTGGATAACGTACACCTATGGTCCCTGGCCATCTGCCCACTTCAATCCCTGTCTAACTTCAAAATGTTCCTAACCTCTGGAACTCCTGACATTGGTCCTCGGGACCTCTTTTGGACAACACATCCCTTTGGTCCTCTGTACTTCACTCTACTGTCGTCTAGTTCCTATGCCTCTATTTGCTTTTGTTATTACCTATACTGCATTACTATTCCCATTGCTATCATATCATTGAGTTGGCATTGGTATCCTTACCTGTACCACCATTGCATAATGCCATTGCTTTTCTACCACTACTTTTTGCAAAAGCTTTCATTGCTTGTATTATGTCTACTTTTATTTTCATGGCTCTGGCTTGGCCTTATTGCTACTGGCCTATCATTCTACCATTGTACTTCCATCATTGGATCACCTGCTGTTGCCTGACTCGTCACTATCCCACCTCTATCCCTCCATGCTGACTACCTTGTGATCAGACTACCTCTTCTCCTTCACTCTCCTCCCCTTATCCTGGCCATACTGCCCCCAACATTTCAGTCCCCCAACCCCTACAACTTTACACTGACCCTTTTTTCCTCTCCCTCCTTGCGCCCCTGGTTTCCTTCCTTTACTCTGCCAATCTCACCCTCTCTAGCACTCCGTTGCTTTCTCTCCTATCTCATGCACACATACATCTATAACACACACATTTCATCCCATCTCCTCGCTCCTTGCCTGTCCCCCTCCAAGCAGTGTAAGCATCCTTCTTTCCCCCTCCTGCATTCGGATCATCCCCCCAAACCCCTCCCTCTCCTAATCTAATTCAATTTTCCAAACTTTTTACCTTCATGTTCTGCTTATCTATTTCCCCCCTCACCCTCTTTGGTCCCATTGCCCCAGTTCTTAGATAACTTCAATGCCTGGCTTCCCCACTTTCTCTCTATTAACCCACATCTTGGTCAACAATGCCCTGATTGACTCGGCTACCTCTAACTTATTCTCTCTCGTCATCTTTTGGCTCCTCTCAATGGACCTCCTCACTCTATCACTTCAGTGCCTACTCCCTTAATCTAGTTATAACTCATCACAGTTAAACCTCTGATTATACAAGCTCACCACTTCACTCCACAGAAACTGCCCTAATTTCTCTTTCCTCTTGGATCTCTCTGCTGCCTTTGACACAATAGACCACCCTCTCCTCCTGCAAATCATTCACACCTTTGGTCTGCATGACACTGTCCTCTCCTGGCTGTTCTCAAACCTTTTCCAACTGCTCCTTCCTCTGACTCCAACTCCCTTATTTCCTCTACCCTTCAGCGTCCCTCAAGGCTTCGTTCTTGGCCCTCTTATTTTCTCACTATATTCCCTTGGTGATCTCTTCAATTGTTTCAGCCTTCAATACTCTATATCTATATAATCTAGGGATGTGCACCGGCGACTTTTGAGGTCTCGTGTTTTGTGTTTTGGATCCGGATTTTCGTTATTTTTGAGGTTCGGATTTGTCTCGCAAAACACTTGACGAAAGGTCTCGGTTCGGATTTAAGGTATTGGATTCGGATTTTTTTTTAAAAAAACATAAAAAGTTTAAAAATCAAGTTTTTGGGCTTATTTTCACTCCTAGGCTATTATTAACCTCAATAACATTCAATAACAAGCATTTCCACTAATTTACAGTGTATTCTGAACACCTCACAATAGTTATTAGTCCAAAACGTTGCAACAAGGTATCTTTCTGGACTGCGTAGAGGAGTGGGTCACCACAATATATATTAAAAACCCTGAACTTTTATGATTCGCACCAATAAATGTACCTGGACTGCGTAGAGGAGTGGGTCACCACAATATATATTAAAAACCCTGAACTTTTATGATTCGCACCAATAAATGTACCTGGACTGCGTAGAGGAGTGGGTCACCACAATATCTTAAAAACCCTGAACTTTTATGATTCGCACCAATAATTGTACCTGGACTGCGTAGAGGAGTGGGTCACCACAATATCTTAAAAACCCTGAACTTTTATGATTCGCACCAATAATTGTACCTGGACTGCGTAGAGGAGTGGGTCACCACAATATATTAAAAACCCTGAACTTTTATGATTCGCACCAATAATTGTACCTGGACTGCGTAGAGGAGTGGGTCACCACAATATCTTAAAAACCCTGAACTTTTATGATTCGCACCAATAATTGTACCTGGACTGCGTAGAGGAGTGGGTCACCACAATATATTAAAAACCCTGAACTTTTATGATTCGCACCAATAATTGTACCTGGACTGCGTAGAGGAGTGGGTCACCACAATATCTTAAAAACCCTGAACTTTTATGATTCGCACCAATAATTGTACCTGGACTGCGTAGAGGAGTGGGTCACCACAATATATTAAAAACCCTGAACTTTTATGATTCGCACCAATAATTGTACCTGGACTGCGTAGAGGAGTGGGTCACCACAATATCTTAAAAACCCTGAACTTTTATGATTCGCACCAATAATTGTACCTGGACTGCGTAGAGGAGTGGGTCACCACAATATATTAAAAACCCTGAACTTTTATGATTCGCACCAATAATTGTACCTGGACTGCGTAGAGGAGTGGGTCACCACAATATATTAAAAACCCTGAACTTTTATGATTCGCACCAATAATTGTACCTGGACTGCGTAGAGGAGTGGGTCACCACAATATATTAAAAACCCTGAACTTTTATGATTCGCACCAATAATTGTACCTGGACTGCGTAGAGGAGTGGGTCACCACAATATCTTAAAAACCCTGAACTTTTATGATTCGCACCAATAATTGTACCTGGACTGCGTAGAGGAGTGGGTCACCACAATATCTTAAAAACCCTGAACTTTTATGATTCGCACCAATAATTGTACCTGGACTGCGTAGAGGAGTGGGTCACCACAATATATTAAAAACCCTGAACTTTTATGATTCGCACCAATAATTGTACCTGGACTGCGTAGAGGAGTGGGTCACCACAATATCTTAAAAACCCTGAACTTTTATGATTCGCACCAATAATTGTACCTGGACTGCGTAGAGGAGTGGGTCACCACAATATATTAAAAACCCTGAACTTTTATGATTCGCACCAATAATTGTACCTGGACTACGTAGAGGAGTGGGTCACCACAATATCTTAAAAACCCTGAACTTTTATGATTCGCACCAATAATTGTACCTGGACTGCGTAGAGGAGTGGGTCACCACAATATATTAAAAACCCTGAACTTTTATGATTCGCACCAATAATTGTACCTGGACTGCGTAGAGGAGTGGGTCACCACAATATATTAAAAACCCTGAACTTTTATGATTCGCACCAATAATTGTACCTGGACTGCGTAGAGGAGTGGGTCACCACAATATATTAAAAACCCTGAACTTTTATGATTCGCACCAATAATTGTACCTGGACTGCGTAGAGGAGTGGGTCACCACAATATCTTAAAAACCCTGAACTTTTATGATTCGCACCAATAATTGTACCTGGACTGCGTAGAGGAGTGGGTCACCACAATATCTTAAAAACCCTGAACTTTTATGATTCGCACCAATAATTGTACCTGGACTGCGTAGAGGAGTGGGTCACCACAATATATTAAAAACCCTGAACTTTTATGATTCGCACCAATAATTGTACCTGGACTGCGTAGAGGAGTGGGTCACCACAATATCTTAAAAACCCTGAACTTTTATGATTCGCACCAATAATTGTACCTGGACTGCGTAGAGGAGTGGGTCACCACAATATATTAAAAACCCTGAACTTTTATGATTCGCACCAATAATTGTACCTGGACTACGTAGAGGAGTGGGTCACCACAATATCTTAAAAACCCTGAACTTTTATGATTCGCACCAATAATTGTACCTGGACTGCGTAGAGGAGTGGGTCACCACAATATATTAAAAACCCTGAACTTTTATGATTCGCACCAATAATTGTACCTGGACTGCGTAGAGGAGTGGGTCACCACAATATATTAAAAATAAAAACCCTGAACTTTTATGATTCGCACCAATAATTGTACCTGGACTGCGTAGAGGAGTGGGTCACCACAATATATTAAAAACCCTGAACTTTTATGATTCGCACCAATAATTGTACCTGGACTGCGTAGAGGAGTGGGTCACCACAATATATTAAAAACCCTGAACTTTTATGATTCGCACCAATAATTGTACCTGGACTGCGTAGAGGAGTGGGTCACCACAATATATTAAAAACCCTGAACTTTTATGATTCGCACCAATAATTGTACCTGGACTGCGTAGAGGAGTGGGCACTGGGCACCACAATAAAATATATAAAAAACCTTCAACAGATCTGCATTACACTACACATACGGCTGCTCCTCCATCCTCTCCATCATATACATGTTGGAGTTTTAGCGTGTGACAACCTCTTGTTTTTGATAATGTCAGTGCATTTTGAATATTTTTCGATTTGCCCCACACCACTGAATGTACTTTATCTATGATACGCAATACGCATCTATCTATCTTGACTGCGTAGTGTGGTGGCCCCGGTACACAATTTGGTACCGAGGCCACAATATAATTAAAAAACCCTCCACGTGTCTGAATTCCACCAAACAAGTATCTGGACTGCATAGTGGGGTGGCCCCGGAGCCCAATTTGATACCGGGGCCACAATACCTCCTCCAAACATGGTACAGACAATTCGTCATTGAGATCCCAGACAGACAGGGTCAAAGTGTTATTGTTTGACTTTGTAAACCCAAAAAACTGTCCCTGTTGCACATAGTCGTGCAATGAAGACTGACTTTTTCATTTAAAGGCACGATCTTTCAAGTGTAGTGTTTGTAAGTCTAAGTCATATTATACTTTTGGTAAAATTGGTTTATTTTGTTCCTCTTTATGGTAATTAATTAGTAATAGAATTAAAGTATGAAATAGAATTAAAGTATGAAATAGAATTAAAGTATGAAATAGAATTAAAGTATGAAATAGAATTAAAGTATGAAATAGAGTGGTATAGAGTTGTAGTGTGGTATAGATAGAGTGGTCCACACAATATAATAATAATAAAACCCTCCACGTGTCAGAATTCCACCAAACAAGTATCTGGACTGCATAGTGGGGTGGCCCCGGTACCCAATTTGATACCGGGGCCACAATACCTCCTCCAAACATGGTACAGACAATTCGTCATTGAGATCCCAGACAGACAGGGTCAAAGTGTTATTGTTTGACTTTGTAAACCCAAAAAACTGTCCCTGTTGCACATAGTCGTGCAATGAAGACTGACTTTTTCATTTAAAGGCACGATCTTTCAAGTGTAGTGTTTGTAAGTCTAAGTCATATTATACTTTTGGTAAAATTGGTTTATTTTGTTCCTCTTTATGGTAATTAATTAGTAATAGAATTAAAGTATGAAATAGAATTAAAGTATGAAATAGAATTAAAGTATGAAATAGAATTAAAGTATGAAATAGAGTGGTATAGAGTTGTAGTGTGGTATAGATAGAGTGGTCCACACAATATAATAATAATAAAACCCTCCACGTGTCAGAATTCCACCAAACAAGTATCTGGACTGCGTAGTGTGGTGGCCCCGGTACACAATTTGGTACCGAGGCCACAATATAATTAAAAAATTGGGCATCAACTGTCACCGTTGTTTAATATCTGATACACCTAAATATGGACTGCACAGTGGAGTGGCCCCGGTAGTAAATTTGGTGCCGGGGCCACAATACCTCCTCCAACTTCCAAGTGTAGTGTTTATAAAGACAGACAGCGTCGAAGTGTTATTAGTTGACTTTCTTAACCCTAAAATTGTCCCTGTTGCAAATATTCGTGCAATGGACAGTTACTTTTCTATTGAAAGACTCAAGCTTTCAAGTGTAGTGTTTATAAAATATAAACAACAATACAGTAGTTTTAGAGCACGTCAATACCTCTTGTTTTAAATTATGACACGGCATTTTACTTTTGGTTTAATTTCTTGAATTTTTTTACATTTGGTTTTACTTTTTGAACATGGCAAACGACTGTTGATTGGTCATATAATGCAAAAAAAAAAGTTCCAAGATGGAATTGTCCTTGGGCCCTCACACCCACCCTTATGTTGTTGAAATAGGACATGCACACTTTAACAAACCAATCATTTCAGCGACAGGGCCTACCAAACAACTTTGGCTGAAATGATTGGTTTGTTTGGGCCCCCACACCAAAAAAGCTATTCATCTCTCCCTGTACAGACTAAACAGGCTCTACTGAGGCAAGATGTCGTCCTCATCCTCAACCTCTGATTCCTCTCCCCCTACAGTGTGTACTTCCTCCTCATCACACATTATCAATTCGTCCCCGCTGGACTCCACAACCACAGGTCCCTCTGTAGTATCTGGAGGGCAGTGCTGTACTTCATTGAGGAATTGATTATTCATTTTTATAAACATCATTTTTTCAACGTTGTGAGGAAGCAACCTCCTTCGCCGCTCACTGACCAGGTTCCCCGCTGCACTAAAAACTCTTTCCGAGTACACACTGGAGGGGGGACAACTCAGGTAAAATAGAGCCAGTTTGTACAGGGGCTTCCAAACTGCCTTTTTTTCCTGCCAGTAACAATATGGACTGTCTGACATGTCTACTTGGATGGTGTCAGCAAAGTAATCATCCACAATTTTTTCTATTGTGACAGCATCCAATGCAGCGAGAGTAGACATGTCTGCAATGGTTGGCAGGTCCTTCAGTCCGGACCAGATGTTATCAGCATCCCCGCCAGTGCCTCTTTTGGGAAAACTGAGCTTTTTCCTCGCAGCCATAGATGTGGAAGAAAATGAGGGTGGAGCTGTTGGCATGTCACGGTCCTCTTCAGAGGACAATCTCCTGACCAGCAGGTCTTTGCACCGCTGTAGACTTGTGTCCGCCGGAAACAGAGACACAACATACGCTTTAAACCGAGGATCGAGCACGGTGGCCAGAATGTATTCCTCTGACTTTAAAAGAGTGACCACCCTCGGATCCTGGCAAAGCGTACGAAGGGCTACATCCACAAGAGCTACATGCTTGGTGTAATCGCAATGGCTTACCAGCTCCTCCCTCACTTTCTCCAGCTGCTTCTGCAACAGCCTGATCAGGGGAATGACCTGACTCAAGCTGGCAGTGTCGGAACTGACTTCTCGTGTGGCAAGTTCAAATGGCTGCAGAACCTTGCACAACACGGAAATCAGTCTCCACTGCGCTTGACTGAGGCGCATCCCCACTCCTTTGCCTATGTCGTAGGTGGCTGTGTAGGCCTGAATGGCCTTTTGCTGCTCCTCCATCCTCTGCAGCATATAGAGGGTGGAGTTCCAGCGCGTCACAACCTCTTGTTTGAGGTGATGGCAGGGCAGGTTCATGCTTTTTTGATGTGCCTCTAGTCTGCGGTAGGCACTGGCTTAATGCCGAAAGTGTCCCGCAATTTTGCGCGCCACCGCAAGCATCTCCTGCACACCCCTGTCACTCTTGAGGTAATGCTGCACCACCAAATTAATGGCGTGGGCAAAACATGGGACGTGCTGGAAATTGCCCATATTTAATGCCCGCACAATGTTACTGGCATTGTCTGACACCACAAATCCCCATGAGAGTCTAAGTGGGGTAAGCCACTGGGAGATAATTTCCCTCATTTTCTCTAATATGTTGTCAGCGTTGTGCCTCTTATTAAAGCCTGTAATGCACAATGTTGCCTGCCTTTGCATGAGCAGCCATTTTGTAGATGCTGCTACTGATGCAGCTGTTGCTGTTGCTGCGGAAGGGGATGCATCTACCCAGTGGGCTGTCACAGTCATATAGTCCTTCGTTTGCCCAGAACCACTTGTCCACATGTCCGTGGTTAAGTGGACAGTGGGTACAACCGCATTTTTAAGAGCACTGAGGACACTTGATCGTACTTCTCTGTACATTTTTGGTATCGCCTGCCTAGTGAAGTGGAATCTCGAGGGGATTTGGTACCGGGGACACAATACCTCCATCAACCCTCTAAATCCCACTCCACTGATGGCGGACACCGGGCGCACGTCTAACACCAACATTGCAGTTACAGCCGCAGTTATACGCTTTGCAATAGGGTGACTACTATCGTATTTTGTGGTCATGGCAAACGACTGTTGGACGGTCAATTGTTTTGTGAAAGACTTAGCGGTCTTACGACTTCCCCTCTGGGAAGATGACCGACTAACAGCAGCAACAGCAGCAGTGGCAGTAGTAGGCGTACCGCTGCAGGATTCCTCGGATGAATCCCGTATTGAGGAGGACTCAGTCTGGCTGCTGACTTGGGCTGCAGGACTGAATCTGATGGAGATTGTGGAGGAAGTTGACGAGGAGGGTGTTGCTGGTGTGTATCCAACTGGACCACGGGATTTAGGTGTCCCTGTACCGATGAGGGTCCTAGCCCCAGTTCCTGAACTAACCACTGAACTATGAAGGTTATTCAGGTGACGTATAAGGGAGGATGTTCCTAGGTGGGCAAGATCCTTACCCCTGCTTATTTGAGCTTTACATAAGCTACATATGGCCATACATTGGTTGTCTGGATTTGGATAAAAATAACTCCAGACCGAAGAGGTGCATTTTTTGGTCTTCTGACCAGGCATGACGATGGGCTTTTTCATCACATGGACATCAGCTGTTTCCCCCCCTGGTGCCTCATTTACAATAACCACATCACCATCCTCATCATCAAGTTCCTCCACAGCGCCAGCTACATCATCAATAGCCTCCTCCCGAGCCACCTCTTCCCGTACAGTGATGGGAAGGTCAGGCTTGACAACCACCAACACCCTTGGACTCGCCTTGGGGATTTGTGATAATTTCTCTTTAGAAGGCAGAGTTGTTTGCTGTTTTGTTGCTGACAGCATAACTCTCTTCAATTTTTTGTAGGGGGGGGGAGGAGGAGGAGGGCTAAGATCCGTGGGTGAAGCTGAACCACTAGTCATGAACACGGGCCAGGGCCTAAGCCGTTCCTTGCCACTCCGTGTCGTAAATGGCATATTGGCAACTTTACGTTTCTCCTCAGATGATTTAAAGTTTCTCTTTTTGCTACTTTTTCTTAACTTGGGCTTTTTGGATTTTACATGCCCGGTACTACGAGATTGGGCATCGGGCTTGGAAGACGACGTTGATGGCATTTCATCGTCTATGTCATGACTAGTGGCAGCAGCTTCAGCATTAGGAGGAAGTGGGTCTTGATCTTTCCCTACTTTATCCTCCAAATTTTTGGTCTCCATTATATGTAGCACAAGATACTGCAGAATGTGTGAACTTGGTAATATTGCAGTACTAATGGACTTATACTGCTGGATTGGTTTTGCAAATTTGGTTATAATTATTATATATTTTTTTTTTTAAAAAAAAAATTTATTTTTTTTTACTTTTTTTTTATTTTTAAAAAACTTGGGAATAGTGGGGAAATAACTATGCCCTTAGAAGCACAGAGCACAGGACACAGCACCACTGGACTGAACAGGACACGGCACAGGACCCAGCAGCACTACGGAACTCAGCAGGACAGAGCACAGGACACAGCACCACTGGACTGATACTGCAGAATGTGTGAACTTGGTAATATTGCAGTACCAATGGACTTATACTGCTGGATTGGTTTTGCAAATTTGGTTATAATTATTATATTTATTTTTTTTTAAAAAAAAATTTTTATTTTTTTTTACTTTTTTTTTATTTTTTAAAAACTTGGGAATAATGGGGAAATAACTATGCCCTTAGAAGCACAGAGCACAGGACACAGCACCACTGGACTGAACAGGACACGGCACAGGACCCAGCAGCACTACGGAACTCAGCAGGACAGAGCACAGGACACAGCACCACTGGACTGATACTGCAGAATGTGTAAACTTTGTAATATTGCAGTACCACTGGACTTTTACTGCTGAATGTGTGAACTTGGTAATATTGCAGTACCAATGGGCTTATACTGCAGGATTGGTTGTGCAAATTTTGTTGTTAATTAAAAAAAATTAAAGTAGTTTTTGGTATTTTTTAAAAAAACTTTTTTTTATTTTTTTAAACACAGGGGAATATTGGGGAAATAACTATGCCCTTAGAAGCACAGAGCACAGGACACAGCACCACTGGACTGAACAGGACACAGCACAGGACCCAGCAGCACCACTGACCTCAGAAGGACAGAGCACAGCACACAGCACCACTGGACTGATACTGCAGAACACAGCACAGCACAGCACAGCACTAAACAGCACTAAACAGCACAGCACAGCACTAAACAGCACAGCACTAAACAGCACAGAACTAAACAGCACAGAGGACCACCTAACACACCCTCCCTCTACCCTGATCAATGCCCGAGTGAAGATGGCGGCGACTAGCGGGGAATTTATAGGATCCGAGTATCGCGAGATCCGACAACGGGATTATGAGTCAGAGCCTCAGTTTCACTTTTGAATTTGGCGCCAATACCCGGATCTGTCTCGGATCCGACTCGGATCCGCAACGTTCGGGTGGGCTCGGATTTCACAAATCCGAGTGCGCTCATCCCTAATATAATCTATATGCTTTTGACACACAGATCTACCCTGACATCTCTCTCTCTTTTTGCTATTCTTGGATGTCCCAGCACTTCCTTAAACTTAATTTGTCTATAGCTGAACTCATCGTATTACTGCCCTCCTGAGTCCATTCCCCTCCACCTATCTCTCTATGCATTGACACACATTACCTTTTCCTTAGTCCCACAATTTTGCATGCCACTTCCACCTTTGAAACATCTCCAGGATCAGACAGTTTCTCATCCTGGAGGCAACCAAGACACTTATCCACTTCCTTGTCATCTCTCATCTGGACTACTGTAACCTTCTTTCTAGCCGTCCTGCCTCTATCAACTCCTATCCATTCTAAACAGTGCTGCTCATCTTATTTTCTATTCCCATTGCTCTGCATCTGCTTCCGCTCTCTGCTAGTCGCTACACTGTCTTCCTTTTTGCCACTTCAAACTCCTTACCCTCACCTATAAAGTCCTCCCCCAATCCCTCCCCACCACAATCTCCAGCTTCCTCTCCCTCCACACTCATGATTGCCCTCTCCGTTCTGCCAATATCCGCCGCCTCTCTACATAGCTTATTACCTCCTCTCACTCCTGCTGCCAAGACTTCTTCCATGCTGCTCCCATCCTTTGGAATTCACTCGCAATCAGGCTTTCCACCTCCCTCCAAGGCTTCAAATGTGCTCTCAAAACCTATTTCTTCATCAAAGCCTTCAAACTCTCCTCCTAACCCACCCCTACTCTCGTCTTTACAATCTTATTCCTTCTGTGTCACCATGTCTCTCCCCCCTAGATTATAAGCTTTTAGAAGCAGGGCTCTCTTCACTCATGTCCTCCTCCTCTCATTACTTAAACCACCAGCTCATTAACAGTGGATTTGTTTGCTGTGCCCACACTCCTGGGTACAGGCTGATATTGTTCTAATTTGCTCCATCATCTCTAGTCCCTGTAAGGGACTATTCCCCGCCGAGAATTTCCTGCTGTTTTTGCTATTTATTTGCTGTGTATTCCACTGTTTTGCCTATTTTATAGTATGCTGCTTTTGCCTTTATTGTAATGTACTGTTTTTGCCTTGTACTGTTTCACTGTATGTTCGGTGCTGCAGGCCCTTTGTAGCACTTTAAAAATAAATGATAATAATAATAATAATAAGAAGAAGAAGAAGAAGAAGAAGAATAGTTGTAAGTGATGCATTACCTTGTGCTTTCAGTTTGTCTAGCATCAGAACCAAGTGAGTTTTGTAAAATTTTGTTTACATTTAATATCAGTGTTCTGAATTTTATACAGTACACATACCTCTCAAAATTCCAAAAGGCCAAACAAAAACAATTAAAATGTGTTTTGAAAACATCAATGTGTTCAAAGACACACATGCATCTCCTCACACTTGCCGATGCATATTATCTGCTTAGTATAAATACTAAAATATACCACCAAATATTATAATGATGATATTAATATTCAGCACCGTCTCCCAAGTGTGAGCACAGTGGCCTCATGTGGCCATTATAGGGTTTACTGCAGATTCCAAAATAATTAATTGAATAGTATACTGTTCAAATAGACATTGCATAGTTTTTCAACTAATATTTGATCTGTATAACAGAGATCACTGTGAACTGCCCACTTAAGGATCCTATGTATCTTGATTTTCCAAGGACAGTCACCGGTTTTCTAATAGAAATCATATATTTAAGTCACAATGCTCCATTTTCCATCATTCAGACTCCACATACACTTTTATTAACCTAAGTGGCATAGCTTACTATAATTTTGTATATTACCTTGCCCTAAAATCGGAGTATGGGTATATTTTATGATCTGAGTAAAAGTCAGGGCAAATAGCTGCCAAGCTTCCATTTCTTAATGATCTAATATGCCTTTTAGCGTGGTGGTGAGCGGAAAAGAGGCATAGCTTACGAAATAGGAATGTGCTCTAAAAACAGACATTTATAATATTATTAAATGTTACTATGGTTGTTCTTTGTGTCATAGCTGTGCTGGGAGTTAATAGGCAGGGAATTTCTCATGCAGCCCCTGAGGACCTGATAGGAACTTCCCTGATTCGCTATACAAGGGAAAAAAATATGTATTGGGCTGCAAGAACTGCAAGAGTAGGTAACACAGATTTATAAATGAATAACTCATACACACACAAGGTAATAACAATCCAGGTCTGTACACAATATTACAGTGATATAACAGAGAAGCTCAGATAACTCTAGGTACAAAACCTCTTGTTCATGCACTAGTCAAAATGCAAGATGATTTAAATAGAAGCTCAACTAGCTCAGGTGCTAATTTAAATGTAGCATGTTTTAATTGGAGGCTTGACTGATGCCATGGGCATGTGCTTATAAGTGGGCACTTAATTAAAAGGGACAGTAAAGCAAACGACTACCCAAGCACAAATTTTATACTACGCAAAATGCATTTTTTTCTTAGACTCATTTTTGCGTCCATACATTGTGTCCTACACTACATCAGGCCCTATGTCTATAAATTTCCAGGGCAACCATCAGAGATCAGCAGCCACAGATCTGTATATTTCAAACCCATAAAATTGGAAGGCACGATCAACTGGGTAAATTTGCCCAATAGGGGGCTTTTGGGCAGGTATACTTTATACCGTACTTGTCCACTCTTGCAGAAAGTCTGGGAGACTCTCGAATTCTGGGTAGGTCTCCTGGACTCCCGAGAGAGGAGGCCATTCTCCAGCATCCTGCCTACTTCCTAGTAAAGTGGGCAGGATGGGACGGTCCATGGCGCAGTTAGTGTCATTTTGTCTCCGTCCCCATGGCAGAATGACACTTTTGCTTCATTGTGTCGCAGGTGCTGTGTCAGTATGACGCGATTGGCCGTGCCCCTTCTCTCTCCATCCCACTCCGTCCGTACACTGTACCTCACCTCCAGGGTCTCCCGGAGAGGAACATTGAAAAGTTGGTAAGTATGCTTAATACAGGTATGTTAAATATAGAATGTCCAGTTAAGCACTTTTTTACTTGACACCAGTGGTTGAAGTTGGGGTGTATACAGTGGTATGCCATACTTCTACTACTGCCTTCATTGTAAAACTCTCAAATTCAATTAACTTACATTTTATATATCCACTAGTTGACACCTACTGTAAATAAAACAATTGATTAGTTTGCAGTTTATATATTTATTTATATAGCATTGGAACTATTTCAACATCATTGTGTTATCTCTATCATTAGAAATCCCAGAGCTTCTACAATATGCTGCATGCTCTCACACTACCTCTTCCTCTACATAATGATATTTAAATATAGTGTAAATTGTTTGCAAAACTTGATCTCGCATTTGAAATTAAAATAGCTGTAGATCAACAGACTCAGCAATCTCCGTTCAGCTTTGATGTTTCTGTGCAGACTGGTTGAGTGAAGAAAATGAAAATAAACAGCAGACGTTTCCATGGGAACAGTCTTCTGCACACCATGAGCCGAACCAATAAATCTGTGCAATCTGCAAGTATTAAGGTGACCTGGCTTGCTCTTGACAATGCATGACAGACATGGAAGTAATCATTATTCTGAATATCCTGGATTTTAAAATGCTAATTTATGCCAGTGTAATGAATGATCAAATACGAAACACAGTAATGTAAACGGTGGTTGTGCCTATGATGTGACATAAGAGATGTAGATACCTCAAGATCAAGCAATATTTTTGGACCAGCCTCAGACCTGGTCATAATGACATGTCACACTGGTGTTTTGATGGCCGCTGCAGGAGTTTTTCCAGAAAGCCACCAACCAGACTGTTGTTTGCAGTTTTCTATTTGTTACAAGTTTCTGACCTTTGTCTTAATGCTAGATTTTAATTGGTGAAAGGATATATCAACTTCATCATAAGCTACTACAAATTAAAAATCAGCGCTGAGACACCAAACACCACTCGGAATAATTGAATCCACGTGTTAGATAAAATACAAGTAAATTATTATACTAAACACATAATATATAAAACAATATGTTTGTTTAAATTATCAGTGCACTGATAAAACCATGACCACTTTAAAACCATTCATTCTAAACAAGAATATAATGTGTTGTCAATCTTGAACGAAATAAATGGGTATATAAATTCTGTTTCAATCGGCACATATATATCACCAAAAAAATGGATGAATGAAAAAAGACCAGTCACATAGAATCAGATTGAAAGATTCCAAAGTATATATATAAATCGAGAATCTTTATATGTGCGTGTCTCATTAAATGCACCAACAGCGTACAAATCCCTTATGTGAATAATACTGTTTTTCTTAGACGGTATTAGTCCTCCTCATTCCAATAGAATAATATTTTAATGTCATGATAAGGGTCATTATAATCGCTCTCTGCGAGAGGTCCACTCTGAATGACAGCGGTATCACTTATATAGAAAGTCCGTGCTCATTAGCAATTGTTACCAATGCATTAGTTGTAAAATAAATAAGCCGTTACTTTCCTGGACCTCCGTCAGTGATGTGTTGATACACGTCTCGAGGATCCATCTTGCAGTCTTATGTTTCAATCTCCTGATAGATCGTGAGATGATACAGTGTTCACTGTGTGGAATATATCTGAGATTTCTTTCAATTAGTGACTTTTCAATCATCCGTTCTCCAAGTGGTAGTTCTTCTGTGCTAAATCGTTTCTGACGCGTTTCATCACAGACGTGATTTCATCAGAGAAAGTAGAATCGTAAGCTATTTATATTGTGCCAATAATTCCACAGCGCTCACTCAGATCAGTCCCTTCCCCATTGGCGCTTACAGTATAAATTCCATAACATACACACACAGACCAAGAGAGAGTAAGGTCAATTTGATAGCAGACAATTAGTATGTTTTTGAAGTGTTGGAGGAATCCAGAGCACCCAGAGGAAACCCACAAAAACACAGGGAGAACATACAAACTCAACACAGATAAGACCATGATTGGGAATTGAACTCATGACCCCAGTGCTGTGAGGCAAAAGTGCTAACCACTAAGCCATCGTACTGCTTGCATTTCTACTCTGAACTAAGCTTTGATTACTTCATGCATCTGTCACTTCAAATGAGTGAAATATTTCATCATGATGCATTTCACTTGTTCTCCCTTGTTACCCCCTTATTTCCCAGTTGAATTTACCTGACTTGAATAACTGTAAGCAATTTTTGTTGAGAAATTAGTGTGAAACATGGGATCAGCCAATGTGCCTGGGGTCAAAGGTCATGTGAAAGAAAAATGCTACCACTGATATATTTTGTCAGGTACTTTATTCAATACCACAATCACCAAAACAGGACCATTCCGAAGAATACGAAACCAATATTGAGTTCCCATAAACAATGTTATAATCTTAATCATTATTTTTGGGGCTTATTTATGAAAGGGGCACAGTCCGATTGCCGGCGAAAATGTTTTTATCATCGGCAAAAGGACTTATTTCCACTAGCACAGCTGCCAGATGAGATATTGGTGACTTTGAAGGGAGGGTGATTGTTGGGGTGCTCAACTTGTTAATGTTTCACAAGCATGTTGTCTAATTTCAGCATGGAAGACAAAGAGAAAAACAACATCATAAATGGGCAACAGTGGATGATAGGCATATTCCACGATTGTGATATGTGTGCAATAATGTAATGTACAAGGCAAAGCAGGCAAACAGTTTCAGATCAATTAACTGCAAATCTCAACCTGTGGCACAAGCATCCCCTTTAGTCCGGTTTATTCAGAAACATTATGATAAGTGCTCCACAACAAAGGACCAGAGGATACCATAGGTTGGTTGCAGTGCATAAAGCGTTTGTTACACCTTTGCACATTTGTAGGTTCAGTGTTACAAAGAGCACAAGTAACGGACTACTGAGCAGAAGAAGAAGGTGATATGGTTACATGAATCATTCTTCACCATGTTATCAACAATGGATGAGTACACCTGTGGCAGCAACCTAAATAAATCTATATTCCTGAGTGCTTGCTTCCAACAGTGAGGGGTTCTAGTGGTTCCATATTGTGGAGTGCATTTTCCTTGTATGCTTTTAGTGCAAGTCAAAGTGAATGTTAATCGCTATTTGTGATTATATTTGCCCCATGTTGCAGCATTTCTTATGTGGCGGGAGGATGTCCGCCACAGACATGTGCAGTCATCCAATGATTTGATTAGCATCACATGCATGTTATTCATATGTGATGTCCTTCTCAGTGACCAGATCTGTACACAAGTTTAGACAATGGGCCCACTTTTCACCTTATTCTGTCTGCAATTCTCAATGTTTCTTCATTATTCAGGTAGTAGTAGTGCAATTACCTGGAATGCACTACGCATATCATGCAGAGATGTGTCTGCCCACCAGCAAGGGATCACATAGGTTTCTTTTTAAATGTATGGAAATGTCCTTTAAATAATGCACCTGTACATATATAATGAAGGGGGTCAGTCCACTGGGATCATTGTGTGTGGGGAGTGCCTGAGGAGACTCAATGTATAGAGTATAGTGCAGCAAAACAGTCTGTCACTCCCACTTTGACAAAGCGACAAAGTCAGCACTTCACTTCAAAGTCCCAATCATGTTACATTGCTAAGTTGAAGTGGGGGCTTATGTGGTGGGGGGCAAACCTGAAATCACTCCACTACTCTAAGCTCTGCACATTAGGTCATCCTCATTTGTAGAGATTGATTTCTATAGAGGTTATCTCTGCTGTAGAAGAATGAAGACCCAGAGAGGGACTCCCATTGTGCATTTACAAGAGGAAGAAATTATTCTTTAAAGGACATTTCTGTTATGGCAACCAGTGCAACATAAACTTGTAGAACTTAGCAGAAGAAGTCTTCACATATAGCAGCCGCCTTTCCTGTAGAGACTGGTTATGCTCACAGGTACTCGGATGCCCCTAGGATTTACACTCAGTGTAGTACAAGTTTATGGTCACACGGCAACACTCAGGTACGGGAGGTAATACACGGAGTAGGGACAGGCCAGAGGTCTGCGGACTGGACACAAATGATAATTTTTGACTGGCCTGACAGAGCACAGGTGGAGATGTCTGGTACAAGCTGTATCAGGGCCACAGGCTTTTTGACAGCTGGCCGGGCGTGGCGACAGGGAACCTCAAGCGTCCCGGTTGTTGCCTAGGCAACCGGGACGAGGGAGTTGGAAGTGATGTCCCGGTCGTCATAGAGGCAGCCGGGATGCCAGCAAGAGAAAGTAGAGTGTTGCGGTGGTGCCCGCGGCCGCCGCGACTACTAACAATTCCCTAGCGTGGTTTACTTGTGTTGCTTTCCAGATAAGACCAAGATGCTAAAAATCACTTGCAAAATGCTGCAGACTGGGTTCCTACTTATCAAGAGAGCCACGAACCTTGTTCACTTATAGACAAAATTTACCAAAAGATATTTCTGGAGGGGCTGAGAAATACTCAACTGTTTTGACGATACTGGTCCGGAGTGGTAAGGGTTGGTTTTTAAGTTCCACTGGTTAAAAATAAATGCATCTTTTATTTTAATCTATTTTTACACTTCTTATCTAAGATAACAATAGAAAAACAGGTATTGCAGAGGGACAAGTAGCGCCACAATATTTGTTATTTAGCTGGCGAAGCTTACTGTCGGCAGGGGTTATTGCCAGGGATACGAGTGAGATAACCTGGAGGGAACCTTTTGATGTATAAGGCAGGACATAAAAAGCCCTATCGCCACCCAAAACTGTTTTTATAGTTGTATGGCAATAGGGCTTTTCAATAAATCAGTCCCTTCGATCCCTATATCCAAGAGACATAGGCAGTTCACACAGTCAACATTGAAATATGTGGGACTAGGAAAATTACTAGCAAATGATGTCTACATCCTGTGTCTTAAAAAGTGTTCAAGTGAACACAGCCTAGCTTTGGGGTCTATTTAACAATCAGTTTTTTCATCAAAATAGCTGCATTTTTAAGTATAGTTAACATTTATTAATGTTGCAGCAGATGTCGTTTGTATTTATCAAAATTAATAGCAGTCCCCATACATGTCTATAGGGACTGCTATGTAACAAGTAATGAAAAGGTATTTACACATACAGTAATGTATGCCAGGTCAGCTGTCGTTCATTACCGTATGTGTAATTTTTCAGGTCTGCTCTACGGCATCTTACTGCTCTCCCCTCCGGTCACTATCGCAAAGGTCACCTTGCGATAGTGACCATAGGAAATATAGGAGAGGGATTTTCGCAGGAACAGCAGTTTTTCGTGACTGCTGTCTCTGTTGAAGTTTTTTTTAATGAAAATACATGATCTTTCAATACTTATCTTTGTGATAAGGATTGAAAGGGATCATGCTAAAAATGCAGTCATTTTTATATATGCCCCATTGTGAGTTGGAAAAAACCCACTACCTTGATGTGATGGTATTTATGCAGTGTACCGTTGTAGCTACACTTCTGATCTGTTTACTACAATGCTCTCATTTCTCCTTGTCTCAGTGTTAGAACTAGTGCAGCTGACAGTAGGTAGCCAGATATGTGGCTGCTGGTTTCTTTAGTTGCAGCTTGTTTGTATCCTGGAATGTTGAGGGTCCTATTTGGAAAAAATAATGGATACATTTAGAAAACACCAGCCATCCCCGCCATTAAATCAACAGCACCCATATTTAATAAATAGGCCTCTCTCCAGCCCCAACATTAAAGTAATAGTACTCACATTTGATAAATAGATCTATTTCCCTCCAACCGACCCCAACATTAAATTAATACTATTCCCATTTAATAAATAAACCTATTACCCTCCCTCCAAACAGCCCCAGCAATAAATTAATAGCATTTACGTTTAATACATCCATTTCCCACCCCAGCATTAAATTAAAGGTCCCATCACCCCCTCCCTATAGTGTTCTCTGTACAGCCCCCCTCCCTATAGTTTAGCAAAGGCAGCCCCCTCTAATTATAGTTTAGCATAGGCAGCCCCCCTCACTATAGTTTAGCATAGATAGGCAGCCCCCCTATGCCACATAGTAGTGCCCCCAAAACAATATTATGCCACACAGTAGTGCCCCAAAAATGTTATGCCACACAGTAGTGCCCCAAACAATGTTACTCCACACAGTAGTGCCCCAAACAATGTTATGCCACACAGTAGTACCCGAAATTCACATATGCCACGTAATACTATCCCAATTCATATTATGCTTACAATAGTGTCCCCAATTCACATATGCAATGAAATAGTGCTCTCAATTTGCGCACATATGTATATATATATATTCTCTGCAGTCAGCCTCTGCTTACCCAGTAGCTAGAGCACAGATGGAGGATATATATATAAGATAATTCTGTATCAAGTGAAAGTCCTGGAATTTGGAGGAAATTAAAAGACATATCCAATAATATTAAATAAAAATAAGAAAATCTACTTACCCATATTTTGATTGATGCAGCCTCTGCTCCTTAGTCCTTCAGCGGCTGCGGGAGCATAAGACAGTCAGCTGACAGGAGGAGGAGGGGGCAGGTCACATGATCGCAGCTGCGATCGCATTTGAAAGATGACTGGCTGTCACTGACAGCTAGTCATCTGTAGTAGCAGGGACGCCGACCACCAGGTGAGCTGTTTCCCCCCCCCCCCCCTTTGATCCAGAACGTGGCTGCCGGCTGGATGACAGGATACGTATGTTCAGCAGCCATTCATTAATTCCTGGTTTAAGTTAAATATTCTATGAGTATTCCCTTTATTATTCCGCTCACGCTCAGACAGTTTGTGTGTAACACACTTACTGACCAGAAGTCTGATGTGCGTAGGGGGAACTATTCCCTGTGGTCAAACTCTTATCTGGAAATATCTGACAATAATCCCTGGACCTGGTCTCCCAGCAGGCACACGCTCCTCTGTCTAACACGCTGGCAGGATATGGGCACATGTACTGCGTGTAACACGGGTGATATCAGGATGGTGATTGGGGAACTCTCTACACATCAGGCCGGCAGTGAGAATGATTACAAAGGTTCATAACAAGCAGACGAGATGAACTCTGTATACACAGCAGCAGGGACGCCGAGGAGGGCAGCGGGGATACCGAACATGTGAGCTGAATGGGCTCCTCCCACTTCTAGAAGGGGGTGTGGCCATAAGGCAGCGGGGCCTACCGGTGATTTTTCTGGTAGCCCTGTGGGCCACTCCGACACTGTGCAAATTTCAACTCTCCAGAGAAAATCGCACCTTGATACATTTACCCCTAGGACTATGAGGCCCATATATCCAAAAAATATATATTAAACCCAAGCGTCAAAAAGATCCAGATGTAGGTTAAGCCCTAATAGTTAGCATACCTATACAGCTCAAATGATCTAATTGGTGGTCCTAGGCACAAGGAGCAAAGTGGAAACATTACCTGTCAAGTGAAAGGATTCTATGAGTTGTCCTTCAGCTCAATATTAACTCCATATCTTCCCCTGGACGTGGAAATGTGGAAATAGTCTTCTGGCAAAGTGTGTTCATGTCACTGCAACTTAGCTTATATAATTTTGCGGCAGATAAATGCAGTCAAGTCCATAAATATTGGTACATCGACACAATTCTCATAGTTTGGGCTCTATACACCACCACAATGGATTTGAAATGAAACAAACAAGATGTGCTTTAACTGCAGACTTTCAGCTTTAATTTGAGGGAATTTACATCCAAATCAGGTGAACGGTGTAGGAATTACAACAGTTTCTATATGTGCCTCCCACTTTTTCACAAATCCCTTGTGGTGGTGTATAGAGCCCAAAATATGAGAATTGTGTCGATGTTCCAATATTTATGGACTTGACTGTATATGTTGTTATGTAGAATTGTAGCAGTTGTCTTAAACCTAAACTCCTGCCTGTCACAATTTCCTGTTCATAACTTTAAAATATCCCTGTTTTTTCATGTTAACCAGTTGCAGAGTACTGTTTCTGTCCCTCTGTATTTGGATTTTATTCTCATATTCAGTGGTAACCTCTACGGAGAGGGTGGAGGGGGGCGTAGATAGTGTGTTAGGCATAACTCCTAAATTGTCGAACCCTTGGATCTCAGTCTCACCCACCTGAGGTCCTGTGAGTTAAATACATCAAATGTGCTACATAGCAGTAGATCTGGTGTGATGCTGTAGGTGTATAGGTGCACAGTTAACTATAATTAAATAAATGGGTGCCATGGGGCCTATTTATTAAACATAGAAAAGCCCTATCTCTGACGAAAATGGGCGTTTTTGCCAGACATAAGGCTTTTCCATAAATATATATCAAAGCCTACTGTTGTACTAACGCTGGTGGCAGGCCTTGCCGGCGAGCAGGGGAAACCTGTTTAACAAGGATGTCAGTAGTACATGTACCGCCACAATCCTCCTTTCCATATCGCCATCTCAGGATGGCAAGAGCAGGAGATAATGATTAAAAAAAAACTGTATTATTAAAATATTTTTTTTGAAAGCGAAATATTTTAAAATAGTTTATTTTTTATTTCTACTTAATTTCCATTTTATTCTGATAGAATTATTCCGATAGAATCTGTGCCGCAGATTAATAAACAGGTGCCGATGTCATGTTAGTAGGACAAAGTAAACAAGGTAACTTTACTTAATGTACAATCACTTATTTCTCTTTTCTCCAGCACAGTAACTTAGTTGCAATAAGATTCCACTTTAAGGGGTCTTTTTATCAAATAGTGAAATATTTCCTATTACTGCTTATTGCTGTGATAGAAATGTTTCTCAGTTCCTTTTATTAATATATTTTCGCGGGGGCAGGTGAGCGACGTTCCGATCCCCGATGATACTGGATGGCACCGGAAAGGCTGAACGTTCCGGTTTACCAGGCCAGTGGGGAAGTCATTTCACTTTCCATGAAAAATACATTTTTAAAAAATGTTAAAAAAAAAATAGTACAAAATAGAAACAAAATCTTGTCATATATTTCATTTCTGAAAAATGTTTTATTTTAATAATAAAACATTTTTTTCATGTGTAGAGAGTCTGCTACCACCATACTAAGAGAGCAGTAGCGATAGGAGTACAGAGTCAGTACTTGTATCACTGCTGTAAATGATAAATAGGCTTCGCCATGCTTTGCTGGAGGGTGCTGGGGAAGGCATTGATAAATAGAGAGAAGCCCTAAATCCGTCAAACTCCTGTTTTTCCCAATTTAGCGCATTTATCCTTTTGATAAATTGATCCCTAGGGATATATTTACTGAACTGCGGGTTTGAAAAAGTGGAAATGTTGCCTATAGCAACCAATCACATGCTAGCTGTCATTTTGTAGAATGCACTAAATAAACATTAACTAGAATCTGATTGGTTGCTGTAAGCAACATCTCCACTTTTTCAAACCCACAATTTAGTAAATATACCCCTAATCTCATCTCATTACTAGTATCACAACAGTACTCTGTGGAATTCACATGCTTTCACATTTCAACTCTCCCTTATCTCTCTCTCGACTGCAGTCAGGATGTATACAAATGCAAAAAAAATTCAGGTACATGTTCAGATTTGAATCAGATTCAAAACTAGATGGATGCCCCTGGGTACACACTAGTCATACATTGTAATCAATCGGATCCAATCAATCCTTACGCCACCTCCCCATGGGGAGTCACTCCCCCATTACACCTCAGGGCATGTTACATAATTATTTTTCTGCATGCTATAAAAAGTTAAAACAAATGTAAAATATAATAATTTAAAAAAATAACAGGATTATTTTATTATTGTGTTCTGTGCTCATGATATGTTCATTGGTCCCAAATTGTCAATACCAGATTCTTAAGAGTTGGCCATGGATGTTTTTGACCCTGGAAATATCCTTATATAAAACAAATTTCAGTTTTTTGTTTTGTATTCTGTATATAATGCACTGTATAATAAATGGTATTTTGAATACAATCCTTTGGTGACAAGTGATGTCCAAAAGTGACAAAGATAATAATATATTTCACTACAGTGCAGATTTTACATCATACAGCATCCATGATAGAAATGGACAAAATTAACAATAATTTTTACAGTTACCCAGTGTACAAACAATACCTACAGCTTCTCTGCTGTATTCCACACGTTTCCTCACTTGCTATAACCAGAGATTACAACGCTCACAATAGACCAAACGGGTCGTCCTAATAAGTATCGGCACTCACCCAGCCGCAGTCATGCCCCCTTTGCAGAAGCTGTAACAGCTTTGTGACAGCCTTCTATTCTCTCATTTAAAACAAAATAAATTGTTATGCAAAAACAAAACTTTATTGTAGGGTGGAATCTAATAACCCTTCTGGATTTCACTAAAATCATCCCTCAAGGCAGGCGCGGGCAGGGAGATGACAGCCCGGGGGTCGCATCCCATGACACGGGAAGCGGCCACGTCATTGATGACGCGGCCGCATCCTGTGTCATGTGGTGCGGCCGCCTGTGCACTGACGCGGCCGCATATCGCGTCATCAGATGCGGGCGCGGGTAAAAATCCTGTAAAATTGAATCCGCAGTGCGGCCGGCCCTAATAGCGGTGAGTCTGAGCGGCCCGGGGGGGCGATGCCTCCCTGCCCCCTGGCCCAGCCCGCCCCTGCCTCAAGGGAATTAAGACTGTGCTGCAGAAAGATTACAAGTCATGGGCCATAAGGAAGCAAGACCTAATGAGGTAACAGAACATAAGAAGAGCCGAAGGGTCAGAAGTTGAGGTGCTGGCGTATAACAAATAGAGATGTTCACTGACCCCCGTGTTCTGGTTTTGGTTTTGGTTTTGGATCTGGATTAACTTTCTGTTTTGGTTTTGGCAAAACCGCCCTTGCGTGTTTTGGTTTTGGTTTTGTATCCCTATTTTTTTTTTAAAATCCCTATTGCTAAAATCACATAATTTTGCTTTTATTTCCCCCTACATTATTAACCTCAATACCACTAATTTCAAGTTGTTTGCAGTCAATTTGACCACCTTACAGGTCACAATATTATTTTCATACACTTTCAAACAAAGACTGCAGCAGTTCTTGCTAGTGATAAGAAGAAGGTCATTGTCATGCCTGGGAACAAGACCAAAAAATCCACCTCTTATGTGTGGAATTATTTTTACCCAAATCCTGACAACAGTTGTCTAGCCATTAGCATTGTAAAGCCACAGTCAGTAGAGGTAGGGACCTTAACCATCTAGAAACCTCATTCATGTTACGCCATTTGAAGCAAGTTCATGGAAAGCTTTTGTGAAAATCAGAAACTTATGCTAAAAAATAACAACAAGCAGTCCAGCGTCAGCTACCTCCCTTCTCTCAGCTAGATCCCAGCACCTGCAATCTACACCCCCAACACCTTCATCATCAATATCCTCACAAGTGATCGGAGTTAGTCCTGCATCCAAGTTTCTAAGGCGAGATGACTCCTCCCCTATCCAGGACTCCTCAGGGTTAGGCCCACTCCTGCTGTTGTGGGTGGATTTTCAACCCAGAAGCAGACCAAGAAGAAGACTACTAGTAGTTTACAACAATTGACTGTTAAACAATCCTTTGCAAGAGGAAGCAAGTATGAAAGCTGTCACCCAGTGGCAAAGCAGATCACAGACGCCATGGCGACTATGCTAGTATTAGATCTGCGTCCAATATCCACTATTAATGCAGCTGGTTTTAAACAGTTATTTGAGGTTTTCTGTCCCCGTTACCAAACTCCATCATGACATCATTTTACTAGAAAAGCTATTCCTCACCTATACCAGAAGGTTCATAAAAATGTAATTATTGGGCTACAAAATGCCATTCTACCCACTGTACACTTAACCACAGATATGTGGACAAGCGGAAATGGGCAAACTAAAGATTATATGATTGTAACAGCCCACTGGGTTGGTGATTCGCCTTCACCAGCAGCGACGGCAGCAGCATGTACCCAAGAACGTCCAATTTGTCAGAGGCAGGCTACTCTGTGTAACATCTGCTTCACTAAGAGGCATATTATTATTATTATTATTATTATTATCATCATAGATTTGTAAGGCACCATAGTGCTCCACAGCGCCGTACAGTAGGGAAGACAAGGACATACATAAAACAAGAACAGAGAAGGCAGACAAAATGAATGGAGACATGAAAACAAAGGGTATGGAGGACCCTGCTCATTAGAGAGCTTACATTCTAAAGGGAAGAGGGCACAGCTGAAACAAGAGGAACGAGTGTGGCTCAGAGTGGAGATTGGGATAGTTGTGAGGGTGCATTAGTGTAAATAGTGATATCGAGGATAAGGTCACCTCTAAAAAAGGGATGGGTTTTCTTAGAGAATCTAAAGATTTGAAGGCTGTGTTAAAGTCTGATTGAGCGTGGTAGGGAATTCTATAAGTGGGGAGCAGCACGGGAGAAGTCTGCAAGGCAGGAGTGAGAGGTGGTTATCCGAGATGAGACAAGGCGTAGGTCAGAGGTATTACCGCTGACAAACTGTTTGAAAAACTAAGGAATGTCATTGCAACATACATGGCTTATCCTGCTTGGACTCTATGTGATTTCTGATAATCACATATCAGAAATCACATTGTTAGAGCATTACAGCGTGGGGAATTCCACAATCAACTTGGTGGTACAGAACTTTTTAAAAAATGACAATGACATGCAGGAGATTCTGTGTGTGTCCCGAAATATTTAGGGTCATTTTCGGGATTCTGCAACATGCAGGAGAATGTAGCAGCGGCAAGAAGAATAGAATTTAGGGGGAATGTACAGCGCAATGGAGAATACTTTTCATGTTGTGCAAGGTGCTGAAATCACTCGAAGTAGTCTCCTGTCAAGAGAGTGCAGACACTGTTAGCTTGAGTCAAGTGATTACCCTAATTAGACTTTTTGAAAAGCAGCAAGAGAAATTGACGGAGGAAATGAAACAAAGCAATTCCGCTAATTATGTTGGGCTTGTAGTTTAAGTACTTTACTTACTTCGCTAGGATCCAAGAGTTATCAACATCTTGAAATCGGATCATTACTGTCAGGCCGTAGGCCTAGGGGCACAGGAGTAGAATAAACACTAACCGGTATTGGCACAACTGGTCTAACAGGCGCGGGTCCAACGTACCCCTGGTGTTCACCAGGGACCCCTGCAAGGAGGTTTGGACTTCGCTGCACAGGGCACGCAGGTCACGGTTCTATTAGCCAGTTACCAGTGTAGTGTAGAGAGGTCAGACGGTTCCGGGTCACAGCAATCAGGAATATCAGGTACAGAAGAGTAATCCAGAAGAGTAGTTGCCAAGCCGAAGTCACAGTACTGAAGGGGTCACACAGAAGAGTAGAATGGTCGCCAAGCCGGGTCACAACAGGAAGACAGTAAGCAGGATGCTCATAAGTATAGATACAACGGAAGCCAGGAACACTGGTGGTGAACCTGTTACTCTGGCACCCTAATGGCGCCAGAGGCAGGTTTAAATAGGATCCAGACTGTGGTGATTGGTGGAGAGCGGAGGGCGGCAGCGGATAATGAAGCAGCGTCCCGTTGCCTAGCATCGGGACTGAGACCAGGGTGCATGCGCCCGATATCCGGAAGTCCGCGGCAGCCGACGGAAGGATCAGACGTCCGTTCCCCGTCTGACAGGGAATCAGCGGGGACGGCGTCTAACAATTACATTTTGGCAACTGTGCTTGATCCTAGGTGTAAGAGCTATGTCTTTACTTTCTTTCCAACTGACCCAGATCTGAAGAGATGCAATGAGCTCCTGGTCAGCAAGCTGACAGCTCAAGTGGTACATGACCCAATGACGTTTCCTCCTTCAGTTTTCCTGGAAATTGCTGCTTGGAAGAAACTTAGCTCTCCCAAGACACCCAGAGGTGATGCAGATGAGTCTGTACAACATTTTGACATTTGGTCTGGTCTAAAAGAATTGCCCAAAAATCGTGACAGCTGTTCCGTAAAATGAACTACAAATTCCGTGAGGAAGGCTATTACCGGCAATTACATGAAAGTACACAGACTTCTGTGATGGTGGATTCCAGCGGGGATGAATTAGTTTGAGGATGATGTATATACTGATGAGGGCGAATATGATGACAGTGTAGATTGCAGGTGCTGAGATCTAGCTGAGAGAAGGGAGCTAGCTGATGGTGGTATGCTTGGTAATATTTTGGGTAGAATGTTGGCAATTTTATGTTTTTCTACAGTAAACTTTCACCTTTATTAGAGAGGTGTTTTTTTCTTTAAAAAGGTACAAGCTTTTTATTTACATTTTTGTTTCCCTGACTTAAAACCGCTATGCACTTGAACATAGACTTTAGCACATGAGGTAGAGGGATTAGTATCATCATGACTGAGACTGGAGAGTGACAAGAACAATGCCACCCCTCCTGTTTCTGTATGAGCTATGGCACAGTAGAATGTCACTGGAGACTTTTTAGAACACTGACAGCACTATTATTACAATTTCTGTTTCAGCACTGAATCCTGCAACCTCTCCTGTTTCTGAGTGAGCTATGGTACAGTAAAATGTAAATGCAGATTTAGGCCAAGACTGCCAGCCCTATTATGTCTATGTCAGCAATGACAACTAGCAATGGAGCAATGGAGCTCTCTTCTTTGTGTTTTACCTATATAACACAGTACAATGTGACTGCAAATTTAGAAGACCAAGCCTGCCAGACCTATTAATTCTATTTCAGCAATGACAATTAACAATGGAGCTCTTCTGAATGTCACTGGAGACTTTGAAGAACACTGCTCTTTCTTTTCTACCTATGACGCTGCCCAACTGCACTGGAGACTGCCAAGAACTATGCTACCTCTTCTGTGTCCCTCTGTGAAATGAGGCTGGATCGGCATGGAGGGCGATGCTTATAGAATCCAAAACTTGCAAGATCCAACGACGTAACAATGACGTTTTGCCTCGTTTTCAAGGGCGCTCGGTACTCGGATCTGCTAAGTTCGGGTGTGTTCGGTTCTCGAGGAACCGAGCCTGAGCATCTCTAATAGCAAATGAAATCGGGATAGAAAGCCATGACTAAATTCAGGAAAAGAACATTGTTTAAGATCATTTTGCTCAGAATAATAACTTGTTGCAAAGGTAATTATTTGTGATACTGACGTGTGTAAATTTCCTGGGTACTTTAGAGCTACTATAGAACAGATTACTGAAGAACTGTGGCTGATCTGTAAGACCACTGCCTTAGGACAGTGAGAAGTTTAAACAGAGGAAGAAATAAATAACAAATACATGATCATTAGAGGATGAATAACGGTGTGACAGTAACATGGCAAAAACAGCAGCCAGTATGAAACAGTCAGGGTGGTGAGCTTAGCAACCCATAATAGTGTATAGCATGTTATCTGACACATCAGCAAAATATCCCAGGAAATCATTTTGTAATGTAATGTTTTCTAATCTAATGTTTCTCCTTAATGGATAGCGTAATATAATTGTCCAATTCTGATTTCAGAAAAATGTTAATTTTAGCCTTTAGTGCAAAGGAAAGAGATGTGCGTTAAGTATATTTTAAGGCTACCTACCCTATAGTGCAATAAAATATACAATATAGAGAGCATTCTAGTAACCTTTATTAAAAAAAAAGAAAACATGGTGCAGTCTATTGACCACTGTACAATGTCAATATTATGCTTGAGGCCACTATACAATGCAGACCCACAAATCTATGATAGCATTGCAATTCAGATTGCTGACTTTACAGTGCAGGAACACTATCCACCAATAAGAGTGCTCTACTAGGTGAAGAAAGTTGTCTTATATGGTGTCTGTGACAGGATGGACCGCCTATGCCACCCTGTCTGTTGTCGCTGGAAACCGGCTGGACTTACTTTGCCACCGTTCCCTTTCGTTATCCAAAAAGCGCCCTCTTTCCGCAGTAGGAGGGGCTTACAAAGACTGCCACCACTGGACTCCTTACCGGCATCCAGTACCAGGTTTCTTCTGGGTAAATGACGCTGCTAGCGTAGCTCGTTGCTGGTGTACCTGGCTGGTAAATCCGGACCTCTTACTATGGATCCAAGTTGCTGTGAATGGATCCCCTCTGGCCTATCACACTAACCAGGGCTGCTGGGTAGCAGGCAAAGCGTTGGTACTGGAATAGCTTGGGTCCAAACCGCAGAGACAGCCGGAGAACGGATTAGATTTTAGGATCTAATCTGTAGATCACAGGAAAACAGCAATATTGAAGATGATTCCAAACAGGTCTTTGAAGCAAGATGGTTTATTTGCTCACACACACTGGTGGAAGGTACCAGTGTGATCAGGTCAGATTACAATTCAGAAGAACACATTTCAGTGTACAAGTCAGAGCATTTATACCTTTCAGACACATGCTATTTTTAGCATCAGGATATACTCTATTTACACAAACATAAATTTACATACATTGCAAAGCCACTAATATTTATACTTAGCTTTGAAATTCTTAAAAACCTTGCTGTGATATCCTGCATCTTTGAGATGCAGGAAATGTTGCAGCACATTTTAAATGAAATCTTCCTGTCTCCAAGTTAAACCTCACACATCAAAAGATTTAATTAACACGTGGCCTTTCATATTCACACAGAACAACAAAAGGTCCCACAACAAGCTAGTTTCCCAAACCACAATACACTAAAGGCTTGGTAAACACAGGCTCATTGTAACAGATATATGCATCAGAAAAAGGCATATCCTATAGCAAGGGTAGACAAGAGACAAATTTCTTCCCTGGTCTCAGAAATAACGATTACCTATCTTACACTAACAAAAATAAGTGCCTATGCAATTATATAAATGTGCACCCTGCGCTATTACCTTTAAATAAATTTTTACCAAAAGTTATTTAATAGTGATCCAGTCACTGTGTCACACTCCGTTCCCCGAGTACCTCTACCGGAGCCTCTAAACACTGACTGTCACTTTAATTCCTGGTTCTAGTGCAGATTACTAGTCATAGTCTGCACCTGTGTTTACTACACCTGTGTGCTGGTCAGTTCTACCATTGGTCAGCCTCCCTTTATAAGGTCCCTCCTTTCATTCTCGTATTGCTGGTTCTTCAAGTCATATCGGTTACTCTGATGTTTCTGTTGGGATGAATACTCGTGGAAACCTGCTTGGTCTGCATTGCTGACTACTGTTACCTGTTCCACAATCCGTTTTAAGCTGTTATTCATCGCTCTCATGTGGTCATCACTGCTGTATGTTGGACTTTCTCGATCTCTGCATACTTGTTCCACTGCTCGTGGTAAACGCTATGATCTACACCTGTTACCTACTCGGCCTGCATTGCTGACTTCTGTTACCTGTTCCACAATCTGTGGTAGGCTGTGGGAAAGCCTTATTGGGTATGGTAGGGAATTCCATTGGGAAGCAGCATGGGAGAAGTTTTGTAGGCGCGAGTAAGAGGTGGTTTTCAGAAATGAGACGAGGCACAGGGCAGAGATAGATCTAAGAGGGCAGGAGGAAGAGTGTTTTCAGTACAATGTACCTTCAGGGAAAATGCCCTGCTATCTTTGTCAGCTTACCTCTAAGAAAAAGCATGTAAATGCACTCTTTCTACCCTTTAGCCTTCTAATTTTTGCATATGGGTGCAATTCGTACACATACATGTGCCCAGCCCACATTACTTAGGAACTTCTCGATCACCAGAAGATACAAAAATGTCCCACCGGCCCCACCCCAATCCCCAGACACAGCCATCTTTTTGTGCATATTTATGTGCTTCCCATAAAAACATTGAATTTGCGATGTCACAAAACTGCATTTTTGCTGTCTGGGGCATTTTAGAATGTGGATAAATGACCCATTATCTGCTTTTACTACATTCATTTATGCCATACTTACCAACTTTTTTAAGTAGGTGTCTGGGAGACTCTCTGTAGCAGGTGGGCGTGCGGGGGGCGGGGCTCCAAAATTGTGTCATTTTGGCCCCGCCCCCGTGACGTAATGGCGTATATCGCATCATTTGACATCAGGGGGGCGGGGCTAAACGCAGCAATTCACCGGGAATCGCAGCGTTTGGGATCTAATTCTGCCCACTTCACTAGGAAGTGGGGCACTTCCTAGTGAAGTGGGCAGAATTCGGGAGATTGCCACACTCGCCCGGGAGTCAGGGAGACTCTCGCAAAATGCGGGAGTCTCCCGGACATTCCGGGAGAGTTGGCAAGTATGATTTATGCACAACCATATAAGTCTTGTGGAAGCAAATATACAATATCCCACAAATAGATCAAAAATCAGCTTTGAGCATTCTTATAGAAGTTTGACTAAAGGCACAAATAGCTGCACTTTTGCACACATACAAGTAATCTATGTTATCCTATAATTTTATTTATCTAGTGAATCAGTGTTAATAAAATGTTTTATATGAAAGAGGGACATTATAGGTGCACCGTTAACCTGAAGTGGTTTTTTTTCAAAAAAAGAAAAAAACAACAACAATGACTAAAGTGCATTTGACCTGAAGTTCCTAAGTGATGCCACTTGTTTCTAGTAAATTGATAGGCTGTAACCTCATGAATATTGGTGTAGCACACAAAATGGTTGCCTCCATTGTTCGAATATTACAGGTGCACTTTAAATCTTTTTCCTTTACCTTAAAATGTGGCTTTATTCCATTCAAAATAAATACTTAGGGCCTGATTCATTAAGGATCTTAACTTAAGAAACTTCTTATTTCAGTCTCCTAGACAAAACCATGTTACAATGCAAGGGGTGCAAATTAGTACATTTTGCTACATGAAAAAACAGTCAGTATTTAACTTATGTACAAAACAGAATACTAATTTGCACCCCTTGCATTGTAACATGGTTTTGTCCAGGAGACTGAAATAAGAAGTTTCTTAAGTTAAGATCCTTAATGAATCAGGCCCCTAGAGTTTAACAATCCGGAAGACCAGCCAACTCATACTGTCCAACCATTCATCAAATGGTGAGAGATGCAAATTCTATCTTGTGATAAGGTCCACCGGGAAAAATATTCTAGAGCACCACTTATGAAGCAATCTTAGTGCTGTAACCAGTGACAGTGCAGGCTTATTCCTACTTGTTTCTGAGAATGTACTATTGAGTACTCTGACTAGACATACGTCTCCATGTGGTGGACATTGGACTGTATTTGCTGAACACGAAACTGCATGGTCTGCATGAGGTGTTTTTTGAATATGAGGCTAAGTGTATGTGGTGTGCTAGCATACGTTCCAACATTGTTCCTGGCAAAATACAGAGAAAATAAGTCAATCTGTGCAAAACAGACCCCCATTTTATCCAATTCTGCCCAAGGATGCCCTCTTTGTGACAAAGCCCCATCAGTTTCCTTCTAACCCCCTCTTCATTCAGGGTCCATAAATCGCAGCATTCCCCCTGGAAATAGTGACTATTGTGCCTATGACTGTATGTGGAGGGCATTGGCCTCTAAATGCTTGGAGTTGTGCTGGAACCATAGGATGGATACTATGCTGAAGATGAAACTCTATAATAACCTGGATAAGTAGGCCAGGTATTAGTATTTGCTTTCTTATCATACCTTAGCAGGGACACCGTGAGGGGATCTACAAAGTCCCCAAGCATTAGGTGCACAGTGGTTTTGATAATGATGGGGACAGATGGGGCTCATATCAATGGCCCAGATGGCTTGGATGTGGGCAGGCAATGACTGCAGTTACACCCCAGCTAGGCTGCACACACAGCACCAGCTCTTGTCGATGCAGTCAAGGTGGGTCCTCAAGAACACACCCCTGTAGGCTACGTGAGAAGTACTGGTTATTGCCAAGGCAGCACACACAGCATGGGGGGGGGGGCAAGAAGCGACCACAAGGTAGTTCTCTGCGGTCCTCTGGCTAACTATATTTTTCTCATATTCCTGTGCTCACTAGTCAGTCTTAATTGCACTCTGATTGATTACACAAACAAATAACGGAAAGCCTATAGACTGCTGGTGTCATTCATTTAGTATGTGTTACAATACTAATATGTATATTCAGGTTGTTTGTAAATTAGGTCAGATGAAGACACTTGGGGAAGAAGAACTCAGCAACAGTATTTAGTATACACAGGATACCTTTAACAGCATGAGTTGTCTGTAACACATCTAAACAAAGCAATAACAAGAAAACATAAGGGAACATACCCACTGGTGTTTGAGATGTGTTTTTTGAGATGTGCAATTGAAATGCAAATGTGTTTGATATGCATTTGATTTTACTAGCTTTTCAGAGCTGTTTGGTGTATTTCAATGCATTAGAAAGCATATGAGTGCAAAGTAATGGAACAATTAGTGTTTGCAAAATTGTTACCAAAATGCAAACAACTGTTATTACTCATGTTGCAAGTGAATGTAACACATGCAAAAATGCAAATCAGAAAGTGTAAAAATGCATGACACATGCATAATTACATTAACACAGGTATATTAACACAGGTATACCAGACACATGAACTTACATAGCCTAGCAACCATTTCCCTCCACCTATATGTATTACACTTTAGGTGCTTGAGAATAAACTCTGCCTCTTGTAAATCTAACACCCTGTGTTATTCACTACAAAGGAAGCAAGTATCACCTCCAAACTGTCCTCAGGACTGTCTGGCAGCCCCGCAGTCAGCACATTTGTCCTGACTTTCAGGAAGATTGGCGGTGTGCAGGGGCAGGCTGGGCTGGGGCGCAGGGGGGTATCTGCCCAAGCCCCCCCCCCCCCCATAGCGGTCCCATAGTGAGCTAACATGGGCTAGGTCCCTGGGCCAACTGCATTTGACTCCAGTGCATGCAGCTAATCAAAGGTGATTTTAAGAGAGGGATAGATGAAGGTCCTAGCACTTCAGAAGCTCTAGACACATCCCAGGCGGCATGACATAACCATTGTGGCATGGCCGCACCCATAATGGGAGGCATTCAAGCACTATTTTTGGAGGAGGCGTGGACATGTCCCGGCTTGGACACTTTAAATGTTGGAAGATTAATATTGCACAAATCAGCATAATGTGAGGAAGGACTAAATGAAGCATCTTCAGCAAATTATAAACAGTTAAGTGCACAGGAAGTCATACAAAAACAACTTACAATCATTGTCAAAAAAGCAGACAATTCTCCCGGATAAGTCTATATTGTATATTGTGCATGGAGAGCTGGAATAAAAGTGCTCCTATTTTTTTTACTTTAGCTGCTGCTGAGACACAGCCAGCCATTAACTGCACAGAATTGGAAGGAACAGAAAATGATAGCACAACATATCTGTTACCAAATAAACATGAAGGCCATTACAGTAGGAAAGAACAGCTCACACAACAGAATTTACCTGCTGAAAGGTGGGTGGGGATGTGCCGCAATGGTGCATATTGCATTATAAAGCCCAACCCAGCTCAGGGAACACTAAGGGCCTAATGTAGAGTGGGAAGCATTTTACGTAAAATGTAGTTAAAAAAAATAGTCACAATCATGGGGTTATGCTGAGCTGCATGTATGTTAAGATAAGTGCGATTCAGTGCACTACATCAATCATTTATGCTGGAGGACAAAATATTTAAAGCGTTTCATACGCTTTAAGAGTACCGTGTGGTAATGAGCCCTCCTAATATCACTCTTATACATTTACTGAGCCTATAAATTGGAATTTTTAATCTGGAGTAAATTAGCAGTGTTATGATTACTAGTGAATTCAGGAAGAGGCAAAAGTATAAGAACCAAGTGTCTTTATTTAGGCAAAATATGTGAAGGACAACATGGTCGTTGTACCGTGCTTTGGGGAGCAATTGATATGGATGTGGGATGTCTGGAGTTGTTGATGCGGGATTCTGTGTAAGGGAGCGGTCTTCTGCCCCAACCAGCCCCCACCCCCCCGTTCTGTATGCCCACCCCACCCTCATTTGCATCTGATCTTTAGTTCTATAACCATATGGAGGGGATGGGGTGATGGATACACTTCCATCCGCTATACTATATACTAGGGAGCTGTCCAAGGTCGCCTGCCTGTTACTGTTGGTTAAAGCCAGTATTATTTTATGTTATGTACGTTATTGAATTTAAGATAACACGATATAAAAGATATTAAGTGAGCAGTCATTGACATTTATTGAATGTAAACAAATTACTGTACAACCTTCTGTAACATATTCTTGCCAGTGAATGTTTATCGTTTGGATATTGTCTTACTTACTGTATCCTGTATGTGAAAAATTTCTAATAAAAAGTGTTATAACAAAAAAAAAAAAAAATATGTGAAGGATTGAGTTTGTGGAATATGCAGATTTCAGGTAGCAGAATAAACAGGTATACCCCAATGCACAAATATGAACAGGTGTGATGAATTGCCGGAATAGTCCACAGAAGCAACAGGTTCCAAGCAATGACAGATACAGTTTAAATGCAGGAACAAGTATATTGAGTTACTCAATTGCCAGGAAGCACGGGGCTCCAGACTAAGGAGGCAGGGATCAGGATTCCAGATTGCCAGAGGCACAAGGCAGTCCAGTGAAGCAATTGGACTAGCTGAGTCCAGTGAACAGGCAGAGGTCAGGGCAACAAGAGTTCAAGCAGAATCCAGTAGCCCGGAAAAGGTCAGGGTCACAAGCAAACAAGCATAATCCAGTAATCAGGCAGTGGTCACAACATGAGATCAGACAACAGCAAAGCAAAACTGGAACATGGATAAACGGGAGACAAGCAGCAGCCATATACGATGAACTACACCGAACACAGATTGAGGCAGGTACATGAAGCTGTGAGACAGGTACAGTACTAATCAGGTAAGGAGATTAACTCATACACAAGGTATAAAGTTCAGGGGCAAAACAGCGGAACCTCTGGTGGAATTGAGGTACTGCAGCCACATACAAAATACAGGCAAAGTCCTAACAAGCAATAAATATCATATTTAATGGTTGATATATTTTACCTTTCACATTCTGTTTCCCATGATCTTCAGCTAATTACTTTATAGAACATCTGCTTTTTTATTGTTACAAATAGTAATTTCTTGGAATTTTCATTCTTTCATTTAAAATGCAGTGCTATTTGCATGTAGAGAATGGAAAAAAATTGTACTCTTCAAAATGCATTTTCTAGTGGTTACACATTGAGACCTTTTATTACCAGCAGCAAGGTCATAATCCTTTTTCCTGTAATAGATTCTCTTTCTGCAAGTGAGTACTCTGCTTTGGGTAGGTGACGTAGTGATACAAATGATTCTGATGCGTTTTCATTTGCCTTACCAGCAGAAAGGTAATATTTCTATAGATTAGAAAAGATGAATGGAAGTGAGAATGTATGAATAATGGATGGCACTATTTACTAGATTTGTGATGGTACTATCCGCTAGACTTTTAAAGCTCTGTCATGCAAGTCTTGTGAGTCTGTGCTAAGATAGGCATAAGTAGTAATGTCTTTGAAATCATATATTTTCTATGGGGCACAAGCCCAGGAAAGTGCTTTCAGATATTTAGGGAATAAATGAAACCTCAACATCAGCATCATGAATATATATTTTGTTTGCATACAAAGTCACTGAACTGTGACACAAACATGAGCATGGGCAGAGGGACTCATTATTATTATTATTATTATTATTATTATTATTAATAGTAATATTTTTTAAAATGCCCTAATTTAACTAATTAATTAATTAATTTTTCGGTCCTTTATGTTGAAACCAATAGTTACATTTTGGTGCTGCCTCAGTTTCACCCAGTTTTTTTTTATGTCAAAGTAAAAATATTGTGAAGATAGAAGATAGAGGCTTTCTTCTGGCAACATATTGGGATAATATATTTTATGGGCTCTACATGGAGAAAAATGGGTAAAAAAACAAAAAAACTTTTCTATGATTCTTCCCAAAATCACTTTTTAGATTGTTGTTGCAACTTCAAAAATGTATCCCAAAATGTAATCCTCTCGTTCTGCGTCTGAGTATAGACAAATATGTCTACTTTGTCCAACGTCTGATGGAATTACAGGGACCAATAGAAAATCATTATTTTTTCTTTTGAAGTTATATACTGCAAGATATGAGTAAGTGTGGATATGGCCCAAGAATGTGCAACTTAGAGTGATGATGCTTCTTATGTAGTTTGGGGGTCACATAAACCCTGTGTGGCAATCGTGCAGTTTTGCACAGTATGTCCGTGTCACAGAGAATAAGTGACATTATTTTAGAGGTCTGATATGGGATTATGGGGGAAGATGAAGCCTATAGTTTAAACCTTTTTTGTAACATGTATATTGGGGGAAAGGACATGTCACCTGTAACATTGATCTAATACAAACTGATATATCAGTTAGCAATAGATCACTATTAAAAGTATTCAGCATTCTTCTGCTCGGATATGGCTGACTTCACCAAATCCTGTTTCCTTATTTATTTCCTTATAGTATTTATATAGAATGTTACATTGCTTGCCGGACCGTTAACCAAATTTAATGGTTAAAAAGCACAGAGCTGGAATTGGAGGCTGTCACTAACAACCTGGTTCCAGTGCTAGACAGAGAGTGGCCCTGATTTGCTGCTATCTTTATGCACCTCTTAGATTGGCAGCTCAGGCTTCAGAGACGTTTGAGCCAACATTTAAAGCACTAACTTGCTAGCAAACATATAAAATGTATTATTTTAGGCATGTGCCAGCAGAAGCAGCTTTAGATAAGGTGGTACGTTGGGCAGAGATCAAGCTTGGGGCCCCCTATTACTAGAACTGCCCAGCCTTAGTCCCATATTCAAAACATACAGCCTTGTGCCCACCATGTCTCCTGTCCAACTCATTCAGCCATTCTGAGTCACATTTAGTAACTCTTGTCTCAGATTTTTCTATTAGAGTGTAAGCTCTCTCATGAGTAGAGCATACTTGCCTACTCTTCCGAATTCCGGGTAGTTCTCCCAGACTCCCAGGAGAGAAGGCAATGTCCCTCGGCCTGCCCACGATGAGCCTCAATGATGCAATTCAACACAAATTGTGTCATTTTGGACCCGCCCCGTGACAAAATATCGCTTGCATCGCCAAAATTATGCGATTCGCCCATCACCTTCTGCTCTCCCACCAAACCCCCACGTCCTGTATCTCCCAGAGGGCTAGAACACAAAGTCGGCAAGTATGGAATAGGGCCTTCCCAAACCTTTAGTTCCCCTCTGCATTTATTTTGTTTACCTTGCATATACCTTTGTTACTCTTTTCCCCACAGTCCAGCTTGCGAAGCACTGTGAATAATAATAATAATTTGATAAAGTCTTTTTTATTAATCTCTGTTTCTTCATTGTGTGTGTGGCCTGGAACATCGGTTGGTAACGCACCTCTTTCCTTTGTGCCCTCCTCTGCCCTGGCTGGCTCTTGGATGTGGGTATAGGTGACCAAAGGGAGTACCGCTCATGTGGGTCTTATAACACTGTCTTTTTGTGTAGAAAATGAGTCTGTAGGGAGGTGCAGTGCAACAGGTGTAAAATTAAATTGGGTGCCAGCGCATCTCTCATATGCAAATAAAGGTACTTTATTTACATTCCTTCAGTTTCCACTACAGCACAGGACTTGAGTTACTATGATTAAATAACTATGCACATCTCCTTTCCTACACATGGCTTACATTACACTAATCACATCACAGATAGTCCTTCTTCTCTCTCCTGTACAGTTCTTAAGTTACAGTCCAAACAATAGACAAAGTATTCCTCATAGCTTAGATGCACAGTCTCAATAAAGTGAACAATAGAAATACCCTCTCAGTTGTTGCCTCACAACCTTGACAATATCCTGCCCACTTAGCAGCAATATAATTTACATCATACTTTTCTTCACCTCTTTTTAATATTTTTCTCTCGCTATTTTTAAAAGCAGATAATTGAAGGTAAAAAAATTTGTATTTTCTTTCATGATATCATCATAAAATGCATAGTTCCACCCACATTAAGAGAGAGACCACTGCAACAACTTAGCTTTAAGTAAAGGCTGAAAATTGTGTCAACAGCTGTAAATTACTATATTCTGCATTGAAGTTTTCTATAAAACATTAGTAAGTTAATAGTTTAATTTTGCAGTTTTCTGATCTTTCTATTTGGTGTCAGAGATACTGTAGCTTACAAAAATGTAACATTTGTAAGCTGAATATTTATAGATGACATGACTTTGCAGTACTGACAGATGGCCAACGATACACAGAGGACTTAAGCCAGTCTGACGATGTCTACTGAGCTCACAGAAAACACAGCCAAGTGCATGTGACACGTATGGGTTAGTTGTTCTACGAGTGATTGTTATAGCAACAGTCACCATTGTAATGTGTCTGGAAGGGTTCAATGATATCTATTGTTGTCCATGTGCCATAGATGTTTATTCTAATACTATTGAGAAGAAGCAGAACACTGTGGCACCTTACAAATCAACAACAACAACAATAATAATAACATTATTTGGCAACAGAGCTGAGAATTGTATAACAAATCCTCTTTGTCTTACACACTTATGTTCTTTAAAATGTATCTACAATTTATATTTAGAGTATTTTTATAAATAAGAACCGTAAAATCCCCAGGAATGTAAAGTGAGAAGTATAATACTGTCAGATATATTAAACTTCAAATTTTACCTGCCCTAGAAACTGTGTGTTGTGTATACCATGTAATGAATGCAGTGCACACAAGACCAGTGGTGGATCCAGGGTGGGGCAATTGGGGCAGCCCCCCCCCCCCTTTCATTAGCAGCACAAGCATACCTTTAGGTTGCAGCCAAGACGCCAATCAAAATGGAGGAGGGCGGAGACAATCAGGGGCAGGGCCAACTAGATCCAGTCAATCAGAATGAAGGACGGTTGTGACCATGTTAAATCGACCCCCCCTAAAAATAAAATCTCGGTTCACCCCTGTACAAGACATACTACATGCACATGAAAAGCAGTCATGTGTGAGCTAGAAGTAGTTCACATCAGTAATGCCTTCTTTGTGTAATATGGTAGTGTCAAAATGATTTTATTATTATTTTTTCTTCTTATCGATGGATGCAAGTTTTACTTACATTTTACTGACATTTAGTGATATTTAAACGTCTCCTCTTTGCGTACCTGGTCCCGAGAATTCCGATGTGCAAGAGTGTATTTTGACCATCTCTTGGCTAAAAACACATTTTTGCAAAAGCAGTTGATGCTCAGGGACTTGGTAAATAAAGAGATACAGCAGATGATCAGAACTGTTGCAGTGAAACTACTTTTGCACTAATTGTACCATTGTCATGGCTTTATATACGAAAATAAAACATTTACTGTACTTTTTACTTCTTCATTTTTTTTTCATGATGTCTGTTTGATTAGTATCTTGATAACACATGTTGTTGTCACTCTTATTGAATGTTGCTTGACTAACTTGTCTACCTTTTGCGTTTCAGTTACAGAAGCGTTGTCACAGCCAAAAGAGCCGTGATTGCAATCACAGGATGCTGGGTCCTCTCTTTCATTGTCGGTTTGGTTCCCATGTTTGGTTGGAACAACATAAACAACTTGAGAAAACAACATAACTCCAGTTATGGTGAAATAATTATCACTTGTGAGTTTGAAACCGTAATCAGTATGGAATATATGGTCTACTTTAATTTCTTTGTCTGGGTGCTTCCTCCACTTTTCCTGATGTTAGTTATTTATTTGGAAGTATTCAATCTAATTCAAAGACAACTTAATAAAAAGGTATCTTCCAGCTCTAAAGACCCACAAAAATACTATGGGAAAGAACTGAAAATTGCAAAGTCCTTGGCTTTAATCCTATTATTATTTGCTTTAAGCTGGCTACCTCTTCACACACTAAACTGCATAACTTTGTTCTGTCAAACATGCGAAGCGCCAATGATCATCACTTATATCGCCATCTTCTTGACCCACGGAAACTCTGCCATGAACCCAATTGTCTACGCGTTTCGCATTGAAAAATTCCGATCTACGTTTTTGTACATATGGAAAAAATATTTCTGCTGCAAAAGCGGAAGAAAACTTAACAGAGCAAATACTTCGAACATTGAGAGGTCATGTTCAAAACATGTGATCTGAAATATATAGGTTTTGTTTTGTATACCATATCATTCCAAATAAACCAATAGCCACTTTCTGTTCAAATTACCATTTTAACAATAAATTGCTGTTTATTAAAATGTATAAGTTGGTTTCGGTATTAATATTGTATTAAATTGCCATTATTATTATATGCATTTATATATTTTTAATATAACTACAATGCAAATTATATAAAAAGATATTCTTTTTATTTTATTTATATATTTATATGTGAACAGACTTATCTAAATAATACATGTATAGGCACAAAGCAGTAAATAAATATAAGAATGAATAAATTCTGATAATAATATTGGTAAAAAATATTCAGAATTGATGTCTAATGTATACAGTGATAGTGCCACTATGTGTTCATAGCCAATAGGTTTATTTCTGTATTTTCTTTTTTTACTGAAATCATTGCACATGAATGATATTCAGCTAAATTGCTTAAGTTATCTAAACAAGCAGATACCATGGAGTGCAATTTCATGGATTTTACTTGGCAATTCCTTCACATCTAAGGAAGAATATGGAAGGTGCATGGTTGAGGTCAGCCCCTGGCAGGGCTGAATTAACTATGTAGCTCATGGAACTGCAGTTCTGGGTCTCTCACAGAATTAACCCACCAGATACTACAAGAGACATAGGATGTAACAACACAACTAGATAAAGTATTTTTGCAATAGTTGTAAGTGAATTAACGTACTGGTTATTGTAAATTGAAATTAGTAGGAGTGGTGGTTTATTGTGATGAAATCACCTTAAAGTTATCCTTTAATATGATTAGAATATGTTTTAATTCTATTGGGTGGCTGCATTATTTTTAGAAAAATAGACCACAAGCACCCACCATAAATAGAGTGGGACACATTTTTAGGTGTTAATCCACAGGTCATTTCTGCAACTGAAAACTTGGAATAAAGTTATTTCCGTTACAGGAAAGTAGTAGATTTGGGCTCTTCATTCCGTGGATTCATTCTGACAAAAGAATGAGGACATATCTTGCTGTCTCAGAACTTGCGTTGGACATTTATGAAAACTATGAAAAAGGTGTTGAAACACACAGCAACCAATCAGATTCCCTGTCATTTTTCTAGTACAGTTTAGACAATGAAAGTAAGCATCTGATTGGTTGATATGTGTCACAGTACCTCCTTTGCACATTTATATGGGCACTGTTTTTTATACATACCTGAATGATACACACATCTAGAAGTTTCACTAAATGCCACTTCAAGATGCTGGTCTGGGATAGGAAAATAGAGATCCTCTTGGCACAGGTCCATAGCGTTTGAGCAGTCAGCTTCACAAACATTTCCTTGCATGCTATTTGCTAAGCGCTGACATTTGACATGCACTGTACTGAATACAAGGCCGATCTGTTTTTATAAAGAAAGTCACAGAACTTGTCAGACAGGCCGATTTCCGATGTTGACTGCTGTGAGTCGAAATCAGTTACCGCAATCTATTAAGCTAGGAATTGGCAGAACTGTGTAGTGATATTCACTTATTCTACATGGTAATTGTTATGCGCATATAGTGATTCCTGTACCCAAAGCGGTTTGAGCAGAGGTGGAGTAAACATTCAAGGTACAGCGGACCAAATTCTTGAGAAGATAGAGTAAAGGTTCATTGACACTTGTCAATCACCAGCACCAAGCTGGACACTGAGCAGACCATTGTCCATCTTGCTACAAAGCCCCCACTTTCCTCTCCCATCCACACTAGTAAGTCAGTTTAATCAGTTTTGTTTTTTTTACAAACACTCACACGGAAGAGGATTGATATTAAAGTGTGTTGTATGCTTGTGTGTGTACTCACTTCATGGTCCTCTAGATGCGGTGCCTCCAAGTCTTCTTCAGCTGTTCTGAGGGTATATGGATGTTGACCACTGGGGTGATTTGGGACACCCACTGTACCAACACAGCCATTGTAACAAACACTGTGCAGGCACAAGCTTGCTGCAGCAACCACCACATGTGTTTACTAATTGACAGGTAAAATAACCAAAAGTAGTAGCAGATGTACATTGATACTGTATAGCCAATGGATGCAAACAACTAACAATTGGCAATAAATAAGTTAGAATAAACAACAACAGTGGTAGGATAACTAGTATTACAGCTATCAGTACATGAATTTTCACATAGTTAATGACTGTGGTGGGAAAAAATTAAGTATGGATAATGTAACAGTTAAAACATTAATAACAGTTAGAAAGGCATAAATATAAGAATGGGTATAATATAATTCAAGTGACACAACCCAGTCACACAATATAATCATAACTCTAGGTAGGTAAATTAGCTTTCTATGCTAAGCAGTACTGCAGAATTATCCCTAACATACTGCACGTTTACAGTTGAATGGTACCCCTGCTAAATTTTTGCTAATGCAGCATAACTTGAATTTAAGTGTCTTAAGGCAAAAATACTTACGAAGCTTAGGTGGTAGCTTTCGGGATGAACAAGTAATAAGTATTACTCCTTTAAGACACTTTAAATGCATACTTGCCAACTTTTCCTCGTTGGCTTCAGGGAAGTGGGCGTGCAGGGGCAGGACTTGATGAATCACATCATTTTGGCCCCACCCCCTAAATGATTGTCACAATTTAGACCAATTCCAGCAGGGGCTTAGATGTAATTTTTTTTGTCATTAAGCCCCACCCCATCACTTATCTATTGCGGGAGCTAGAACCGGGAGGCTGCCCTGCTCTCCCCGGAGGTCTCCCAGAAATGCGGGAGTCTCCCGGACATTCCAGGAGAGTAGGCAACTATGCATTAAAGAAAAGCAGCTAATGAAACTCTAGAGACTAGTGTCTTTTACATTTCTGTCTCCATTACTGAAGTCATGTTGTGTTACCTGTCAGTCTTTGATTAAATCTTTGGTCTCCATGAAAATGGTCACCTCCATAGCCATCAATACATGGACATAGGACACAATTTCTGAACTGTGCCATCATGCCACAGATGGCGAAGCCAACCTCGTCTTGTACTGACTCAGCATCAGGGAGAATGCCAGACTCTTCAGGGAGTGAGGGAGATCGCCCCTATTTCAGGGAATCTACCTGACATTTAAGGAGATTTGGCAAGTGTGTTTAAATGTAAGGCCCAGTCGTTGCTTTTTAATGCAAGATAGGAATAGATAATTCAATACTTAGCTGTCCAGTAAGCTTGGTATAAACAGGAACACTTTAGCTGTGATTTGATTGAAGTTGTCTTCTCTGAAAAGTACAAGCTCAAATGTCTCTCAGAGCATCAGGGATAATCTGACACCGAAATGTCCACTCCACCAATTTGTCACAAGAAGCTTATATATTAGTTTCCACACCAGACTCTGGCTCTTCCTGAGTTAAATAACTAGTAAAACGCTGCTCATACTTGGATACATATACAGGGCATTTATCTCCTTGTTCTGTTCCTTTCTTAGTACTGTTTATATGGCCTTTCTTTGGTGTCTATTTTCTCTGGCCTTGGCCCCAGGTAATCAGGTCTCTAGGCTCTGCTCTTATCTTATAACCTCCTGAGTAGATTCTTATAATTTCCTCCCTCACAAGAAAACTTCTAGCTACTTTCTGTGTCCAATACTCACAAGTCTCTCCTCTCTGTAATATGTACCCCTGCAGAGAGGTGGGCAATGAAATTCCCCACAGAGAAGGATTCTCATTCTGCCCCTACTGTCACAGATTGACGTTCTCGTGCTCATCGCCTTTTTACCTGTCCAAATGACTCCTTTTTTCTTCCTTTCTTTCCTGCCATTTTCTCCCAATTGCCTAGTCACGAGACCCAACAGAATGTCTCATGCATTTGGCAAGAGGTCTCCTAACCGACAGGTATGTTGGGAAATGTAGTCCAATAGCAGGCCTTGTTTAGTCTGGGAGTTAGCGTGTGTAGCATTGTCATCCGGCTGCTGACTCACCAGGGAGATGAAACACTGTCATGACCATAATCAGATGGCTGCTCCAGCTGAAAAGGGGGCTACACATATATCTGATATATATCTGGGATAATACACTCCCTAATGTAAATTATATTGGTATTAGAAATTACCAAGAATTTGTATGCAAATGTTCTAGGCTCTAGATTTTCTTTTTACTTCATCATTCTTATAAATGCCCCTACTCATAGTTTAAGCTGAATTAGCAGTTTTAGGTTTGGTAAAACAACTGCATGGTGCAGTTATCTGTGTGCATGCCAATAGAATGCCTTTGGGAACTTAGCCCAATGATAAATGCAGATTGTAAGCTCTCATGAGCAGGGTCCTCCTCCTTGTCTGCTTCAACCACGTTCATCAATAAGTCTTTGTATCTTGTCTACTGCATGTTCAACTTCTTAATGACACCTGTCCTTTACTTTGCCTGTTTTATGTGCTTGATATATGCTCTAATTCCCACTGTGCTGCAGACTTTTGTGGCAACTTATAAAGAAACTAAATTAATAAAAATAGCAACAATAATAATACATCACTGCACTCACAGAAGAGCAGGAGGCACATAAATATTACTAGCTGTGAGCCAGGTATGGCCTGCTCTTTACTGAGAACATGTATAGCATAGAAATCAATGACCACATTTTCTGTTCTACTGCACTTTAATACATTATAATGTATGCTGTGTGCTCCACCCCCACCTTTACTTCCCCTCCTCTCCTCCTCTGCCTGGTTCCTCTATTAGCTGGGCCTATTTCAGTGTACTATACAGTCCTGGCTGAAGTCAATGTTAGCAGCTACCTTTAAAATGTGCTGGGATAATGTGGTGCACAGTAATATAGGAAGAAGTGCTGAGACCCCTTCTGAATGGCAACAGTCGTGCCTGGTAATGATAGAAAGCTAAATAAAATACCAGTGAAATATCTAAAATTACTATACAAATAAGGGCAAACAGTGTGTGAATTTAAAATAAGCTGTATACACTGATCACCATCTCTCAAATTATTGCGGGGAATTTCATATATGACATATGCACAGTAAATAGATATGGTAGGTATAAAGGTACGTATAATAACGTTAGGGATATATATTCCCTTACATAGCAACTCAATACCTCCAAGTGGCAAAATTGTCTTTTGTATAGTTCCTTGCCTGCAAACCACATACCACGTCTGGTATTAGTAAGCAGGTGTGATCTATATATACAAGTGCAGATCAGAGTAATAGTATTGCTAGTTTGCCTGCTAGTCCATGGTTATCATAGTGAGGATAAAACTGCTGCCTCTGCTGAAGTTAAGTAATACGGGGGGTGAATTGCTGCAACAGGCTAATCCTCTCACTTTCAACCTTATGTTATAGACCTATGATAGAAAGCTACCAGCTCTAGAGGACTGCAAACATCTACAGCATTCACAGTGCTATTGATGGGAATGTTCTACAAAGACAGTGTTTGATTGGATGGCTGCGGTTCCTGTATATTATGGTGTCAAATACACTATAAACCTGCCAATACAGCAGTTTTGAAACTTCCGCTTTTGTTAATGATTCAGCACTTTGATTGCAAGAATACATTATAGAGCAGACCTAATTACAAAGCAATTGTGGTCCAATGGGAGGTACTTCAAATTAATTACTGTACTGGCTGGTAACATACCTGTCTTGACTTCCCCTTTCGTCCCCTGAACTCCCTTGACTCTATTGTACCTTTCATGTTAGTATCACACTCTGCATGTATCTATGACTCTACTCTCCTCCCCCCATGTCTCTGTCTCTATCACCCCATGTCTCTGCCTCTCCCATTGTGTTTGTCCATCACCAATGTTGTATGTTATGTTACATGTACTGTATGTATCTCTCTCGCTCTCTAACTCTGTCTCCCCAAGTGTGCATCTGTCCCTCCTTCCTTTGTGCATGTGCAACTATATTCTTATTATGTGTCTGTCACATTCTTTCTCCACCTTTGTGTGTCTGTCTCTCCCCAATTTCATATTTGTACCATTGTCTCCCCATCTGTCTCTGTATCACTATGTGTGTTTCTCTCTTCCTGTGCCCCCAATTATTTGTGCCTTTGTTGCCACATTATGGGTTGATGACCCTTCTTTTTCCGCTTTGTATGTCCCCCTGTTACCCTATCTCATCTGTTCACCCTCCTTCTTCTACCATCTTCCCCACCTCTCACTTTTCTTTGGCACTACACCTCCTCCCATGGCCCTCATCCTCCAGTTCTCCCCTCTTCACACCTTTCCTTCCCCCTGTTTTGATGGAGTTTACAATGTGGTAGGCAGTGGTCATAGTGGAAATTTAGAAGTGGCGGTATGGAAAATGTAATTGAATAGTATTTGACAATTTTACAATGAAGGCAGTAGAAGAAGTGGTGGTATGGCATATCACTGTATACCAGCCCACCTCGACCACTGGTGTTAGGCAGAACCAGTGCTGGTGGCTGAGAATCAGAAGTGAGTGGACGAAAAGAGGCACAACCGTGTCAAACACCAAACAATGGAACCTAAGGCACTGATGATCAGGGATTCCTGATTGAAGATTTTGCACGCACTAAGGGTCGACTTATTACAAGCACTTTAATAAACTCAGCTTTTTCTTGCTTTTCTTGCATCTAGCTATTACTGGTGTTAACCTCCCACCAGTGTAAAATTGTTGTTACATGGGAAGCCGAGTTTAACAATCCTCTGGGTAGCAATAACAAATGAAAGTTACTGTTATGGCCACCAGTGCGTCATAAACTTGTAGAACTAGTGGAAGAGGTCTTCACCTATAGCAGCAGGCTTTCCCGTAGAGACTGGTTATGCTCACAGGTACTCGGATGCCCCCAGGTCTTACACTCAGTGTAGTACAAGTTTATGGTCACACAGCGGAACACAGGAACGGGAGGTAGTACATGGAGTAGGGACAGGCCAGAGATCTGCGGACTGGACAGAGATGATAATGTCTGACTGGCCTGACAGAGCACAGGCGGGGATGTCTGGTACAAGCAGGGTCAGGGCCACAGGCAAAGGTTCATAGTCCGGGTACAGGCAGAAAGGTCAGGGCAACAGGCAAAGGTTCAGAGTCCAGGAAACAGGAAGAGGTCATGCACAGAAGTCAATCCAAAAGGCTTTCACCAATCACAGCACAGGAGCAGGATAGCTAACAGAAAACTGGACGCTATAACCGGCAGAGAGGCTAATACTTTGATGGGCAAATCAGAAAGGAGGAGGACAGGGCTGACAATCAGTCTCAGGAGGCTGCTAATTAATTACTAGCTTAGAACTAGCATAGGTAATATCATAAACCAGGAACATGTATAAATATATAAATGAACAAATTAAAATCATACGAGAGCTCCCCCTGGAGTTGGAGGATGTCCCTACACCCTCCTTCTCTATGCCACAAATATTAACCTAAAAGAATAATAACATTGCATTGTAACTAATGCACGTGCCCGGTTGCTAGATCACGGCAAGATGCGGCGTACCGTCGCAGCTCGTAACAGTTACTGTAAAAAATTCTTTATTCTTTTAAGGTTTTTAAAAAGCGTAATTTTCTTTTAAATATTTTACATCTATTTTTAACTTTTCTTTTGTTATGGAATCGTGTGCTTGCACCCAGGCTAAATTTTGCCACCAGAAGCACTTGCTGTGGGGGGCTGTCAGACAGAGCTATGGGGCACCATAATGATCTAAGTAAAAGTGACCCACAGCTACCCTGACTGGCATTGTCAGTACACACTGTGACAGTCGAAGTGGTCCTGAATCACTCCAGTACTCAGTGACATCTGAGTCGGTGTCCCCTCAGCCTTTCGACCTAGGCACATGAAGAACTGCCCTAATTATGGCTTCAGTACGAGTCTCTCTTGTTGATATAAAAAAAAGGCAGATGTGTGTCTAAGAGGCATCTTGTTCAGTGTGGTAATTACAAAGATTATCCTAGTTATTTATGTAATTACAGAAACTAAGTGGTTATACTGCAAATTGCTGCAATTTAAAACCCCCAACCCTACTTCACTAAATTGGGACGTCCAGCAATGACATATAATGCAGAAATGTCACAGAGCCATGGATATGATTTTGTCACTTTCACTAAAAGCAGGACCAGTCATGATGTAGAGTAAAAAAATAGTAATATTCATAGGAGACATAATAGAAACATTGTTAAGAACTAGTCAACAATTAAATCATCATATTACAACTAGACATTTGCCTGGACAGAATACTGGAATAAGGGAAAATATGTGACCCATGCATCAATTTCACTTAAAAAGCCAAATTGCCAATGTGCTAATTAAAAAAGAGAACAACACATAATTTCAAATGTAGTTTGAGAACTATTGAGTGTCCTGAATCGGTATAATATTACCGTAGCCATTATATGCCTCACATCTTTTGATCTAAATTCAGCATGAAATATGATTCCAGCAGACTACAAGGTGCCTTCTGCACCATTTATATATGCATGTTCAATGTACTGTCAATAACAAATTTATTATTAAAGGACCATTACTCTTTTGCGAAGCAATACAGAAATACCCTTACCACTTCATAATATATATATATATATATATATATACACACACACACACACATATATATATATACATATATATATATATATATATATATATATATATATATATATTTATATTTATATATATATAAATATATATACATATATATATATATATATATATATATATATATATATATATATATATTTATTACACAGATATATATATATGTATATACACACACACATATATATAAATATATATATATATATATATATATATATATATATATATATATACATACATATGACACCCAAAAAGTTCTTTAAGCTAACCAGCGCTTAGTAAAAGTGACCACAGTGAATCATATAATAAATTTATACTTAAATGTAATAGGTAGCTCCCCAGTCAATCAACACCTGTCTGCAAGTGTTAGACCTAAGAGATAAAATACAAAGAGACAGGGGGCGCCACACATAGTGTATTATCAGTGATGAAAAATATAGAGGTATCTCCAACGATAAGAAAACCCCGTACCAAATATGTGAGAAAATTAAGCAGATATGATGATCAAGCTGACCGTATATGGATCCACCTCAAGTCTGGATAACAGGAATCCACGATCATAGACCAAGTGATAGATGACAATATTGAGCACAATAAAACAAGCTTATCTGTCCGCTGGCACAAACGTGGAAGATAAGGGTAGCAGCCGGCAACACCTCAGAAATCCAGTAATGAGCACAGGGACCAAGAACCTCACCAACGCGTTTCGTCTTGTAGGTAAGACTTTATCAAGGAGTATACATACATATATACATATATGCACACACACATATATATATATATATATACATATATATATGTATATATATATATATATATACACACACACACACATATATATATACATATATATATATATATATATATATATATATATATATATATATATATATACATATATATATACATATATACATATACATATATATATACACACATATATACAAGACACATCATTGTTTACCTTACGGTACGCATGGTATTGCTCTATTTCACGTTGTATATTTGATATATCACTGAGAGGCGCCCTGCTTGTTCTTCTGTTGCAGTAAACCATTCCGTCCGGACTAACCATCTGGCTTCAGGCTATCGAGGCTGCCACTCTTACTAGAGTCAAGTGATTTCTTATAGATTGTAGATACGGGACTCAATTGTCATATATTGTATATGTATACATTTTTCATTTTTAACATTTGAAGTTAGCTACGCTGTGGTGATCAGCGCCGGATATATCCTTTATTTGTTCATATATATATATATATATACATATACATACATATATATATATATACATACATATATATATATATATATATATATATACATATATTATACATAAACATATATATATATATATATATATATATATATATAGGTCTCCCATGGCTGCTAGTGCTTGGGAAAGACTTGCCTTTAAAAGCTGTGTGCAGCTGCCAATGACTGAGATTGGAAGAGGGGGACTATACTACTGATCCTTCAAAGGATTGATTTTATGCCAACTTGAAGAGACCATCTGGTACGCAGTTTATATATATTTTTATACCTGTTTTTGGGTTGGTACACATGGGTGTCCTATACATTATAACTGTTGATCTCTGGGCATATGTGTTTGTGCACGATAAGGAAGTCCCATAGGTGGTATATATCTCACAGGTGGTGTGATTACACATCCTGACAATACTACTCTATGTTGTATTCTGTTTCCTGCATTGTCCATTATTTTACCAACTGGGAGGAACAATTTATGAAGAGGATGCTCCTTATCTGACTAGACGACCTATCAATACCTAATGGTACGCATGATATTACTTCCATTTATACTATACAAGTGGTAATACACATTGAGGCGCCCTGCCTGTCTTCTGTTACAGTGACTTCATTTCCGGATTAACCATCTGGCTACAGGATATCGTGGCTGCCGCTCATACTTGAGCTATTCTACATCTGGAACTTTTCTGCTGTTTACTATATCATCATACTGTGATTACGTTGTGGTTGTGAGCGCCATTTTATATATCTATTTGTTTGTTTTTTCATATATATATATATATATATATATATATATATATATATATATATATATATATAATTATTGGAAAAACTGCACTCACATCTTCAAGTAAATCCTCTTTGGGGTGCTCCACAATAGCCCCCATTTCCAAAGTAGCTAGTACATGTTCAAAAAATAGAGAGGGCACTCACCATTTAAAACAGATAGATTATTCTTTATTTTCAATCCAGTTCCTTTATATTATAGTCGACGTTTCGGTCTTCCATCCATTTCAATTGAACAGCAGACAAGACAAGCATATTTATACATATACACACACATATATAGCAGCAGATAGATAAAAACGTGGCGCTCAAACACAGAATATGTGAGTAGAAATTAATAAATATCCAATATAGGAAAACACTTTCTTCATAAGATAATCATCCACTGATATACTGTTATTCCCTTAATTTTATCTCATTTTATTGATTTATATTTTATTTTTTATATATATTTTTATTACACATTTTTATTATGTGTCATATGGATTATCGTTGCAACTTTATCTACCTCTATATGTTTATATACTACTTGCTTACATAGATAAACCTCTTATGCAGCATATAATTATTTATCTTTTATAATCTGTTAAATTATTGCCTTTATTTTAGTGTGATACTCTAATCACCAAGGTAGAGTGAGCCAGAAATTTCCACCATAGAGACACCCACAATTATTAGTGTGGATGAAAATATAGCATATATGGTGAGGAATCACACAAAGCCACGTATCACTCAGATTGAACAGTGTGCTAAATAGAGACACACAGGTCACACTAGTGCAGGTATATGCGTACCAGAAGACTCTACCTTGGTGATTAGGTTCCTCTTCTGGATTCCTGTTTGGCTCCATTACAATACTGTACTACACTATTGTGCGCCTCCTCCTCCATTTATATATATATATATATATATATATATATATATACATATATATATATATATATATATATATATATATATATACAGTCAAGTCCAAAAATATTGGGACATCGACACAATTCCCATATTTTGGGCACTATACACCACCACAATGGATTTGGAATGAAACAAACAAGATGTGCTTTAACTGCAGACTTTCAGCTTTAATTTGAGGGAATTTACATCCAAATCAGGTGAACGGTGTAGAAATTACAACGGTTTCTATATGTGCCTCCCACTTTTTAAGGGCCCAAAAGTAATGGGACATTCGACTCAAAAGCTATTTCATGGACATGTGTGGGCTATTCCCTCATTAATTCATCCTCAATTAAGCAGGTAAAAGGTCTGGGGCTAGATTTTCTAAGCTGCGGGTTTGAAAAAGTGGGGATGTTGCCTATAGCAACCAATCAGATTCTAGCTTTCATTTATTTAGTGCTTTCTACAAAATGACAGCTAGAATCTGATTGGTTGCTATAGGCCACATTCCCCACTTTTCAAACCTGCAGCTTAGTAAATCTAGCCCCTGGAGTTGATTCTAGGTGTGACATTTGCATTTGGAATCTGTTGCTGTCGACTCTCAATATGAGATCCAAAAAGCTGTCACTATCAGTGAAGCAAGCCATCATTTGGCTAAAAAATCAAAACAAACCTATCAGAGAAATAGCAAAAACATTAGGTGTGGCCAAATCAACTGTTTGGAACATTCTTAAAAAGAAAGAACGCACTGGAGAGCTCAGCAACACCAAAAGACCCGGAAGACCACGGAAAACAATTGTGGTGGATGACAGAACAATTTTTTCCCTGGTGAAGAAAAACCCCTTCACAACAGTTGGCCAAATCAAGAACACTCTCCAGGAGGTAGGTGTATATGTGTCAAAGTCAATAATCAAGAGAAGACTTCACAAGAGTGAATATAGAGGGTTCACCACAAGATGTAAACCATTTGTGAGCCACAAAAACAGGAAGACCAGATTAGAGTTTGGCAAACAACATCTAAAAAAGCCATTACAGTTCTGGAACAACATCCTATGGACAGATGAGGCAAAGATCAACTTGTGCCAGAGTGATGGGAACAGAAGAGTATGGAGAAGGAAGGAACTGCTCATGATCCAAAACATACCACCTCATCAGTGAAGCATGATGGTGGTAGTGTCATGGTGTGGGCATGTATGGCTGCCAATGGAACTGGTTCCCTTGTATTTATTGATGATGTGACTGCTGACAAAAGCAGCAGGATGAATCCTGATGTGTTTCGGGCAATATTATCTGCTCATATTCAGTCAAATGCTTCAGAACTCATTGGACGACGCTTCACAGTGCAGATGGACAATGACCCGAAGCATACTGCAAAAGCAACCAAAGAGTTTCTTAAGGCTAACATGTTTAATGTTATGCAATGGCCAAGTCAATCACCTGACCTGAATCCGATTGAGCATGCATTTCACTCGATGAAGACAAAACTGAAGGGATAATGCCCCAAGAACAAGCAGGAACTGAAGACATTTGCAGTAGAGGCCTGGCAGAGCATCACCAGGGATGAAACCCAGCGTCTTGTGATGTCTATGTATTCCAGACTTCAGGCTGTAATTGACTGCAAAGGATTTGCAACAAAGTATTAAAAGTTAAACTTTGATGTAGGATTGTTTAGTTTGTCCCATTACTTTTGGTCCCTTAAAAAGTGGGAGGCACATATAGAAACCATTGTAATTCCTACACTGTTCACCCTCAAATTAAATCTGAAAGTCTGCAGCTAAAGCACATCTTGTTTGTTTCATTTCAAATCCATTGTGGTGGTGTATAGAGCCCAAAATATGAGAATTGTGTCGATTTCCCAATATTTATGGACTTGACTTTGTATATATATATATATATATATATATATATATATATATATATATATATATATAATATATAAATGTCTAGTGTGGTGTGTTAGTCTGTCTGTGTGTGTGTGTGTGTGTGTGTGTGTGTGTGTGTGTGTGTGTGTGTGTGGAAAAAATAAAACCAACCTGCAGCGCCACCTGCTGGGCGGAGTTATACACTGACCTACTAAATTCTTAGTGTGTGTGGAAAAAAAAATTCATAAAGGGCTGAAATTTGGTATACTAAGATGTTTTTAATTTGTTAATTTAATTTGTTAATTGTTAAAAGTGTTTATAAAGATTTAAAAAATATATATATATTTCTTGAAGGAGAAGTGACAGTTGGGAGTGGTTGGTGGTTGCCGGGGGTGACAGTGGGGAGTGGTTGGTGGTTGAGGCCTGGGCTATGGCCTAAATACATGACAAGAACCTTTTTAACACCTTAAGTAGCTTGATTTGACTAGAATGCATGAGTATCATGCACGGGTTAACTTGTATATATATATATATATATATATATATATATATATATATGCACACATATATATGCACATATATATAAATATATATATACACTTGGGACATCGACACAATTCTCATATTTTGGGCTCTATACACCACCACAATGGATTTGAAATGTATTTACACATATGTATATATATATATATGTATGTATAGATATGTATATGTGTGTGTATGTATATATATATATGTACATGTATATGTGTGTGTATGTGTTTGTGTGTGTGTGTGGATATATTATATACACACACACATATGCATGTATGTAAATATATATATATATATATATATATATATATATATATATATATGTATATAGATATATAGATATATATATATATAAATTTATATATATATATATATATATATATACACACACACACATTTATATATATATATATATATCTATATATATATATATATATATATATATATATATATATATCTATATATACACACATACACCCAAACTTGGGGGATCCAAGTACAGAGCCAAGTCAGCGCGGCACTTTTGCGCTTTTTCGGAATCGAAAACGAGGCGAAACGTCATTGTGTCTTCGCCGGGTCTCGGATCTCATGAGTTTTGGAATCTAAAATACCGCCCTCCGCGGCGATCTAGCGGCATTTGAGAGAGGGACACAGAAGGGGTAGCATAGAGTGTTGAGCAGTTGGGCAGGCAAAGTTATAGAATTAAAAGAGGAGGGTGGTAGCAGTGTTAAGCAAAGTAATCAGTGACATTCAGGAGAGATCCATAGCTCCAGTGTTCAATCTCATTGCAGAAAAATGCTAGTGCTGGCAGGGTTGGTGTCATTCTGCAGTCCAATTCTACTGTGTTATATAGGTAACACACAGAAAGGAGAGCTCCAGTGTTAAATCTCATTGCAGAAAAATCCAAATAATAGTGCTTTCAGGGTTTATGTAATTCTGCAGTCAAATTCAACTGTGTTATATAGGTAACACACAAAAAGGAGAGCTGCATTGGTAATTCTCATTGCAGAAAAATACAAATCCTAGTGCTGTCAGGGTTGGTTTAATTCTGCAGTTAAATTCTACTGTGTTATATAGGCAACGCAAAGATGAGATCTGCGTTGCTAATTGTCATTGCTGAAATACAAATACTAGTCCTTGCAGGCTTTTCTTCTAAATTTGCACCAAAAAGTGTACGGTGTTATATACACCCAAATAGAAGAGCTCCATTGCTGAAATACAAATACTAGTTCTTGCAGGCTTTTCTTCTGAATTTGCAGTCAAAGTGTACAGTGTTTTCAAAATGGATTCACAGTAGTTCACAGAAGAGCAGGAGCACTAAGCAGCTGCTGCCACCAGTCATGATGATAGTAATCCCTCTACATTATCTGGTAAAGCCTATGTAAAAGTACGTAGTGTATTTAAGTCAGGCAAACAAAAATTTTAAAAAAAAACACCTTTTACCTTGCTCAAGAAAAAAAGAGCTGTAATCCAGGCAAACTTATCTGCAGAAAAAAATAAAATTGCCAACATGCCATTCTACACACGGAGTGGCAAAGAAAGAATGAGGCCTTCGCCTTTCTCTATGAGTGCGAGATCTGAAACTGTTACTGTTCTTGTAAGGTCAGTCGTGACCAAGCAAGACCTTGTCATTCGGAATCCAAAAGTGGTGCCCAAATGCTTTTACGTGTAAAAGCAGAGCTGGAAGAAAACAGTAAGTCATTAGAGGAAAATGGATGTTCAGATTCATAAATGACACCGATCCCTGAGGACAGTCAATCCACGAGTGCTATGTGTAATTGTGACCATTCTGATAGTGTACCCATAATGAAGGCCCCTTTCAACATTTCTGCTGATGTGTGCCTAAACAGCCCGAGTGTAGCTAGTGATACACCAATTGAGGATGTCACTTTGGAATTGCAACAGGATGAGGGGGATATTTGTATAGCCAACGAGGGCGCTTATTAGGATGTTCATAACGATGATGTTGTTTGTGTAAGTCCTGCACCAGTGGAAGCAGTTCTTGTCAGTGGTAAGCTCCAGCTCTTATGTGTGGAATTACTTTTACCCTAATCCTGACAACAGTTGTCTAGCCATTTGTAGCGTTTCTAAAGCCACAGTCAGTAGAGGTAGAGACCTTAACCATTTAGAAACCCCATCCATGTTACGCCATTTGAAGAGAGTTCATGGGTAGCTTTTGGGAAAATCTGAAACTTATGCTAAAAAAATAACAACAAGCAGTCCATCATCAGCTAGGTCCCTTCTCTCACCTAGATCCCAGCATCTGCATCCTACCCCCACAACACCATCCTCATTAATATCCTCACTAGCAATTGGAGTTAGTCCTGCATCCAAGTTTCTTAGGTTAGATGACTCCTCCACTATCCAGGATTCCTCAGAAGACTTCTTTGGTGGTATTGCCCATGTTGCTGCTGCTGCTGAGGGTGGATCCTCATCCCAGAAGCAGACCAAAAAGAAGACTGCTAGTAGTTTACAACAATTGACTGTTAAACAATCCTTTGCAAGAGGAAGCAAGTATGAAAGCTATCATCTAGTCGCAAAGCAGATCACAGAAACCATGGCGACTATGCTAGTATTAGATCTGCATCAAATATCCACTATTAAGGCAGCTGGTTTTAGACAGTTAATTGAGGTCTTGTGTCCCTGTTACCAAATTCCCCCTCCTCCTGTTGCAATTCCAAAGTGGCATCCTCAATTTGTGTTTCACCAGCTACACTTGGGCTGCTCGTCCACACATCTGCAGAAATGCTGAAAGGAGGCTTCTTTATGAGTACAGAATCAGAAGGTTAGGCTTACACATAGCACTCGTGGATAGACTTACATCAGGGATTTGTGTCATTTCCAAATCTGAACATATAGTTTCTTCTGCCTTCGGTTTTTCTCCAGCTCGCCTTTTACACTTAAAAGTATCTTGGCACCACATTTTGAGTCTGAATGACAGGTCTTGCATCATCATGACTAACCTTACAAGAAGATGCCTCACTGATAGTTTCAGAACACTCAGGCGAAGGCCTGATTCTTCCCATGCCAATGTGTGTGTAGAATGGTATGTTGGCAATTTTGTTTTTCTGCAGTTAAGTGCATTGATTGCAGATGTTTTTTTCTTTACCAAGGTAAAAGGTGTTTTTTTACATTTTTGTTTCCCTGACTTAAAAACACTATGCACTGTAAAATAGGCTTTGGCAGATGACATAAAAGGATTACTATCATCATGAGGGTGGGGTACGGCATAACGGGGCTGTCTACACCGACAACACTTACTCCGACATCTTCAGTTCAGGCGGCTGCTTCCCGGCGAGGATCCATGACGACTGTTCTGTGAACCAACTTCAATCCATCCCGATGAATGAAGATGCCGGCGTGACTTGATGACATCAGTGACATAGCCGACGCTGTTACCTCTGCTTTTAAGGGGTAATGTAAGTATGCGAGTGTGACTGGATCACTCATAAATAACTTATGTTATGAATTTATTCAAAGGAAATAGTGCAGGGCGCTTATTTATATAATATCGTTATTTCTAAAACCAGGGTAGAAAATTTGTTTTTTCTGTTTAACCTTTCAAAAGCAAATGTCTCATTTTTGATGTATATATCTAACACAATGAGTCTTTGTTTACAAAGTCTTTTGTGTATTGTGATGTGGGAAAATTATTTGTTTGAGGGTTGTACTTTTTCTTTGGGAATGTGTATTCTTTGACTGTCTGAAGTATTCATGCCAGTTAGACCTTTTGACTTGCTAGTAGGTGTCCTGCCTCTGAAATAAGATATCAGAGCAATGTTTTTAAGAATTTCAAAGATAAGTGTAAATATGGTTGGCTTTGCAATGCATGTAAATCCGTGTTTGTGTTAACAGGTTACATCCTGATTCTAAAAATCGCCTGTGTCTGAACTGTATAAAAGGCACTGGCTTGTTGAACACTTGTTCTTCTGATTTCATCTGACTTGAGTGAACACTAGTACCTTCAGCCAGTGTGAGAGCAAATAAAAATCTTGCTTCAAAGACCTGCTTAGAAGTATCTTCAATATTGCTGTATTCCTGTGACCTGCAGATTAGACCCAAAATCTAATCCATTCCTGGCTGTTCTGAGGTTTGGACCCAAGCTTTTCCAGTACCACCGCTCTGCCTGCTACCCAGCAGCCCTGGTCAGTGTGATAGGCCAGGGGGGGATCCATCCACAGCTTTCCTGATCCAAAGTAAGAGGTCAGGAGTACCAGCCCAGGTACACCAGTAATGGGGTACACTCACAGTGTCAGTTACCCAGAAGAAACCCAGTACTGGATGCCGGTAAGGAGTCCGGTGGTGGCAGCTCCTGTAAGCCCCTCCTACTACGGCAAGATGACGCATTTGGGATAACGAAAGGGAACAGTGGCAAAGTAAGCCCAGACGTTTTCTAGCAACAACAGACAGGGTGGCATAGGCGGTCCATCCTGTCACAGCTGGTATGTACAATGTATGTTAGAAAAGGTTGTACATTGTACATAGCCAGTCGTGACTTGATGACTTAGTGAATACAATAGTAAAGTCACTTACGTGACACAAAAACTAGCTAATTCACTGGCAGACGAAGGTGTGAGTATGATATGCATTTGTATTGGTGATTGACAGTGGAACGCACAGACATGCAACTACATTGAATTATAAATAAATTATTAATCCTTAAATTCAGGTTTTATTATCAGATTTATTATCATAATTTTATAATAACCATGCTCATTAACCCTTTCTATGATGCTGTCTGTATGATATTGCATGATATGAAAAAAAATCATGTATGATGATAGTGGGAGAATGGCTGTGTTGCCATATACTGTGTGAGGATAATGGAATAATGACTGTGCTGATACATACTGTGTGGGGATAATAGAATAATGGCTGTGCTGCCATATACTGTATGGGGATAATGGAATAATGGCTGTGCTGCCATATTCTGTGTGAGGACAATGAAATAATGGCTCTGATTACATATACTGTGTGGGGATATTGGAATAATGGCTGTGCTGCCATATACTTTGTGGGGTGTGGGGATAATGGAATAATAGCTGTCCTGCCATATACTGTGTTGGGATAATGAAATAATGGCTGTGCTGCCATATATTGTGTGGGGATAATGGAATAATGGCTGCGCTGCCATATACTGTGCTGACAGTGTACCAGTCCTCGGCTAGCTAGCCTGCTTTCAGATTTCCCTTTCTCTTCGCTATGTTACGCCTAGTGGCTGATCAGAGGGCTGTGACCTGCGTGTTCCCAGCTGTAAAAGTCCATCCTGCCTTGCAGCAGTTCTTGATGAAGACCAGGGGACCCGTTAGACTCCGTGCACATCCCTGTGTGCTGCTCGGCGGATGGAGATTCAGAGACGTGCGGCTGATGCAAGTAATCACATGGGACGGCACCTGTCATGTGGTGCGCGTCCCATGTGATTACTTGCATCGGCCGCACGTCTCTAAATCTCCGTCCCCCAAGCAGCACGCAGGGAGGTGCTGCTGCTCGGGAGGGCATGCAGACGGCTGGATCGTGAAGTGAAGCAGACTGTGCGCTCATGGATATACCAAGCTAAGTGTGTGTGTGGGTGCAGTATTTTAATATAGTGTGTGTGTGGGCACAGTATTTTAATTTAGTGTGTGTGTGTTTGGGGCGCAGTATTTTAATATAGTGTGTGTATGTGTGTGTGTGTGTGGGCGCAGTATTTTAATATAGTGTGTGTGTGTGTGTGTGTGGGCGCAGTATGTTAATATAATATGTGAGGAAAGGGAGACTCTTAATATAGTGTGGGAGGTAGGTTATTTAATGGTGGAGTGAAGGTGGAGACTAATTATTTAAGGTGAGGTGATGGAACCTTTAATTTAATGCTGGGGTGGTTTGGGGCTATTAATTGAACATGGGGCTGATTTTGGGAGGAGGGCTATTTATTAAATGTGAATATGAATTATTTAATTGCTGGTACTGTTTGGAGTGAAGGAGATAGGTTTTGATTAAATGGGAATACTGGTAATTTAATGTTGGGGCTGGTTGGAGGGAAATAGGTCTACTTATTAAATGTGAATATTAGTATTGTTGGGAATGGAGGGTATTATAAAACGTGAGTGCTATTGATTTAACACCGGGGCTGGTTGGAGTTTTCTAAATCTCATCTACCTATTTTTTTTTCAAAATAGGACATTCAACATTCCAGGATCAATACTGAGCTAAATAAACCAGCAGCCACATGTGGTGAAAGTGACAAGACAGGTAGGAGAGAGCAGAACAGTCTACCAACCGTCCTGAATCTGGTGGTACAGTCCTGAATTTGGGTGACTGTCTTGCTTAGTTAGGATTTGGTCCGACTGGAAGGACAGTTGGGAGGTATGTCCTGCTTCACAACATACTGCTTGCGAAGGCAGAGCTGTGTGCATCTAACAGTAGTGCACATAGTATTGCCTGTGTATTTGTCTAAAATTTGTCTAAAATGATAGCCATGTTACATAATAGGAGCCCTGGTGTCTTAAATACCCTGGGCCCCCTGAGCCTTAATCCAGGTCTAGTTAGGGAAAGGGAGCTGATAGCTGCTCCCAGTCCTTAGACAGGACACAGCCTGCAGAGCAAGCCGAGAAGCTCTAAGTATCACAAGATTTGGTAATTTTGTGAGACAAAGAGCTTCTCTGCTCACTATACAGGAAATTTCCACCTCAGCAGCACCAGAAGCATTGATAAGTACAGTGGGCTGCGGGGGCGTGATAAATGTAATGTTTTATTACAATATATGTATCAATTCCCCATGTTGATCACGCCCCTAGCACAATGTGGTCACACCCTTTTCGGCACACAGTTTTTTGCTACTTGTCTATGGAGGGGGGCCCCAAAAGTTCACTGCACCTGGGCCCCAAAATTCTATTGCCATCATACACACTACATTCCCACAAGCCCCCTGTGCCATCACACACACACATTAGCACAAGCCTCCTGTGCCTTCACACACACACACACTACCACAATCCCACGGTGCCATCACACACACATTGCTGTGCCCCTTCATCATCACCACGCTGTGCCTCCTTATGATCAGACTGTGCCCCTTCATCACAACCACGCTGTGCCCCCTTATCATCACACTGCGCCCTCCATGCTGCCTACATGGAGGCAGCATGGAGGGCGCCCCTTCATCACTCTGTGTCATGCTGCTCCCCCTTCCCTTCATCACTGTGCCATGCTGCTCCCCCCTTTCCTTCATCACTGTGCCATGCTGCCCCCCTCTCCTTCATCACTGTGCCATGCTGCTCCCCTCCTCTCCTTCATCACTGTGCCATGCTGCTCACCCCCCTCTCTTCATCACCGTGCCATGCTGCCCCCTCTCTCCATCACTGTGCTATGCTGACCCCCCTCTCCTTCATCACTGTGCCATGCTGTACCCCCTTCTCCTTCATCACTCTGCCATGCTGCTCCCCCCCCTCTCCATCACTGTGCTATGCTGCCCCCCTCTCCTTCATCACTGTACCATGCTGCTCCCCCCTCTCCTTCATCACTGTGCCATGCTGCCCCCCTCCGCCTCCCCATCACTTTGTCATGCTGCTCCCCCCCTCTCCTTTATCACTCGGTGCCTTTCTGGTTTCCTCCATCCATTTGCCTCCATTCCTCCACTTACCTATGTATTGGCTTCTTTCATCTTCTATGTTCTGTCTTCTGTCTTGTCTGGGTCCTCTCTGCGCTGCTCCTCCTGAATGTCGGGCATGATGTGATGACGTCAAGCCCGACATTCAGTGCAAACAGAGCAGAGAGGAAGGAGGAAGAACGGCGGCGCCGCGATCATGTGAGTATGTTTTTTTTTTTTAAATAGTCTGCTCCCCCCATCAACGAAGGGGGAGGGTATTATTTTAGTTAATATAAAATATAAAGTGGTAAAGAGGCTAGAGACAAATACAGTTCAACTATAGGCTAATTAATGTTTCCTACATATAAAATACATTGCGTTTGGTATCGTTTGGTTCGCAATTGCATGAAAACATTTCCGGTGTTATTTATGTAGCATTCACACCTTGTTCATACACCAAATAGTCAGTACACAGGGATCATAAAAAACAATTTTTACCGGTCTATAGGAGGGAGCCTGAGGAAAGGACTCACAAGGAACAATGACCAGAGGAATCCAACAATGTATAGATTTTGAGAGGTCAAGACCCTTCAACCTTTGAATGAAAACCTTCATACTGTAACTGTATCTTTGTGATGTCGCTACTTTTTACAATTGTACTGTGTGTGAATTGTTCAACTCTGGCTTTGGAAACCAGAATGTTCTCATAGAAGCTTGTGTTAGTGATAACAGGCATATGCGTATGCATACCAAACTTTGTCTTGTAATATATAATTATATTTATATAAAACCTTTGTGCTTTAGTACCACAGTGATCGCATCAGACATTCCTTATAGGTGATGATAGTTACGGACATAACATACCTCACCATCAACCCTCCTGCCCAAATGCCACATGTTTACCCTCCTGTCCCAATGCCATATTCTAGCATTTCCCTCCTTATCCTCCACAGGGTTACCCTCACAATCCTCCCCAAGATTACCCCACTGCCCTCTGAAGAACCATTGACATCTCCAGCCCCATCACCCCCTGTTTTCCCACCGCCCTCTGTTGCCCAAATGCCTACTAACCTACCATCCTCTATTGCTCAAACACCCTCTGCTAAATGCCCTGCTGCCCCACCGCTCTCTGTTGCACAAATGCCCTCTGCTTCCCCACCGTCCTCTGCTGTCCCAATGCCATCTCCGGCCCCACTGCCTTCTGTTGCCCAAATGTCCTCTTTTGCCCCACTGCCCTCTGTTCTACCTCCACCATATGCTGTCCCTGCTGCTCAGGGAGCTGCGAGCAAGAAGCCGGCTTTAGAACTACCACACTATAACCGTAATATCAGTAATTATGCACACTATTACCGTAATAACTTTTAACGGTAACACGGCCAATTGAATTCTCCCCTAAGTGTCTGGGCAAAGGTGGCTTATATTATTTATTTACTTTCTGGTCAATCCCTGGTCTGGGCTTCTCTCTCTTCTCCCTTGTGGGCACGGAATGATCCCATTCTGCATTCCAGTACTGCCTTTATTATGGATTTTCTGGACTTTTTAATAAACAACAGTCTGAACTTCTGCTGCCTCATCGAACTTGGGATTGTCCTATCGATCAAATCCTTGATAAGACCCCACCACGTGGTCCTGTATTCCCACTTTCCATTCCAGAGACTGAGGCCATATCTGAATATATCAAAGATAATCTTCAACATGGCTTCATTAGACCCTCTACTTCCCCAGTTGGGGCAGGGTTCTTTTTTGTAAAGAAGAAAGACGGAAGCCTTTGACCATGGATTGATTATTATGGCCTTAATTCAGTCACCATCAAAGATCATTATCCCCTCCTATTGATCACTGAACTATTCAATCATATCATGGGATCCACCATTTTCTCTTAGTTGTATTTCAGAGGATAATATAACCCCATCCACATGCAAGGGACGAATAGAAAAAAGCATTTAATACCCGTGATGGTCATTATGGATATCTAGTTATCCCGTTTGGGTTTTGTAATGTACAAGTGATTTTTAAAACTTTTGTGAATGTAATCTTCAGGGATATGCTTTGCCTTTGCATAGTAGTATACCGGGATGATATTCTGATTTTATCTAAAGACCTGGTATAACATCATATTCATGAGGTAGCTGAGGTACTCTCCCGCCTTTGGAAACACCAGCTATTCTGCAAGCTTAAGAACTGTCTTTTTGATATGATCAGATAACCTTCTTAGGAAACATTGCTCTTGTATTGATCCTTCAACTGATCCCAGAAAAGGTTTGAGCAGTATTAGATTGGCCTCAACCATCATCATTATCATCATCATCACCATTTATTTATATAGCGCCACTGATTCCGCAGTGCTATACAGAGAACTTATTCACATCAGTCCATGCCCCATTGGAGCTTACAGTCTAAATTCCCTTATTGCCTGTGTATTTGTCTAAAATTTGTCTAAAATGATAACCATGTTACATTTTAGGAGCCCTGGTGTCTTAAATACACTGGGCCCCCCGAGCCTTAATCCAGCTCTAGTTAGGGAAAGGGAGCTGATAGCTGCTCCCGGTACTTAGGACACAGCCTGCAGAGCAAGCTACTTTTTTTTTTTTACTTCAAGAAATTTTTATTGAGTTTTTCAAAATTAAATGGGGTACAGAAAAAAGAAAGGGGGACAAGTGCAATTGAAGGAACAAACAAAAGGGAAGAAAGGGGGGGGAAACCCTCACCGGGGGGGGGAAGTCACTCAATTGAAAAAGCGATCTTATAACATGTACATTACTTTGAACAGCAGAGATAAGATATACACATTGGTCTTTCTTGTAGTACACCAAATGGGGACACATTAAAACCTAGGTAGCTCAAATAACACACAGGCAGAACCTATTCATTAAGCTGGGGTTCCTCTATGAGGGCTGCTGGAGAGGGAGAGGGTGAAAGATTTGAGGCTACCTGTGCTCTACCGGAACCCTCTGTGACATATTCATGCCAGCTAAACCATTTGAAAATTGGATTGGAGGCGGATGACGTATAGGGCACAGAGCCAGCTACTTTTGATAGTAGCCAATTAATCTACCAGTATGTTTTTGGAGTGTGGGAGGAAACCGGAGCACCCTTAGGAAACCCATGCAAACACAGGGAGAACATACAAACTCCACACAGATAAGGCCATGGTCGGGAATTGAACTCATGACCCCAGCGCTGTGAGGCAGAAGTGCTAACGACTAAGCCACCGTGCTTCCCTAACAATCTGGATTCAAAGCCATTCAGTGATATCTTGGCTTCACCAATTATTATCGACAATTCCATGTAGGTTGCTCATTTCATTGCTCTTACCCAAACAGGTGGGAAAGACAAGAATTGGCCGTCTAAGGCATTCCAACTTTTCAAACAAGCCTTTTCTTCGACTCCTGTGCTTAAGCAACCTAACATTTCTCAGTCTTTTTTTTGTAACTAAATGCATTCACAGTTGGAGTAGGAGCCATTCTTGGCAAGCGGTTCCCTATTGGGAAATTGCATCCTTTTAGTTTTTTCTCTCATAAATTTAATTCCTTAATGGGAAACTATGCAATTGGAGACAAGAAGTTATTATCCATGAAGCTTGCTATGGAAGAATGGCTGCATCTCGTTGAATTAACTCCTGTTTCCTTAAACTGTATTTACAGACCATAAAAACTTACTATATCTTCAATCAACCCAATCCTCATCAAGCTCAGTGTTATTTTTTACTTGTTTTAATCTTCACATAACGTTCAGACAAAGGACCAAAAATAAAAAGCTGATGTCTTGTCTCATTCATTCAATGACAATCAAGATTACGAAATTCCTGAGAATCATCCTATCTTGGATCCTCTTCACTCTTTTTTCACTGTTTGTCCTTGTAAAGATGAAATCTTAAACACAACTAAATGGGCACATTCTTCCAGATACTCCGGACATGCCGGTTATTAGAAATAGTTGGCTCAGATTGCAAGAGAATATTGGTGGCCAATTCTTCATTAGGTGTTTGTCATGAATCAGGGTCTTGGCCCTGTTAACGCTACTTAGCGGTATCATATCTTTGTGCACTGCCCTCCTGTCAGAATGCAGTTTTCCAAATCCTGGACAAAGCGTGACTTCTGCTGCTGCACTGGAGGTTGCCATTTTGGGTGAGACATTTTGTTACATCCTGCCTATTCTGAACACTTGACTTCATCCACCACCTGCAGGCACCTCCCACTCTCAACAAATTCCCAGTGCAACACTTCCCTAGTACCTAGTTCCAGCTTAAGACTGTTGTTGTTTTTTTGCTGCTTCTTCAGTGTTACCATCTGCTGCTGTCCAGATTCCAACCATTAACCCTTTGTGTGGATTCAGCTCCTTCTACTACTTCAGTATTACTATCTGGTGTTGTACAAAGTCCAGAATAGGTAGGCATTATATAAATAAATGGTAATAAATAAATATAAAGTAAAATGTGTGTAATTAATGTGCTCCACGTAGTGATCAATTATAGGCATTGCAAGTGCTGTGCTTGTACATTTGTAAGTTGACCATTACTGTTTGTGGTAATAGGGTTGACGTTTGTTCTGGACCCACTAATGTTCTGAAGCAGGCACATACAGATAATAATGATAAGCACAATTGAAAAAATTCAGACAGCATTATTTCCCATGTGGTTGATATGTCAGCCACTACTACTGCTTGTGTGGTACCCCAAAGCTCTGTTGAACAGCACAGAGGAAGTGCATAAACGCTTTTAAAATGCAGGGCTACAAGGGGTTAATTGTGCTAGTGACAGTAAGAGTCTTGATGGGTTATTATTGATGGTTATTGCATTATCACCAGTCAGATATTGTTAACGTGAAAGTAGTAACTGTGATTACCAGTGTGCCTTATTAGACAATGTGTATTGAAGATGTTATCGTTATTCTGCCTTATACTCACCAGGTGTATGTTATATGTTAAATGCTATTGGGCTCTATGCTGATCAGACGCATTATTTTGTCATTACTATTGAGCTGAAGGGGTCAGTGGCGCGGTGGCTTACCAAAACTATCCTTACCGCATTCTCAATAAACCCAAGTTGTTTGACCAATCCTTGTCCCTTTCATTGAAGTATTTATCTCCTGACCACCGGATATCCAAAAGAGAAAAGAACCTGACTCGTATCTGGGAGACAAGGTAAGGGAAGGATTTCCCATCAGTACTCGACCACCGCACTTGCAATAGTTAGTAGGATGAAAACATTAGATGATATGCACAATTGATAATTATGTATCACCATACAGAAAAATATTTAGCAAAAACTAACGTATTTGTAAAATATCTATTCATGTTCCAAGCATAAGTCTGAAAATATCACTCAGCAAGTAATAATATACAATGGCCAATAGATGGCAGCAGAACAAAATAAGAAATCATATCAAGTTGCAATTATTAAATTTCCTAAACTGCGAAAAGTGTATTTTTTTAAATAAAATGTGTTGCATTTTTATCAGTATAATTCATTTTGTGTAAAAATAAATACAAATATCAGCAGTACACTTTTAAGTGAGTCTAACACCCCCAAAACAAGTGTGTTGCACAATAATAATCTGATCAAACTCAAAACCCTATTGAAAAATTTTATCTGGAGATGGCTGCTATATGCCTATATTTAGGGATAATTTTTCATTGATACCAACTTGTCCCTTTGTGTTGCTTTGCAAGGGCCATGTGTGACCAGCTTAATATATAGTAGATACAAAAATGACACTTCTTTATCCTGTTAACTACACCTAATGTTTTGAGCAGTTTTTGTGACTCATAAGCATACTTGCCAACTGTCCAGGAACGTCTGGGAGTCTCCCCAATTTCGGGTATGTCTCCCGGATTCCCAGGAGAGCAGGCAATTGTCCCGCATCCTGCCCACTTTCTAGTGAAGTGAACAAGTGAATCGTGTCATTTTGGCCCCGCCCTCAGTGACAAAATGTCTATTTTGACGCAGGGGATGCGGCCAAAGCGACGTGATTGCCCGTGATCTGCCCTTTTACAACCTCCAGCCATGCCCCCCCTTCCAGGTTCTCCCGGAGTTAAAAAAAAAAAAGAAAAGTAGGCAAAGTATTATCTAAGCAAACCTTTAGATGATTCAGACCTGCATAACTGGAAAGTTTCCATTGTTGCAGAGAGTGCCAACATTTTTGGAGCACCTAAAACACTTAAGTGACATCATATCACTCATTTAGTGTGTTTTTATCTTTTCTCTTTGTGGAACCCTGCAACTTAAATCCCTACTTCCTCACTAACTCACATTGGGGAGTCCTCTTCCTGCTTCTACCATTTGTAAAAAGGAGGCTGTCAGTATTAGAGCAGTGTTGGCTGCTGGTGTTCTGTGTCAGTGATAGGCATGGATAGTGGCACTGGGCTGTGAAAACACCATGCAGTGCCATGCTCACAGTCACTAACAGCTTGATGTGCGTGTGATCATCACACCATTGAGACTGACCTCACCTGTGCCTGGATTTACCTTTCCGCACATGAAAATAGTGAGGAATAACTTATTGTATGTCTATTATCACCGCTATGTAAAGCTGGGTACACACTACACTGTTTTCGTCCAATAATCGGCTGAAACAGCCGACATACGACCGCTCGTTCAAAAGTCTGGTCAGTGTGTACAGTTACACGATGGTCGAAAGTCTGCCCAAATGGACGATTCTCTCCTCCTTTGGTTGGTCGTACCGTTTAATATTTTCGTTCCAATCTCGTTTCCGCTGTGTAGTGTGTATAAACTTCCGACAGATCCACGACAATCCTCCGATACTTCCTCGACCTGGGGGGCGTGTGTATGTAAATTTTTGATGTCAATCCCAGTACCACATGGTGCGGAATCCGCACATCACAGACTTGTGGTTTGTATAGATGTGTATTGCACCTGTCTGGCTGCAGACTGTTACACGTGTATAAAGCACGTGGGTTATTACCCTTTGGATGTATGTTGGCAATCATTTCTCATTTAACCTTTATAAAGTTTCCAAACTATTAAAGTAATAACGCCATATTAACCTTTATTACATAATGAATATGCCCCAATATGTCTGAAATACTCTGAATAAACCACACCGTGTTAACGCAACACTTTTATTGCTGTTAAAAAAATAGCAATGTCAAACTTCTCTAGTACAATATGAAAAGTGAACAAAAAGTAGTATTATAGTGAAATGGTGGTACTGGTTTGTGGCACAACAGTTGCAAACAGCATATACATATCATCGAAAGTATTATCAAGGATTTTGATTTTTCACTTATTGTTCGCAATATTGTCTTTCATTTTTTTCAAATGATCATAGAGCTTGGCGACATTTTTTCCCTCTTCCGAACTTTCGTCTGATATGACGATGGAATCTATGAAGCAAGAAAATACAAAGGTTTTACCATTTCGCTTCTATATCTGTACTAAACTTAATACAAGTTTTATTCCAACACCTGACATGTGCTCACCTTACACACTGCTCGAGATCACTTTGTGTTGTGGTCCCTCGGGCACATTTATTTTTTCGCGTTTTATCGCAGGTGTAATTACATCAGTGGTATCTACAGTGGCCTTGTCACCGTTAATTCTTGCTTCTGACAAAACAATAATCATACGTTTGCATTGCATCATGTGACAGTAGAATAAAATACATAAAGTCCTTCATACAGGTACATTACACGACTACACGTGCTACTCATGTTTTTTCATGTTTTTACGGATTCGCCCCAGTCTCCTGGCTTATTTATTTTTAAGGTCCGACCACCTCTTCTGGACTTGGAATTTATTTCTTTTTTTTCCAAGTTTTTCCTTCAGTAATCACAGTAGTTTTTGCATTATCAATTCCTTTCTGTTATTCACTTTTCTGTACTTTCGCTTTTGACAGTCGTAGTCGTACTGGTCCAGTACTTTTACCATCAGCTCATTGACTTTGCTCTTTTACCTGTAGTACATACTTCTTGAGCATCTCCATCCCCCTCTGTAACTTTTCCTACATTTGTTGGCCCTTCCGGCACCATTTGTGCCTGCGTTTCCGTCTCCATTGCTTCAACCCCCACTAACACCTTCTCTTTATTCACCATCTTCTCACGTTCCTCGGCGCCAGACAGGCTCCTCTATAATTTTATACACTCTGACATGGGCGTTGAGAGAATGGAGCATTGTGGGTGTAGACTATTCGTGTATAATAACCTCGCGTATCAGTGTTTTTTTTCTATAACTGTAACCCGTTCATGACCATTACATACGAAGGGATTTTACAATTCTTCGGAGCTGTACATTCGTTCACATATACGGTAAGTTATTTCTGATTGATACATACATGTGTACTTGAAATTTACAGCACGGATGGGACTTATGTTTCTTTTTATTATACCCAAACAGATAATCATAATGACATATGAAAGAAATGCTGACCTAATGAAGGATTTTATTGAGACCTACAGGGCTCACCCATGTTTGTGGAAAGCCAAATCTAAGGAGTATTCTAACAGAATGATGCGAAACATTGCGATGCAAGAGCTTGTAAAAGCATGTCTGCCATATCACCCTGGAGCAACTGTTGAATGGGCAAAAAGCAAGATCCAGAACCTTAGGACTGTGTATAAAAAAGAATTAAATAAAGTTGAAGCATCCAAAAAATCAGGAGCTGCAGCTGAAGACGTGTATGTGCCAAAGCGCTAGTACTTTGATATGTTACACTTTGTGAGGGACCAAGAAACACCACGTACGTCCATTAGCAGCATGCCCACAGACAGCAGTTCATCCCCAGAGGTAGAGCAAGCATATACCTGCAAGCGGCACAGTAAGTACAGTACATTATGATGTTGTAATGTAACAGATTTATTAATGTTCAAACAATCAACACAATAACATGGCATAACATGTTTATAAATATTCATATACAATCATTTTGCCATGGCACGGCACCATCACCGTTGAAATATGAAAGGTAGGCCTCACGATTTAATTTTGCCACTGAACAACTGTTTTTAGAGTGTCCACACTCTAATGGTGTTAAGCCCACTACCTCCATGTCCTCGCCATTACTTTCCACATTGACCTGAGTGGTACGTCCACTATTGCTTTTACGCCGCAGAAAGTTATGCAGAACACAACAGGCCATCACTACTTTGTCAATTTTGTCCAAACGCAGGTTGATTGTCGACTGAAAAACTCTGAACCTGTTGCTTAGAATCCCAAAGGCATTTTCAATGACACGCCGAGCACGTGACAGTCTGTAGTTAAATATACGCCTTTCATGGGTCATATTTCTTTGCGGGTACGGTTTTAATACAGTCCCATGCAATGCAAAGACGTCATCTGCCACAAACACAAAGTTTAATCCATATTTTGTGCTGCTCCGCAATGGAAGGTTTAGGGCATTGTTTTTTAGTTTGTTATGGAATGCTCCAATGCACCACCATCTGAGACTCTTCCATTTTTCCCAATGTCCACAAATAGGAATTCATAGTTCCACTCCACGATGGCCATTAAAATAATGCTGAAAAACCCTTTGCAGTTGTAGTAGAAAGATCATAGATTCGGGGTCTCTCCTGCGCTCCTCTTAGGGTGGGGATAGGGTAGGGAATGCAGCCTATAGATCCCTTAGGAAATACCTACTAGATTTCCACAATACAGAGATAAACATGAAAAATATGGAATCTGGTGCAGATAGGGCGGTATTAGACAATGGGGTACCTCAGTACCAGTAGATGCCCGATTAGCATCAAACATACAGAAAAAGATGAACAAATATGCAATATTCACAATGGCAGTTTTGATGTGTCCAACTTTTCAGTCCACCAGATAGTCTCAATTCAAACAAAATGATCGCGGGGTGTCCCTTCCTCAGTTTCTCCCGATTCACATATATATATATATCAGATGACAAAAAAGACAAATATCTCCAATGGTGCAATAGTCCAATTAAACCATATGATGTACACAGAATAAAGATCTACTTACATCTCGTAAGAAGATCTATGCATGTAAAGGTTTCTTTCACACATTAATTGCCAACTGTCTCCTCTCATCTCCCCCGATTAAAGCGTGTATATATGCGGAAGATAAGAAGAAAAAATTTCTCCAATGGTGCAGTACTTCAATAAAACGTTTATTAAACACAGGCTAAAAAATCTACTTACATTTAGCAAGGAGATCTGTACATATAAAGGTTTCTTTCACGCACTATGCTGAATATCTAACCGTCCTCCTGTGGCGGGTGTATCCATACTAACTTCCGGGTTCCGTTGTCCTAGCAACCAATCTCGAGCCCTCATTGGCAATTAATGTGTGAAAGAAACCTTTACATGCATAGATCTTCTTACGAGATGTAAGTAGATCTTTATTCTGTGTACATCATATTAGGGATGTGCACCGGCGACTTTTGAGGTCTCGTGTTTTGTGTTTTGGATCCGGATTTTCTCAATGTTTTGGGTTCGGATTTGTTTTGCAAAACACGTGCCGAAACGTTTTGGTTCGGATTTAAGGTTTTGGATTCGGATTTTTTTTGAAAAAAAACTAAAAAGTGTAAAAATCAAGTTTTTGGCCTTATTTTCACTCCTACGCTATTATTAACCTCAATAACATTCAATAACAATAATTTCCACTAATTTAAAGGCTATTCTGAACACCTAACACCTCACAATAATTTTCTTTTTTAGTACAAAACGTTGCAACGAGGTATCTTTCTGGACTGCGTAGAGGAGTGTTCCCCACAATACAATTAAAAACCCATCAACTGGTCTGAATTACACCCAAAAATAGTATCTGGACTGCGTAGAGGACTGGCCACTGGCCACCACAATATAATATATAGAAAACCTTCAACAGGTCTGCATTACACCCAAAAATAGTATCTGGACTGCATAGAGGACTGGCCACTGGCCACCACAATATAATATATAGAAAACCTTCAACAGGTCAGAATTACACCCAAAATTAGTATCTGGACAGCGTAGAGTAGTGTGCACTGGGCACCACAATAAAATATATATAGAAAACCTTCAACAGGTCTGAATTACACCCAAAAATAGTATCTGGACTGCGTAGAGGACTGGCCACTGGCCACCACAATATAATATATAGAAAACCTTCAACAGGTCTGAATTACACCCAAAAATAGTATCTGGACTGCGTAGAGGACTGGCCACTGGCCACCACAATATAATATATAGAAAACCTTCAACAGGTCTGCATTACACCCAAAAATAGTATCTGGACTGCATAGAGGACTGGCCACTGGCCACCACAATATAATATATAGAAAACCTTCAACAGGTCAGAATTACACCCAAAATTAGTATCTGGACAGCGTAGAGTAGTGGGCACTGGGCACCACAATAAAATATATATAGAAAACCTTCAACAGGTCTGAATTACACCCAAAAATAGTATCTGGACTGCGTAGAGGACTGGCCACTGGCCACCACAATATAATATATAGAAAACCTTCAACAGGTCTGAATTACACCCAAAAATAGTATCTGGACTGCGTAGAGGACTGGCCACTGGCCACCACAATATAATATATAGAAAACCTTCAACAGGTCTGCATTACACCCAAAAATAGTATCTGGACTGCATAGAGGACTGGCCACTGGCCACCACAATATAATATATAGAAAACCTTCAACAGGTCTGCATTACACCCAAAAATAGTATCTGGACTGCGTAGAGGACTGGCCACTGGCCACCACAATATAATATATAGAAAACCTTCAACAGGTCTGAATTACACCCAAAAATAGTATCTGGACTGCGTAGAGGACTGGCCACTGGCCACCACAATATTATATATAGAAAACCTTCAACAGGTCTGCATTACACCCAAAAATAGTATCTGGACTGCGTAGAGGACTGGCCACTGGCCACCACAATATAATATATAGAAAACCTTCAACAGGTCAGAATTACACCCAAAAATAGTATCTGGACTGCGTAGAGGACTGGCCACTGGCCACCACAATATAATATATAGAAAACCTTCAACAGGTCTGAATTACACCCAAAAATAGTATCTGGACTGCGTAGAGGACTGGCCACTGGCCACCACAATATTATATATAGAAAACCTTCAACAGGTCTGCATTACACCCAAAAATAGTATCTGGACTGCGTAGAGGACTGGCCACTGGCCACCACAATATAATATATAGAAAACCTTCAACAGGTCTGAATTACACCCAAAAATAGTATCTGGACTGCGTAGAGTAGTGGGCACTGGGCACCACAATAAAATATATAAAAAACCTTCAACAGGTCTGCATTACACTGCACATACGGCTGCTCCTCCATCCTCTCCATCATATACATGTTGGAGTTTCAGCGTGTGAAAACCTCTTGTTTTTGATAATGTCAGTGCATTTTGAATATTTTTCAATTTGCCCCACAACACTGAATGTACTTTATCTATGATACGCATCTATCTATCTTGACTGCGTAGTGTGGTGGCCCCGGTACACAATTTGGTACCGAGGCCACAATATAATTAAAAAACCCTCCACGGGTCAGAATTCCACCAAAAAAGGGTATGGACTGCGTAGTGTGGTGTGCCCGGAACACAATTTTTTACAGCGCCAACAATATAATTAAAAAATTGGGCATCAACTGTCACCGTTGTTTAATATCTGATACACCTAAATATGGACTGCACAGTGGAGTGGCCCCGGTAGTAAATTTGGTGCCGGGGCCACAATACCTCCTCCAACTTCCAAGTGTAGTGTTTATAAAGACAGACAGCGTCGAAGTGTTATTAGTTGACTTTCTTAACCCTAAAATTGTCCCTGTTGCAAATATTCGTGCAATGGACAGTTACTTTTTCAAGACTCAAGCTTTCAAGTGTAGTGTTTATAAAATATAAACAACAATACAGTAGTTTTAGAGCACGTCAATACCTCTTGTTTTAAATTATGACAGGGCATTTTACTTTTGGTTTAATTTCTTGAATTTGTTTAAATTTGGTTTTACTTTTTGAACATGGCAAACGACTGTTGATTGGTCATATAATGCAAAAAAAAAAGTTCCAAGATGGAATTGTCCTTGGGCCTTCACACCCACCCTTATGTTGTTGAAATAGGACATGCACACTTTAACAAACCAATCATTTCAGCGACAGGGCCTACCAAACAACTTTGGCTGAAATGATTGGTTTGTTTGGGCCCCCACACCAAAAAAGCTATTCATCTCTCCCTGTACAGACTAAACAGGCTCTACTGAGGCAAGATGTCGTCCTCATCCTCAACCTCTGATTCCTCTCCCCCTACAGTGTGTACTTCCTCCTCATCACACATTATCAATTCGTCCCCGCTGGACTCCACAACCACAGGTCCCTCTGTACTATCTGGAGGGCAGTGCTGTACTTCATTGTGGAATTGATTATTCATTTTTATAAACATCATTTTTTCAACGTTATGAGGAAGCAACCTCCTTCGCCGCTCACTGACCAGGTTCCCCGCTGCACTAAAAACTCTTTCCGAGTACACACTGGAGGGGGGACAACTCAGGTAAAATAGAGCCAGTTTGTACAGGGGCTTCCAAACTGCCTTTTTTTCCTGCCAGTAACAATATGGACTGTCTGACATGTCTACTTGAATGGTGTCAGCAAAGTAATCATTCACAATTTTTTCTATTGTGACAGCATCCAATGCAGCGAGAGTAGACATGTCTGCAATGGTTGGCAGGTCCTTCAGTCCGGACCAGATGTTATCAGCATCCCCGCCAGCCCCTCTTTTGGGAAAACTGAGCTTTTTCCTCGCAGCCATAGATGTGGAAGAAAATGAGGGTGGAGCTGTTGGCATGTCACGGTCCTCTTCAGAAGACAATCTCCTGACTAGCAGGTCTTTGCACCGCTGTAGACTTGTGTCCGCCGGAAACAGAGACACACCATACGCTTTAAACCGAGGATCGAGCACGGTGGCCAGAATGTATTCCTCTGACTTTAAAAGAGTGACCACCCTCGGATCCTGGCAAAGCGTACGAAGGGCTACATCCACAAGAGCTACATGCTTGGTGTAATCGCAATGGCTTACCAGCTCCTCCCTCACTTTCTCCAGCTGTGTCACTCTTGAGGTAATGCTGCACCACCAAATTAATGGTGTGGGCAAAACATGGGACGTGCTGGAAATTGCCCATATTTAATGCCCGCACAATGTTACTGGCATTATCTGACACCACAAATCCCCAGTCTAAGTGGGGTAAGCCACTGGGAGATAATTTCCCTCAGTTTCTCTAATATGTTGTCAGCGTTGTGCCTCTTATTAAAGCCTGTAATACACAATGTTGCCTGCCTTTGCACGAGCAGCCATTTTGTAGATGCTGCTACTGATGCAGCTGTTGCTATTGCTGCAGAAGGGGATGCATCTACCCAGTGGGCTGTCACAGTCATATAGTCCTTCGTTTGCCCAGAACCACTTGTCCACATGTCCGTGGTTAAGTGGACAGTGGGTACAACCGTATTTTTTAGAGCACTGAGGACACTTGATCGTACTTCTCTGTACATTTTTGGTATCGCCTACCTAGTGAAGTGGAATCTCGACGGGATTTGGTACCGGGGACACAATACCTCCATCAACCCTCTAAATCCCACTCCACTGATGGCGGACACCGGGCGCACGTCTAACACCAACATTGCAGTTACAGCCGCAGTTATACGCTTTGCAATAGGGTGACTACTATCGTATTTTGTGGTCATGGCAAACGACTGTTGGACGGTCAATTGTTTTGTGAAAGACTTAGCGGTCTTACGACTTCCCCTCTGGGAAGATGACCGACTAACAGCAGCAACAGCAGCAGTGGCAGTAGTAGGCGTACCGCTGCAGGATTCCTCGGATGAATCCCGTATTGAGGAGGACTCAGTCTGGCTGCTGACTTGGGCTGCAGGACTGAATCTGATGGAGATTGTGGAGGAAGTTGACGAGGAGGGTGTTGCTGGTGTGTATCCAACTGGACCACGGGATTTAGGTGTCCCTGTACCGATGAGGGTCCTAGCCCCAGTTCCTGAACTAACCACTGAACTATGAAGGTTATTCAGGTGACGTATAAGGGAGGATGTTCCTAGGTGGGCAAGATCCTTACCCCTGCTTATTTGAGCTTTACATAAGCTACATATGGCCATACATTGGTTGTCTGGATTTGGATAAAAATAACTCCAGACCGAAGAGGTGCATTTTTTGGTCTTCTGACCAGGCATGACGATGGGCTTTTTCATCCCATGGACATCAGCTGTTTCCCCCCCTGGTGCCTCATTTACAATAACCACATCACCATCCTCATCATCAAGTTCCTCCACAGCGCCAGCTACATCATCAATAGGCTCCTCCCGAGCCACCTCTTCCCGTACAGTGATGGGAAGGTCAGGCTTGACAACCACCAACACCCTTGGACTCGCCTTGAGGATTTGTGATAATTTCTCTTTAGAAGGCAGAGTTGTTTGCTGTTTTGTTGCTGACAGCATAACTCTCTTCAATTTTTTTGTAGGGGGGGGAGGAGGAGGAGGGATAAGATCCGTGGGTGAAGCTGAACCACTAGTCATGAACACGGGCCAGGGCCTAAACCGTTCCTTGCCACTCCGTGTCGTAAATGGCATATTGGCAACTTTACATTTCTCCTCAGATGATTTTAAGTTTCTCTTTTTGCTACTTTTTCTTAACTTGGGCTTTTTGGATTTTACATGCCCGGTACTACGAGATTGGGCATCGGGCTTGGAAGACGACATTGATGGCATTTCATCGTCTATGTCATGACTAGTGGCAGCAGCTTCAGCATTAGGAGGAAGTGGGTCTTGATCTTTCCCTACTTTATCCTCCAAATTTTTGGTCTCCATTATATGTAGCACAAGATACTGCAGAATGTGTGAACTTGGTAATATTGCAGTACCAATGGACTTATATTCCTGGATTGGTTTTGCAAATTTGGTTATAATTACTTTTTTTAAAAAAAAAAAAAATTTGAATTTTTTTTATAACTTTTTTTTATTTTTTAAAAACTTTGGAATAATGGGGAAATAACTATGCCCTTAGAAGCACAGAGCACAGGACACAGCACCACTGGACTGAACAGGACACAGCACAGGACCCAGCAGCACTACTGAACTCAGCAGGACAGAGCACAGGACACAGCACCACTGGACAGATACTGCAGAATGTGTGAACTTTGTAATATTGCAGTACCACTGGACTTTTACTGCTGAATGTGTGAACTTGGTAATATTGCAGTACCAATGGGCTTATACTGCTGGATTGGTTTTGCAAATTTGGTTATAATTATTTAAAAAAAAAAATATATATTTTTATTTTTTTTATAACTTTTTTTTTATTTTTTAAAAACTTGGGAATAATGGGGAAATAACTATGCCCTTAGAAGCACAAAGCACAGGACACAGCACCACTGGACTGAACAGGACACAGCACAGGACCCAGCAGCACTACGGAACTCAGCAGGACAGAGCACAGGACACAGCACCACTGGACTGATACTGCAGAATGTGTGAACTTTGTAATATTGCAGTACCACTGGACTTTTACTGCTGAATGTGTGAACTTGGTAATATTGCAGTACCAATGGGCTTATACTGCAGGATTGGTTGTGCAAATTTTGTGGCAATTAAAAAAAAATTAAATTAGTTTTTGGTATTTTTTTTAAATAACTTTTTTTTATTTTTTTAAACACAGGGGAATATTGGGGAAATAACTATGCCCTTAGAAGCACAGAGCACAGGACACAGCACCACTGGACTGAACAGGACACAGCACAGGACCCAGCAGCACCACTGACCTAAGAAGGACAGAGCACAGGACACAGCACCACTGGACTGAGCACAGCACAGCACTGAACTGAACAGCACGAGATATAGCAGGACAGAGGACCACCTAACACACCCTCCCTCTACCCTGATCAATGCCCGAGTGAAGATGGCGGCGACTAGCGGGGAATTTATAGGATCCGAGTATCGCGAGATTCGACAACGGGATTATGAGTCAGAGCCTCAGTTTCAGATTTGAATTTGGCGCCAATACCCGGATCTGTCTCGGATCCGACTCGGATCGGCAACGTTCGGGTGGGCTCGGATTTCATAATTCCGAGTGCGCTCATCTCTACATCATATGGTTTAATTGGACTATTGCACCATTGGAGATATTTGTCTTTTTTGTCATCTGTAGTAGAAAGATCCACTGTTTGATGGTGGCATGATTCGGACATGTTTGCCATCAATAACACCACCGCAATTTGGGAAATTCCACAGTGTCTCAAAGTCTTCCGCTATCACTTTCCAGTCTGCTTCGCTCGATGGGAACTGAAACATAAAGATGTGTACATAGTTTACATTTGAACATGCAGGCAATTACACCCCCTCATTCGTTTGCTCTTTTTCAGCCTGCACTACTCTCTGATGGGCTCCTGCTGGAAGTTGAAGACCCGGATGCTACAACAATTTATCCCACTCCACGTGAAAGCCAGCTAACTGCAGACAGGCAAGATGCGACCCAAGGTGATACACCAGCAGGGGCGCACCCAGGGGGGGGGTTTCCTAGTCCCCAGAAACCCCTGTCCTACCTGGGATGCTGTATGATTACAGTGGCTGGCCCCTCTCCCGGGACCAGCCACTACTGCTTGTAGCTTGGGAGGATCGTCTCCCAGTCAGTCCCCTGCTGTGTGAGCACAGCTTTCTGCCGGCAGTTTGGCCCCGCCCCTTCCTCCCACACAGCCAGCATGGGTGTAATGCAGGAGGCAGCAGAAGAAGGTAAGAATGTGTGTGTGTGTGTATATGACAGCTTACATGTCTGTGTGTTTGATCCTGTGTGTGTTTGTGTCTGTGCATGTGGCAGTGTACATGTCTACGTGTTTGTGTATATGCGAGTCTGTGCTTGCCTGTGTATGGGACAATTTACATGTCTGTGTGTTTGACCCGATGTGTGTTTGTAGCCACGCCCCTACACATTCTGGTCACGCCCACTGGTATCATGGCGTGGAAACCCCCCTCATCGAATCCTGCGTTTGCCCCTGACCAGCAAAAATAAATCAGAAGCGAAAGAGACGCAGAATACATGAAATAGCAGAAAGTGATGCACTGGCAGAAAGGATGCTTGATTGTGCTAACAGTCTGCTAACACCAAGAAAGGAACAGGACACATTTGAGTTACTCGCATCAACATTAGCTAGCAAAATGAGAAGTAGTAGCAAGCGCATACAAACTGAAATGGAGCGGCTGCTGTGCGACGTCATGTGTATGGCTTCCCCTGAAGATTTGTGGCCAGACACATGTCTTTCCTCAACTAACCATAGACACCAACAAGCATACACATTTCAGACCATGGGTGGACAAAGCGGCATGTCTCAACCTTGTATGACATCAACGCCATTACCATCAGTAAGGATGCCACATTACGTTGGGGACACACCTGGTATGGACACAAGCGAAATTTTGCACTACCAACATTTATAAACTTGTTATTCAACATCTAACATTTCCCTTCGAGAGGGAGCTCTTCCAACTAGATTTTTCAAGACTAGAGTTAAAATAAAAGACACTGCAGTCCAAAGAATTTTCATATATTTTTTCACAATTAAAACTACTTTTATTGTTTGAGTTTAGTAAAACTTGTATTATCACACCTGGCCGTAGATCAATCGCTCATTTAGAAGGTTGTGCACGGGTTCCACACTTTTAAATAGATTGACTGGGTCAGTTATAAAGTAAGATTCTTTTAGGTTGGAGAACATAAAACAGTGAGTGTGGCGTCCGCCCACGCATGTTTTGCTATAAGCATTAACAAGGCAAACCCGTGTACAAGCTTGTGTGTGGAACCCATGTACAACCTTCGAAATGAACGATTCATATAAAAGATAAATAGAAGATCGCACAAGATTGTTAAAATCTGAGCTACACCTGCATATATTAGGCGAGTGAGCTCTGCTGAGGAGACTGGCATACTATATAGATTAGTTAGTAAGGATCCTATATTAGCTGTATTAGGTGAATATGTAGCATAATTCTGAGAGAAAGTATTGCTCTTTGAATTTACAAATGAAATAAAAAATGTAATAGAGGGGAAAAGCTCCATCTCTACTGTGTTGCAATGAAACACCTCAGTTCACTAACTATGTCGGTGTTGCTATATGAATTTGGGTCCTGTGAGAATCTCTTTTAGTACATGGGATCTTCTAAAAATTGTTCTACTAGGGATAGTTACCACATATGTAGTCTCAATGAATATAACTGGATGTACTATACAAGAACAAATCCACAACTAAAAATAAGTGTAAGATAAAAAACAAGGGATACAAATATTATTAGATAAAGATTGATTTATTAGGGATCATGGATTGATCTTTAATTAAATGGATGTCTGAGAAATACATTTGTATTTATTAACAACAATAAATTGAAAGAGTATATCTTAAGAACATATAATAAGACTTACTTTTAAATCATGGCTAGGCAGTATAGTGCTGCCTATTTTAATAGGTCTTCATTTGACTATTACTTGGTATGTATTTTTTAATATTTCGCTACAAGTCCCTTTAATTTGGAATATCAAGAAATTTTAACAAAGATAGCCCTGATTTTAATATATTGAAATAAAGATTGAGATTTGCATAAAATATCATTGCATTAGACTGCCTCAAGCAAAACACACTGTCTTTCTCTTTTTCTAATATATATATATATATATATATATATATATATATATATATATATATATATACACAAGTTAACCCGTGCATGATACTCATGCATTCTAGTCAAATCAAGCTACTTAAGGTGTTAAAAAGGTTCTTGTCATGCATTTGGGCCATAGCCCAGGCCTCCTCAGGGGAAGAGCATTACATCCCGACGTAAGCGCCCTTTTTTAACGTGGTTTTGCCCACATGTCACCACCTCATCATTTTTCTCCATCACCTCATCCTTCATCTTTATCGCCACATCTATCCAGACACAGGGATCTCTCTCAGCGGTCCTGAGTATCACACTCCTCTCGCTCTGTCACCCCTGGCAACCACCAACCACTCCCCACTGTCACCCCCGGCAACCACCAACCACTCCCAACTGTCACTTCTCCTTCAAGAAATATATATATATTTTTTTTTAAATCTTTATAAACACTTTTAACAATTAACAAATTAAATTAACAAATTAAAAACATCTTAGTATACCAAATTTCAGCCCTTTCTGAGTTTTTTTCCACACACACTAAGAATTTAGTAGGTCAGTGTATAACTTCGCCCAGCATATATATATATATATATATATATATATACATATATATATATATATATATATATATATATAAGATAATTGTCACTGGCTGGCTCCTTTAGCTCCTGTCTGCCAAGTACTATATTGGACTTTTGCCTTAATATGTATCCAGCTTGCAGTACTGCTATTCCACCAGAGGGGACACTGTGGTACTTGGACTGCTCTCCTACCTGCCAGAGCTAGCTCATTACTCCAGGATGCTTAGTACCTGTCCCTGGCCTATAAGAGCCTGCCTGTCCCAGCAGCCTTTGCCAGATCATCTGTTGCCTTTACCTCTTTTGGTTCTCCTGTGTGTAATCCTTGATTGACTTCCTGGTTTTGACCTCTGCTTGTCCCCCCGTTTTGGCACCTCTTCCTGCGACCCCTGATTCAGCTTGTTGTGACTCCTCACCTGCTTCTCCCTAATATCATGGTGGACCATCTGACTTTGATCCCTGGCTTGTTTGACTCTCCCGTGTTACTGTGTCTACAGTATATTGCTCCCACTGCAATCCAGCTTCTACAGTCTGTAGCAGCTATCCAACTATTTGTCTCCCGTATCTACAGTAGTTACTCTACTGAGTCTGATCCAGTCTCCTGGCTGTCTGCCTACCTCTGCCTCCTGTGTAACCTGAGTTCTGACATCCGTGACTCCTCCGGTGCCTTGTGAGTCCTGACACCTCTGTCTTGTCTGGTGCCTCGTGCCTCTTGAGGTATCCTTATCACCATAGTTTATCATGCTTCTCCAGCCTCTATGCCAGACCTTGTCACCCGGCTTCTCAGCACTGACTCTTTGTACCATATTATTGACCATTCCCTGCATTTACGGCTTTCCAAGTTATCTATCTATAAATGCCATACCCTGCTGTACTTGTTGCCACACCATTGATTGCAATATAACCTGTGTACCTGTGTTACTAATAAACCACTTTGCTACACTTATGCTCTCTCAGTGGTCTTCATATTGGGAATCCTGACAATAATGCATCATCGATGATGCTTCAGACCCATTGATAAAAGGAGGAGAGTTGATGGAGATTTTGATACTTGTTATCCATTAAGGAAAACAACACTCTGGTATCTCTTGAAAGAACTGAGAGAGAATGTGCTGTTTCCTTACTAGTTATATGACAATTCAGCTCACTGCTTGATTCTCTGCTAATACAGGAATATTTATCATCTAATTGGGACGGGAAGTAAGGTTAGCTGGCCCCTCACTCTTACTTCTAACAGCTTACTGTTTCATAACATACTGAAAGTGGGCTTGACTTATGATCATATAAAAGTCCATTTGATGCTCCATTTATACTAGTTAGAGTATATGTTTATTGTATTCCAATCATATTTAGCTTTTATTTATATATAAGATTATCAACCTTTCTTAAGGTCTTATTGTCCTGTTGACTTTTTTTCAGTTTTACCTTTTATTATAATTGTTATAATTTTATTTTAAGAAAATTGTTTTTTTTTATATGATAGCTAGTAGTTTTGTGTTCTTTTCTGCCATATTCAGTGTAAAACATGTTTGAAAATTCTATTTTGTGTTAGATTACCAAAATTGTATTTGGCACTCCAAAATTGTTCGTTTTAGTTTGCTGTTACATTAGGGCAACATGGTGGCTAAGTGGTTAGCATTTCTGCCTCACAGCACTTGAGTCATGAGTTAAATTCCCAACCATACCCTTATCTGTGTGGAGTTTGTATGTTCTCCCCATGTTTGAGTGGGTTTCCTCTGGGTACTCTGGTTTCCTTGGCTTCTATTAAATTTACATTAGTCTCTTTGTGTGTGTGTGTATGTTAGGGAATTTAAACTGTAAGCTCCAATGGGGCAGGGACTGATGTGAGTTCTCTTCACAGTGCTGCGGAATTAGTGGTGCTATATAAATAGCTGCTGATGATACTGAGTGGCATGCCTTTTATAAGGAGCAACTGTTTAACAATGATATATTCCTTTATAACTCTTAATAATTTAGATGCAAAGTTCTGATCCTGCCTAGGAGGTTTTGTGTTTTCTCCCCCTCACCTATGAGGTTGGTTTCAGCTATATCCATCTTCTACAGTGTCTTTGGTAAAAAAAAAAAGATAGGCCTTCTGCCAAAGTTAGAGACTAATACATGCTAAGGTGAAGAATATGCTTGGCCTATCATGTAGAGGAGTGAGCAGAATATCTTTTCCTTGGATATCCATCCTAGCCTATTCGGGAAATGCAGTACTATGGCAGTAAAGGTTACTTCTCAATGTAATTAAGGGGGTGCGTCACTGGAGGTCATATAGGAGAGGATAAAACTCGGGAAAGTGTACTAATATTCTGTTACTGGCCAGGAATATGTAGGGCTCTAAAAAGCTCTTGTTTATCCTGCCCAGAGTGTAAAATAACCTCTCCAAAACCTGACTACAGGGCCCCATCCTTGTATAGAAAGAAGAGAGATAGAGTTCGCCAGTTGGATAAAAGTCAAAAACGACAAGTTAAACATGCCGCTTTACTAAAAACATGGCATGAGGAGACCCCGCTGAGAGGGCATACACTAGGACCTAAACTTAAAAATGCGGATTCCCACTTCCATAAAAATGCACCTCCCGCTGTATCCACTTCACTGGGATTGATGAAGCCAAAGAGCACGTGTATGACAAAGAGGGCAGTTTTGTGCTCCCGGCATAGTCCGCTTCGTGTAGCTGAACGAAGCTAAGGAGAGGGGTATGTGGCAATGGGGAAACTTTGCCACCTTCTAGTAGATGAAAGAGTGGTGGTTTCCCTGGGAAACCACAGCCTAAAAGTGCAGAGAGGGTTAAATCTGCACACACACACACACACACACACACACACACACACACACACACACACACACACACACACAGCAGGAGACCAGGTGGACCACCTAGCCTAATCAATTAAATAGTCAGCCAGAGCAATGCCTGTCAGGATGCTTAAAAAACTGGGTTTGAGCTGTGTGTGGGAGACTGAAGCCAAAAAGTGGCCAGTGATCAGTTAGGGACCTAAGTGTGGTAGCCAGCGTTTAGGGCTTTGGGACTGTGTTTATTTCTGTGAATGTTTCATTTGATTGCTGAAGACACTGCCAAGACTGTTTATTCATCCTGGCAAGTAAACAAACGTCAAAGTGGTTCAGCAGAAACCTGTGTGAGGAGCCATCTGTTTGCACGATTTTCGCAGTGGGTAGCAGCATGGGAGAAGTATTGTAGATGGAAGTGAGAGGTAGTTGCCAGAGACAAGGCAAGGAGCAGGCAAGAAGTAGATCTGAGAGACACAGTATTTGAAATAAGATTTGAGATGCATGAATGTTTGGTGTGGTTGAGGACTTTGTAGACAAGGGTGAGTAATTTGAATTGAATTACGGAGGAAACAGGGAGCCAGTGTAAGGATGTCAAGATTCCCAATATAAAGACCACTGAGAGAGGGTAAGAGGAATTAAGTGGTTTTATTTAACACAGGTTTCAGGATGCAATAAATGGTAAAGCGGTAAGTGCAAGTCAGCAGTAATAGCAAAGATAATTCAGTAAGCCACAGATGCAGAGAATGGACAATTATATAGTTCAAAGAGTCAGTGCTGAGAGGTCAGATGACAAGTCTGATTCTGCTGCTGGAGAGGCAGGTTAAATCACGGTTGTTAGGATACCCGGATGACTCAAGAGGCACTAGGCATTGGATGAGTCACGGGTGTAAGGTCTCAGGTTACTCAGGAGACACAAGGCACCAAGTGAGTCATGGATAGGGAAAGTGTAGTGTTCTGAAGGGCGGAGTACTCAGGAGTCCAGGTGGGCAGACAACCAGAAGACTGGTTCAGACATGAGGTGTAACTACTGCAGATATGAGAGCCAGAAAGCTGGAGAGCTGCTACCGACTGTAGTTGCTGGATTGCAATACACTGCAGACACAGCGACACAGAATAGTCAAGCAAGCCCGGGATCAAAGTCAGATGGTCCACCACGATACCAGGGAGAAGCAGGTGTGAAGTTATAACAATGCAGAGTCAGGGTTCACAGGAAACGGGGCCAAATTGGAGGGACAAGCAGAGGTCAATACCAGTAGATCAATCAGGGTTAACAAACAGGAAAACCAGCAGAGGTAATGGCAACAGATGAACTGGCAAGGACTGCTGGAGAAGGCAGGCTTTTAAAAGCCAGAGAAAGGTGTAAAGCATTCCAGAGTAAAGAGCTTACCTCTGGCAGGTAGGAGAGCAGTCCAAGTACCACAGTGGCCCCTTTGGTGGAACAGTGGTACTGCAGGCTTAAAACATATAAAGGCAAAAGTCCAACATAGTTCTTGGCAGGCAGGAGCTGCAGGAGGCAGATCACGAAAATGGATTTGCAGGGCCTGTCCGCCATAGGCTAATACACAGCCATAGAGACCTCCCTTCAAATCATTAAAATAAAAGTTCAGAGTATTATCCAGCACAAAAATGTAGACAGAATCTCTTACCTTTTCTTGCAGTTCTTTCTTGCTTGTTCTTGCAGCTTTGTTGTCGTTTAACTGTCTTCTGGATAGTTGGGGTTCTGTTTTGAAAATGTGCAAACATTGCAACCTCTCAATGATGAGACTCTTTAGAGAGCATCCTCATGAATGCCATAAAATATAGAGATCATACCCACCAACAGCCATTTCCTCGACCACCAGCAGACAATTCATGACCCCCCCAGCCATTTCATCACACCCCAGCGGCCAATTCATGACTCCCCTGGCAATTTCATCACCCACATCCCAAGTTATTTCACCACCTACCACCCCAGCCAATTCAACACCCACCTTAGCTCCTGCCACATACATTTTACTTGCCAATTTATAACATTAAAAAGGATGTATGCATAGATGTCTCTTAACAATGGACATTACATGACCCTCTTCCCCCCAGCCATTAGATCACTGTGCCCCTTATCGCACTGCCCCTTCAATACACTGTTCCCTTTATCACAGTGTCCTCCTCCATCATACTCTGACCTCCTCCATCACACTCTACCGCCCTTGCAGCACACTCTGCCCCCCTTGCAGCACTCACTGTCTCTCTTGCAACACATTCTGCCCCTCAGCAGTCTGCCCCCCCCTTGCAGCACACACTGTACCCCTTGCAGCACATTCTCCCCTTCAGCACTCTGTCCCCATTGCAGCACACTCTGTCCCTCTTGCAGCACATACTCTCCCCCTTGCAGCACACACACTGTCCCCCTTGCAGAACACACTCTGTCTCCCTTATTACACTACGCACCTGCATAAACACACAATTTTACTTACCTAGCTTTCATCGGCAGTCAGTTCCTCTCACTGCAGCTCCTTACTGACACCATCAGGACATGATGATGACACGGTGACTCAGTGGTTAGCACTTCTGCCTCACAGCACTGGGGTCACGAGTTCAATTCCCAACCATGGACTTATCTGTGTGGAGTTTGTATGTTCTCCCCGTGGGTTTCCTCTGGGTGCTCCGGTTTCCTCCCACACTCCAAAGACATACTAGTAGGTTAATTGGCAGCTATCAAATTGACCTTAGTTTCTCTGTCTGTGTGTGTTAGGGAATTTAGACTGTAAGCTCCATTGGGGCAGGGACTGATGTTAATGAGATTTCTGTACAGCACTGCGGAATTAGTGGCACTATATTAATAACTGATGATGATGATGATCGCGCCTGACAGCCAGTGAGGAGGGAGGAGGAGGAAGAGAGGGGGAGGGAGCGGCAATGGCAGTGTCAGCACTAGGGGCAGCTTGGGGGCACATAATCAATAATATAAAAAAAAAATCTTAAATACTGCACCCCCCAGGTCCCAGCACCCTAGGCTGCAGCATGTGCAGTCTATTGTTTGATCAGGCCCAGGGAATTTGCAAAGTGGTGTGGCACGTATGGAACGGTGAGAGTGGAATACCTATAAAAGCAGATACAAAGCAGATCTAGAACAGAAATGACGGTGAGAATAAACCATCACTAGATCTGCTGGAAAAGGTTGTGCATTCATCACTACAATTGGCAGTACTCCCAATCTATATAGATATACTGATATCAATGGCAAAGTCCAAAGGAAAAGTCTGTAGGTCCAAAGTTCACCAGTGCTAAATATTTTGAGTTGAAATAGTGATCCACCAGGTTTGATCTGTTGAAGGAAGCACAACTTATAGCATACAATAAACTTGCACCTTATTCACATACACAGTAATGTGCACGTGGGGTGGTTTTAGGCATATATTGAGTGTTCCATATTGAGAACCCTTGCAAATATTCTTAACTGACAATTTTGTTTTAAAAAATTTACTGACAGCCAACATGGTTTTACTGACATATTTGCATATAATTTTAAAATGTGTTAAAAAGTCAATATATTAACATATAGAGGAAATGGGGTCTAGAGACTGAAAATAGGGTGCCCATGACCATATTTGAACCCAAAGTCATTGATATGGTGAATGCTAAGCAAAATTTAGAACTATCAGTCTCATTTTTTCACTGATCTTTCTCTATTTTATCATACTGACAGGTAAATGTGTTACAAATATGTTACTGATTTTAAATTTAGAGATAGATAGATAGATAGATAGATAGATAGATAGATAGATAGATAGATAGATAGATAGACATATTGCTGTACAAATCCCCATAAATAAAATTAGATTTCAGCACATAAATTTAAAAGAACAAAGTGTGAGAGAGTTGATTAGATTAAGTACCAGGGATGAAAATAGGATATCTAAATTAGCAGCGTAGTCCGGGTGATGTATAACAGGCTGCATACAATGCAGAATGAAGCAAGCTTCTTTAGTTTTCCATTTTTAGATTCTATATTCAGAAATTCAATTGCTCAGAAGAACGGAGCTTCATGTGAAGAAAACACTGGTGATTGTTTTTAGTCAATACCATTTAGACATAGATGAAAGTTCAATGGTAATATAAACTAGATGTTTTAGACACAACTTTAGCTAATAATTACAGGCAGCGCATCTTGTAACTAAGCAGATGAGAATAGTTTAATTCAAGTTTTAAATATCCTAGTAACCAAAGATCGCATCCGCAATGTCTATTTTTTCTTCAATCTCGCTCTGATGTGCAGTTTAGTTCAACACAAATCATTGGACAATTAGCAAAGTTAAGGTGATATAGTATTTTAATGAGCAGAAATTGCTGTGAATTGGGTTTTTGGTGTCAATAATTACAGGAAACATCATTTGAGAATTTTCACAGAATGCACTCAATAATCTGTTTTGTGGACTGTTTATAAAGCTATTGATGCTTTTAATATAACAGCGACACATGATACAAAGAGACATACATACTTTTATTGTATATTTATATGATTCAGCTATTGATTTTACCAATAAACAAGTGAGATAGTGTAAACCATGGTATAAACTTGTAATTCTGGCGGGTCCACCAAAGATGTTTATCATGAGGTCTAGTCAGGGCCTAATTATCCAATAGGCTACTAGGCTGCAGTCCATGGTGCAAGGCTTTTGAGGGGGAGGCACAACATTTTTGGGGGTGCAAAATTGTGACATGGAGAGGTATAAACTGAAATTAATTTTAAAATATAAGCTAATATGAGAATAGTGAAAGAAAAATGTAGTAACATTTTAATATTGACGTATTGCCATGGTAAAGGCTGAAGACAATGAGTCAACCTTGGGTGGGTGCTTAAGATAAGATAAGAGTGTGGGAGAGACAAGTATGGCAAAAGCGCTGGCGTGACAGCCCCTTCACATATTCACACTCAGTAGAGCTCGTTTATATCTCCGTTCTGCTATACAGTTCGGATTTTAATGAAAAATAATGAGTGACAAACATTGCCATGACCCTTTTAAAAAGCAAAGTGGAGTTGAGTTTTCAAAACACGGGAAAATAAATTAAGGACGAGTTGGTTTTATCTACCACGCATTGGCCTGATATGGAAGGCGAAGTCATGCTAGAAGTGTATTATCCTAGGTTGGCCTGAACCCGTAATCAGGCCCTGGGTCCAGTACATGGAATAAAGTACTGTAGAATATTTGTTGCGTGAGAGCAAACTTTCCCACATTAACACATTTTAGAGGCAGATATTCCTCCACTTTTTTACCACCTTGAAACTGTCTCCACTGTATCAGTCGACAACCAAACTTCAAAATAAAAAAATAAAAGACACACCTAGATATAGACTTTATTATGACCCACACAAGCAGCTTAAACTTCTAATAAGGTGGAATCATTTGGAATGACAATGACCATTAGAATGTTGAGAAAATATTTAGCGATAAATGTACTACCGTTATTATAGAAAATTTAGTCTGGATTTCTGCTTGCGGCCGAGCTGCGACCAAAAAGCCGGCATTGAAATTACCGTAATAACAGTAATAGTGTGCAGGCCGCGTTACTTTTTACAGTAATGCAGCCAATTGAATCTGCTCCTAAGTGTAGGAAATTGAGAGTAGGTCCATGCTTAACTGAATTTGTTCCTATTCATGATAATTTTTCTCATATTTAGTCCAAGTAAGAACATTTAATTTTTATTCAAGTATGCTATCAAATGAATATCCAAGGTAAAACAGGATCAAACCAATTGCTTATCTGGGGTTAGGCTTTTCAGCTATCCAGTGGTATCCATGGCATTTTGCAACATGTTGTCATTATCCTTTAGTCCAAAAGTTTTGTTTGATTTAGTGGTCCGTCCTTTAAAGTACTTTTTATTTCTTTTTTTGAGCCATTTGGTTTTGTTCCGTTAACTAACATTTGTATTTGTTTTTGTTTTAAATGTAGAACAAATATTGGATTAAAGTTCAGCTCTCTCCAAGGGGTAGGTACATAGAGTGATTTACATCCGCTTATAGTGTGTTTCCATGTGCCGATGAACACCATCAAAAAGTAGTGCTCAATTATTATTATTAACCTTCTAAGTATATAGCACAACTCTTTACAGAGTCACAGTGGGATAGTAATAGGTACAGCAGCCGTAGTAACCACACTAGGGTCCATCACATGCTCCTACCAGAATTCACAGATAGAAATTTCCAGCATTTATTAAACAGGTCACACTGATGTTTCTTCACTGTCACAGTAATTCAGTGATGAGATACAGTATGTGTACGATATGTGACCATACCCCCAATCACATCATACTACCACTATACCACACCTTGCCACTGGGCCCTGCCCCCAAATTAATATATTATTAAAGGGTATTTTAAACATGAATAAGAGTAACAGGAAGTCTTTGGAAAGATATAAAAGAATCATGAGACAAAACAAATGGCACTTTAGTTACTGGTGAACTCTGAACACAGGTTCTGTCTGAGCACTGAGCAACAGGATCACTTTCCAATTTGACATGGGTGGTCGAACTGGAGTAGTACGGTACTTGGTTGTTCAGATGAAGGCTGCATGCGCGGGCCAATGGTGGTCATCTGCCAGCTGCATTAATGGGCATGCTCAAAAAATATCTGATGGATTCATTAGGATGCATCTCACTGGTTTTAAGTTCACAAAAAGCAAAGATATCTAGCCAATTTATGCATATCACTGATATCAGAACGTGTATAGCCAACATTAGTAATACCATCATATAAAATGCTAATAGAAAGTTCTAATACAAACATATAAGTATGCATTAATATCAAAATATTTACATGATAATACAAACATGTAAAATAAGATTACAGGTTAGAAGATTAAAGATGATGGTTCCTTCTACTATTCAGGTGTTGATTGCAATGTAAAAGAGAAAGGATCCAAGAGGAAGGACCAGCTCTTGAATTCCACATGGGAGGGATCATAATGGCAACACTAAATTTTGAGTGGAGCTCTTCTTTAAGCTTGCCACAGACATGCAGATTTGTTTAGCCAACTGAGTCATTGGACCAAATTGGCTGACCATACATGACCCTATAAACAGATCTAATTGGACTAGATTTTTTCTGTGCACTTGGGCAGCATGGTGGCCCAGTGGTTACCATTTCTGCCTCATAGCTCTAGGGTCATAAGTTTGATTCTGAACAGGGCCCTATCTGCATGGAAAGTGCATTGTCTGCACATGTTTGCATGAGTTTCCTCCTGAAATTCCAGTTTCCTCCCATAGTAGAAAAACATACTGGTAGGTTAATTGGCTTCTGGTAAAATGCACTCTAATGTGTGGGGTAGGAAATTTAGATTGTAAATACCACCGGGCAAGGACTGAATGACTACATATTCTGTATACAGTGCTGTGTAACGCTGTGTATCATGATTGACGCTATATAAATAAATAATAATAAAAATAATCTACCAGGATGGAATATAGCCTGTGATCTTCAGTGACATGTGTGTGCATCATGAAGCTGATCCAGTAGTGGAGGGCAGGGCTTTACGGCCAGATGAGTACTGCAATCAGGACATGCAGCTAACTGTATGTAATTAGTGTAATTTGGCCACCTATGTGTCTGGCCTAATTTGTAGCAGTTTATGCCACTGAGTTATCATGCCAAATTAACAAATTGTATCTGGTGTTGCCAGATTTAAGATGTAGCACAACTGTAGCAAAAAAACAATTGTTACAAGCATTCAAAATGACATACTGTATATGCAGTGTTCTTCACAGTGACTCTCAGATCGTGGAATTTAAATAATTAGATCTAAATTGAATTATGAAAGCACCTGCAGCAACTAATTAGCAATTTTTAAAGAATGACTCCAAGCCATAGGTGACTTAAATATACATAATTTAGGTGTCCGCATTAGTATTATTAGTATATTTTACATGTCAAGAGTAATGCACATAATGAAAATATCAAACTAAATATATAATATCAAAGTTGATATAACAATATATATATATATACACACACATATACATACACACACACACACACACACGCATATGTACATATATACATACACCCACGCATATATATATATATATATATATATATATATATATATATATATATATATATATATATATATATAGTTTGATAACAGCAGACATTAGCATGCTTAATTTGGATGACCTATAAATATTTATGTTCAGGATATGAATAATCAAAGATTTGAGTGCAGGGTGTAAAACGGAATTATTTTCTAGTAGTGTATTATTTGTATGACCCTATTAATAATTATAAGAAGGTTGCCCAGGCAGTATAGTAGTTTTGCCCATTTATATAATGGTTGCAGATCTGATGTGACTACACAGAACATGTATTTAAGCTGGAAATTAACAGGCTACTGGTTCCTTTAGGGAATGAAGTGTCTTAGTCACAATTGCTGTTCTATTGTTTGAATGAATCGTGAGTGTATATAAGAGCCAGGAAGGAATTACCTGTTCACAAATTGGCCAGAGGATTATCTGTGTATCAGTGAATGAGATTTCACAAATCTTAAAAGTGACAAGAGACCCTGGTATTCCAATTTCCTGTAAGTATTACTATTTATTTATCCTATTGTCTATTTTAATGATGGGTAATGCATGATAAAGAATAATTAAAAACTCAATAAATACAAATACTAAAAAGTTGTTAAGAACCAAGCATTGATAAGTGTAGCTTTGAAGAAACATTGAAAGTGTGCATTTATAGGTTATAAAATGTTTACTTTATGTCTTAACTTTTTCATGTGTGATAGGGAGAGAGCAATACATATGTGTTGTATGTTAGTAACACGCTATAAAGAGAAAAATTAAAACTTTCCTAACTGATGTCAAATATTACATTTTTCAAAGACAATAATATTTTAATAATATTTTAAACTGCATTTTGGACAGTGTAATAGATTTGACATACAATGAAAGTTATGAAAAAATATAAAATCTGCCACACCTAATAACAAGATCATATCACTATGGACATGTTTAAATATGCATGACACTAGGTACAGCACAAATACATATAGCATAATAATCCAGAATAGCTGGTAGTTCTTTTAATTTAACAATTTCAACAAACTTAATTTTGTGTGTCTTTATTTTTATTTGAGGTGGAACCATAATGTATTTGTTTATTGGTTACTTATATAGATTATCTTTTATCAAAACTGTATAGTTTAAGTTATTTAATATTGGGTATTTAACAATATACTCATATGTGCTCAATGTGTTGTTATATAGCTAACTGTGGTTATACAAATGTGCTGTGTTGTAGACCTTGGGAAGTAAACAATTATTTACATGGAAATTGTTCCCTATACAAATATGTATCAAATGTTCATATAAGTGATGCTGAAAAAATCAACTGAAGGTTATCTCCAAGATAAATAAGGATCTTGTTCTGGAACACTAAACTGGGGAAAAACAATTCCGATTCTTCGATCAGACATCATGATTTCAAAGCCTTAATCTAGACCTCTAACATTAAGCAGACAAGGACATCCCCTGCCTGTATTTTGGAATAATCACTGGATATTACCCTAATAAGATGCTATTGAATTCTAATTAACCTTCTTCGGTGTATATCATCACATGGAATGAAAAGCAGAGAGCAGAATAAGCTGCACTTTTAAGTCATTTTCTTCAAACAGCAATTTTATTAAAGACAAAACCCAATGATCTTTGCCTTTAATAAAAGTGCCGTTTTAAAAAGGACTGCAAAACGCCGGGAATCGGTGGTTCTATCGAAAAGCCGCATGCTAAATTTAACCCCAAAACTGGGAACTGTATTCATATCATCTAGTAAATTGGTGAAGTCAGATATAATACCATGGTATTTGGAGAATTAAAGAATGGGCACATAATTACTATACTCTGGAAAAAATAAATGAACACACAAAACAATGTATTTATATTTACTGAATATTAATAAAATAGAATCGACACTGTGTATTAATTGTTTTAAGCCATCATTTTATAATAGTTTCTGTGTGGTCAGCTGATATGTTGCCAGGGACTAAAATCATAAATATTGGGGGCTTCTACAACAGGACCTCTGCATTCCTTTCCTGTCATTCAAGTGACTACAATATATAGCCCATTCTCATGGCTAGTATCCAAATCAATACTTATTCTGGTGGTAAATATCAGAGCACCAATGCTAAATTGAGCCAATCCTGTTGTAAATACTCAGAGCTATTATGTATGCAAATCAGACCTCCAATCTTGTGACTAGAGCAGTGGATCCCAAACTTTCTCAGTTCAAGGCACCCTTAGGATCGCCATAATTTTTTCAAGGCACCCCTAAGCCAAAATAATTACCAAGTAGTCCCCCGCCTTGCTTACCACCAGCCCTGTCTGTGGCACCCTTGTGAGATCGCTGAGGCACCCCAGGGAGCCACGGCACACAGTTTGGGAACCACTGGACTAGAGTATAAAGCAGACCACAGGTCTGTTGGTTAGTGCACAAAGCAGACCTTGTAAATGTTGTCCAGTGTATAAACCAGATCTTGAATTTAGCGCCTAGTTTATGAAGCAGACTTTCAATCATGCATAAAACAAACTTCCAATCTAGTAATCTAGTAGTTAGACATCCAATATAGCCAATTTATAACCTGAACTACAAATTGGGAGCTGCTAGAATAAGCAGGCACCCAATCTGATAGCTGGCAGTAAAAGCAACTCTCCACTCTGGTGGCTAATAGAAAAAGAAGACCTCAAATCTCATGGTTACTATATAAATCATAGCTCCAATCAGGTGGCTCATATATAAAGTAGTGTACCAATCTGGTGGGTAGTCTATAAACAACCTTCTAATTTGGTGGTGAGTAGAAAAAGCATACCTCCAATCTGGTTGTTTCTAGAAAATATAGACCACATCCACCCCTCAATGATGTATTGACCAGTCAATGGCTGGGCCTCACTTCTGCTCTTTTCTCATTGCTAAGAGCCACCAGGATCTATATAATATCTAGCAAATGACTCCTGGTGCTGTGATTTGTTAAGTGTCAGACAACAATCTGCTTGTAAAGTGGATTCTGGTTGGATGCAGTCTGAAAATAATGCCATAGCCATCAACTCTTAGCCCAGTCGCAATAATCCTGAGAGGGGATTAGATATTAATGGAGCTTCTCTTTAAATTAAAGGTAATATATAACTTCCTAATGGTTTGTTATTTGTTACAGATACTAGTTCCTGCATACGGTATACTATACTATGCTGTTTACCTTTCTGTCTGCTTCATTATAAGACTTTTTTCTAAACAAAAGTATTTTAACTTTTAACTATATATTCTAAAGAAGGGCTATAATTATAATGTTGAATACTGCTGTCTGACATAAATTATCCTGCACCTAAGAACCCCATCCAACTTTTACCCTGTCATAGTGGTAATGGAGAGTTATGACTTTATACATCTTGATGTTTATTCATTATTCAATTATTGTTCTCGAGTCATCTTGTTATATGCAAGTTCCAAACAATGTCAGGTTTTGTTATTATGTTAAATGTGATGACATTAGCATTAAAATATAGAGTACTGTCCATTGGGTCATAGGTCCTCTTACTAAATATTTGAACTTTATCAAACCCCAGGAGGAGATCTGTCTTGACAATTGCTCTCTTTACCTAGATAATGCAAACAGTAGAACCTGTGTTTCTATGTTCTTAAAGGATTGTTTATATGATGCTATATGAGCATGGTTTAACATGTCATTTTTTATTATTTTCTGTAACACTACTATAGTCTTATGTATTGCAACTATCTGGGATACACATAAAGCAGCTATAAAAGATTTCCTAATTCAAATTCAGTCTCAACACAAAAAAATAGACTATATTAAATTGATAAATTAACCGCTCATCTTTCCAAACATTGAAAAACAAACAGCGCCTGCAGAAAGCTCTAGGGAGCTGTAATTCACAATAAACTTTCCACAGAAAAGGCGTAACGTGCGATTTTGCATACAAAGCAATATTTGTATTAAAAAGTAAAAACACTATTTTAGCTTGAAAACTCAGAGGAGACCACAATTAAAAATATATCCAATCTATTCAAGGGAAAGATGGAATTTCTACACCTGATCTAATAAAAATTCTTCAATCTGTTGATAAATATTATGCTAAAAGCAGTACAAAGGTATAGTTGAGCATGTTAAAAAATGTTGCGCCGCAGTGCTGTGGAACTGGGTGTGTTCATATGATTGGGGGTGTGGCTATGCATTATTTGGGCATGGCTAGCAGGTGAAAAGCGTTAGGCCACCCTCCTACAGAACAAAACCTGCATTGTTGTGCACTCCTGACTTTCAGGACATCTATCACCACAGTGTAGTATATAAAGAATGCAGTGTGTATAAAAAGAGTTAACAATCTTGGCCTGCCCCTTACATTGGGCAGAACAGTCACCAAAAATTTCACAGACTGCTCTCTCCTACCTGTTCTTGTCACTTTCACCACTTGTGGCTGCTGGTTTCTTTAGTTGCGGCTTGTCTGGATCCCGGAATGTTGGGGGCCCTATTTGGAAAAAAAAATGGGTATATTTAGAAAATTCCATCCAGTCCAGGCGTTAAATCAATAGCACCCACGAGTAATATTTAGGCCTTCTTTCAACCCAAACATTACAATAATAGTATTCCCATTTAATAAACAAACCTATTTCCCTCCCTGCAAACAGCCCCAGCAATAAATTAATACTATTTACATTTCATAAATATACCTATTTCCCGCAACCATCACGGCCATTAAATAATTCATAGTCATATTTAATAAAGAGACCTCATTCTCCCCAAACTCACCCTCACATTCAATAGCCCCCAAACCACCTCATCTTAAATTAATAGTCCTCACTATTAATGTGTCCCACCATCGCCCGCAAACAAAACAGCACCCATTAATTAGCCACCACCTACCTCACACAAACTACATTTCCACAAGGTCCCTGTGCCATCACACACATTACTGTGCGTGATGCACATTACACATTACATTACTGTTCATCATCACCACGATGTGCCCCCTTATCACACTGCACCCTCTATGCTGCTTTTCCCCCCTTCACCTGGCCACCCTTCATCACACTGTGCCATGCTGCTCCCCCCCTTCATCACTGTGCCATGCTGCTACACGCCCTTTTTCATCACACTGTGCCAACCCCCCCTTTTTCATCACACTGAGCCTTTCTCCCCCCCCTTTTTCATCAAACTGTGCCTCCCCCCCTTTTTCATCACACTGTGCCTTTCTCCACTCCTTTTCATCAAACTGTGCCCTCCCCCTTTTCATCACACTGTGCCTTTCTCCCCCCTTTTTCATCACACTTTGCCTCTTCCCCCCTTTTTCATCACACTGTGCTTTCCCCCCCTTTTCATCAAACTGTGCCTTTCTCCCCCCTTTTTCATTAAACCATGCCTCCCCCACCCTTTTTCATCAAACTGTGCCTCCTCCCCTTTTTCATCACACTGTGCCTTTCTCTCCCCCCTTTTTCATTACAATGTGCCTTTCTCCCCGCCTCTTTTACACATTTGCAAACAAACATTTGAAATAAACAGTTTTTGCAGGACTCGCAAACAACAAACAAACTTTATGCATTTGCATTTGTGTTCAGAAATTGAAAAACTTTTTGCATGCAGCATACAAACATTGTAGTCAGAAGAGTTTGCATAACTCACCACCCTGGATTTAGAGGCATGGGTTCAAATCCCACTTCTGACACCACTTGTGAAAAGCGCAAACAGGTGGCTCCTTACACAGGTTTTTCTGAAGCACTTTGATGTTTATTTACTTGTTAGGATGGATAAACAGTCTTGGCAGTGTCTTCAGCATCCCACAAAAAAAATCACATAAATATATACAGTCCCATAGCCCTAAACTCTGGCTATCACAGTTAGGTCCCTAACCGGTCACTGGCCACTTTTTGCCAGCGGTCCCCCACACAGAGCACAAGTCCAGCTCTTTAAGCTCCCTGGCAGGCCTTGCTCTGGCTGACTCCTTAATTGATTAATTGAGTTTGTGTGTGTGTGTATGTGTGTGTGTGTGTATGTGTGTGTGTGTGTGTATGTGTGTGTGTGTGTAGATTTAACCCACTCAGCACCACTCCGTCCTCTATTCGAAGATGGCACAGTGTATATATAATCTGAATATATTATATATGTCCATATATATATAATATATATAATATTATTTATAATCTGTATATATATATATATATATATATATTCATTCAATGTCAGTTTCTCTGAAAAGGTTACTTTCAAGACATATTTTGAGTTGGAAACTTCAAACCACAGAGTCTCAGACAATATTCAGAACACATTTTCATATAGTGGAGATCAGAAAGGGACGACTTCTACCACTCTGAGCTAAATTCTATTGCGACCCGAAGGACAATAATAATATCGGGTTATGTATCATTTGTGAGCTTCTATAGCATCACATGTTTGGTATGTTTATTAATTAAGCATTTTATGACATTAGGAATAGTTTTCTACAGCTACTTATTAATATATCATATTAATTAAAATATCCATATTTACATGCAAAGAATAAAAAGCATGATTTCTCTTCAGAGAATGCACTATAGAAAGCTTTGTGTTACTATAGATTAAAATGGAATGTTACTAATTAGATGCACTGAAACATAAAACCTGGTAGAACACCATGTAATTAGACATAATTAATTACAGATTGACATGGAAATAAATATCTGACAGTACTATCCATCTGTTTGTATAATTCTTTTTCCAGGATGCCGATGCTTAGAAACAACTGCTGTATGCATCGTCTAGTAATAATCAAATTTTATTCACTTTATTTTGTGATTAGAAAATGATGGCAGCAGGAAGAAAGACCCCCAAAGAGAATGATGTATATAATTTTGTTGATGACTTTCAAAGCTTGTTTCAAATAATGCTCCATTGTAAATTATAAGTAAACCAGTGTCGGATTTTAAAGTCTGGGTCCGGAACTCTCCCATTCTTGATAATGGTTCAAACATTTGCTTGCACAGATGTTGTAAAAATGTACTTAATAGGCTTCCACACTAAAACCACTAATAAGTAGTGTCCGTTAGGATCATAGATGAAATTTGGCTAATATAAGTTTGATAATGTGTGATCAGTACAGATCACCAAAAATGATACATGACATAGAATAGGAGGAATTATTACCATAGCATAGTGTTAACCAGAAAACTGCAGCTAGCACCATAATTCAACCACAGAGGTTTTTGGTAGAAGTAAAGAGTACAAAACTGCCAGTACATTGGTTACTGGGCCCTGCTTTTCAACCTGATGGCAGTTTAGCAAAAAGTGCAGAGGGTGACTGTAGATGTGTGCTCATCTCATATACATGCCACAGTTCCCCTTATTTTCCTATGCAGATGGTTCTTACCTTGCTGGCAGTACAACAGTCCAATAGGAAATTGAATTCACTTTTGAAGTCATGAATAATGGCTACTCCATTATTTTTTTTTAAAGTGACTGCCCTTAAATAAGTTGCGCTGAATTCTCCCTATTTTTGTTCTGCCCATTTCTTCATTACTCCTTTAACTGGATCCATTTTGCTGCGTCATTGTCATATAACATTTCCATATTCCATTTTTCTAGTGCAAAATGAGGAAAATGTTATAAAAGGATGCTGGAGAGAGAGAGAGAGAGAGAGAGAGAGAGAGAGTGAGAGAGAGAGAGAGAGAAAAGGGTGATATGGAAACTGAAATGAAGCATGTCAAATGGGGAAGGAGGAAGGAGGTGTGATATGGAGGAGAGTAAGTGTGAGAATAGGGAGCAACATCAGAGAGGCTGTTAAATAAAGAGCAAGAAGAATCAGAATAAAAGCAAAAAGTGTTAAAAGGGGAGGGGGCGAAGGAGTGAGAGTATTCGATGGAATGAGAACCATCAAATTGGTAAATGGAGAGTGAAATGTTATAAGGAGCGAGAGAAAAAGTGTGTAAAGGAGGGAGTAATGTGTTAAAAGCAGGGTGAGAAGGAGATTGAGTAAGTGTGAGAAGGACAGAGAGTAAATAAGAAAAATGTAGTGAGAAAAAGAGAAAGAGGCAGATAGGGAGAGAGGTAGTAAGAGAGAACAGCCCACCCAAACAAACAAAATATAAAAAAATAGGTTTAAAAAAAAAAACAAAACACAAATTTTCAAAAATGTTCAAAAAAGGGCAGTTCTGACAAGAGTTTTAGATTGAAAATGGATGTTGTTTGCAGTACCAACAGTTGTTTTAAGCAGCTGTTCTCTGCTTCTCCAGAACATGAAGGTTTGTCTACCAGTCATACGGCTGTTGCAAACACTGCTTCTTCCTTCTATGCCTAATAACACATTGGGTGGTGTTTCTAGAAGCCAGAAGCACTGATTTCCCCCTAGATATAAGAACCACTTCCTTCGTGCGGGAGGTATTTGAGCCCCCTGGAACATTTCTGTTTGACATATCCTGACGTGCTAATGAGTCAGGACAGAGGGTCCAGCTTGATTCCTCTGCTTCATCAGAGTGTGCCAGTAACAGAGTCAACACTTCTTCAGCCACACCTCAGGAGAAAGTGGCCTCCTTAACCCCCCAATAACACACAAGGTGTAGGCGCTGATCTAAGTTTATTTATTATGACTGTTTATTTATACAGCGTGAATTATATTAGAGACATAGATACAGATAATATGAACTCATTCACATCAGTCTCTGTCCCACTGGAGTTTATACTATGAATACACACATACACATACACACACACACACACACACACACAGACTCTAGTCCATTTTTGGCAGAAAATTAACCTACCAATATGTTTTTGGCCTGTTGTAGGGAACCGGAGAACCCAGAGGAAATCCACACAAGCACATGGAGCACATACACACTCCACAAAGATAGAGTCATAGTCAGACTTAAACTCATGACCGTAGCGCTGTGATGCAGTAATGCCAATATCTGGGCCACCATCTGGTGAACCTAGACATTCATCTACAGTTGCTGCTTTTCCTCCCCCACAGTCACCACCAGCAGAGAGAACACAGGGACAGGTAGTGATAGAAAGCAACAGCATGGCTCAAAGATAGTCAGTTTTATTTGCTCTGGATGGACTAATGTGTGATGTTGTTTAAATACTGGCATTCAAAGATATATTTAGTCTGTCAGGAACATACAGTCAATGCCTACTTTATTAGGTACACCTTTCTAGTACTGGGTAGGACCTCTCCCCATTTGCCCCCAGAACAGCGTGAATACTTTAGCATGGATTATACAAGGTGCTAGAAACATTCCTTAGATATTCTGATCCACTTTGACATGGCAGCATCAGAGTTACTGCAGAATTTTAGACTGCACATTCATGCTGTGAATCTCCTGATCCATCAGATCCCAAAGGTTCTCTATTGAAATGAGATTGGTGATGATGGAGGACATTGGCGTACACTGAACTTATTGTCATGTTCGTTTTATCAGCTTGAGGTGACGTGTGCTTTGTGACATGGCATGTTATCCTGCTGGAATTAGTCATTAGAAGAGGGGTGGAATGTAAATATAAGCATGGACATGGTAGCAACAATACTCAGGTAGGCTTTGGCATTTAAATAATGCTCAATTGGAATTAAGTGGCCTAATGTGTGCAAAGAAAATATTCCTCACACCATTACAGCACCACCAGTCTGCATCGTTGACCCAAGGCAGGATGGATCCATGAATTCATGTTGTTTATGCCTAAATTCTGACCCTACCCCTTTTTCAACTGTCCAGTTTTGGTGAGCCTGCACTCATTGTAACCTCAATTTCCTGTAAATAGCTGACAGGACTGGAACCGAGTGTGGTCTTCTGCTGCTGTAGCCTATCCACTTCAAGATTTGTCATACTGTGCAATCGAAGATGCTCTTCTGCATGCCCTTGCTGTAATACTTGGTTACGTGAGTAATTGTTGCCTTCCTGTAAGCTTGAACCAGTCTGGCCATCATCCTCTAACAGCAAAATGTGTTTTCACCCACAGAACTGATGCTTACTGGATGTAATTTGTTTTATACACCATTCCCTATAAACTCTAGAGACTGTTGTGTGTGAAAATCTCAAGAGATCGGCATTTTGAGATACTCAAGCCACTCAGTTTTGCACCAACAATCATTCCACAGTCAAAGTGTCACTCACCGGACTGTGAGTGCTTCTTCCCGGACTATTAGGAACCGTGGACGTCCTCTATCCTGAGGGACTGCGCATGCGCAGCCCTTTCCAAACCTTCAGTGTATGTTCCTTTAACTTAATTGGCAGATCAGGCAACCTCCCTATATTAAGCACCTGTGGTCAACACCACGTTGCCTGATCTTGGAGTCTCATTCCCCATGAGTCTCTGAAGGTGTTCCTGTGTTTCCTCGTTTATTCAGCCCAGCTGATTCCTGTGGTTTCCAAACCACTTCTACCTCTGTGGTTTCCAAACCACTTCTCCTACTGTGGTTCCCATACCACTTCTACCATCTACTGCATCATCGTGACTGTGAGCTGATTCCTATCCGCTGCCTCCGTGCACTACAGTCTTCTAAGCACTTCAACTCCACCTTGTATCATTGGGACTGTTAGCTGATGCCTATCCGCTGCCTCCGTGCACTACAGTCTTTCATTCACATCCACTCACCTGTTCATGATTGTGACTGCCCGCTGATTCCTATCCGCTGCCTCCGTGCACTACAGGCTTCAACCTGCAACTCGTCTGTGTTTCATCATCGTGACTGCTAGCTGATTCCTATCCGCTGCCTCCGTGCACTACAGTCTTCAACCTGCAACTCGTCTGTGTTTCATCATCGTGACTGCTAGCTGATTCCTATCCGCTGCCTCCGTGCACTACAGTCTTCAACCTGCAACCCGTCTGTGTTTCCTCGTGACTGTTTAGCTGATTCCTATCCGCCGCCTCTGTGCGCTTCAGTCTTCAGTCCTTGTCAACTCTACCGTGTTTCCTTGAGTCTGCTGCCACTATTGCTACCCGCTACTCTCCGTGATCAACTGTTCCAGTTCAACTCTGCTCCGGTGTCCCATCGTTACTGCACCTGCTGGTTGCTATTGGTTACCTCCGTGTTCCCGCAGAGACCCGCTGCTGTTATTTCTCAGCGCTACTCATCCATCTACTGCTGATCCGCTCTCCACGCCTTCCTGTGTTCCCTGCTGGTCTACCTACCCGTGCGCTGCACCTACTAGACCACCGCTTCACCCATCCAGGGACTTCGCATCCTGCCGGCCTCCTGCCGTTCAGGTATCTCTGCACTCCTGTCTGACTGCCTCCTGAACCACGGTATGCATACTTCTCATTGACTGTGCTGTGTATTGCATACCTTGCTGGACTGTGTTGGTTCTCCTCTGGAGTGTGCTATCCGCTGAGTCTATTGCCATCATTGACTGTGTTATCTTATGCTGGACTACTTCAAGAGACTTTCTATATTGGCAGTATTGTTCAGTCATCTATACATTTATATTGTGCATATCACTGTGGTTCAAAGTCAAGGTGCCCGTGTATATCTTGTGTTGCAGTCTCTCCCCGTGCACCTCCTCACATATATATTCAGTGGTACAACTTGCTGAAGGCAGACCACTGATCCCTGTTTCCTGTATCACCTGTTCCAGTATCCTCTCACATAGCAGTGGTACAACTTGCTATCGCAGACCACTGACTACCCGGATACCTCCACTTGGATTCCACTCCTTCACTCAGACAGCGGTACAACTTGCTATCTGCAGACCGCTGACTCTCATCACCCCCTCGTTTCTGTTGGACATTCCTCCTCACTATAGCAGTGGTACAACTTGCTACCGCAGACCACTGACTACCTTCACGTGTCCTTTGTCCATACAGTTCCTCGTGTATTATTACCTCCATATGGCCAGTGCTGCTAGTCATAGACTTTCCTGAGCATCTCATCATCTGCTATTTCCTGTTCCGTGATCACCCTGCTACCAGAGTACCATATTACCACCTATACTGCTCTGGTAAGCCTATCACCTGGTGATCCCTGGGTAAAGACTCCTAGTGCCCGTGACAGTAAGATCAGGCCATGACAGACCCAGATACGGAACCTACTGCTAAAGAGATGCTGCAGCATCTGGTCAGCCGTGTGGAGCAACAGGATGCTCGCCAACAGCTGTTACTTCAATGTTACCAATCATTAACCTCCCAAGGAACATCTGGACAGACTGTTACAGCTAATATTGAAGCTCCTGTGCTTTCCTCCGTTTCCCCAGTGCCATCCCAGGTGTCTACAGCTCCTACGCTTCACCTGCCTACTCCGTCAAAATATGACGGGGACCCCAAAACTTGTAGAGGTTTCCTTAACCAATGTTCAGTCCATTTTGAACTCCAACCTCAAAATTTTTCTACCCATCGTTCCAGAGTGGCCTATCTTATCTCATTGTTTTCTGGACAAGCCCTGGCTTGGGCCTCCCCTCTGTGGGAGAGAAACGATCCAATTCTACAAGATAGTGCCAAATTCATTTCCACGTTCCGAAGTGTGTTCGATGAACCAGGTCGTGTGACCTCCGCTGCTTCCAGCATTCTTCGTTTGCGACAAGGCTCCCATACAGTAGGACAGTATGTCATTCAATTTAGGATCTTAGCCTCTGAACTTCAGTGGAACACTGAAGCATTAGTTGCCGCCTTCTGGCAGGGGCTCTCCGATAAAATTAAAGATGCACTGACTACCCAAGAGCTTCCTTCGTCACTAGAAGATTTGATCTCTCTTTGCCATCGTGTAGATATGAGATTTCGTGAAAGAGAGTCTGAGAAAACAACGGCTGTCAAAGCACCTCTTCGTTCAAACCCTCAATTTCGTCCAGCTCAATCCTCTGTGATTCCCATGGAGATAGGACGTTCCAAATTATCTTCAGAGGAGAGGAAACGAAGAGTAAAGAATAGACTCTGTATCTATTGTGCTGATTCCACGCATATGCTCAGCTCTTGCCCTAAGAGATCGGGAAATGCCAGGCCCTAACTAGTTCTGGAGAGGTGAAGTTAGGGTCCCTGGAGTCCTCTCCATTGTCTATGAAATCTAAAGTCTGCGCTTTCGATGTTACGATTTCCTTTGCTACCAAATCCTTTGAGTCACAGGCATTGATTGATTCCGGAGCAGCAGGAAATTTCATTTCTAAATCACTAGTGAATCAATGGTCTCTACCAGTGATCACTTTAAAAACACCCATTACTGTGACGGCTATAGATGGATCACGTCTCATCAATGGTCTCATCACCCAGAGTACGTCTCCAGTAACCCTTCAGATTGGTGTACTACACCATGAAGAAATTTCGTTTTTAATTCTTCCAGTTACGACAAGTCCGATTGTCTTAGGCCTTCCATGGCTTCAATGTCACTCTCCCCAGATTGACTGGCGCACCCCTCAAGTTACGTCTTGGGGGTCTGAATGTCACCATCGTTGTCTCTCTCAAGTTATTCCTCTTAAAGTACAGCAATCTTCCATCTCATCTTCCTCCCCGGGACTCCCTCCTCAGTATGCTTCATTTGCCGATGTGTTTGATAAAGCTCAGTCTGAACGTCTTCCTCCTCATCGTTCTTGGGATTGTCCGATCGACCTTCTACCTGGCAAGACTCCTCCCAGGGGTCGGGTCTATCCTCTCTCGTTACCTGAAACTCAAGCCACATCTGAGTACATACAGGAGAATCTCCAGCGTGGGTTCATTCGACCTTCCACCTCTCCCGCTGGAGCCGGGTTCTTCTTCGTCAAAAAGAAGGATGGATCATTACGCCCTTGTATAGATTTTCGTGGACTCAACGCCATTACTATCAAGAATCGGTATCCCATTCCGCTGATCACTGAGCTATTTGATCGCATCAAGGGAGCTCGGATATTTACTAAGTTGGATCTTCGTGGTGCCTACAATTTAATTAGAATCCGTTCCGGTGACGAATGGAAGACCGCGTTTAACACCAGAGATGGGCATTACGAATATTTAGTAATGCCCTTCGGGCTGTGTAATGCCCCCGCGGTTTTCCAGGGTTTCATCAATGAGATCTTTCGGGACTTATTATATGTATGTGTCGTTGTCTACCTGGACGACATATTGATCTTCTCACAGGACCTGCCTTCTCATCACCAACATGTGGCAGAAGTCCTCTCCAGACTACGGAAAAACTCGTTGTTCTGTAAATTGGAAAAATGTTCATTCGAGTTACCCCAGATTCCATTCTTGGGGTATATAGTTTCCGGAGTTGGCCTGAAGATGGATCCAGACAAAGTAAATGCTGTACTATATTGGCCTCAGCCAACTACTCTTCGTGCCATCCAGCGTTTTTTAGGTTTTGCCAATTACTATAGACGCTTCATTCAAGACTTTTCATCCATTGCATCTCCCATTGTGGCCCTAACTCGGAAAGGGGCTAATACTAAGCAATGGTCATCTGAGGCTCTCCAAGCCTTTCAAATCCTCAAAGAGTCCTTCTCGTCTGCTCCCATTCTGCGACAACCTGATGTGACACTCCCCTTCTTCCTAGAAGTAGATGCCTCTAATGTGGGCTTAGGAGCTATTCTCTCCCAACGCTCGGAGCAACAAAAATTACATCCTTGTGCCTTCTACTCTCGGGGTCTTCTGCCCGCAGAGAAAAACTATACTATCGGGGACAAGGAGTTGCTGGCCATCAAAGCTGCATTAGAGGAATGGAGATACTTGTTGGAAGGAGCTCGCCATCCGGTGACGATCTTCACGGATCATAAGAACTTGTCATATTTGCAATCTGCTCAATGCTTGAACCCTCGTCAAGCAAGATGGTCTCTTTTCTTTTCCCGTTTTGAATTAATTATAACCTTCAAACCAGCTGCTAAGAACAAGAAAGCTGACGCTCTATCTCGAGCTTTTGTGACGTCCTCTGATGTAGAAGAGGTTCCCAACCATGCTATTCTAGACCCCAAATGTATTTCTCTGGCTGCTTCATCCACCAAAATGCTACCATTTGGGAAGACCCTTGTACCTCCTACTCTGAGGAGGAAAATCCTTTCGTGGTTCCATGCCTCTCGTTTTTCTGGACACGCCGGTGAACACAAGACCTTTGAGATTCTCTCTCGTAGTTACTGGTGGCCTTCAATGAGGAGAGACGTCAAAGAGTTTGTTGCTTCCTGTGATTTATGTTCTCAGTTCAAATCCTCCCGCAGAACTCCAGCAGGGTTGCTGCGACCACTACCCATTCCGTCCAAGCCTTGGACCCATATTAGTATGGATTTCGTTACTGATTTGCCACCAAGTAAGAATCACAATACTATTTGGGTAGTGGTAGACAGATTTTCGAAGATGGCCCATTTCGTCCCTCTGTCCGGTTTACCTTCCTCGTCTACTCTGGCTGAACATTTCATTAAAGAAATCTTCCGTATCCATGGATGTCCGTCTGAGATTGTGTCGGATAGAGGAGTACAATTCGTTTCCAGATTCTGGCGGGCCCTTTGTAAAACCTTGGGCATACGATTAGCACTCTCATCTTCTTACCATCCGCAATCTAACGGACAAACGGAACGAGTCAATCAAGATCTTGAGACCTTTATTAGGATGTTCTCTTCAGCCAACCAAGACAACTGGGTAGAATTGCTTCCTTGGGCTGAATTCGCCCATAACAACATGTACCATGAGTCATCATCCAAAACTCCATTCTTTGTGGTCTACGGTCACCATCCGTCTTTTCCGGAATTTCCTGCCCTCCCGCCCACCCAAGTTCCTGCTGTGGAGACTGCTTGTCAGACCTTCAAAAATATCTGGTCTCAGGTCAAAACCTGTTTAAAGAAGACATCTAACAAATATAAGTCTTTCGCAGATAAGAAGAGGCGGGCTATTCCACCACTAAAAATTGGAGATCGTGTCTGGTTATCCACCAAAAATATTCGTTTGAAGGTTCCATCTATGAAATTCGCCCCTCGTTTTATTGGTCCATATAGGATCATTCAAGTTATCAATCCAGTATGTGTTAAACTTCTTCTTCCTAAGAATCTTCGGATTTCCAATGCCTTCCATGTGTCCTTGCTCAAACCTCTCATCATCAACCGTTTCTCGACTCCTCCCTCAGCACCGCAGCGAGTTCAAGTTCATCAGGAGGAGGATTTCGAGATTACTGAGGTATTGGATGCAAAAATTTCGCGAGGAGTCCTCCGTTTCCTCGTTCATTGGAAGGGCTTTGGTCCTGAAGAGCGTTCATGGATCAAAGCTGAAGATCTTAATGCTCCTGCCCTTCTGAAGAAGTTTTATTCCAAAAATCCGGACAAGCCCGGTTCCAGGCGTTCTGTGCCCACCTTTAAAAGGGGGGGTACTGTCACTCACCGGACTGTGAGTGCTTCTTCCCGGACTATTAGGAACCGTGGACGTCCTCTATCCTGAGGGACTGCGCATGCGCAGCCCTTTCCAAACCTTCAGTGTATGTTCCTTTAACTTAATTGGCAGATCAGGCAACCTCCCTATATTAAGCACCTGTGGTCAACACCACGTTGCCTGATCTTGGAGTCTCATTCCCCATGAGTCTCTGAAGGTGTTCCTGTGTTTCCTCGTTTATTCAGCCCAGCTGATTCCTGTGGTTTCCAAACCACTTCTACCTCTGTGGTTTCCAAACCACTTCTCCTACTGTGGTTCCCATACCACTTCTACCATCTACTGCATCATCGTGACTGTGAGCTGATTCCTATCCGCTGCCTCCGTGCACTACAGTCTTCTAAGCACTTCAACTCCACCTTGTATCATTGGGACTGTTAGCTGATGCCTATCCGCTGCCTCCGTGCACTACAGTCTTTCATTCACATCCACTCACCTGTTCATGATTGTGACTGCCCGCTGATTCCTATCCGCTGCCTCCGTGCACTACAGGCTTCAACCTGCAACTCGTCTGTGTTTCATCATCGTGACTGCTAGCTGATTCCTATCCGCTGCCTCCGTGCACTACAGTCTTCAACCTGCAACTCGTCTGTGTTTCATCATCGTGACTGCTAGCTGATTCCTATCCGCTGCCTCCGTGCACTACAGTCTTCAACCTGCAACCCGTCTGTGTTTCCTCGTGACTGTTTAGCTGATTCCTATCCGCCGCCTCTGTGCGCTTCAGTCTTCAGTCCTTGTCAACTCTACCGTGTTTCCTTGAGTCTGCTGCCACTATTGCTACCCGCTACTCTCCGTGATCAACTGTTCCAGTTCAACTCTGCTCCGGTGTCCCATCGTTACTGCACCTGCTGGTTGCTATTGGTTACCTCCGTGTTCCCGCAGAGACCCGCTGCTGTTATTTCTCAGCGCTACTCATCCATCTACTGCTGATCCGCTCTCCACGCCTTCCTGTGTTCCCTGCTGGTCTACCTACCCGTGCGCTGCACCTACTAGACCACCGCTTCACCCATCCAGGGACTTCGCATCCTGCCGGCCTCCTGCCGTTCAGGTATCTCTGCACTCCTGTCTGACTGCCTCCTGAACCACGGTATGCATACTTCTCATTGACTGTGCTGTGTATTGCATACCTTGCTGGACTGTGTTGGTTCTCCTCTGGAGTGTGCTATCCGCTGAGTCTATTGCCATCATTGACTGTGTTATCTTATGCTGGACTACTTCAAGAGACTTTCTATATTGGCAGTATTGTTCAGTCATCTATACATTTATATTGTGCATATCACTGTGGTTCAAAGTCAAGGTGCCCGTGTATATCTTGTGTTGCAGTCTCTCCCCGTGCACCTCCTCACATATATATTCAGTGGTACAACTTGCTGAAGGCAGACCACTGATCCCTGTTTCCTGTATCACCTGTTCCAGTATCCTCTCACATAGCAGTGGTACAACTTGCTATCGCAGACCACTGACTACCCGGATACCTCCACTTGGATTCCACTCCTTCACTCAGACAGCGGTACAACTTGCTATCTGCAGACCGCTGACTCTCATCACCCCCTCGTTTCTGTTGGACATTCCTCCTCACTATAGCAGTGGTACAACTTGCTACCGCAGACCACTGACTACCTTCACGTGTCCTTTGTCCATACAGTTCCTCGTGTATTATTACCTCCATATGGCCAGTGCTGCTAGTCATAGACTTTCCTGAGCATCTCATCATCTGCTATTTCCTGTTCCGTGATCACCCTGCTACCAGAGTACCATATTACCACCTATACTGCTCTGGTAAGCCTATCACCTGGTGATCCCTGGGTAAAGACTCCTAGTGCCCGTGACACAAAGTCTCTTAGATCACATTTATTCCCCATTCTGGTGTTTGGTCTGAACAACAACTGAACCTCTTTTTCATGTCTGCATGCTTGTATGCATTGAGTTATTGTCATATGAATGGCTGATTACATATTTAAATTAACGAGCAGGTGTACCTATTAAAGCGGTCAGTAAGTGTATATTTGGGTGATATCTGATACAAATTTCCTGACATCAACCAAAAATTTCAGTAGCTTAGGATATTCCCACCATACATGGAGGTAGGTCCCTGTGTACATATTTTTCAACATCTGTCAGAAGAGTTCTGGAAGAAACACTGAATTCTAGAAGGCACAAAGTGGCAACATTATAAAAATGTATAGGCATTACTTTAACACATACACATGAAGAGCCTTGAGCAACAAGTTCCAAATATCAGACCACTCCTCAAGATCCAAAACCTCACCTAAATCAGTCTCCCATTTAGTTATGTGAGGGTCTTTATCATTTTAACACTCAAGGTGGATACAAGGCCTTAAGATGCTGGGTTTCTAAGACAACATGTTTCTAAAGTGGATAAAGGCCTGTGAGTACAAGTAGACCTGTTTGAGAAATACCTGAACTGACAGTATTAAAAAAATGGAATTAGCAAGGTTAAATTTGCTTTGAAGATTCTTAGAGGGGAGGAAGTTATCTATTAAATCAAGTACTTCAGGAATCTAGCATTAGCCAGGAATCACATTTTTGGGTATGTATGTCTAGGAAAAAAAGAGGATCATTTCATATAGAGATCAAAAGGGAAACGAAGGAAGAAAGCAAGTAGGATTTATTACATCTTAAACAGAAAGAGAAGTCTCAAAAAAAATACCATATTGTTCTATTATGTCTGGACATCTATAGTAACGAGGATGTGGGATAAATACTAGCTGCTTTAATGACAGTCCACATTTTGGGGTGAAGAAGAGGAATGCCAGTGAACATACTGTGATAAATGTCCTGTTAAAAAGTATTTTCTTAAACTAGAAATTCCTGACCTCTGTGTCACCACTCTGCCTATTCTTTGTATGTAGCAGCAGTACCTCAAATCCACCAGAGGTGCTGCTGTTCTGTTCCTGAACTTTTCACCATGTCTGTAGCACATGCCTGATTAGAACTGCACCTGTTCCACTGCTTGAAATACCTGCCTCAAGCTCTGCTCTGTGCAGTTCATCTTTAATCCCTGACTGCTGCTTGTTCCTCCCTGTTCCAGTGTTTGTGCTTCTGCTGTTGATCTCCCGTTGTGACCCTCTGCCTGATTCCTGGACCCTGCTTGTTTGCCTGTTGCCCCGACCACGGCTTGATTACTGGACTATGCTATTTCGCTTGTGACCCCGACCTCTGCTCGGCTATTGGATTCTGCTTAACCTGATCTCTGCTTTATCACTGGACTCCTTTTGTCTGCTTCCCTGGACAGCCTCGTGCCTCCTGTACTGGGGTAACTCATAATACTTGTCCGTGCTATTTATCTGTATCAGTCATTACTTGGAACCTGTTGCTCTGTGGACTTTTTCTACCATTGATCTCACCTGTTCATATCTGTGGATTTAAGTTATACCTGTTTATACTGCAACCTGAAAATCTGCACGTACTGAATCCTTGTTTATGTATTTTGCCTGAATAAAGACATTTGCTTTATTATGCTTCTGTTGCTGCTTCCTGAACACACTAGGAATGATAACACTCTGCTCCAGGTTTCCACTTTTAATGATGTTGAGCCTGACGGTGGTAATCGCTTCAACGATGACGAGAAATCCGACACAGACAGGACCTACTAAAAAAACGATTTGAGGAAAAACCGACTGCAATATACACAGACTTACCTGAAAATCGACTCTGCAGATATCCGATGGCAGCAGAAGGATGACAGGACCTCAATCCGAATAGACAGCTCTCCGGCAGTAGTGGCTGACGTCGGTGCGACCTGCATGAATTTTTATTTAAAGCGGCAATGTCGGGACCCCGCAGGTTAAGTATTTAAACAGTTAACCTGCGGACTCTTTAGTGGACCCAAGAGGGGAGGGTCGTGATGCAAGACAACCTGAGATGCAAAGCAATGATAAAATCTACACAAAGTATCATGTACCCTTTAGCCACTTGTTCAGTATAAAACAGATGAGAAAAGAAGGAGCCTGAGTTGAGAGCATATATTAAAACCAAAGAAGGAGAGGGTTAGTTGACAAAGTGTGTAAACAATCTGTGACTGGATCACTTATAAGTAACTTATGGTATAAATTTATTGAAAAGAAATAGCGCAGGGCGTTTATTTATATAATTGCAAATGCACTTGTTTTTGATATTGTGTATATGTTGGTATAGGAAATTTTTATTTCTGAGACCAGGGGAGAAAATTTGATTTTTTTTCTGTTTTAACCTTGTTAGAGGAAATGCATTATTTCTGATGTATATATCTGATACAATAAGCCTTTGTTTTGTGTATCTTGGTGTAAGGAAATTCCTTGTTTGGGGTTTTACAACTTTTCTTTGGGAATTCTTTTCTTTGGAGGAAATGTGTATTCTGAAACTGTTGGAAGAACGGACCCATGTTAATTAGACCTTCTGATGTGTGAGGGTCTAGCACCTCAAGGCATGGGAAGATTTAATTAGACAGCTGTTAGATTTTCTCTGTGTCTGAAACAAGATCCAGGAAAGCACAGCAAGTGTTAGGATATCACAGAGTAGTGTAAATATTGTTAGCTTTGCATTGCATGTAAATCCATGTTTGGGTAAACTCTGATTCTATAAATAGCCTGTGAGGCTGTGTTCAAATCTGTATAAAAAGCCCTGCCTTGTATTGAAAATTGTTCTTCTGATTCCATCTGACCTGAGCACTTATACCTTCAATCAGTGTGACTGCAAATAAACATCACTTGCTTCAAAGACCTGCTTGGAAACTTCTCTATCCCTGTGACCTACAGATTAGACCCAAAATATAATCCGTTCCCGACTGTTTCTGAGGTTTGGACCCAGCATTCAGTACCACCGCTCTGCCCGCTACCCAGCAGCTCTGGCCAGTGTGATAGGCCAGGGGGGATCCATCCACAGCAACCCTGATCTATAAAAAGAAGTCAGGAGTACCAGTCCAGGTACACCAGCCATGGGGTACACTCGCAGCATCAGTTACTCATAAGAAATCCGGTACTGGCTGTCGGTAAGGAGTCCTACTGCGGCAAGAGGGTGCATTTGGGATAACGAAAGGGAACGATGGCAAAGCAAGCCCAGCCAGTTCCCAGCAACAACAGACAGGGTGGCATAGGCGGTCCATCCTGTCACACTATCAAATACCTGCCCTCTGTGTCTGAGACAGGTAGGGGGAATGGTATCTTTTTATGAGTCAAGATAGTGAAGTGAGTCTCCTGAAAAATGACTATATTGGCCTGTTATTACTTACACACACAAAGCATTAGCACATTTTTTAGGGGAGTTTAGGCCATTAACGTTAACAGACAATACTTTTATTCCCATGTACTCACATGGTAAGAAGGTATAAGCCAATTGATCAGATTCCTGAACCTACCAAATATTCTTCAAAGTGACGTTAAAGGTGATCGACTCCAGGAAGGGGAAAGGGAAAATTGAAGAGAAAATTATAGGAGGCAGAGAAGCCAAATGGGGAAAGATCAAATATGTGAGCCTAAATTATGATTATGGAATTGAGGATAAGAGACATGTGTGAGTACAACAAATACACACTTAATACATAATTTACAATAGGACATCATCATTTATTTATATAGCGACCAATAGCCACCAATTCTGTACAGAGGATATTTATCATTCACATCATTCCCTGTCCCATTCGAGCTTACAGTCTAAATTATTAACACTCACATAGACAGATACACACAGACTAGGTCAGCAGCTAATTAACATACTTATGTTTTTGGAGTGTGGGAGGCAACCGGAGCACCCGAGAAAACCCACACAAACACAGAGAGAACATACAAACTCCACCCAATAACGCCCTGGTCAGGAATCAGACTCATGCCCCTGTGCCGTGAGGCAGAAGTGCTAACCACTGAGCCACCATGCTCATGGTAGGACACATATATAAATGAACCAATCAAATGGTCTAGAATCTTGAACCTTGAAGAGGTGGATCTTGCTGAACGAAGTAATCTTCTAGAACAATGTTCAGTCCTGATTAATCAATTAGTCCAGTTAAAAAGGCATGGCAGGAACATGAAATTCCGTAGTAGAATATTAGTTTGGATCAGGTGAAACCCCTGGTAAAAGATCATCCTTAAGTTTTGTGGAGAAAGCATGTATACTGCATTAGGAGGGGTGTTGGTCCCAAATGGGCTTAAGCAGATCCGGAAGAATATCAGACATTGGTGATCTAATGCCAAATACAAAGTCAGAGTAGTGGACAGTACCCAGAGGAGGACAGAGCACGGTGCTGCATAATTATTGCCAAGACAAGCTTTCTAACATTCTTGGGACATTCTTTGTAATAAAGTATACACAAAATGATGTACATTAGGTCCTGAGCAGGGGTCACTCTTGATTTGTCTAGAATAAGCTCTGCTACAACTATAGTAAGATTTGCTTGAAAAATATGTTTAAATAGACTGGAAGGGCTTGAAGGTCTATTACCTCAGGGATATGTTTAATATATATAATAATTCTCTGTGCCCTGTTCTCCTTCTCCTCATCATTATCCTTAAGAATATCTACCACTGTTCTAAGTGCTGTCAGCTCTTGATTGACAAATGCTTGAAATTGGCAGAGCTCATTGGAGTTGGCTTCTAAGGCATCTGTAATTTTCCCTATGGCAGCAAATTCCTGCACAGCTTTTTGTAACCTGCTGCAAAGTAGTCTTAAGATCTTGCAGGAGATCAGTAAATATCTGTTGCATGCTGGGACTGATCTGCTTCTCCAGGGAATGACCAGGATTAGGGATCTAATGGACTCTGGTTCTGGTGGCTGCTGAGAGAGGCCTGATTTCTGTTCTTTGTGATAAATACAAGCCACATACTGCTCAGAGGTTTTTTCCCTCTCTGAGATGTCTCAAAGTGGGGGGGAGTAATATAATGGGGTGCTAGAGCTCTTAAATTATGCATCTGCAGGTGCAGCAAGTTTTTTTACACGTCAAAAAGAAATTCACCAATATTCAGGAAACAATGTCAGTAGGTCTCATGCAGCAGCTTGCAATGTATCCGTAAAGTAGTTCTTGACTTGTTGTTACTCATGAAACCTCACAACAAGGCTTATTGAAAGTGCTATTTTATCTGATGGGGAGTGGGGAACTCAATTTTAAATTGTGCAATAGCAAATTCTTCCCAACCTAAAGTCTATATGGCATTTTCCTTCCTTCCTTCCTTGTTGTGTGCTTCTTTTGCATTCCAGCAACAAAAGCACTGTATGCTGTGTGGATAGGGGGATGTCTGTCAGGCTTGGAGACAATGACTGGGGGGAAAAAAAACTTTACATTATTTGTATTGACAATATAGAGGATTCTGTCCAGTTCACTTGTATGAATTCCAGAATAAATTAAAATGTTATCTCATGTGGCTTATATCTTTTCTTTGCTGATTTTACCCCATCCTCAATATTCCTAACACTTAGGGGTATATTAGGGGTATATTTACTAACCTGTCTTGTATAAAGTGTGTGAATGTGGGTATCCTCTCTGAGAGGCATCCAGGAAGTTTTAAACTGCATTAGATAGTACACCTAAATATAGTCTAGAACAGAGTGATGTGAAAGAGGTATGTGAGTACTCAGCCATGTAAGAGTGGGAGAGGAAGAGTGACAATTCCACAACAATTCCCCAACATGAGAGTGTCAGTTGTTATGTCAAGTGATTTAGCTATAAAAAACTGACATGTGATGATGAGTAAAGTTGAAAGATGTATAAAAAAAGACTGTAAATAAACTCATGTATTTAATACAAATGAGTATGGATGCCATCCATCAATGGCAACTGTACACCGCTACACCTTCTGCATCTGCTTCACTGTTCGCAAACCTGCATGTGCAGGTCTAACATTTAACCTTATGAGCCTGAGGTAATAGACTGAGCTACAACTGGGTTGTTGAACCAAAGATACTGCAAGGTAAGAGTTAAGTACAACAAACTACCACCAACCCCAAGCAAATGGATTACAAATAAATAAACATATGTGAATGTTAAAATTGACTTTCCATTTTGAATTCACTTGTATTTTAGATTTAAATGTCTTTTACTAAGTTATGAATAGCTAATTGAAACATTTTTTAAATAGCATTGAAATGAAATCTTGCATACACACTCTGCAATTTGGTTGTTTGCCTATCTGGATATGAACAGGTCTGTGATTCCACATTCCATATTTCCAGCTGTTTATGTGTCAGACCAAATAACTACATAACAATGGAAAGATGACACCCTTACGAAAAGGTTATAGGGCAACCTGATTTTCCAAAGTGAGAAATCAAACTTGCTCATCATATTTTGCTTGTACGTAAGGATCACCATTTATGTGACTAGGATGAGCATGATCTAACTTTCTTTTAACCATTTTTGGACATTCTTCCGAAGGCTTCACAAAAGGTGTATAATTATTATTTTACTTTGTTTACAGATTTTCAGAGAATCAAGAGATGTTCCTGTCACAGAAATACCTGCAGGTGCGACTTTCCTAGGAATTGTCTGCTTTGCCTATCTACTTCCATCTGAGAACACAGAAAAGTAATGTTATTTTATGTTTAGCTTGTAAAGGGAAATTGTAATGGGAAATAGGCTGATTTACTAATTGTGCATTTAGGTGCAAAATCTTCACAGACTTAAACTTTTCTGTCTATTAGTCTGATTGGTCAACACTCTACACTGGTGGGAAGTGTTGGTATGGAGCTGGGGGTTAGCGAGTGACGACAGGATGCTACTAGCATACTGGATGATGCACTTTCTATCTGTCCCTCTCACAGGCAAATCAGGGGCAATGGCCTATACACAAACTCAAGTTGGTTTTTGGTGAAATTATTCTTCAGTCACATTTCCTGATATAAAAAAGTGGATGAAACAAGAATAATATTACACTCTTATATTTAAATTGTATTTGTTATGTAGTCTTCTTTTAAAAGGACTGCCCTCTGCTACTTAACTAGCCCGCCTCCCCATGCAGGCATTAGAGTCTCTCTTGCCCCCCCCCCCCCACTGTTAACTGCATGCGGCTCCCAGTCCTTTGCATCTGACATTATATAGATGACAGCCAGGGCTGGCGCCAATATTAGGCGAACCTAGGCCTAGGGCGTCAATTATTAGGGGGTGCCTAAAATAATGAATAAGTGACATAATGCCTCGTATCCAGTGTTTTAATTCCACATGGCATCCCCATATGGAGCTCTGGCTGCTGACATGAAGGAGAAGCAGCTTCTTACATGTGAAACTGGTGGCTGCTGCTGCTCCATATCAGTGTTACTCTTGGAGTGTGAATCTTGGCTATGATGTCACAGACAAGTGCTATTCTCCCAATGTTAGGAGCAAAGATACCGTCCCAAACTCCCAACTGCTAAGGTAATACACAGCAGGAGTGGGAGAATTGCTTCCAAATGGGGGGGGTGGTGTGCTTCTGAGTGGGAGGGGGGTGTCCCTAGGGTTTGCTCTGGCCTTGATAACAGCATAACCAAACAAAACAAACTTAACTCATCCAAATGATTCAAGTAACTAGGATACTGTATTGCATATGGTAGCTGAATGTATTGGTAACAGACCATGTCCAATCACCTGCCACATATATTGCCCAGACACCGTTTTAATCTAAAACTTCTGCTTACCAAGCTGTCACACAGCTGAACCAGAAGCCAAACAAAAGTAATCTTGATGTCTACAGGAGGACACAAACAACTTGGCAAAATTGCAAGGGTTGTCTAAAAATGTCAAACTCTTCTACAGTAGATCTAATGAAAAGATGTACAGAATGTCTGAATGATAATTGCATCTGCACCACATTTCAAAATGTACCAAATAGCTAAAAAGAGATGCACACAATGTAAAATCCTGGCTACATTGCAATATTCATCACAACTTGTTTGTGGGACTTGGCAGCAGCATGGGTACCTGTCAGAGAGGATGCTCCATGATTAATATATTACTTAAAGATTTTGTTTTCAGAGACATGCACACAACTCAGCAGGCTTTCAGATAACAATTTCCATAGGATATAAAATAATATACAATACCACACAACAATATCATTAAGAATCGCATTATAGCTACGGTGAATGCTATTATAATTATAGGAGTTATGACACTTTTGGCACCCAATCAAAGAGTTTCACCACAAAAGTTTGTATATTACACAAAAGAGAGGCAATTTGAAAGTAATAAGGACAGTGGGGTTTGAATCTAATGTAGAGACATTGCTGACCGAAAAATTGACAAGCTGAGCGGGACAGTGACAAATGAGCCAGCAGCCAAATGTATGGGTTGTCTCCGTCCCACTGACACAGTGCCCAAACTATTATAAGTTCTCTAAGCAGAGATATCTGAAAATGTTTCATTGAAATATATATCAAAATGAAGTCACCAACTAGATTTTGAGAGGAGTGAGAGTCAGGGGGAATGGATCACAGAGAGGAAGATATTGAAACAGGTAAACAATGGAGATAAACTATACTGTCTGAAATCAACTAAATCAGTTCATGAAATATTATTGTACACAGCTATAGAATATGTTGTTACTAAATAAATAATAATAATTATCCTGTCACAGAACAGTTACATTTTAGTATATCACACTTCTAAGCTTAGTTATATGTTTTCCTTTTATCATGCAATAGTGTGTCTAGGCAATAACAATGCATCACCTCTACAGCAGTGCATGCATAGAATAGTAATGTAAATGATAGTTTCTTTCTAATTATTTGACTCTCTGTTGTTTGTTTTAGAGAGAGATCAGTTGCAGAGACTCAGCTAATGCATGATACAGGAAAGATGATTGAAGAAGTAACTCGCCAGAGATGGTTACAAAGTTTACTGGAGACCATTCACAACCCAGGCCGAAGAACGCTTTCTTTGTTGAAACACAATAAGTACATTAATACTTATAGAAAGAAATATGCAACATGTAAAGCTCTGAAATTATAAAAATTTAAATTTAAATAGTATAATAATATTGTGTCCTTACATTACTAATTTATATTATAATACCCAAGAAATACTACAAGAAATTAATATAATAGTCTTCAGTCACAGTGATTTGTGTATTATTAAAAAATCTAATTATGTATCAGGAAAATATTCTAGACTACTCCTCAAGTAATTTACAAATTTTTTCCATCTTTACTTTGGTCCAGTGGCGGATCCAGGGGGGGGCGATCGGGGCGATCGCCCCCCCTAGCAGGTGCTTGCTGCCGGCGACTGCACACTATGTGCAGGTCCGTTCAGCAGAGAGAGTTAGGGAGAGAGTCCTGCCCAACTGCAGCCGGGCAGGATTCTCTCCCTAACTCTCTCTGCCGAACGGACCTGCACATAGTGTGTAGCCGTCGGCAGCCTTAGGTGTCAAAAAGGGGGCGGGGCTAAACCCCCCCCTAAATCGCCCCCGGTACAATTAGGTTCTGGATCCGCCCCTGCTTTGATCAATGGACATGTGTAGTCTCTTAAATACTAACCATATTTGGTCAGTAAACAAGTTTGCACGATGAACACTTATGAAGGTGAATTTTTGACAGTGTCCATGTTTGCAATTCGGCACAACTGCCAAGCAGTCAGGTCATTGCAATTTAGCCACATACTGTGCGTCTTGAAAATCAATGTAGAGATTAAAAGTGAAATAGCTGACACAGGAATGAAATACAATCAATGTGCAACTTTATTTCCCCAACTTATATAATATGAGGATCAAATGAGCTTTAAAATGTCAGTAATATTGGTCAGCAATAGGTAATAATGATTTAAAGAGAGGTGGCCACACATATGCAATGCTTATAATGACTGTGCACATAGAAGAATGTAAGATATGCACATGTTAAAAATGCAAAAGGGCCTGAAAAACATTCAAGTAGTGAAAATAAATATATGTTATAGGCTTGTACATAAATATTAAAATGTTTGCATTATGAGCTCATTGTAGAGTATCCCCAGTGTCACTTAATTAAGGTAATGAGAGGGGTTGGTGCTAGATACTTGAAAACAATATGGAAAAAAGCATACAATGCAATGAACAGATGCACAGAAGGCAATGCTTTATCATTTGCTACAACATCTTTGTTTCCATTTCATAGGCACAAGTGCACACCAGTACTCAGATAAACATGCTATTCTCAATTAAAGAAACAATCCATGTAGACTTTTTAAAGCAAGTTTTGTACCCTTTAAACATGAAATTGATTTTCCAGGAGATACTCTCATGATCCAATCTTGTCTTTGTAAAATGAACATGTAGGGCACATTTATATAGCTGTAATTTCAAAAATAAGTATCTATGCTGAAACATTCCGTTTCTGCTTGTACCCAGCCGAGTGTAATCTGATCTCTGAGTCTGAGGCAGTCAGTCACCAAGCTATGTATTGGTCACATGATGGTAGTGGTTGGGGGGTGAGTTTTAATGCACATTCCAAAGCATCTCTTCTCACTACTTTACATGTCATGAGACTAGTTACCATGGCAATTACATGATATTTATCAAACTGTCAATCAGTAATAGCAGTTTGAATCTAAACTCTAAGGAAAAATTAGCACCACCATGGGGGGAATTCAATTAGCCGTGAAGTGTCTCCGGAATGTCCGCGAGGCACTTTGCAGGGGAGATTTGACAGAAATCTCCAGCCTTCTTACAGGTAGCCAGAGTTATTTAAGTTAAATAAACACACCTCGATTTTTAAATTGTAGATAATAATTTATCTCAGTCTCAGAGGAAAGCATAGATTTCTCTCCGACAGGCACTTATTATCTAATTTCTCAATCATATTTATTTATCTCTCAAGATCCTGCACATTCATCCATCTTACAAAACTGTAGCTGTAGCTCTAAGTGCTTCACAAATTACAAGATTCTCCCTAATCAGACTCATTTATAATGTTAAATGGTGAGGTTTTTACACAACCTACCTACGGACAAATATGGCAGGAGTGTCCATGGTTACCAGTGTCATTTAGTTTGCCAAAATCCAATTCCCTTGAAAGCTTTAGTATACTGTTCAGGTGTATGTAGAAAAGGATTGTATAAATCCTATCTACGATGGTAACAGCTATTGCTCTGCTTCTAAGAGTTACCAAACTCAGTGGCGGATCCAGGGGCCCCCCCTAGCAGGGGCTTGCTGCCGGCGGCTGGACACTGTGCAGGTCCGTTCGGCAGTGATAATGTGCTGCCCGGCTGCTCTGATTGTGTTTTAAACACAATCAGAGCACCGGGACAGCACATTATCACTGCCGAACGGGACCTGCACATACTGTGCAGCCGCCTGCAGCCTTAGAAGTTAGAAAGGGGGCGGGGCCTAAATCGCCCCCCCTATATCGCCCGCGGTAGAAAAAAATTCTAGATCCGGCCCTGCCCAAACTCACTATAATATTAAGTTAGAGAATATTAAAAAAAACGTTTATAGAAAACAATATTTATGTAAAATCTATACAACCCTTTTCTAAGAGATGCTCTTAACAAGAAAACCATAGACAATTTTTTTTCATGGACAAGCTCTATATCCCACCCCTACACATTCTAAGAGGTTCATAGCAGGCCTTAATAAAATGCAAATGCTAGAATAATATTGGACATTTATTGTGGACTAATCTGCAAAGGTCAATTGTTCTATGGTTAAGTGAAAAACTGGATTACAGGAGAACCCATGTCGCGGGTAGACAACCGAGACCTTTCAAGCCAGTCTGTTCACATTGGGTCTACAACAAAGCAATATTAAACTGTCTTGGTCGAAAGCCACCAAACTGGACTTCCAGATCCGTCCATGTATGGTGAGCAAAGGACCTTAATATACACCTCTTAATATATTAAGAGACCTCCTGTTTCCACCTTTTTCATGTCCTTCTATTTACCATCCTTACTTCATATTGAAGGTCTAGCCCAGCTTCTGTGCGAGCATTGACCACTGCATATGATCAGTCACATATTATTTATATAACATATAGGCCTTTTTCTAACAGAATATGTCTAATATCTAACCAAAAAAAGGAACAATTGTTCTAATTTTTATCATAACTCAATATATTATGGTTTATGACAATTTTAAATACAATAGCTCTCATCTCCTGTCTTCTAGAGAGAGATCAGTTGCCGAGGCTCAGCTGATGCATGACAAAGGAAAGACTATTGAAGAAATAACTCGCCAGAGATGGTTACAAGGCTTACTAGGAGCGGTTCACAACCCAGGCCGGAGAGAGGTTCCTCTATTGAGGAATTTACGCAGGGAAGTACATGGAATAAGTCACGAAGAACCACCAAGGGCACAGCATCATGAGAAATAACAGGAACCTTCAATACAAGCCTGCAATTACTGCATACAGTAAAAAAATGCATGAATAAAAATTACTGAGAATTTAGGGATTAGTTTGTTCAGCACTGCTAAAATAGACAGTCATTGTTTCACCTTTATACCATGTCAGTTTAAAGCTTGGCGTTTGCTGCGGTGTCATTCCCAAACAAATCCATAAATTAGATGGTGGCTTTAATATATGGAAAGGAAATTATAAACACATATGTCTTTGGTAAATCTGCCATAGTTTAATATTCACCCATTGTCAGTGAATGGACATAAATTAAAAATGTGTACTTTTGGAAAATTAAGACCATTATAGCTGCCGAGGTCAAAAGTGATCCAGGAAGTGGTTATCTTTATAAACTTGATCTGCAGCTCTAGGGAGGAACCTTAAAAATAATTTGTAAGTATTTGGACGTATTCTCAATGGTACAACTTCTAACATAACCAAATTTACCTGAGATACAATGGTCTGCTCCAATGTTACCCATCCCTTGCCAATACCAATAATGTGGTCGGATTAAATAACTTGATCTAATAGTGTCTTTAATATCAATAATTTAATTGAGCCCATGTCATCATAAATAAAAGTAGGTGTGAAAAATGGGTGTAGACTTTTGTGTTAGCAGGTTAAATTGGTCATGTTGGAAAGCTTTCTTGCATGTCATTGAGGTAACTAAACCTTATTTGCGGGACATTTTGCATCTTGCCTTAACACTTACCAGTTAATTGTTTTTATTTATTTGTTCAGCTGTAATCTCAGTGTTTTAATTACATAGCATTAAACATTTTGGAATAAGATGAATGTCAAATGAAGAGAATCAAATGTGATAATTATTCAATGCAGAATCAGTACTAATTGTTTACTATATACAAACGCACAGTGAATTTAGGGATTAGGCCCAATTCATGTATTACTCTTTGTGTGTCAGTGTAATATATATGAATTAACACAATACGCATGCTACTTAATTTGCAAATGGGAATTGCTAGCATTTACAAATGTGTATTTTTCCTTTTATAGTCACATGCCCTCACAAATTTTGTTGTTTAAAAACAATGTGAAAAAGCTAAACTCCATGTTAGCCACACCCAGCGACAGCATCAGGTAGCTGTACTCCATACTAGCCACGATTATTGACTCAGCATCAGGTAGCTGTATCCCATACTAGCCACGCTCATTGACTCAGCATCAGGTAGCTGTATCCCATACTAGCTATCGCTCATTGACTCAGCATCAGGTAGCTGTATCCATACTAGCTACGCTCATTGACTCAGCATCAGGTAGCTGTATCCCATACTAGCTACGATCATTGACTCAGCATCAGGTAGCTGTATCCCATACTAGCTACGCTCATTGACTCAGCATCAGGTAGCTGTATTCCATACTAGCCATGCTCCATTGACTCAGCATCAGGTAGCTGTACTCCATGTAAGCCATGCTCATTGACTCAGCATCAGGTAGCTATACTTCATGTTAGCCATGCTTATTAAATATGAGCGGTTTCACTCAAGTTCTACTAAGCCTTCCTGGGTCAAAAATAAAAATATGCAGACATAATAATAATGCTTAAACTGATATAAAGAGGGAAATATACACAATATATTTTAACTCATATTCTCCAATTTATAGCAAGATGATTTCAAAATTTCTGGTATTAAGACTACAGCTGCCGTCTAGAAAACTAACAATTCCATTTGAAAAAAATAGTCTAAACTCTGCCACCTCTCCTCTTTACACCCATCCAAAAGAGGAACCTAACCCAAGTCTAGATAGTATCACTTTAATATTACAAAACACAGAGGACTGTTAGATATATATATATTATCTCCAATCCGTCCGAAATTGAAGGGTCTGTCTTGCTGTCCTGACAGTGGGCTCTTTAATCCAGATCACCGTCTTTCTGCACAGCCACTGGTGCACACTTCTGTGCATGTGAGCTTTTAGAGAAAAGGATAGTGACAGGCACACCCCCTGGGGGGAAGGAGGGGTGTATGTGGCAATGCTCCCATTCTGACAAAGCCACACACCCTTTCATGTCTATATACTGATTCAATTACTAAAAAAGTTGGGCACAGTATATTTTTGGAGTTGTACTGCTTGTGGGAAAATTTTAAAAAAAGTGAAGAATCAGTGCAATGTTTTCCTATTTCTGCTCATTTTTCTACATAGTCCAAATAAAATAAATATATGTTTATTCCATTATGCTGCCAAAAGAAAGAACCATTTGTTGTAACAATAATTTGTCTTCAAAAAAGTAGAACAAAATGTTTTCTGACCTGCTATTAATTCAACTATCAAAATGTATAGAATTATTATCATTCATGTGGATGCAAAAAGGACATGTTTCTCACTGAGCAAAATTTGCTAAAGTTTCTTAAATAGGAGTCACAATGTCTCTTTCACATAAATTGTAGGAAGTCTTCTAATTATACTAACTGCCCCTTCCAACCTTTAATTGGTCTCCACTGCTCCTCACTGCTCACAGGATGTGGTCTTCAGTTCACATTTATTTCCACACTGTCCTTTACTCCATGACAAAAATCATGCCGCCTAAAGAAAATATCTCCGGCATCCACTCTTACTGCAGTATTGAAACTCTAATACATGTACTCATAATCTCCTGTCTTGATTACATCAAGTCTGAGTTCAGTGACCTTCCATTAACTAAACTGGGACCACTACAATCAATTTTGGATGTGGCTGCAAAACTGATTTTTCTCACTATTTTACCAATGCTACAATTTTATTTCAGGCACTGTATTATTAAGGTTACCTTGAGTATAAAATTGTAATTCCTTGCCCTCCACAACACTGTACTACTATATGTTTCTTCAATATTCTCAATATAACTACCTGATTGTCCACTGCTATCTGCCAATGGCAAAATTCTAGCAGAAGAAAGAAGAGAAATTGTGATGCTGCACAGGGCTATAAAGGAAATTTAATTAAAACAGAATTGAAATCCCTGGGAGAAATTCAAAAGTGGAACGATATAATTATCAAACCTTTTGAAAAATTAGTTAATGTGTTACTCTGTCACAAAGAGGCATATCTGAAGGAAGCAGAGAGACAATTAGACATTTGTGGAACATGCTAAAATATCCAAGTTTCACATGGTTCCAAAAATTTATACAAATAGTACCACACCTCCAGAAAGACTGACTGATACTGTCAGGAACAGACAGTTTTTTCATGGACAAACATCTTAGGCAGTGTGTAAAAACTGCTTTGCCCTCAAATGATAATGTTACGCAGATGGGTGTGGTATATTTGATCGATGATAGAAATACAGACACTGAGCATATCTACATAAAAATACCGAACACTATGAGAGCGACATAAAAAAATAGAGACTTATTAACCAATAGACAGAGAAGATTTCCGACCCCGCTTGGACTCGGGCTGCTCTGAATTGCGACTAAAGAAAATCTCTGACTTGGAATTGACGTCAGTTAACATACACTAACCTTTCCTGTTTTAAATCGGCAATGCAAGGACCCGGTACCCTATGCTAATATTAACCCTAACCCTAATCCTATCCCTAATGCTAACTGTAACACTAACCCTAACCCTCAGTTTGGATTATTGAGGAGATGGGTCCTGGCATTGCACAAACACTGAGAACTTTGAACTAATGGCTACACAGCTCAGTAAAACTGGGTACACACTACAGTAAATTTCTCCAAAGCGATTTTACCAACAACTGAAAAAAGTCCCGATCAGCATACCGATTCATGTGTACATACTATACACGTTTTACACAATGTACCTTCAGATCTGTTCTCTTCATCTGTCATAACCATCGGCTTAAAAGATCATGACTCTGTATGGCAAACAACTGTTTAGGAAACTAGGACCCCCTCCGAGGATGACACTTGCCAAATTCACCCATCTCTCCATCTGGTGTCCTACCCCTCCATCCACGGTGCAATCCTACCTCTCCTCTCTCTGTGACTTGTACCCAGATGCCTTCTGGCACCACCTCTCCCTGCAGCCCCTACCTCTCTTGTCCCCAGTTGTCATGGGTCCCTCATGCTGTCACCATAATATTGTAGCCAATAGCTGAGTGACTGTAAGTTCTCTGTATCATCCCTTTTACAAGAGGTAAAATAGGGAGACAAAATTTTGTTACAGAAAACAAGAAACCACAGCCAGTAAATGTAAGTCAAGGTGTGCAGTAATACCGCATGCAAAGACATATCCCAACCTAGCTCACTATACCAGACAGGAGGAGGGGATCTGATCCTTCCCTAGAAATTGTCTCCAAGCCACCACATGCAGCTTGGGTCCACATAAAGACCAAGATGCCTTTTATAGGCAGACATCCCCTTTTTATAGACTAGTCAGTCAAAGGATGAGAGAAGCAGGATCTTTCCAATTCCAGTACATGTAGAGGTGCAGAGTACTGAGGAGAGGTGCATGGATTTTTATATAACTCTGAACACTCAAGGAAAAAAATAAGGAGACTTGTGCATTGATGAGATCCCATTCATTTATTTTCCTTTTTAGGACTGTGTAGCAGGTCATTTAAGACAAACTAGAGAAAAAATTGTGTGGTAGCGCAAAACTCAGATCGGCACAATAATTTAATAATGTCTTATAAACATGCAGTATAAAAATTAAACATACTGATAATTGATATGAAAAATAATAAAATGGAGACTGCTGAGCAGATCAAATCAGAGAACACAGTGATAACCACAGTATAGTAGAATGTGAAAAAATAAGTTGCCACAATGTCAAATCTCTCCACGGTTCAGAGAAACCACATAAGGTAAGTATCTAGGTAACAAAATCAGTAGACCAGCTAGTAAGATACTTCATAACATTAGACATATGCAGTCACTTGATGCAGATAGTTGTATAAAGATCAGAAAGTCTTAACCAGCATCAAGTATTAAATTTCAATAAGTTGTACATATGGAGCCAACTTATAGACGGACTTGGAGTCTTTCACTCCAGAGGCATTATAATGTATAGTCAATCTAGATTCCACGAAACCATATGTGGTAGAGGCACAGAGCTAATAGCCTCTATCGGGCTTGCGAGATGTTTCCCGTACTGGAATATGTATACACACTCTCCTAGAGATTTCATATGGGAGCGGCATACATAATTACATACGCCTGTGCAAACGTATCTAGCCAACCTCAAAGTGGGCTCGATTTCCTCCGCTTTTGGATATGTGTTTCCATGAATGAGCACAAAGGTCCTCGTTGACTCAAAACAGTCAGCTGTAGAGGGAGGTCAAAAGTTTTCAAACCTGCATATAAGCCTCAATGCCGTCTGTTCACGGAAAGAAGTTGAAACCCAAAATTTACAGTGGCTTGAACCGAGAGCGGTAATCCTACCCCAGGGTATAGGTAGTGTAAAACTTTCAGGTCTCCGGATGTTCAGTGTGCACTAGAAGAGCTGCCTGATGCGTTTCTCGGCATGTAGCTGCAGTTTCATCAGAGGCAATGATAAATCATTCACAGGTGGGGAAGTTGTAATATACTCTCCTATTGCGGTCATGTGATACATTTTGTCCATAATAGAAAGGAGCAATCATGTGGCTCGATTAACTCAATATGATGTTAAGTTCATTCATAAAAAACCTTTACAATATAAACCCCGCAAATATCTCTAATCAGGGTAAGTTCAAATAAAACAGAATAAGTAATATATTGTCACTGTCATCTACCGCCCCCCTGGCCCCACCTCCCTCTTCCTTGACAACTTTTCTGCCTGGCTTCCTCACCACCTCTCCTCCGACCTCCCCTCAATCATTCTCTGTGACTTTAACTTCCCCATCGACAACCCCACCGACCCTGCTTCCAGCAAACTGCTCACCCTCTCTTCCTCCCTTGGTCTCACCCAATGGACCTCCTCCTCTACCCACTGCCTTGGTCACTCTCTTGATCTTGTCTTCTCCTACCTTTGTAATCTCTCTGACTTCTCCATCTCTCCCTTTCCTCTATCTGACCACCATCTCCTCTCCTTCTCCCTCTCCTCTTCTCCTGCTCCCCTCCCCCTGCCCAAACCTACTCTGTCCATACGCAGCCTCGACACTCTCGACCCTGTCTCTCTGTCCTCATCTCTCAATACCCTCCTTTCTCCCCTTTCCTCTTAGGCCTGTCCAAACCAGGCTGTCTCCCTCTACAATCAAACCCTCACCTCCGCTCTGGATGCAGTCACCCCTGCCCACTCCGTCCACCCCCGCTGCTCCAAACCCCAACCCTGGCACTCCAAATTTACCCGCTTCCTCCAAAAATGCTCCCGTACCGCCGAACGTCACTGGAGAAAATCTCGCTCCCTGGCTGACTTCCTCCACTTTAAATTCATCCTTTCATCCTACAGCTCTGCCCTCTCTCTAGCCAAACAATCTTTCTTTAAATCCCTCATCTCTTCCCAGTCCTCTAACCCCCGCCGCCTCTTCGCCACCTTCAGCACTCTCCTGGCCCCCTCCCCCCACCCCCTCCTCCCTGACTGCCTCCGACTTCGCCTCCTTTTTCTCCTCTAAAATTGAGGCCATCCGACTTGAAATCTCCTCCTCCACTCTCTCTTCTACCCCTCCCACTCTTCCGTTCTCCACCCTAAACACCTTCCTTTCCACTCCTTCCGCCCCACCACGGGCGAGGAAGTGCACTCTCTCATTTCTTCCTCCCCTCCTACTACCTGTCCCCTGGATCCCATCCCCTCCCACCTTCTTCGCTCCCTTTCCCCCACTACCTGCTCCCACCTCGCTCACCTCTTTAATCTCTCCCTCTCCTGCGGCATCTTCCCCACCTCCTTCAAACATGCTCTCGTATCCCCCATTCTTAAGAAGCCTAATCTTGACCCCACTTCTCTCTTGAACTATCGCCCCATATCTCTTCTCCCCTTTACCTCCAAAATTCTCGAGAGGCTCGTCTGCAGCCATCTCACCTCCTACCTTTCTGAACACTCCCTCCTTGATCCTCTCCAGTCTGGTTTCCGCCCCCTTCACTCCACTGAAACTGCCCTGGCTAAAGTCACCAATGACCTCCTCTCTGCTAAAGCCAGGGGCCACTTCTCCCTTCTCATCCTCCTTGACCTCTCTGCAGCCTTCGACACCGTTGACCACCCCCTCCTCCTCCACACTCTCCAGTCTCTCGGCCTCTCTGGCCCTGTCCTGTCCTGGTTCACCTCTTACCTCGCTGACGGATCCTTCTCTGTCACCACCACTGAGTCTCTCTCCCCCCGTCCACCCTTCCAGTCGGGGTCCCCCAGGGCTCTGTTCTGGGCCCCTTACTCTTCTCTCTATACACCTCCTCCCTGGGTAAACTCATCAGCTCCTTCGGCTTCAACTACCACCTTTACGCTGACGACACTCAACTATACCTCTCCTCTCCTGATCTCTCTCCCTCCCTCCTCTCTAGTGTGTCTGCCTGCCTCTCTGGCATCTCCTCCTGGATGCCCTCTCGATTCCTCAAACTCAACCTCGCCAAAACCGAGCTGATAGTTTTTCCTCCCCCCCATACCTCATCAACTGTCGACCTCTCCATCACTTTCGACAACTCCTCTATCTCCTTTGTCCCCCAACTTCGCTACCTTGGTGTCACCCTCGACTCCTCTCTCTCCTTTGGACCCCATATCCTCTCTCTTGTTAAATCCTGCCACTTCCAGCTGCGTAACATCGCTCGCATCCGGCCCTTCCTCTCCCAAGATGCCACCAAATGCCTTATTCACTCTCTGATAATCTCCCGCTTGGACTACTGCAACCTCCTCCTTACTGGCCTCCCCCTCTCTCATCTCGCTCCCCTTCGATCTGTACTTAACGCAGCCACTAGGCTTATCTTCCTTTCTCGCCGCTCCTCTTCTGTCTCCCCCTCTACCAATCCCTCCACTGGCTCCCCTTCCACTACAGAACTCTGTTCAAGCTCCTCACTCTTACATACAAGGCCCTCGCCAACGCCACTGCACCCTACATCTCCACACTCCTATCTATTCATGCTCCATCCCGTCCTCTCCGATCTGCCAATGACCGTCGCCTATCTTCCCCCCTCATCACCTCCTCCCACGCGGGTATCCAAGACTTTGCCCGCGCTGCCCCCTCCACTGGAACAAGCTCCATCAGGACTTCCCCTAACCTGTCCAGTTTCAAACGGGCTTTAAAAACCCACCTTTTTCTTAAAGCCTTCCAGTCTCCCACTTAACTACCTACCTTATCCTCTGCCTCTCCCCCTTCTTTTCCCTTCCCTGCCTCCGACCCTCTACTCTCCCTCTCTCCCCTGCGTTTCTCCATCTGTCCACCCCTCCCCTTAGATTGTACGCTCCTCTGAGCAGGGCCATCTCTCCTCCTGTTTCCACCACTTTTAACTCTGCTCTCCAGCTACTTTGCCCTCCTCCTCGAGGACCCTCCTCCCCCCTCTGGGGGTCTCCCTGTCTTCCGCGCCCTCCTTTTGGGCCCCGTCATTTGCGGATACTCCCCCCGCCTTCACTAGCTGTGCATTGAGCTTACTGAGTTACTGTGCTTTATGTTTACTGTACTGTGCTGTCTCACCTTGTATTGTAATTCGTTTTTGTCCCTGTACGGCGCCACGGACACCTTGTGGCGCCCTATAAATAACAATTAATAATAATAACTATAAAGCCATTTAGCATATTATAATCAAAAGACACAAAATATTATAAAATAAAAATCAATCCAAAATATTAATATGAATATGAAGAGTATAGACAACCCACATTGATGATAATTTATAAACATATATAAGGTAACCATAGCTTGTTAAAATATTATTGTGAATAAACACATAACTAATATAATAAGAATAATCAAAAAAGGATTTAACATTCTCAAGATAGCAAAGTCAACTGGTTCCTATGGTTTTAATGAGCGGCACTCTAATACAATGTGTATAAAGATATACATTACTAATAACGATTCCATTCATGGAATACATAAGTTATCACCTTAAACGTTATTGAGTTCAATGTTATCATTCAAGCCCTGTGGGGTCATGGTACTTAACTTGAAAATCCAAAACGCCTCACGTTTGCAGAGCAAATTGAATCTGTTTGCTCCTCTCTTTGTTCTATCAATTTGCTCTATTTCTCTTATTTTAAGACCAGATAAACTGCCTCCCTGGCAGATGTTAATGTGTGACGATAAACTATGCGTTTTAACTTTATTCAACATATTGCGCCTGTGTTCCATAAACCGTGTCCCTAAGGATCTAATAGTTCGACCTACATATTGGACACCACAGACGCAATTAATCAGATAAATTACAAATGTAGATTGACAATCCATAACTTTCTTGATGGGGAATTTTTCACCAGAAACAAAGGAAGAAAATTCACTGGCTCTATGGTCCACATAATTGCATGTGGTGCATATTAATTTCCCACATTTGTAGAATCCACTCGATCTGCTTAGCCATCTTTCAGCAGATTCGGTAGATTTTTAAATAACATGGGTTTTATCGAAATGTTTGAATAAGCTAGGTGCCAATGTTTCTTTTAAATTTTTAGATCTTTTAAAAACCACAATGTTATTGGTCTTAATATCTTGACCTATATAATCGTCAAGTTTCATCAAGGAGGCATTTTTATTGATAGCACTTCTAATATCTTGTGTTGCAGAGTTATATTGTGTGACAAAGGTGAACGTTCTAGTCTCCTGCTTATTGTCTTTAATTTTCTTTGACAAGGCTTCTGGAACATGAGGGTTTCATTAGAAACACAGCAAATGACTTAACAAAATCAAGACCACTAATGACAGTAGCTAAACGCATTCTCGGTCATCTCGGAGGGTGTCCAAAAGGTCTGAAATCCTTTGTAATATAATACGAGTCCATGGGGATCCAGGAAGGGGACCTCATACAGCAACTCTTGAGACAAGAAAGTCAATATATCTTCCTCATGGGAACTTTATCCCTTTATTTCATTCCTAGATCTAAATGAATACATTAACTCTATGCTATTGTTATGAAATATAACGACAGTACTCTACCCAATGGATACATTCATAATGTTAACAACTGAATCATATCAAAATTAAGTAATTAAAGAAAGAGAATCTACACATAGGGGTAAATGTATCAAATAGTGTTTTTTGCAAATCGACAATATCCGGCGACTTTGCATGGTAAATTTAAAGCAGCAATAGCTTTAAAGGAGCGTTTTGCCTTTAAAGTCATGGGGCTAGATTTACTAAACCAATCAGATTCTAGGTGCTAGATTTACTAAGCTGCGGGTTTGAAAAAGTGGGGATGTTGCCTATAGCAACCAATCAGATTCTAGCTATCATTTTATAGAAGGTACTAAATAAATGAAAGCTAGAATCTGATTGGTTGCTATAGGCAACATCCCCACCTTTTCAAACCCGCAGCTTAGTAAATCTAGCCCTAGATATCATTTAAATAGTTCACTCTACAAAATGACAGCTAGAATCTGATTGGTTGCTATAGGCAACATTTCCACTTTTTCAAATCCGCAGTTTTTAGATTTTAGTAAATATACCCGTAGTCGCTTTAAATTTACCATGACAAAGTTGCCGGATATCGGCGATTTGCAAAAATCGTTATTTGATATATTTACCCCATAATCTTTTCCGAATGATAATAAACAATTACTACATTTTATGAGACTATATTTATAAAACCTTTAGTGTCACACTCACATGTTCACCATTAGATATATTATCATGCTTTAATATATGCGATAATATACACCACATTAATAAACTGTTAGTTTTTTTATTCTAATTCCATTTTCAACACTTTAGTTAGTTTATTTTCACCAATTTAAAATTACAAAAATGAACACCATTAGTATTCACAATGATAGACGGATAAATAAATTAACTTTTTATTATTTTATTATTATTTGGAACATTTTATTTAGTTAAAGAACAACTTTCACAAAATGTTTGAAGAACTGAAGATATAACCATTATAATATATTAGAATGGACACACTTCTTACACTCTTCACTATTTTAGCAATCATAACTCATAAATAAGAATCATTCCAAATAAATATTTTGATACGGTTTATAAAAGATTAATTAATTCATTAATACAATGATCCTTATATGACAATTACTTTACGAGATATGTAAAGAATAAACATGATAGAAATGTTATTTTATTAAAGTTATATTTTAAGGGGGGTATTCAATTGTTGGCGGAAACGCCGAAAATCTCGCGGTCCGCGCACTATTACCGTTATTACGGTAATAGCGCGGGGAAAAACCGTTACTACGTTAATTTTCTCGCTGGATTTCTCGCTGAGCCGCGAGCTGAAATCCAGCTAACTACTACCGTAATATTGGTAGTAGTTTTTACGCAGCGGGATTTCTGAACAATTGAATACCCCCCTAAGAGTACAACAAATTATAACATTATGAGATACTTCAGAAGGTCAAAATCCTGATTGATTTCTATGTTAATAATACTAAAGAATTGTTTGAAATTAACTGAGCAACTTGTTTCTCAACCAAAGAACAAATAACAAATTATTTCAGAATCGCATTACAATATTACTGATGATTTTATTGGCAAATGGATCCATCAATCAACACAACCAATTAAGAATCTAATTGGATATTCTTCCGTTAAATATAGAAGCCCTGGACAGGTGGTGACGTGCATATCACATTATATTTGTCCACTCTGCCGGAATGTTCGTGAGACTCCCGAATTCCAGGTAGATCTCCCGGACTCTCGGGAGAGCAGGGCTTTCTCCCACATCTGCCCACTTCACAGTGAACTGGGCAGGATTCGGAGCCTCCATGACACAATTCTCTGGGAATTGCATCCTTTTGGTCTGTCTCCTGCGGTAAAATTATGCTGCACCATTGCATGGAGGGCACGGGGCCAAAATTGCAGTGATTCACTGAGCCCCGCACTATCTGTCCTAACATGCTCACCTCCCCTCTGAGATCTCCCTATGTGTCACATTATTATTCGGGTTAGAATGAGTTAGTGGCAAGACTAAATGGACAGGCAGGGTGTCACGGACACTAGGAGTCTTTTCCCAGGATATCACCAGATGATGATCTTACCAGAGTAGTGTATACTACACAGTGGTCCTCTGGTAGCAGGGTGACTAGCGAAACCTGAGAATCAGCAGATGGTGAAAGGATGCCAATGGAAAGTCTATGACTAGCAGCAAACTGGTTATAGATTAGGCAGATATGAACACGAGGATCTTGATGGACGTGAAGACGTGAGGAAGGTCAGTGGTCTGCGTACAGCAAGTTGTACCACTGCTATAGTGAGAGGACTTGTCCAGGAGTAGATAGGAGGTGGTGAAGTCAGTGGTCTGCGTACAGCAAGTTGTACCACTGCTTGTAGTGAGGGGACTGGTTCCAGGTGCAAGTAGGTAACGGGGAAGTCAGTGGTCTGCGTACAGCAAGTTGTACCACTGCTATAGTGAGAGGACTTGTCCAGGAGTAGATAGGAGGTGGTGAAGTCAGTGGTCTGCGTACAGCAAGTTATACCACTGCTTGTAGTGAGGGGACTGGTTCCAGGTGCAAGTAGGTAACAGGGAAGTCAGTGGTCTGCGTACAGCAAGTTGTACCACTGCTATAGTGAGAGGACTTGTAACTGGTGCCAGAAGGTAACTAGGAGTCAGTGGTCTGCGTACAGCAAGTTGTACTACTGCTATAGGTGAGGATAGGCACAGGTGCCGATGAGTGGAAACATAGAATGTAGACACGGAGAGCACAAGGAACTTGATCCCAAACGATATACACAATTCGATAATAATATGACAAGCGCTGCTTGGCAGAGACAAAGTCACTACTGAAATCCAGGCCAATAGGAGAAAGTCAATTAGCATATGTATCTCATGGAGATAGAGGATTCCGTAGGTAAACAGATAACAGTCCAAGCGGATATGCAGAAAATGAATATAGTCAATAGAGGGTAAGCATACCGCGGTTCAGTAGAGCAGGCTGTCCACTAGAGAATACAGGAATAGTAGAGCAACTGAACGCCAGCACAAGTAGAGACCACAGGTGAGTGGTAGCGGTAATCAGCGTCTGGGTTAGAACACAGGCAGAGAACTTGACACGAGTAGAACAACGATGATTAATGCAGGAATCACAGGAGACAGCAACACGAGTAGAACACTGGAGTAAATAGCAGTCTGGAAGCCGCAGAAGAGTAAACAGGAATCAGCAGGGACTGAAGACACGATGAACACAGGAGAGTTGAAGCGGTCTGGAAACCGGCAAAGCGATGTACAGGAATCAGCTGGAACTGAAGACACGATGAACACAGGAGAGTTAAAGCAGTCTGGAAACCGGCAGAGCGATGATCAGGAATCAGCTGGAAACTGAAGACACGATGAACACAGGAGAGTTGAAGCGGTCTGGAAACCGGCAAAGCGATGTACAGGAATCAGCTGGAACTGAAGACACGATGAACACAGGAGAGTTGAAGCGGTCTGGAAACCGGCAGAGCGATGATCAGGAATCAGCTGGAAACTGAAGACATGAGGAAGTACACAGGAACACCTTCAGAGACTCACAGGGAATGAGACTCCAAGATCAGGCAACTAGGTAATGAACACAGGTGCTTTAAATAGGGAGAGTTGCCTGATCAGCCAATTAACTAAAAGCAAAAGGTCGAAGAGTTCATAGGGGCTGCGCATGCGCAGATCATCAGGATGGCGGACGGCCATGGTTTAGAATAGTTGGAAAAGAGGCACTCACGGTCCGGTGATGACACAGGGCTATGGATCACAAATAAGTTTATGTCAGCATAACAATTAAGAACAGAATTTTTCTTCTTGTTAACGATACTACAATTAAGTATTGATAGTTTTGAGAAATATGAGCACATTATAAAAGAAAATCAATTACATGAAGGAGTAGCTCTATTAAATCAGTACATAAATATTGTGGAAGATTCAGAATCACACTACCAGTTTCTCTACAGATGCATGGGTATAGGGGCCCATGCATCTGTAGAGATTGTGCTGATTGAATGGGGAGTGAAATTTAACACTAATATAGGTTGTGAAAAGCGTGCAAACAGATGGCCCCTCACACAGGTCTCTGCTGAACCATGTTGATGTTTATTTACTTGTCAGGTTGGCAGTGTCTTCAGCAATCAAATGAAACATTCATAGAAATAAACATAGTCCCATAGCCCTAAGCTCAGACTATAACAGTTAGGCCTCTAATTGGTCACTGGCCACTTTTTGGCAGCAGTCTCCCACACACAAATCAAACCCAGCTTTTTGAGCTTCAAAAATTGATTAGACCAGGTGCCTCACCTGGTGTGTGTGTGTGTGTGTGTGTGTGTGTGTGTGTGTGTGTGTGTGTGTGTAGATTTAACCCTCTCTGCACTTTTAGGCTGTGGCTAGAAGGTGGCAAAATGTCCCAATTGTTACATATTTCACCAAGTTGCTAATACCATTTATAATTATAACTACAGCATTTTTGTTAAGATAACTGAATTGTTTCATATATAGGATAAATCATTAGACAAGTGAGATACATTGGCAGTAATGAATAATTAATTTCAATGATAATAGCATAATGCTAATCTAATTTCAGTAACAAATGTACGCATATAACCTAAATAAAACTGGAGTGAAATATGTACTAAATTACCATGATAAACATCAAGTTTCCTATTGAAATACTAAGTTTAACATTCTTAGGAGGAATCTTTTCTTAATATATTAATATTATTTCATCAGCACAGAAAATTAGCAATATATCGAACACCTTATAGGGAATTTATCAAATACAATTATTAAAAGTGAGTTTTTTAGGCTGGGTACACACTACAGACTTTTCACCCGATTATCGTGCTAATCACACGATAAAGGACCGTTAGGTCCGATATCGCATTAGTATGTACGCTCCCACGTTCATGTTTTATCGTTCCAAAGCACATCATATCGTTGGATTTGATTTTATAAACGGACTCCCCCACTCAATTATCCTCAAGTTCCGGCTCAAGAATGACACTTTGGGCTAGATTTACTAAGCTGCGGGTTTGAAAAAGTGGGGATGTTGCCTATAGCAACCAATCAGATTCTAGCTTTCATTTTGTAGAAAGTACTAAATAAATGAAAGCTAGAATCTGATTGGTTGCTATAGGCAACATCCCCACTTTTTCAAACCCGCAGCTTATTAAATCTAGCCCTTTGTCTTCAGCCTTTACCACAGGAATACGTCAAGATTAAAGGCTTACTTCATTTTTCTTTCATATTTTCTTTTTACTTTGGAGAACAACTATTCTCATATTTTAAAATTAAATTTAGTTTATACCTCTCCCTGTCACAATTTTGCACACTCATAAAATTTGTGTCCCCCAAAAGCCTTGTGCACTAGGCTGCAGCCTAGTCAGCCTACTGGAAAATCAGGCCCTCCTGAGGATTGCCCTGCACAAGGAATAACTCCTTCTCTTTTGTTATGTACGTCTAGTCGCTATCCAATGACCATTGTCCACTTCAAATTGTTTGGTTCCAAAGCACAATGCGATTTAATAGCAAAAAGCAGCAGAGTAACAATTTAATAATATAAGTACAGCCGATTACATATGCAGGCACCCTGGATTCAGCATACAGTCATTCAGTCCTGAAGTCTGTGGTTGAGAAGAGTGTCTGCTGGCCCCAGAGCCCCTGCTTATATACAGTTTGTGATACAGTGAAAACAATACAGATGATTTGGCATGTATCCATAGGTTCAGGCTTCAGAAAGGTCTAGTGTAATGCAGGTCATTGGCCAGTTCAAACAATGCCCTCCAAGGTTGGGGGTCAGCTCTCCAAAAGATACATACTAATCTTCCCGCCGAAAAATGGTTCAAACTGGTCTATTTACATTACACACACAATACCATTCTGATCATTTATTCCCTATAATCCATATCTTGCATACGCAAGGTGCGATCCTTTAGGTGATTGAACCGGATGTCTGAGGATAAATAGGGGATAAGAATGATACTAGACATGATATGTTTTCTGTATCATGAACCTTAGATCTCACTAAAGTGTATATAACATTATAATATTTAACTATAAACTCTGCTACATTTCATTATAAATAATTATGTGTTGCAACTATTTTTATTAGGAACTAATTACAAGTGTATGTGTTCATGTAAATGTGTGTATAAGTGTTTGCACGTGCTGAGATTAATTACGCTCCTTCACGCCGTAGCGTGCTATTCGCATAATTTCAGACATAGACAATCAGATTGATAGATAGATGATAGATGATCACTTTAGAATGTATATATATATATATATATATATATATATATATATATAAATGCTTAGTGGCGTGTGTTAGTCTGTCTGTGTGTGTGTGTGGAAAAAAATAAAAGCAAGCTGCAGCGCCACCTGCTGGGCGGAGTTATACACTGACCTACTAAATTCTTAGTGTGTGTGGGAAAAAAAATTCAGAAAGGGCTGAAATTTCGTATACTAAGATGTTTTTAATTTGTTAATTTAATTTGTTAATTGTTAAAAGTGTTTATAAAGATTTAAAAAAAAATATATATATATTTCTTGAAGGAGAAGTGACAGTTGGGAGTGGTTGGTGGTTGCCGGGGGTGACAGTGGGGAGTGGTTGGTGGTTGCCGGGGGTGACAGAGTGAGAGGAGTGTGATACTCAGAACCGCTGAGAGAGATCCCTGTGTCTGGATAGACATCTGGATAGATGTGGCGATGAAGATGAAGGATGAGGTGATGGAGAAGAATGATGAGGTGGTGACATGTGGACAAAACCATGTTAAAAAAGGGCGCTTACGTCGGGAAGTAACGCTCTTCCCCTGTGGAGGCCTGGGCTATGGCCCAAATGCATGACAAGAACCTTTTTAACACCTTAAGTAGCTTGATTTGACTAGAATGCATGAGTATCATGCACGGGTTAACTTGTATATATATATACATATATAATTTATTTTTTTTTCAACGGCATGGTCGGAAATCATTATTTTGAATATATCCACAGTTTAATGGCCAACTCCTAGTATACTCCCATATTACCAATTCACTCCCATCTCCAGGACTTTTCACTTGCTGCACCCATATTCTAACTACCCTACCCTATTTGTCTGAGCTCTACTCTAGAAACTTGAACGCATTTTTAGGGAGGTAATTATACATTCCATTGGTCTAGTTCCCCTAGTTCTTTAAAAACAAAACAAAACACCCATTGATGTGAGCCTTAAGCTGGGTACACACTACAGGTTTTTTGTTCAATTTTCGCATCAACCAGTTGACATACAACGGGTCGTTCGAAAGTCAGGTTAGTGTGTGCAGTGACACAATGGTCGAGAGTCTTCCCAAATGGTCCATTGTTGCCTCCAATCACCTTTCTATTGTGTAGTGTATATAAATTTACGATCAATCCACGATAATCCTCTGATACATCCTTGAGTTGGGGCTCCATTGGGGGGCGTGTGTATGGAAATTTCAGATGCCTGTACCTGTCCCACGTGGTGCGCTGCCCGCACATCACTGAATTGTTAATTAGATGTTTGTAAGGGAATAGCAATAGCAGTAGTCTATTGCATTGATGCGTCTAGCATATGGCAGCCAGTTTAATAAATTGTAGTGTTATACCAACCCTTTACATCTATATTGGCAAACTATTCATATTTACCCTTTCTAAACTTATACCTATTTAAACTAATAAACGTATAAACTTTATAAACTCATATTAACCTTTATTAACTAATATTTGTAACATACCCAGAATAAACCACACAGTGTTAATGCAAAAATATTTAGTGCAGAATAATAAAAGTTATAAAATTAGTACTACACTTTAAAGGTGCTAATAGTTTGTGGCAAAACCGTTCCAAACAGCATAGACATTTCAACAAAATTCTTCACAAGCTTTTTAATTTTTTTGCTGAAGTCACTTATATTCTTTGTTATTTCTTTAAAATAATCGTTGAGCTTTACAACGTTTTTTTCTCCCTCAGAATTTCCATCGGATATGACGATTGTATCTAGGAAACAAGAAAATAAAAAATGTTTAGAATTAAAATTCTATATCTGTAATAAAGTTAACAAAAGGCTTTATCCAACACCAGAAATAGTCCCATTTGCTCACCTTGCACACTGCTCCAGATCAGTTTATGTTGTGGTCCCTCTGGTACAATCACAACAATAGTGGGCTTAACCTCCATAGGTTCTGCAAAACAGGCGCCATTTTGGTTATTATAACTAGGGATGTGCACCGGCGACTTTTGAGGTCTCGTGTTTTGTGTTTTGGATCCGGATTTTCATTATTTTTGGGGTTCGGATTTGTCTCGCAAAACACTTGACGAAAGGTCTCGGTTCGGATTTAAGGTTTTGGATTCGGATTTTTTTTGGAAAAAACATAAAAAGTTTAAAAATCAAGTTTTTGGGCTTATTTTCACTCCTATGCTATTAGTAACCTCAATAACATTCAATAACAAGCATTTCCACTAATTTACAGTGTATTCTGAACACCTCACAATATAGTTATTAGTCCAAAACGTTGCAACGAGGTATCTTTCTGGACTGCGTAGAGGAGTGGGTCACCACAATATATATAATAAGAAAACCATCAACTTGTATGATTCGCACCAATAAATGTACCTGGACTGCGTAGAGGAGTGGGTCACCACAATATATATTAAAAACCCTGAACTTGTATGATTCGCACCAATAATGTACCTGGACTGCGTAGAGGAGTGGGTCACCACAATATATATAATAAGAAAACCATCAACTTGTATGATTCGCACCAATAATGTACCTGGACTGCGTAGAGGAGTGGGTCACCACAATATAAATTAAAAACCCTGAACTTGTATGATTTGCACCAATAATGTACCTGGACTGCGTAGAGGAGTGGGTCACCACAATATAAATTAAAAACCCTGAACTTGTATGATTCGCACCAATAAATGTACCTGGACTGCGTAGAGGAGTGGGTCACCACAATATATATTAAAAACCCTGAACTTTTATGATTCGCACCAATAAATGTATCTGGACTGCGTAGAGGAGTGGGTCACCACAATATATATTAAAAACCCTGAACTTGTATGATTCGCACCAATAAATGTACCTGGACTGCGTAGAGGAGTGGGTCACCACAATATATATTAAAAACCCTGAACTTTTATGATTCGCACCAATAAATGTATCTGGACTGCGTAGAGGAGTGGGTCACCACAATATATATAATAAGAAAACCATCAACTTGTATGATTCGCACCAATAAATGTACCTGGACTGCGTAGAGGAGTGGGTCACCACAATATATATTAAAAACCCTGAACTTTTATGATTCGCACCAATAAATGTATCTGGACTGCGTAGAGGAGTGGGCACTGGGCACCACAATAAAATATATAAAAAACCTTCAACAGGTCTGCATTACACTGCACATACGGCTGCTCCTCCATCCTCTCCATCATATACATGTTGGAGTTTTAGCGTGTGACAACCTCTTGTTTTTGATAATGTCAGTGCATTTTGAATATTTTTCAATTTGCCCCACACCACTGAATGTACTTTATCTATGATACGCATCTATCTATCTTGACTGCGTAGTGTGGTGGCCCCGGTACACAATTTGGTACCGAGGCCACAATATAATTAAAAAACCCTCCACGAGTCAGAATTCCACCAAAAAAGGGTATGGACTGCGTAGTGTGGTGGCCCCGGTACACAATTTGGTACCGAGGCCACAATATAATTAAAAAATTGGGCATCAACTGTCACCGTTGTTTAATATCTGATACACCTAAATATGGACTGCACAGTGGAGTGGCACCGGTTGTAAATTTGGTGCCGGGGCCACAATACCTCCTCCAACTTCCAAGTGTAGTGTTTATAAAGACAGACAGCGTCGAAGTGTTATTAGTTGACTTTCTTAACCCTAAAATTGTCCCTGTTGCAAATATTCGTGCAATGGACAGTTACTTTTCTTATTGAAAGACTCAAGCTTTCAAGTGTAGTGTTTATAAAATATAAACAACAATACAGTAGTTTTAGAGCACGTCAATACCTCTTGTTTTAAATTATGACAGGGCATTTTACTTTTGGTTTAATTTCTTGAATTTGTTTAAATTTGGTTTTACTTTTTGAACATGGCAAACGACTGTTGATTGGTCATATAATGCAAAAAAAAAAGTTCCAAGATGGAATTGTCCTTGGGCCCTCACACCCACCCTTATGTTGTTGAAATAGGACATGCACACTTTAACAAACCAATCATTTCAACGACACGGCCTACCAAACAACTTTGGCTGAAATGATTGGTTTGTTTGGGCCCCCACACCAAAAAAGCTATTCATCTCTCCCTGTACAGACTAAACAGGCTCTACTGAGGCAAGATGTCGTCCTCATCCTCAACCTCTGATTCCTCTCCCCCTACAGTGTGTACTTCCTCCTCATCACACATTATCAATTCGTCCCCGCTGGACTCCACAACCACAGGTCCCTCTGTAGTATCTGGAGGGCAGTGCTGTACTTCATTGAGGAATTGATTATTCATTTTTATAAACATAATTTTTTCAACGTTATGAGGAAGCAACATCCTTCGCCGCTCACTGACCAGGTTCCCCGCTGCACTAAAAACTCTTTCCGAGTACACACTGGAGGGGGGACAACTCAGGTAAAATAGAGCCAGTTTGTACAGGGGCTTCCAAACTGCCTTTTTTTCCTGCCAGTAACAATATGGACTGTCTGACATGTCTACTTGGATGGTGTCAGCAAAGTAATCATCCACAATTTTTTCTATTGTGACAGCATCCAATGCAGCGAGAGTAGACATGTCTGCAATGGTTGGCAGGTCCTTCAGTCCGGACCAGATGTTATCAGCATCCCCGCCAGTGCCTCTTTTGGGAAAACTGAGCTTTTTCCTCGCAGCCATAGATGTGGAAGAAAATGAGGGTGGAGCTGTTGGCATGTCACGGTCCTCTTCAGAGGACAATCTCCTGACCAGCAGGTCTTTGCACCGCTGTAGACTTGTGTCCGCCGGAAACAGAGACACAACATACGCTTTAAACCGAGGATCGAGCACGGTGGCCAGAATGTATTCCTCTGACTTTAAAAGAGTGACCACCCTCGGATCCTGGCAAAGCGTACGAAGGGCTACATCCACAAGAGCTACATGCTTGGTGTAATCGCAATGGCTTACCAGCTCCTCCCTCACTTTCTCCAGCTGCTTCTGCAACAGCCTGATCAGGGGAATGACCTGACTCAAGCTGGCAGTGTCGGAACTGACTTCTCGTGTGGCAAGTTCAAATGGCTGCAGAACCTTGCACAACACGGAAATCAGTCTCCACTGTGCTTGACTGAGGCGCATCCCCACTCCTTTGCCTATGTCATAGGTGGCTGTGTAGGCCTGAATGGCCTTTTGCTGCTCCTCCATCCTCTGCAGCATATAGAGGGTGGAGTTCCAGCGCGTCACAACCTCTTGTTTGAGGTGATGGCAGGGCAGGTTCATGCTTTTTTGATGTGCCTCTAGTCTGCGGTAGGCACTGGCTGAATGCCGAAAGTGTCCAGCAATTTTGCACGCCACCGCAAGCATCTCCTGCACACCCCTGTCACTCTTGAGGTAATGCTGCACCACCAAATTAATGGTGTGGGCAAAACATGGGACGTGCTGGAAATTGCCCATATTTAATGCCCGCACAATGTTACTGGCATTGTCTGACACCACAAATCCCCATGAGAGTCTAAGTGGGGTAAGCCACTGGGAGATAATTTCCCTCATTTTCTCTAATATGTTGTCAGCGTTGTGCCTCTTATTAAAGCCTGTAATATACAATGTTACCTGCCTTTGCACGAGCAGCCATTTTGTAGTTGCTGCTACTGATGCAGCTGTTGCTGTTGCTGCGGAAGGGGATGCATCTACCCAGTGGGCTGTCACAGTCATATAGTCCTTCGTTTGCCCAGAACCACTTGTCCACATGTCCGTGGTTAAGTGGACAGTGGGTACAACCGCATTTTTTAGAGCACTGAGGACACTTGATCGTACTTCTCTGTACATTTTTGGTATCGCCTGCCTAGTGAAGTGGAATCTCGACGGGATTTGGTACCGGGGACACAATACCTCCATCAACCCTCTAAATCCCACTCCACTGATGGCGGACACCGGGTGCACGTCTAACACCAACATTGCAGTTACAGCCGCAGTTATACGCTTTGCAATAGGGTGACTACTATCGTATTTTGTGGTCATGGCAAACGACTGTTGGACGGTCAATTGTTTTGTGAAAGACTTAGCGGTCTTACGACTTCCCCTCTGGGAAGATGACCGACTAACAGCAGCAACAGCAGCAGTGGCAGTAGTAGGCGTACCGCTGCAGGATTCCTCGGATGAATCCCGTATTGAGGAGGACTCAGTCTGGCTGCTGACTTGGGCTGCAGGACTGAATCTGATGGAGATTGTGGAGGAAGTTGACGAGGAGGGTGTTGCTGGTGTGTATCCAACTGGACCACGGGATTTAGGTGTCCCTGTACCGATGAGGGTCCTAGCCCCAGTTCCTGAACTAACCACTGAACTATGAAGGTTATTCAGGTGACGTATAAGGGAGGATGTTCCTAGGTGGGCAAGATCCTTACCCCTGCTTATTTGAGCTTTACATAAGCTACATATGGCCATACATTGGTTGTCTGGATTTGGATAAAAATAACTCCAGACCGAAGAGGTGCATTTTTTGGTCTTCTGACCAGGCATGACGATGGGCTTTTTCATCCCATGGACATCAGCTGTTTCCCCCCCTGGTGCCTCATTTACAATAACCACATCACCATCCTCATCATCAAGTTCCTCCACAGCGCCAGCTACATCATCAATAGACTCCTCCCCAGCCACCTCTTCCCGTACAGTGATGGGAAGGTCAGGCTTGACAACCACCAACATCCTTGGACTCGCCTTGTGGATTTGTGATAATTTCTCTTTAGAAGGCAGAGTTGTTTGCTGTTTTGTTGCTGACAGCATAACTCTCTTCAATTTTTTGTAGGGGGGGGAGGAGGAGGAGGGCTAAGATCCGTGGGTGAAGCTGAACCACTAGTCATGAACACGGGCCAGGGCCTAAGCCGTTCCTTGCCACTCCGTGTCGTAAATGGCATATTGGCAACTTTACGTTTCTCCTCAGATGATTTTAAGTTTCTCCTTTTGCTACTTTTTCTTAACTTGGGCTTTTTGGATTTTACATGCCCGGTACTACGAGATTGGGCATCGGGCTTGGAAGACGACGTTGATGGCATTTCATCGTCTATGTCATGACTAGTGGAAGCAGCTTCAGCATTAGGAGGAAGTGGGTCTTGATCTTTCCCTACTTTATCCTCCAAATTTTTGGTCTCCATTATATGTAGCACAAGATACTGCAGAATGTGTGAACTTGGTAATATTGCAGTACCAATGGACTTATACTGCTGGATTGGTTTTGCAAATTTGGTTATAATTATATATATTTTTTTTAATTTTTAATTTTTAATTTTTTTTTACTTTTTTTTTATTTTTTAAAAACTTGGGAATAATGGGGAAATAACTATGCCCTTAGAAGCACAGAGCACAGGACACAGCACCACTGGACTGAACAGGACACGGCACAGGACCCAGCAGCACTACGGAACTCAGCAGGACAGAGCACAGGACACAGCACCACTGGACTGATACTGCAGAATGTGTGAACTTTGTAATATTGCAGTACCAATGGACTTATACTGCTGGATTGGTTTTGCAAATTTGGTTATAATTATATTTTTTTTTTTTTTTTTTTTTTTTATTTTTTTTTTTTTACTTTTTTTTTATTTTTTAAAAACTTGGGAATAATGGGGAAATAACTATGCCCTTAGAAGCACAGAGCACAGGACACAGCACCACTGGACTGAACAGGACACGGCACAGGACCCAGCAGCACTACGGAACTCAGCAGGACAGAGCACAGGACACAGCACCACTGGACTGATACTGCAGAATGTGTGAACTTGGTAATATTGCAGTACCAATGGACTTATACTGCTGGATTGGTTTTGCAAATTTGGTTATAATTATATATATTTTTTTTAATTTTTAATTTTTTATTTTTTTTTACTTTTTTTTTATTTTTTAAAAACTTGGGAATAATAGGGAAATAACTATGCCCTTAGAAGCACAGAGCACAGGACACAGCACCACTGGACTGAACAGGACACGGCACAGGACCCAGCAGCACTACGTAACTCAGCAGGACAGAGCACAGGACACAGCACCACTGGACTGATACTGCAGAATGTGTGAACTTTGTAATATTGCAGTACCACTGGACTTTTACTGCTGAATGTGTGAACTTGGTAATATTGCAGTACCAATGGGCTTATACTGCAGGATTGGTTGTGCAAATTTTGTGGTAATTAAAAAAAATTAAATTAGTTTTTGGTATTTTTTTAAATAACTTTTTTTTATTTTTTTAAACACAGGGGAATATTGGGGAAATAACTATGCCCTTAGAAGCACAGAGCACAGGACACAGCACCACTGGACTGAACAGGATACAGCACAGGACCCAGCAGCACCACTGACCTCAGAAGGACAGAGCACAGCACACAGCACCACTGGACTGATACTGCAGAACACAGCACAGCACAGCACAGCACAGCACAGAACTAAACAGCACAGCACAGAACTAAACAGCACAGCACGAGATCTACCAGGACAGAGGACCACCTAACACACCCTCCCTCTACCCTGATCAATGCCCGAGTGAAGATGGCGGCGACTAGCGGGGAATTTATAGGATCCGAGTATCGCGAGATCCGACAACGGGATTATGAGTCAGAGCCTCAGTTTCAGATTTGAATTTGGCGCCAATACCCGGATCTGTCTCGGATCCGACTCGGATCGGCAACGTTCGGGTGGGCTCGGATTTCAGAAATCCGAGTGCGCTCATCTCTAATTATAACGGTACAAGTATGTGCCGAAAGCATTGCGTTGCCTACACATTTTCGTTTAAATACCTTCTTTCATATGTCCGTATTCAACATCTATTTTTCTTGCTTGATAACAGGTGTAACTTTAGTGGTATCATTGGTATCTAAGCTGCTCTTACCAAAATTAATTTTTCGTTTTGAAAAAAACAACCAATCTTACAAATCTAGCTTTTGCATTGCTTCACTTTAAATAAAAATGAAATAAATAAACTCTTTCATACTGGTACACTACATGTGGTACTCACTTTTTTTTTATGTTTCTACGAATTCGCAAGAGTCTCCAGTGGTCCATTACCTTTACCATCCTCTCTACCTCTCTTGGACTCATTGGCTTTGCTCTTTTAAATGTCATAAATTTTATTTCTTCTCCTTCTTCTTGACCATCTCCATTCCCGACCACAACTTGTTCATATTTTTTTGGGCCTTCTAGCACCATCTCCGCCTCCATTGCTCCAACCCCCACCGACACCTGCCCCTCTTGCACCATCTTCTCACATCCCTCGGCCCCAGACAAGCTCCTCAGTAATTTTATACACTCACACATGGGTATCTGCTGTGGACCAATCAGCAATGATGGCCGACAGAATGGAGAATTGTGGGTGAATACTATTCGTGCATAATAACCTTGTGTATGGAGAATTTTACCTGAATTTTGTTGTCTTCTGTTTTTTATGCATTTTAGGGTGTTAACTATAGTGAAAGCTCTGCCCCTTTATGCTAATGCCTTTGGTATATCATTACATGACCTGCATATGACGCTTCAGTGTGTACGGAATTTAAATCATTGTTCATGACAACATGGCTGTAAAAGTCGCTACCGGGACGGCCACTCTTCCATTTATCGTCTAAAACGAGGCTAGTGTATATGCAGTCAATAGACCGAGCGATCAGACCATCGATCGGATGTTAAAGCGGTCGGCATAAAAAGTTGGTGGAAATTTAGGCAGTGTGTACCCAGCTTTATTCTACTAAAAAACCACCATCTTTGGTCTATTTATCAAAATACGATATCCTTAAATTCTGCGAATAATGGGAGTATACCAAAGCACATCACCAGAGACCCCCTGCAAAACATGGGGTATCTATTTACTAGAGAGTGGAGCATAAGTACCCCAGCTGTTCTCCAATGCTAACACCATCTCAGGGGTGTAGCAAGGGGGGAAAATGCTTTATTAATAAAATGGAGGATTTTTTCCTTTTTTTTTTTTTTAAAGTTTAATTTTTTGTTTACAGAACCTGGAACTGAAAGCCCAAGTCCTGGCTTGTAATTCCAGTGCGCATAAGCGAGTCAGGACTGGCTTGGCAAACCATATGTGTCTCTACCGCTGCCAGCCAGTGGTGCCGAGAATCGAGCCAGTGATGCTGAGAGTTGAGAATTACAAAGTTGCCCCAGTGATTTTTTTTCCCCCCTTAAATCTCATATCAAAATACTCTCCCTCCCGCCCTCTTAGATCTACTTCTGACCTGTGCCTTGTCTCAGCTCTGGTAACCACCTCTCACTCCCACCTACAAGACTTCTCCCGTGCTACTCTTTCCCTACCACACTCAATTAGACTTTCCCAGAGCCTTCAAATCTTTACACTCTTTGAAAACCAATCTCCTTATTAAAGGTGACCTTATCCCCGATAACACTGTTCCCACTAATACACCCTTACAACTGTCCAAATCTCCACTCTGAGCAACATTTGCTCCTCTTGTATCCTGTTTTATGTATCAACTGTTTTCCCTACTGTTCTGCGCTGCGGAGCACTGTGGCTCCTTATAAATCCACGATAATAATAATAATAATAATAAATTGCCCAAAAACTATTTTCAATCTCTGCGATAAGCAGCAATTGAAAATTTTCATAAAATAATGGTCTCAATAGATAGACTCTTTTGTCTGCATGTTTTTCTCACAGAAACTAGCTGAATGGCAAGTCCATACAAAACTAAAGTCATTCTTTCTGGTCCATTGTATAAATAAGCACATGTGTTTTTGTTTCATTCTCCCATCTTCCTTACATGTCCTTCCTGTAGGATTATCTCACTTTATTTCACTTGATCCTGTTTTCACTCCCTTATAGCAGAACTGTACAAAATATTGGTGCTTTATAAGCTAATAATAATAATAATAACGATGCCCGAGATCCTCCCTGTGCTGTTTTGGGGCTTTTCAGAAGTCGGTTCAATTACGCATTTTGTTGGACTGTATATATTATTATCATTATTACCATTTATTTATATAGCGCCACTAATTCCGCAGCGCTGTACAGAGAACTCACTCACATCAGTCCCTGCCCCATTGAGGCTTACAGTTTAAATTCCCTAACACACACAGACAGAGAGAGAGAGAGACGGACAGACAGAGACGAACAGACAGGCTAGAGTCAATTTTGTTAGCAGCCAATTAACCTACCAGTATGTTTTTGGAGTGTGGGAGGAAACCGGAGCACCCGGAGGAAACCCACGCAAATACGGGGTTAACATACAAGCTCCTCACAGATAAGGCCATGGTCGGGAATTGAACTCATGACCCCAATGCTGTAAAGCAGAAGTGCTAACCACTTATATATGCAAAATGTTAAGTTTGCTAGATATGTATTGTATTTTATCATAAAACTCGACCACCTCATGTCGTATTAGAATACTCTAATTAGGCGTCCGGGCTAACTTGAGCTGCTAATAGGATTGTGCATATTAAGGCCCATATTTATTACCCACCACAAAATATGAAAGATAGTTTTTAATCCTCTTTGCATAGATAAGGATTAAACTATCGTTCATATTTATTAAAAAAAAACCTCCACACGAACAGCAGTTCTGAAAAACTGCTGTTCCTGTAAAGTACAAAACCCACTTCATACTTGTCTCTTCTCCTCTTCTCCTATGCGATGGTGATAGCAATCATGTTTCCTCCTTTCAATCCCTGTGCGCATGCGCCAACCAAACACCTTGGGCACATGCACAGAAATCCTGAACTGCAAGAACATAATTCATGTGACAGGGGGGATCATATGATCACTCCACACATGCGCTGTGAATCATTGCTCTTTGGAGCAGAGCTTAACATAGCTGACAAGTATCAAAAACGTGAAAAACCTCAAAATACACCAGCCTGAGCTGGCGTACATTAACGTGATACAATATTTCAAAGGGTAAAAGGACGGGGAAAAAGATGGGCCTATATAAGTCGCACTAATGATAGAGCATATCCCGTGTAGTTTGGATTATTATATTTTATTAAGTACGGGGTGCTACCATTCCTTGGAGAGGCAGATGAAAGTTTAATAAAAGAAGGGCTTCATAGGTGCACAAATGCTCTAAATCTTGAAAGGAGTATGGAACACTTAAGACGTAACTTTTATTACTGACATATCAGCGAAATATAAAATGAAATGAACAAAGTTAAAACGTGATGTGTACTTAAAAGTTCGCTGGATGCTCCACTTCATCCCATTGGTCAATAATTACTTCCTTATACTGGATCCTATTCGTGTGTATAACAATATAAATTTGCCCGGTAGATCAATTATCTCACCACGTCTGGTTTTGATAATATAAGTAAATGATCAAAGGGTATAATCAAAAGTCTCTATAATTAGCCATTGGTTAATAAACTTCCCTCCTGGCTGACTAGATATTGCCCTAAGCTGTCTAGCTGTCAAGGGATCTATGAGGCACGGTAATCTAGCAGGTAATTTGCACTGATCTATATAAGGTGTATTGCTAGCTACCTAATGTAATCTCCATCTAACTTTGGGTCTAATAGGAGCATTAAAAGGATCTGAGGATTTGTAAATAGGTAGTGAAGAGCATCCAGCGAAACGCCGACGCGCGTTTCGCTATGTGTGCTTAGTCCTGGCTATCGGAGGACGCGACTGACAGCTCTTTTATACTGTCAGTATGGGGCTACGTGGATGTCACGTGAGGATTATTTCCAATCATGTGGCGAGAATTAAGATTGATGTGGTTGGCTGCCTATCTCGGGTCTCGTAATATACGAGTCAATTTAGTGGATGTTCTCCAATGGGGTCCTGCGTTATTATAGCTCTATGGCGATGAGCCTTCATTAACGTGAATAAGTTCCAAAAATTAGGCATTTTCAGAACTTAGTAAATTGCGCTAGAGAGCAGTCCCCATACACTGTTATGGGGACTGCACTGCAAAACGAAGATGAATGCAAAACAAATATTTGCAAAAACATACAATAACTGAAATTACATATCATCCACTAAAAATGCTACGATATCTGTTGCAATGCAAAGTTCATACATTTAAAACCTACTTAGTTTTGCTGTAGTTTTCGGGAATTTTAGATGGAAAAATGTAATAGTAAATAGGCCCCTAAGGATATAAGGTTATGATTAATGAAAGCTGAACGATGTTGAACAACATGGAAGATGTGTTTCATACAGTAAAACAAATGAACTATAATAATAGGGAAAAGCACTTACAATCCTTTTTTTTTTCTTAGTTTGAACAAAAACTGGCTGTACTACTCACTCTGACCCCCAACAATACACACCGTTTCCACCACACCTCCAATCACACTCTGCATTCAATACCAGCTATGTCTTTTACTATATTTGCTTCTGCTAATTACTAGGCCAAAGCCGTGGCCATAATTACCCCAGTCCCTTCCCCACGACAATCCTTTACTTCTAATGCCTACTTACTGTGACCTGGCTTACCATTCTGCCTGCAACTGACATTAGCCCCCTCATGTTCACCATTACCACGCTCGGTGTAACGCACGCTGAGCCGGATTTAGACCCGATGGGGCCCTAGGCAAGATACTGGTTTGGAGGCCTCTTCCCTGAAACACTCCATAGCACTATATTTTTTTTAGCATAGCATATACCTCTATAGTTGAACAGTAGGGCAAACTATGTGCCGCCGCCAAAGGTGGTGTGTCTTGCATTGTTGGGTGTGTGCCTAGCAGGTGAAAAGAGCTATGCCACTCTCCTACAGAAAAAAAACCTGCATTGCTTAGTACACCATTGGCAGAAGTGTGCAGTGTGCGGCACAGTGACCTAAAAGTAGCATTTTTATGTAATTTCAGTTATTTTATTTTTTTGCAAATATTTGTTTTGTGCTGTAACTGAATCTTGTAGAAGAGCCTGCTTTATTACTATTATCTGTATATTTAAGTACATCATATATCCAATCGAAATTACAATATTACTGTCTGAACTGCCAGAACATATGTTTCAAATAACATGTACATCATGCTGCTCCCCCTTCATCACTGCCAGGGGCGGATCTAGTTCCCGCCCGCTTTCTTTAAACTTTTAACAGTATGGCGCGTGGTCCATGTTTGCAGAGAAAATGAGCTGCAGACAGAACATCCCTGCTGGGGCCCCTGCATCACACTGCATCCTCTGCATCACACTGCGGCCCCTGCATCATGCTGATCCCCCTTAATCACTGTGGCCCCTGCATCGCACTGCTGTCCCTGCATCACACTGGGGTCCTCATTATTGTCTCTCTCATCACACTGTGCCCTCCTTCATCATTACACTGTGCCCTTTCATAATCACCCTGTGCCTTCTGTTATCATTACACTGTAACCCTTCATAATCACACTGTGCTCTTCATAATAATTTTGATCCCCTTCTCTTATTTTCCCTCACACTGTGCCCTCCATAATAATTTTGCTACCCTTCTTTTATTTACCCTCACACTGTGCCCTTCATAATCATTTTGCTCCCTGTGACGATTATGTAGTATATCTAATGACTGATTGCTATTTTCTGTTAAATTCATGTATGACAATGTGAATAGTATATGTAACCTTGTAATGTAATCTCAACATTTGCAATGCTAAATGACATGAGCTTGAAGCTAGGAAAGTGTCTTTAATCTTTTGAAATTATCTCTGAGGAGTTTTTTGGTATGCAGATGATGTGGAACTGACCAGCCAAGCCTAACGAGCAAAGGTGAGAAGTCAGGTCCTGTGAACACTCCAGAGCTCAGGACATCCCTAGCTCACTTCGAAAGCCCTGTGGAATTTGGGAGATCAATCTGTCCTTATTGACAGCTAAACTTCAAAAGTGGGGAGTGAGAGCTATGTGGAGAAAGGTTTGAAATCTTTTGCATTTTCATGAGGGGGTCTATCAGGACTGAAATGTCCCAGACTTTCTCAATTGTATTCCCTCACACACCAGGTCTTTACTAGTAAGTAGTGACTCTGATTTTATTTTCTATTTTATTTGTGAAACATATTGTATATCTTATTAATTTAATTGTATGTGTTATTAATTTTTGTAACGACGCCTTGGAAACATTTTTCAGATTAAATAAATTTACTCTAGTGTGTCCTCCGTGATTCTTTGTGAACGTACGAAGCCCATGGAGGCACATGCTACATGTGTATATGATTTAAGTGTGGAACAATAATAAGAGGTTCTAGTGAACGTAAGGACACCATAATAAATCCTTTGTGGTGGCAGAAAAGGTGTATTCATTGCAAAGTGACTAAGGTAACGCCAGTCACGGCCAGCAGTTCGGATTGCGGTATCTGGGACAGGCTGGGTGTTCGTGACACTCCCCTTCTCTTATTTCCCCTCACACTGTGCCCTCCATAATAATTTTGCCCCCATTCTCTTATTTCCAATCACACTGTGCCCTCCATAATAATTTTGCTCCTCTTCTCTTATTTCCCCTCACACTGTGCTCTCCATAATAATTTTGACCTCCTTCTCTTATCTCCCCTCACACTGTGCCCTCCATAATAATTTTGCTCCCCTTCTAGTATTGCCCCTCACACTTTGTGCCTTTGTGCCTCTGTTACTTTACCTACCTTTCTACTGCTTACTTTCCTGCTTTCTTCTGTTTTTTACCTCTTCTGTTCTGTCTTATGTTCTTCTCTGTCGAGCGCGGCTCCTCTGTGCTCCTTAGTGAGTCCACACTGAATATGTTGCCGGACTTGATGAAGTCACGCCCGACATTCAGTGGAACAGAGCACAGAGGAGTTAAGGAGGCTGCCAGGAGCCACGACAGTCTGGCGATTTTTTTTTTATTGATTTTTTTTCATCCGCATTCTTCCCTATGCCCGTGGACAAGTGGCAGTGCGGAATGACAGGTGGACAGTAGCGCCACCCCCCCCCCCCCCCCCCGTGCCTACCCTGCTCAGTGCTAGCCACTGGGGAGCCCAAGGGCCCCCATCATCCAGCAGGAGGACACCCGTTTAAGGAGACCCATATCTGGTTGCTACCCTAAGATTTCTGGCAACAGGAAGGACACTGACTGATCTGAAATACAGCACAGCAATTTCACCGCAAGCTCTGCGTTTGATAATACCTGAGACCTGTGATGCTATCATTGCAATTCTCCATGAAGGTTATGAAGGTTGGTAAACATAAATTGTCTTCTTTAGATACAAATGTATAATTTGATTAACATTCAAAAAACGTACAATATACATTAAATGAATAAAGTGCAAACCAATAAAAGCAGCCAAGTAAACAGAATATAGCTGTTCATATTGCAACACTTCGCTATTATCCATTTATGATGAACTTGCACTGAACTGTTGCATGTTTGAGCTGGGTATAGGGGTAGAAGTCATGTATGGTTTTGGCATTAAATATTGTCCTCCTATACTACCATGCTGCATCTGTGTATGCCGAAATGTGTACAGAGGTGTCTGCCTGTGGTGTGCTGGTGTTAGAATTGTATCCGGGAACAAATCTTCCTTGGTAGCCATACACATGAGGTAGCACACCAAATGCTCCATTTCCACTTGTATGGTTTACTAGCACGTTTCATTTTGCTTGCTAGTGTTGCTCCAAGTAGGTCAAAAGTGTGTTGTGTAGGTTTTTTGGCCATCAAACTGTTTGAGACCATCTTTGTAGTTAGTACATCACTTTGATCAACTTTACTGAGACTTTATTTCTTCCTCTTCTGTTGTGTTTGTGGTGGAATTGCAAACTCAGGTACATCCTGGCTGTCGACTGTCACCTGGCTTCCCTGTACTAATGGCCATAGTGGATGCGAACTATGAATTCTTATTTGTGAACAGTGGTAAAAATGGGAAAGTCACATTTCTGTTCCTCTCTCTCTCTATGGTTATTGAAAAATGGGAAAGTGTCTGATGGCGGTGCATTGGAGCAGACTCCCTTTCATGCAAACCTAAAAAATTATGAACTTAATATTCCAACTGGAAGTAATACAAAGCTTATCTGGAAACAATGTTTCTCAGGCAGATGACCTCCGGAGAAAACTCTCTGGCCAGGAAAGCAATCTACAACTTAGGCTGAGTACACTGTGAACTCCAGACGATTCCTTGACGCGTTTCATCTAATGACTTCTTCAAAAGGGTTATGTCCACAAATGAGAGGTTCTAGGTTTATATAAACCAACAACGTCCATTATGAACCAATCCTGAACAAACAATTACATACACAAACTCGCAGCAATAGAAAACCCATATCCCCTGTATTGGCCTGAGTACTTCCACCAATAATATGTGACGACACTTCCGCCCTCACGATCTCCCAAGAAGGAAAGGAAACTAATCTCCTATAACACATTATAAACACTATTACATAACACATTCTCGCTTCCCAAACAATAGTATTCATACTGCATGTCCAAAAACAACATTTAACTACAAGTCCATTCACAAATATCTGCCGCCATTTTTTTGGTAGATATTATAATCAGTTCGGCGACAGGATGGCAGAAGTAATGTTTTGAGTGGTAAATACATATAGCGACAGAAATAAATTTTAGAAGCAATGTTATTTAATTATAGACTGTCACGAGCTAGGTGTGTTGTTGAAAATGCATTTGGAATTCTCAGTAACAGATTCAGAGTTTTTTCATTGTGCTATTAAGCTACATTTGGACAAGATAGACAAAGTGGTGATGGCCTGTTGTTTTCTGCATAACTTTCTAAGATGTAAAACCTCCCGTGTATGCAGTTCACATACATATGACAACAATGAAGAGGAAACGGAGGTAGTTGGCTTGACACCTCTACAGTCGGGCCACCTTAGAAATGCAAGTGCCAGTGCAAAATTAAACAGGGAAGCACACCTTCAATATTTTAACGGGGAGATTGCAGTGCCATGGCAGAATGATTTTGTCTAACAATTGTTCATAAGAATGTTATGTGTGCAAACTTTATCGTTATGTACTTCTACATTAATAAAACTGTTACACAGCAACAGCAAAATATACTTTACTTACAGTTCCACTAGGAGGTGTCATCTGCTTGGACCACATCAGTAGAAGAACTACTGTCCGTATCCAGGCTGCAGGCGGACTGCCGTGTAATTTAATTTTCACGGATAAAGCATACTTGCCAATTCTCCCGGAATATCCGGGAGACTCCCGCATTTTGCGAGAGTCTCCCGGACTCCCGGGTGAGTGTGGCAATCTCCCGAATTCTGCCCACTTCACTAGAAAGTGCCCCACTTCCTAGTGAAGTGGGCAGAATTAGGTCCCAAACACCACGATTCCCGGTGAATCGCAGCGTTTGGCCCCGCCCCCGCTGTCAAATGACGTATTTGCGCCATGCCGTCACAGGCCAAAATGACGCGATTTTGGCCACCCCGCCCCCCTCACCTGGCAGGCTCCCGGAAGAGAGCTGAAGAAAGAAAGTGGGTAAGTATGGGATGAAGTGCAGAAGTTCAAAGTACCACAGCTTTGGCACATAAGCACCATCTGCATCTGTCCAATATTTTTTTGAGGCCTCAACATTATTAAGTTCTTTCTTGTATACAGTCCTAAGGTTCTGTATTTTTGCCCATTCCAAATTTGCTCCGGGGTAATGTGGCAGACATGCTTTCACAAGTTCTTGCATAGCCACATTACGTAACATTCGGTTATAATATTCCTTTGATTTTATCTTCCACAAACAGGGGTGCATCCTATAAGTGAAATTCTTCATGAGCTCCACATTGTAGTCATGTGACATTTTCAGGTTCAGGTTCTCTTTAAAAATAAAAATAAAGAGTCATGTTAATATTTTGTCCACTGATGATATCAAAGAAAATGTACAATATATTGTAATATTTTTAACAAATTTATAACTACTTTTTTAGCCATTGTGTGTATCATAAATAATACTAATAAGTATAACAAAAGTATTTTGCATATACACATATTAACATTCACAAAATATATATTTATGCAGTTGTTACTATAAGCACAATATTACAAGAAAACATTCGTAATACTTCCATAAGAAACTTACCTTATATGGCAATGGATGTAAGGTGTAAAACGCTCGTAGTATCCGTTCCTATTTCTCGGACCACTAGGGGTTAAATATATTGATATATTCGCCAAATACGAGGTTATTATACATGAATGGCCTTCATCCACAATGCTCCATTCTGTACAGGTACCACCACTGATTAGTTCACAACTGAAACGAATGCTCATGACTGAGTGTATAAAATTACCGACGAGCCTGTCTGGCCTCAAGGAACGTTAGAAGATGGCGGATGAGGATCAGGTGTCGGTGGGGATGTGAAAAGTTGAGAAAAAAATTAAAGAAATAGTAGTGGGGGATGGAGAAGAAGATGTAATACAATTAATGGGCGTGAAAAGAGCAAAGGCAATGAGCCCTAGAGAGGTGGAGTTGATGGTAAAAGTACTGGACCAGTACAACCACGACTGCCAAAAGAGAAAATACAGAAAAGATAATACTAGAAAGGAACTAATAATGCAGAAAATACTAAAACAAATTAAGGAGAAACTTGGAAAGAAAATAAATACATTTCAAGTGCAGAAGCTTTGGTCAGACCTAAAAAATAAAGAACAGCGGAGACTGATTCGCATCCGTAGAAACATTAAAAATAGTGAGTTTGACATGTTTAAAGGACTTGTTATTGAATTTGTAGATGAACGACTGACAATAGTATATAGTATATTAAAAATGTTGTATTATTTTCAGAAAGAAGAATGCACGATTTCGTAGGTACCGAAAATCTTAAAGCTGGGCACGTACTTGTTAAAGCAGAAAAAATAGATACAGAATTTTTAGAAAAAAAAGATATATTAAAAGAAGGTATTTGTAGTCACATGTGGAAACTGTGAAATATTTTTGGGAGAAACATATACCGTTATAATAACCCAAATGGCGTCTGTTTTACAGAACCTATGGAGGTAAAGGGCATCTTTGCAGAGATGCTACAAGAGGGACCACAACATAAAGTTATTACGAGCAGTGTAGAAGATAAGCAAATTGGTACTTTACTTGGGGGTAAGTGTATGATGCTCCGATTTCTGCAAGTCGCCGGAAATCGGCGACTTTGCAGGTAAAATTTAAAGCGGCGATGGCTTGTAAAGGCAAAGTCATCGCCGCTTTAAATTTTCAATGCAAAGTCGCCGATTTCCGGCGAGTTGAAAAAATCATACATTTATCCCTTGGTGCTCGAAAAGAACTTTTACTTTATTAAAGATATAGAAGTTAAATGTTCAACTTTTTTCCCTTTTCTCGTAGATACCATGGTCGTATCGGACGAAAGTTCTGAGGGAGAAAATAATGTTGGTAGTCCTTTGCAGGGTGTGGTAGAGAAAATTGGAAAAGTTTGATGAATATTTTAAAGAATTAAGGACAAACAAACATCAGTGATGTTAAAAAAAATCAAATAAGTTGAAAAAAACTTCATGGAGATGTTTCAGTTTTTTCAGAAGCTTATGCCACAAATAACTAGCCACTTTCATAATTAAAAAGTCAAATATTATAGTACTAATATAAATATGTTGAAACATTTTATTTTTCAGCTGTCCATTTTTTTTCTACAGAATTCAACAATAAATCTGTTGGATATACAAGGTGTGGTTTATTCTGTCTATTTTACAAATATATGCATTAACAAGTAAATAAAGGTTTGATTATAAAACATGTTCAATGTACATGTAAAGGGTTACAGGACACAGAGTGCAAGATGCATTACCATTTACACAGGTGCCCTAATATTCAACCAGACATATATAGAATACACATCTATACACGACTATAGGAAACACAAAAATGTGTATAGTTATGCACACAGACAAATGTAATACACATATTTTGCATTTTTATTAATGTGTATTGAGTGACCAATAAAGTGACACATAGCTATAATTAAGGAGCCAGACATAAGCAATACACGTATAAATGAAACGTTGTTTTTTTACAACACTACACCGACAAAGGTTTCTAATTAAAATGGCAGACATATGCTGTAAGCATTAATGCAATTTGTTTTACTGGTAGAAGCGCCTAATTACAAAATGAGTGACGTGCGGACAACGCACCACGTGGGACTGATATAGGCATCAGAAATTAACATACACACACCCCCAAAGGAGTTGCAGCTCGAGGAACTATCGGCAGTTGCTTGTGGATCGATCGGAAACTTATACACATTACATGATCATCATCATCATCAACATTTATTTATATAGGGCCAGCAAATTCCGTAGCACTTTACAATTGGGAACAAACATTGATAAGACAATACTGGGTAATACAGACAGAGAGGTAAGAGAACCCTGCTCGAAAGCTTACAATCTATAGGACAATGGGAGTTAGAAACACAAGGGCATGTGCTACATCATTCTTGACAAAGACCGTATTAACGGTTGAAACGCGTTGAAGTTTGGACTGATTTTAAAAAGAATCTCAACATTTTGTCAATTATTGGAAGTGAGATTGTATCCAGTGGATATATGAATTGCATCAAAATATTGGCTATAGGGTAGGAGTATTTTTACATACCTACTGTGTTTGAGAATTTTTATTCATTGCTGGATTTTATGTGCTATTGTTGACTATATGTCCAATGGGACAATATTGAATACTGCTCCGTTTGAAACAATATCACGCTAGATGTGTATTTTTTCTATTCCTCCGACTTTTATGTTTGAGAATAATGATCGGAGGTTAATATGAACTAGCTGGATATCGGATCATTCAAGATCAAACGGAGAAGAGTAATAAAAGAACCTGCTACAGGCTCGTCAAATAACATCTTCTGGTAAGAATTTATTTCTTACGATTTCACTTTGAGGTGACGGTCGGGTGGAAGTAGCAAGTACTATTCTTGCCCCATGAATGAACTATTACTGCACATCCAGCACTGAAGCAATTGTATATGAGAAGTTGCAACTTGTGTATTTTGATTGGAACATTTATATTATTTTTGTTTGTTTTTTTGTTTTTTGCTATTTGTTTTATTACGTTTATAAGAGATATTAGGGTACACTTGAGCGCTGTTTTTCTGGATATTTATTTTATTCATGTGCTACATCATATTGCACAATGGACCAGCTAGACTGCAAAGGTAAAAGTATTGAGTGGGCTGTGTCAGACGCCGCCCCCGTGCCTCCCCGCTGGCCGGGGACGGACGTCTTCCTCCTCCTGGGCGCTCCGTTGCTAGGCAACGGAGACGCCACTTCCGGGATCACCAGGTGCATGCGGCCCGTTGCCATGGCAACGGGACACGCTGCGCGATTCTGTCGGCGGTCAGCGTGTCTGACCGCCGCTCCCTGTCCACCAATGAACACTGTCCACCAATGAACACTGTCTCCCTCCTAAAGATGGCTCTGACACCCTTAGGGTGCCAGAGCAACTACTTTACCTAGCCTCCAGCGTTCCATGATTCCTGTATACCCTGTTGTTTCCTTGTGTACCGACCCGGCTTCCTTTGACCTCATTCTGGATTATCCTTCTGCCTTATATTGCTCTCTCTGGATTGACCCTCGGCTTGCTGACTACCCTTTGGATTCTGATTCTGTACCTTGCCTGCTCGCACGTTACCTGACCACAGCCTGTACGACCACGATTCTCATCACTACCTCGCGGAAAGCTTCCTGCGAGGACCGCGACCTGCATGTCGCTTGCCGCGAAACCTAAACTTCCTTGCGGGGGTCCCTGGTGAAGACCGGCGGCGTGTTAGACTCCGCGCCTTCTAGTGTTGCAGTGTCAATATCCGCAGGTAGCAGTAATCTCATTGTGACAGGCTGTGTGTGTTGCAATGTTGGTCAGAGGGTTATTGTCTTGCATTAGCAGTGTAGAGGGTGGTAATAGGGTAATCTAGGGAAATTAAGATGATGGTTGAGGAATATCATAACCTTGTCTGAAGAGGTGGGTTTTCAGTGAACCCTTGAAGGTTTGAAGACTAGAGGAAAGTCTTATTGTGCGTGGGAGGGAATTCCACAAAGTGGGTGCAGCCCGGAAAAAATCCTGTAACCGAGAATGGGAGGATGTGATGAGAGTGGAGGAGAGATGTAGATCTTGTGCAGAACGGAGGTGTCGAGTAGGGAAATATTTCGAGACAAGTGAGGATATGTATGTCGGTGCAATTTTGTTGATGGCCTTGTATGTTAGTAGAAGAATTTTATATTGGATTCGTTGAAATACAGGCAGCCAATGTAGAGACTGACAGAGTGGCTCAGCAGAGGAATAACGGTTTGTAAGGAAAATCAATCTAGCCGCTGCGTGCAAAATAGATTGCAGGGGTTCAAGTCTGACTTTGGGAAGACCAGTAAGGAGGGAATTGCAATAGTCGATGCGGGAGATGATGAGTGCATGAATTAATGTTTTTGCGGTGTCTTGTGTCAGATATGTGCATATTCTGGAAATGTTCTTTAGGTGTATGCAACATGATTTAGATATAGAGTTGATGTTGGGAATAAACGACAGTTGTGAATCAAGGATTACACCTAGGCAACGAGCTTGCGGGGTGGGATTTATGGTCATGTTATCAACAGAAATAGAAATGCCAGGCAGGAAGCTTCTGTTTTTGGGTGGGAATATTATTAATTCAGTTTTTGAAAGATTGAGTTTGAGTTGGCGAGAAGACATTCAAGATGAAATGGCAGAAAGACAGTCAGTAACGCGAGACAACACAGATGGTGAAAGATCAGGAGAGGATAGATAAATTTGTGTATCATCTGCATAGAGATGATACTGAAATCCAAAGGAGCTTATTAATTTTCCAAGAGAAGTGGTGTAGATAGAGAATAGCAGATAACCTAGAACTGAGCCTTGTGGTACTCCAACTGATAAAGGAAGCGGAGCAGAGGTGGATCCAGAGAAATTAACACTGAAAGAGCGATTAGATAGGTAGGATGAGAACCAGGATAGGACAGTGCCTTCAAGACCTAGGGATTGCAGCGTTTGTATGAGGAGAGAGTGGTCAACAGTGTCAAATGCAGCAGAGAGATCCAGGAGAATTAGAAGAGAGTAATGGTTATTATTTTTTGCTGTGATCAAATCATTGACAACCTTGGTCAGCGCAGTCTCTGTGGAGTGTTGGGAGCGAAGGCCTGACTGAAGAGGATTCAATAGGTTGTTTGCTGTAAAAAAATGTGTGTGAGGCGAGTGTAGACAATTCTCTCGAGAAGCTTGGAGGGGCATGGGAGCTGGGGCAGTAATTTACGAGTTAGGGTCAGAATTCTGTTTTTTTAAAATGGGAGTAATCACTGTATGCTTGAATAGTGATGGAAAAATACCAGTAGAAAGAGATAGATTACAGATTTTAGTTAGAGGGGGAATGAGCACAGGAGACAGGGACATACCAATTTGTGAGGGAATGGGATCAAGAGGACAGGAGGTAGAGTAGGAAGATGAGAAGAGAGTAGAAACTTCCTCTTCATTTGTGGGATCAAATGAAGAGAGAGTGTCAGAGGGTGCTACAAAGGAATTGAGCCGATTGCTTGTCAAGGGAGATGATACCATTTCAAGCCTGATCTTATCAATTTTGTCCTTGAAATAGGAAGCAAGATCCTGTGCACTGATGTTAGTTGGAGGATTTGGGGCAGGAGGATTCAGAAGAGAGTTAAATGTGTTAAAGAGGCGTTTGGGGTTAGAAGCCTGAGCATAGATGAGAGATTGGAAGTATGCTTGTTTAGCAGTGTCCAGAGCATTTCTATAGGAGTGGTAGATATCAGTATATGTGATGAAATCATTAGAGGCACAAGATTTACACCAGTGACGTTCTGCTTTCTGAGAAAGTTTTTGTAGAGTTCGTGTTACTGTTGTGTGCCACGGTTGGCAACGAATTCTACGCGAAGTATGTAGTGTCGCTGGAGCCACTTGATCCAGGGCAGTTGCTAGGGTTTGATGAAAATGGGGTACTGCCCAATCAGGGGAGCAGATTGTAGAAATTTGGGAGAGAAGGTGTTGGAGAGAGGTGGAAAACTGTTGAAAATCAATAGAGTTGAAATTCCTGCAGTTGTGAGGAGGCTTGGAAGAGTTTGACACTAGGGAGGGTAAAGAACTGGGGGTGAGCGAGTAGCTAATAAGGTGATGATCCGAGAGGGGGAAAGAAGTGTTAAGGAAATGAGAAACTGAGCATAGTCTAGAGAAAACAAGATCAAGACAGTGGCCATACTGATGAGTAGCGGATTCAATCCACTGGGAGAGGTCAAGTGAGGAGGTTAAAGAGAGTAGTTTGGAAGCAGCATTGAAACGTGGATTAGAAATAGGGATGTTGAAATCACCCATGATGATGGTGGGGATATCAGTAGATAAGAAGTGAGGGAGCCATGCAGAGAAGTGTTCAAGAAATTGTTGGTGTGGACCAGGGGGGCGATAGATGACAGCAACACGCATAGAGAATGGGTTAAAAATCCTAACAGCATGTACTTCAAAATATGTGAACGTGAGTGATGGGACACTTGGTAGAACTGTGAATGTGCACTGTGGGGAGAGAAGTAGTCCAACCCCCCTCCTTGTCTGCCTCCTGGTCTGGGGTTGTGGGGGAAATGGAGACCACCATGTGAAAGGGCTGCAGGTGAGGCAGTGTCTGAATGCGTGAGCCATGTTTCTGTTATTGCTAGAAGGTTGAGGTTGTTTGAGAGGAAGAGATCATGTACGGATGTAAGTTTGTTACAAACAGAGCGTGCATTCCAAAGGGCACATTTAAAGGACTTTGGAAGAGAGGGGAGACAGGTTATGTGTTTGAGGTTTGCCGGATTTCTATAGTGATCGGAAGGTGGATTTGTCGGAAAATATTAAACAGTACAATCAACCAATGGGCAGCACGGTGGCTAAGTGGTTAGCACTTCTGCCTCACAGTGCTGGAGTCATGTGTTCAATTCCTAACCATGGCCTTATCTGTGTGGAGTTTGTATGCTCTCCCCGTGTTTGCGTGGGATACCTTCGGGTGTTCTGGTTTCTTCCCACACTCCAAAAACATACTAGTAGGTTAATAGGCTGCTATCAAAATTGACCCTAGTCTCTCTGTCTGTGTCTGTGTGAATATTAGGGAATTTAGACTGTAAGCTCCAAGGGGGCAGGGACTGATGTGAATGAGTTTGTTGTACAGTGCTGTGGAATCAGTGGCGCTATATAAATAAATGGTGATGACGATGATGAAATGAGCCGACAATCGACACTTTGGAATGACTTTCGACCATTGTGTCACTATACACACTAACCCGACTTCCGACCGATCGTATGTCAGCTGTTTTGCCCGATTATTGAACGAAAATGCTCCAGTGTGTACCCTGCCCAAGATAACAGAATATCCAGAATCATTCCATATGTAGAATATGGGGTACACAAAAATCAGTTGATGAGTGCAATATTTTACTAGTATGTAATAACATAGTTATTCCTTATGTTTTTGATGGTGATTTGTCAGTAGGGATAATAGGTTATACTAGTTACCCACAACATGAACACAGACTACTGATGAATGTCTTGCAGCCATTGTTTGGCCATTGTTGTATAGTAAAGCTGTCGTTTTGGTATGGGGGATGGGACAGAGCAGGGGCCTCTGCAATCTCTGTACAAGCAGGATAGAAACATGGCGTTGACTGCATGTACTCCACAAATCATCCTACCAGCAGTATGCAGTACTTATGCTAAACACGATGTTTACACCCTTTCCTCTCCACACCCTTTATACGTTCAGATAAACGTAAAGGAATCACCATGCTTTGGTGTCTATTATAGGATACTATTTGTTTCAATGATTACTGCATTCATATTGATTGCAAATTCTAATCATATTCACAATGTAAACGCGCTCCAGATTCCATTGTTTTATTCATCGCCCCGAACGAAATAGTGTACCCAAAACAAACATGGCAGAATCGTCCTCACGTGTCCCTATTTGTGATGCCGTTATGGGCGTGTCTGCAGTGATACGTTCTCTTAACACTGTTGTGATTGGTTGATCGAAAGTCACGTTGCCTATAGTTTGTAGGAGGTAGCACCGCCCAGCAGCTTCTGAGCCATTTTGTTCCTGGTGAGGAGAGGAAGAGGATATCCAGACTGGAGTCGCGAACGAGCTTCGGATCCCGTGCCCCCTTTGAAAGCGGTAATTACTCGGCGCTTTTTAGTGTGTGAAGTGGTTTAGTACTGGGTTCTTTACGGCTGAGATATTACTTAACGCAGGATTTCTGTTTTAAACTTTACTGCGGGTCTAATCATGAGACAAAGACGCCGCCATTTTGTCTCTTTACCGGAGCGGGAAAGGACATGTGTAATGGCTTCTGAGCAATAGTATGGTCTCTGATCAATCGTAATGGTGCAAGCAGTTAATACTCGCCCATAAATACAATTATCTTATCCTCTTATAAGTAATTTAGTTTGCGTATTTACATGTATTGAGTTTTATTTGTATTGTACTCGTGCTTTTCAATTGAGCATATGTGCGCACATATACTAAGGTTTTCTGCACCTAATGTATGTTATATATGCAATATATAATACACTGTAAGTGAAATGAAGTTGATACTTATACGATGAAAAGTAAATTATGAATGAAATGTGGTATGATACCACCATATACCGCTTGGGCTGGTATATGATGGTATATCATACCACCTTTCATTCATAATTTACTTTTCATCGTATAAGTATCAACTTCATTTCAGTTATTGTATGTGTGTGTGTGTGTGTGTATGTGTGTGTGTGTATATGTATGTATATATATATATATATATATATTAGCATTTTTGTGAATTTCGGGCTGCTCCTGAATTTCTCTTTGTAGTGTGGAGGATCATCCTATATTTTCAGTGTTGTAAAAAAAAACCTTCCCTTTGTATCAATCATGATCAGTATGCCTTTGTTTAACCCCATTGTAACCTGATATAGCAATGCTGATTTTCTGCCATGCAGCTGCTTAACTGATTTTTTTTTCTCTCCATTTACTTTCATGTGTAGTGTTTATGGTTACATTGTCATCTAGTAATTTCTCCTTAACATAAGTGAACATTTATTATTTGAATGCTGTTACTATGAGTCTAGTATGTGTGTATATACTAAGCATGTGCCTGAGCAACCTGATTGCATTGTTGGATGCAGTTGCATAATGGTATGATTCCATAATCTCAAGCCACATAGTATAAAATGTTAGAAGCTAAACTGGATGATGTCAGGACAGGTGATCTAATTATTTTGGTTGCATCCGATCTGTCACCAGATGGACACTGAATGCTCTGGTCATATTACTCTTCATTGCTGTCAAAAGATATTTATTTTCCCTTTTAACATTATGGTTGATTCAGCCATGGATCCAAATTATAATTTTTAGGGCTTTCTTTAAACACAAAGACAGCATGTTTGTGAGCTGAACCAATATTTGAAAACAAGTCTGTTCACTTAGGGCCACTCACTACCTCTGGTGTTCAAAGAGAATTGAGATTATAAAAATCTATATAGTGACCCAAAGGTCCACAGCGCCGTACAATGGGGAGTAGAACAAAATGCATATCATATTATTGGGAGAACATGTGATGCTTAGCAAGACAAATTACACAGTACAACGGGACGGAGGGTGGCCTGTGCCCACTTTTGTTCTTGTGAATATTGGTAAATCTGCATTCATTTTTCTTTTCTAGAATCAAGTGTCTCCTGGAACTTTTTCTTGCAGGAGATACTTAATTTGTTTTGTTGACTTTCTTTTGAGTATGCTATCTTTAGTTCCTCTGCTTGTCAAACAATGCATGCAATATAATTAAAGTATCTATCTTGTTTTGCAGCCATGCATCGAGACTCGTGTCCTCTGGACTGCAAAGTCTATGTTGGAAACCTTGGTAACAATGGCAACAAGACAGAATTGGAACGGGCTTTTGGCTACTACGGACCTCTACGTAGTGTATGGGTTGCCAGGAATCCCCCCGGCTTTGCATTTGTTGAATTTGAAGATCCTAGAGATGCAGCAGATGCTGTTAGAGAATTAGATGGAAGGTAATTTGTAGTTTGTTTTTCCCCAAATTGGCCCAGTTTCTCATTTCAGCTATTGCGTATTGTAAATGGTTCATGTTTATTCAGGGACAAGCATTCAATGGTCACAATTTTTATTCCTTTAACTTGTAGTTGGAATTGCCTTACAAAAACTAGATGGGATTCGTTATGAAATTTAAAGACTTTATTCTTTTTATTTATCTGCAATTTGACACTTGAACTTAGTCTAAGGGGCAGATTAAATTCAGCCGCAACTAACACTGCACTGCGTTAATGTTAATACCATTAATATGATAATTTCAAGCCAGCGCTGCAACCAAAAAGCTGTCTGTGAAATTACTGTAATTGCGAGCACTATTACCGCAACGTCGGTAATACGGCGCAGGTCTCGTTTATACAGTAACACGGCCAATGGAATCTGCCCCTAAGTGTTTTACTCATTTTATGAGTATATTAGATGTTAATTATTAGACTTGATATAGCTACTATTTACATATTTGACAGCAGTTTAATGTAGGATATTAAATCAATTAAAGAACTTGTGTACATTAAGTTATATTTTTTTTATGTTTAATACATATATATTTTGTTTTCAGAACTATGTGCGGGTGTCGGGTTAGAGTAGAATTATCTAATGGTGAGAAACGAAGTAGGAATCGTGGACCTCCACCATCTTGGAACAGGCGACCTAGGGATGATTACCGTAGAAGGAGTCCTCCACCTAGACGCAGGTATGATGAAATTAATTGGTGTTATTTAGTCTGCAACTAAGTATTGTTTGTTCACTAGTTTAGTGTTTCTTTGTCCCATCACTTCATTTAAAGGATAGTTGTATAAAACAAGATTCATTTCAATATTCTATATATTTAGGATGTACTGCATACATTAGGTATGCTATTGCAACCACCATTGCCCTTTGCATTTTATTCACTGTAAGGCACTTGTCATAGAAAAGATATTTATGTACATGATGACAGAAGCCTCACCATAGTAATGGCAGTGTTATGTATGTATTGAATAAATAAGCAGGCCCCAAGTCATATTTTTTTTCCTCCCAGCGTCAGAATGTAACATCTGCCGATCACAGCAGCAATTTTATCAACACTTTACTACATGTTTTTGCCATGTGTAATTGTTGCCAAAATACTCCAGGGCTGTAATTGTTTATCCACATTTACTTTTTTCCCCCCATAGTTCCCTTATTTCCACCTGGTTTTTAAGTACACTTTTGGTCTTCTGCTTAATCTGTAAACCTAAGGAACTCAAGTGAAATTCTAGCATTGCCTGATTATATTCTCAGCAGATGTACACCAATTAGTGAGTGGGACATTAGTAAAAGCAGCACACTTCTGTTACAACTTTGTTAATTGGATATTGTTTAATATAACCTAAGAGATGACTTATTAGACGTCATGTTTTTGCTTTTTAAATTGACAATATTTGTGTGCAGCTTTTATTATGTCTGTCCGGGCCCACTAACGGTTCCCATGCTTACTCATTTTTAGTTTAATTACATATATTTTTCAAATAGTCTTTATTCCACTGAATAGTTGAAAGATAATATTGAGTTTTGCTGCTCACAATGCACTGACTCCATTCCTTGTACCCCATCAAGGAATTTAGAACATAGATGGTTATACTGATGGCTTGTTTTTGTTTGTTTTTTTTTTGTTTGTATTTATTTCTTTTGTGTGCCTTTGGTCCATCTAATAAAAATGAAACCCGTTACAGAGTCACCATCATGTCTCTTCTCACCACCCTCTGGGTCTACATTAGTCAACTAGCCTTATCAGCGTCATGTGACCAGCGCGCCCCATTCAGCTTGGCTGGTGTCGTATCACATGACCCAGGCATGGCCAGTCGTCAGGTTGCACCGCCCTTTGGTTCCCGAGCATGCTGTCCACTCAGCCTTCCTCCTCTCCAACCTTAACCAAAACTCGGCAGCAGCCCACCTTCAGAGCCCACACATTCCCGGCCAATCTGCACGGCTGTTAACTTTGTCAAATGTCTTCACAACAACTGCAGCGCCAGCCTACGGCTAAGCAAAAAAAGCAGGAAAAACCACAACATCCCCCTTCGCAAACCATCTAAATTCAACGCAACACCTGGCAAAACCTTTTCAACAAATTCTACTTGGCCACCTGTCCGGCATCCTCACCATTTCTAGCTTGTTGAAACCCCAAAAACTAGTAAGTTTTCTCCTGCTTATACAGAGTTTTCTGCTGGTTTAAGTAAGACTTTAAGCAGCTTTTATGAGGTCATTTATTTATTTTTTCTATTTTAATCAATCTAAGGCTGGGCTGTGCATAAACTCAAAGGTAAATGGCATTGCTTGAAATCTTAGAAACTTATGGGTGATAGAGAAATCTTTTTGTGTGAGCCTGGGCCATTTATGAGCTGTACAGAACAGGTTTATGTATGCCTATTCTGGCTCATTTCCTAAACTAATCTGTCATCTTTAAATGTTTGGGATATATATATACTAACCCATCATTAAATGTAGCTTACAAATTACGGGACTATTTAATAATTTACTAAAGGAAATTGTTTCCCTCACCAAATCAGACGAGCTAAATTTTGTATTAATTTTAGTTTCCTAAATTTACATATATATATTTTTTGTTTGCTTTGGCCCCCTGGTTTGCATGATTTTGATTTCTTGAAGCCAGTCTGGGTTCACAAGTGGTGTTCAGGGTAGACAGTCCACAGCTGTCAGGCTGCCGAGTAGGGGCACTGTAGCAGAAGTGAATTCCTGCTTTCAATATTCTTTTCCAGTCTCTCTTCCCGATCCTTCTAGGTGGTAGCGATGGTTTATATCTTACGTAGGTATAAATTACTTGGGTCCTTCATTGAGCAGATAAGGGATAATCCCTGAGTGGTCTGCAGTAAAGGCTGAAATTCCTTTTTGTTTTTTGTTTCTTTTGCATTAGATCACCAAGGAGAAGGAGCTTTTCACGTAGCCGTAGTAGGTAAGGTTCTTTTTGTATTGCATTTGACAAAATGCTGTCTCTGGGTTAGCTTATGGACTGATGAAGGTTAACATTCTAATCTTTGGTGGGATTGAAAGATGTCCCTTGGTTATCCCTACCCTTCAGCATTGGTCAAAGTTTAACCCCTAATGTTTTGAGGAACATGCTGTTTCAGTCACATTCTATTCTGTTTGTGAATGGAGTATGTAAAACATAGCGGATTGATTTGTTTTGGTTTTTTTCTTATATTCAGAAATTTAGACCATTTGGTTGAATAAAGGCTACTTATCTATCAGTCTAGCTATTTGCTGCTTGGAATTCTCTGATAATCACTGAATAATTCTACTTATTTCAATTACATTGAAGTTGCATGGGAACCAGTTGCAAGTGGTTCTGGTTTAAAAGTGGTCTTCCTTTTTGGTGACATTTTAAACGTTGGTTTAAATTTTAACAAAAGCCACTTTTTGGTGTCGGAATGCTGGGAATTAGAGGCTTTCGGTTGTAAGAATTGCCTTACTGTTTAAGTGCATGTATTTGGTATTTGTTTCTGTCCTCTATTAGAGAAATTACATTTAATTTCTACCCATTGTCTTCAGGTCCCTTTCTAGAGATCGTCGGAGAGAGAGATCTCTGTCCAGGGAGAGGAATCATAAACCATCTCGTTCATTTTCTAGATCAAGAAGGTATTTGGTTTTCCTAATATTAAAACAAACTTATTTTTTTAATCTGGACACTTTTATTTGGAGAAAAAATGACATCTAGAGCAAGAAGATATTAAGCTTTTACTGTTATGGGGCTCTTGTGTTTTGTTCTAGACTGAATGCATCCTGTCTTCTGGTGTGAAGCAAATTTTTTAATTTGTCATTTTCTCTTCCAGTCGTTCCAGGTCAAACGAAAGAAAATAGAATGGCTGTCTTCAACAGTGTACAGATGACATTGGAAAGCAATTTTTTTTGTTTTTGTTTTGACATGCTTTTTAAAATCTTTTTTTATTAGGTGTTCTCCTTGTATTGTGTCTTGTAAGAAGTGATGGAAAATGTTCTGTTATAGTTCCGTACAGATGAACTGGCAAATAAAAACACTGCTAACTTTATACTTTATTAACCTTTATTTCTTTTTTTATTGATTTGGTCATGGTCAAACCCTAGAAGGGCTTTTGAGCTTTAATCATTTATGTGAAAACATTGGCACAGTGGAGGATGCAGTGGGTTTTTCTGCTACAAATCTACAGTTTTATTCAGATTGTTTTTTTTTTGTTTTTTTTTTGTGAATACTGGTAACTGATCCTTGCTGTGAAACACAGAAATGTTATTGCATGTGCTGTGATATGTATAGCTATCTTTTGGAGAGGACCTATTGCCCTGTAATGCATCTCTTAATACTTCCGTTGTCCATTAAGCCGCATAGCAATTCCGTTCTGAAACTTAAAATTTGATGCTACTGGGAGAATTTTTTTTTTTTATATAAAGCTCAAACCCCCCCCCCTTTCCCCTCTAGTGAAGTGACTAGTGTATACAAACCAACTACTAAAATATATGGGGTACATAATTTGTAGCTGATTGGTAGTACACATTGCCATGGTATGTACTATATAAACAAGTTAGTGTCCTTTTATAGTTAAACTTATGTTTTGTGTTGATGGGCTGTTTGCGCGAAGACCTTGTATTTTCTTACCTCTGCTAAATATTTCCCATATACAGACAATACTAAGATCTGAATATATATTAGCAGTTTACGTCTGCTACTCAATGGTAAGATGTAAATATTGTGCTCTCACTTTTTTTATTTTATTTTTTTGCACTTTGTCTCTATTGTTTCTAGGAACGTTACAGCAGGAAAAGGCTACATAACATTAAGTGTACAGTTGCATTTTTTTCGATTGTGCAAGATCTATTAACTGACTTTCTTTGGGATTAAAGTTTGGTTAAAAATAGTATAGTACTTCCTCTCCTTTTTGTAATTGGTTGGGAGTTTATTATAAGTTACTGAGGTTTGCAATTGTGTATCGTTTTCCGTTCAAGTGCCTTACTTTTGGTCTGTTAACTTCCCTGAGGACATTTCACAAGTCCTGATAAGTGATTGTAAATTTAAGACCCGAAGGAGTTTTGCTCTAGCCTTATTTAGACAACATTGATATCTGCAAGCTACAATCCACACTTCTGGTCTTGCTAGTGTTAAGAGGCAAAAATTATCTGTCCCAGGATCTAAACTCGTGCGCATAGATGCGTTACAAGGCAGAGCCTTTATGAAACACCAGAGACAAGACACATGTTCAAGAAATTGGTAGTCCTGTAAACAAATCATAGACTCGCTGCTGAGATGTGTTTAGAATGCTAGAGTTAATGTCCGTAACCATAGATGTGGCAAGATTCCATATTTGGTGTCCACAAGCCTGTTTTCTTGCATGCAGGAGAGGAATATAGAAGAGCTGCAACAGTTAATTTCACTAATAAGTGAGGTGAGACCAGAGCTACAATGATGGGCAACAGGCAATACACTAACCATGGGCTCATTAGCAATGTGTCCATATTACCAGAGATGCCAGTACAATGGGATAGATTGTCACTACCCATCTCAAGGTCAGCAGGAGCAAACTGTCGACTTATTGAATGAGAAATGAGGACAATTTTCAAAACTATGCGTTTGCAAGAGACCTTTGCAGATTTGTCATGTACGAGTTAATTTTGACAACCTAGGGGCATAAAGTAATCTTTATGTTGGTACACATCTCATGATAAGGAGGTAGAACCTTTTACTGCAACTGATAGGCCCACCAGTGTACTGTATCAACAAATTTCCTAGCTAACCCCTGCAATATAAAAGCAAATTTTCTAAGCAATTACGCATTGCATTAAAGATAATTGGCATTGAGCAATCACACATTCAAGGAAATCTTGAAAAAGTGGGGACTACAGCAAATTTGTCTGATGGCGGCAACAACAACAGGTAATTCTGAATGAAATATTTTTTTATTTATGATATGGGGACAGCAACACAATGGTGGTGGATATCTCTTCTCTGATTGAGGTGACAATTCAGCCTAGGATGTTTATATATTTCTAAAACGGAGGACAAATTAAAGTAAAAAGCAATTCTCCCTCTTTGGCCACACAGCATGGTCTGCATAAGTTCTTCAGTTAAAAAAAGAACAACCATGCTACTTCCTGATAAGTCCAGACCTATGTCAAGATCCTATAGCAGAACCTGGAAAATGATGTCCTAACTGGCATGGAGACCACTGGAACATTGCTTCTCAGCCAAGGTGATTAAATGGTAGAATGCAGACTACATCCTAGGTATATTACATGGTTTGGGACAGTTTAAATAGTTCTAAGAAATATAATACCAACTTTTCCCTCAATGGGGGTATTCAATTAGGTTTCTGGTCCGCGGTAACGCGTGTTACCTGCGCAGTACTGCCAGTAATATGGTACTGCAATAACACGGAATTTCCTACGCAACCCTATGGGGTGTGCACGAAAATCCATGTTATTGCAGTACCGTGAATTGGCCACGGCCCAGAAACCTAATTAAATATCCCCCAATTAGTCTTTTTTTCAGGCTTCCTTCAAGATGGTTAATATATTCAAAGTGCAAATGTCTGTCTGCCCTAGGAGTTAATACACGATAAATTAGTCCTGGCTGAATTTGAAATAAGGTTAAGACAGGCAAGGAAGGTACTTGAATCTAGTTTTGGATGTCCATAGTGAACATCCATTTGTGTCCTTTATCTAGCTAAAGAGTATAGATTTATATTACTGTTTTACTGGGGGCAGAAAGAAAGACTTAAAGCACATACAAGTAGAGCAATGGAAACATCCCGGGCAGAGAAATCATCTGCTTCTACAGAATTATGTGAAGAAGCAGGGTGTTCTCTGTACAAATCTTTTCTTAACACTGTTCTATTGCTCTTCAGACTTCAGCTGATGCAGAATTTGTCAGGAGAGTAATAAGTAGAGTAATAAGTGCAGTAATTAAAAAAGGATTTATACTTATGATAAATCTGTTTCTCTGATTCCACCTGGGGGACATTGCTTAACCATGGGGTTGAGTAGGGTAGGGAGGAGTTTGGCACCTCAATAGTTAATATATTGCCTCCCCCCCCCCCCCCCCCCTTATAACCTCCCATGCGCGTATCCAAGACTTCGCCCGCGCTGCCCCCCTCCACTGGAACAAGCTCCCTCCCTCCATCAGAACTTCCCCTAATCTGTCCAGTTTCAAACGTACCCTAAAAACCCACTTTTTTCTTAAAGCCTTTCTGTCTCCCACTTAACTTCCTACCTTATCTTCTGCCTCCGTCCCCCTACTCTCCCTCTCTCCCCTGCGTCTCTGTCCACCCCTCCCCTTAGATTGTACGCTCCTCTGAGCAGGGCCATCTCTCCTGTTTCCACCACTTCTAACTCTGCTCTCCCCCCACGTCCACTCTCGCTCCCCCCTGGGGGTCTCCCTGTCTTACACGCCCTCCTTCTTGGGCCCCGTCATTTGCGGATCCTCCCTCCCCCTTCCCCGCCCTCTCTAGCTGTGCATTGAGCTTACTCAGACTTGCCAACTCTCCCGAAATATCCGGGAGACTCCCGCATTTTGCGAGAGTCTCCCGGGCGAGTGTGGCAATCCCCCGCATCTGGATAATTCTGCCCACTTCCTAGTGAAGTGGGCAGAATTAAGTCCCAAACGCCGCGATTCCCGGTGAATCGCGGCGTTTGGCCCCGCCCCCCGCTGTCAAATGACGCATTTTGCGTCATCACGTCATGGGGGCAGGTCCAAAATGATGCCACTTGGAGCCCCGCCCCCCTGTTACGCCCACCTCCTCTGCAGGCTCCCGGATTTCACCAACAGAAAGTTGGTAAGTATGAGCTTACTGAGTTGCTGTGTTTACTGTACTGTGTTGTCTCCCATTGTATTGTAATTTGTTTGTCTCTGTACGGCGCTGCGGACGCCTTGTGGCGCCTTATAAATAAAAATTAATAATAATAAAAAATATTTAGCTGCGACAGGCCCCTCCCACTGTCTACCCCCAACGGAACTCTGTTTGGCCTATCTTCTTGGGGCTTTTTTAATCAATCAACCAAGAACACAGAAGAAATCAGAAGGGAGGGAACACAGTGTCGCAGATGAAATCAGAGAAACCGATTTATCGTAAGTATAAATCCTCTTTTCTCTCATCCATCTGGGAGACACTGCTAACCATGGGGGCCTACTAAAACAGCCCCTCTGAAGGGTGGGACTGCTCTGATAGCTCAGCACGTAAAGCACTACGGGCAAATGAGGCGTCCGTAGACGCAAAAACATTGAATTGGTAAAATCTTGTGAAAATATGGACCGAGGACCAGGTGGCTGCTCTGCATAACTGATCCGCTGAGGACCCATTCCGCACAGCCCATGACGCCCCAACAGAACAGGTAGAATAGGCAACAATATGCTCCGTCACAGGATGGCTAAGCTTGCTTAATGGTCAGGGTAAGCCACCTAGCAATCGATTGCTTAGACGCTGGCCATCCACGTCTAGAAAAATCAAGCAGAACACATAAAGAATCTGTCCTACGAATTTTTGCAGTTCTCTTAACATAAATTTGTAAAGCCCTAACCACATCCAAAAATCTCATGTTTCTTGTTCCGGATGCCTGAGGATCCTCATTGAACACCGGAACTACTATTTCCTGATTTACATGGAAACCAGACACCACCTTAGGAAGAAAAGATGGAATTGTTCTTAAAACTGCTCTATCATCATGAAAGACCAGATAAGGTTCACGACAATATAAGGCCCCTAGCTCAGAGACCCCCCGAGCTAAACGAATAGAAGGAAAACCACCTTCCAAGTTAAGAACCGTAACTCTACTGACTTACGGTTTGAACGGAGGCTGCCCCCCCAACCTTTCAGACTGGTGGCGTCCGTGAATACTAAGATCCAGGACCATGGAGCAAAAAGACCTTCACTCCATCAGATTGTCCCTCACCAGCCACCATCTGAGCGACTCGCCTGTGGCACGGTGGCGTAGTTGTAGCACTTCTGCCTCACAGCACTGGGGTCATGAGTTCAATTCCCGACCATGGCCTTATCTGTGTGGAGTTTGTATGTTCTCCCTGTGTTTGCGTGGGTTTCCTCCGGGTGCTCCGGTTTCCTCCCACACTCCAAAAACATACTAGTAGGTTAATTGTCTGCTATCAAAATTGACCCTAGTCTCTACCTGTCTGTCTCCCTCTCTGTATGAGTCTGTCTGTGAGTTTGTGTTTATATTAGGGAATTTACACTGTAAGCTCCAATGGGGCAGGGACTGATGTGAATGAGTTCTCTGTACAGCGCTGCGGAATCAGTGGCGCTATATAAATAAATGGTGATGATGATGATGATGATCCAACCTCAGATGGGACTCTGTCCGCTTCATCAGCATGTCCCATTGAAAACATCTAAAGTGAATCCTTCCGTAAGGGAGCGTCTCGAAAGATGCAACCATCTTTCCTAACAGTTTCATACACAGAAGAACCGACGGCCTCCTGTGAGACAGAACCTTGTTTGTCAACTCTTGTAAAGGACCTTACTTTGTCCTCTGGAAGAAAAACTCTCTGGCCTGCTGTGTCCATTATTAATCCCAAAAATGACATGATACCTTTATCATTTGTATCATTTGAGCCAACCATGCTTTTCCAGCACCTGAACAGTAAGCTGAAGATGTTGTTCCAACAACTGCTGACGCAGTCTTGATTAGCAAATCGTCCAAATAGGGTACTATCTGTACCCCTTTGGAATGAAGAAGGGCCGCCATTACCGCCATAATCTTTGTAAACACCCTTGGGGCAGTTGCAAGTCCGAATGTTCATTCCCTCTGATGAATTTACGTTCCGTAATGAAACACGTTAGGGGCATAGAGTTAACTATTTAGTTGGTCTCTTATTACATTTGGTACCGTATTGTGCTATTTTTATTCATTTTCTACATGCTTCAAGTGCCGGCTATATTCCACTCATCATACGCAGGAGTTGACATCACCGGAGCAATCTGTAAGTAAATAATTGACCTAGTTGGAATCCTACGGTCTCTTCATACCCCTCTCTCCACTTGGAGCTTTCTTCCACCACAGTTAGTGGTGGGTCAGGCGGCTACACACGCAGCTGTGAACCGCGGATTACACAAGGACCATCATCTGATGCAGTTCGTGAAATTATTTGTGAGAGTATTCCGCTAAAGCCTAAAAGGCTACACTATTATTCACCCACGATTCCAGTCTGCATCATGAAGGAGAGGGACGTCCTGCCGAGGAGAAAAAGGATGACCTTCCCCTAAGAGATTGTCTCCTACCCCCAGAAGCCCTTGACCTGACTGACACGCCCCACGAAAGGTCTGTCTAAAAGAACCAAACCTTGGAGCTCTAGGTCTTGGAGTATTAACCAGTAAGGATGTACTCCTACCCCCTGAAGCCTGCGAAATCCAGGAGTCCAATTCTGGACCAAATAGTACTCCACTAGCATAAAGAATGGATTCTAATGATCTCTTAGATTCCGCATCCCAAGACCTCAACCATAGTGTTCTTCTTGTTGCTACAGATGTAACATATAGAAGATGATATGGATGCCGAATTCTGGGCCGCTTCATACACATAACCTGCCGCTTCCTTCAGGTGGATAGCCAAAGGCAGCAGCTCTGAATCCTGTAAGGTGGATGCTAACTGCCCAGCCCATGCTTCCATAGCCCTTGCAGCCCAAGCTGTAGAAAATGCGGGTCTGAAGTTTTTACCAGCAGTTGTAAAGGCCGACTTCAGAAAAGTTTCCAACTTACGGTCAGTCGGATCCTGTAAGGAAGCTGTTCCTGGTACCGGCAGTGTAGTCTGGCGAACCAACCTCGCCACAGGAGTATCTACTCTCGCTACCTGTTCCCATCGGGTCATATCCTTCTCTTGCAGAGGATATAATGACCCATATTTCCTAAGCATAGAAAACCTCTTGTCCGGTTGTTTCCAAGAGGCCTCTGCGATCTCTCTCAACTCTGCAGGGGGAGGGAACCGGATCGCCTGTCTATACCGCTTTCATACTGCCGCCCCGGCAATATCCCGGGTTTTTCAAGCCGGGTTTTTGCCGGGGCTCGGTGCGTCCCAGCTCAGAAACACCATTCATACTGCACCTCGGACCCGGGAATTTCCCGGGTTGACCCCATTCATACTGCACAAGTCTGTGCCCTGGCAATTTGTGGGAGTCATCACCAGAGCAGTTTTCATTGGCTGAAAAATGGTGATGTCATTGAAAGGTGACTGTTTTTTTTTTTCTTCCACGGGCTCCCACCGATGACATCATCCTCCAGAGACAGGCAGACAGCCAATCAGCTTGTTTTCTGTGCAACCCGGGTTGAAAAACCCGGGTTGCACCATTCATAGTGCAGGCAACCCGGGTCCGACCCGGGAATTACCCCTCGATAAATCCCGGGTTGAAGACCCGGGTTTTTAGACCCGAGATTTTTGACTTGTACCATTCATACTGCACCAAGACATGGGTCGTTTGAGCTTGCCGCGGCAAAAACCCGGGATTTTGGTGCAGTATGAATGGGGTATTAGAAACCTTCTTAAAAAGAGACCGGTCCAAAGACCTAGGGCTAGATTTACTAAATTGCGGGTTTGAAAAAGTCGAGGTGTTGCCTAGAGCAACCAATCAGATTCTAGTTATCATTTATTTAGGACATTCTGCAAAAAGGACAGCTAGAATCTGATTGGTTGCTATAGGCAACATCTCCACTTTTTCAAACCCGCAGTTTAGTAAATCTAGCCCCTAGTCTCTTCCACATCTACAAACCCCAAGGTCTGATGCACTGCTTTTACCAGATCATCCATACCTTGGTACCTAGAGCCTTCCTCTGACTCTACCAATGAGGGATCAGAGTCCTCTAGCAATTCGCCTTCCTCAGAGGATCCCTCTTGAGTCAGACAGACACAACAGCGGATTTGCTGATCTATGTTTTTTGGTTTTTTTTGTAAATGCTTAGGATTTTCCAGCAAATGGTTTAGCCGATCCAAACCTTTAGCCACTGCAGACCATCCAGCATCCCCTGCCTGGGGTGATACTTGGTGTGCCAGGGGAGATCCTACTGCTGAGGGCAAAGGACTTATCATCCCCCCACCTGAGCTCATAGAGGCTAGCGTTCCAGAGGTAGAAGGTAACACCGCAGCCACCGCTGGAATCTCAGCTGGCTTAGATAAAAGCTTAACGAGGGTACCAACCCCCTGCGTCAAAGCTGTCACCCATTCGGGAGGATCTGCCTCTTGAATGGAACTGTTCTTAGGCCGCACCACTACAGGTGTTGCAGCGCAACCAGCACTAAGCACCCCTGGGTCCAGATGTTCACCAGCTGATTTAGTATTACATTTGGAACAGACAAAATTTTTGGCACGTGTTGCTTTACTTTTATAAGCCATCATAAGCAAAAAAGTCACGCACAAGCAGAATAGGCACAAACACACAAGATCTTTCACAGAAATACTAACTAATCTATGAACAAGTCAAAAGATAGTATTTCTGTCACAAAAAGAGAGCTATAATCTCTTATAAAATTAGGCTCTACCCAGTATATGTACCCATAATATCTATACTTCCCTATCTAGCATATAGAGAATATAAATGGTACTTAGCAGAGAGAAGCCTGTCAGCAGCTGCAACTTCCTCACAGAATGGCTGCTGTCTCTTTTCCTCCTGTACATTTGGCGCCAGAGGAATCGTCCACCCGCTCCTTCAACGGTGGGGGTGGGGGGGGGTTCTGTATATAACTCCCCTTCCATTGGTCTCTCTGCCCCTTTTATGCAGTATACCAGCGATTTCCACTTTTCCAATTAAGCGGAATCACCTGGCAGCTGTCCACAGCGCAGCCATCTCTCCAAGTACCCCCTCCTTCACTGATGAGGGGACTTGGTATGCTCCACTCTCTTTTCCTCCTCACAAATGGCCCCCCGGGGACGGCAGGCGTACTGGCGCTCTCTGCCTCTGGCAGAGCCGGACCCTGCAACAGTCTGACCGCTTGTCACACTGTGAGAAGTCTCACAGTTTTAGTGTAAAACTGTCAGCGGGAGCCGCGGCTCCTCTGCTGACAGTTGCTTCTCTGAAAATGAGTGTGCTCTGTAATACAGTGTAAGCTAGAAAGAAATAAAACCTGTAAAAATAAACAAAAATCCTAAGCACAGTGAACATTATTCACTGTGCAGCTCTAACTTTAGCCCATACTCCTTGGGGGTTGGCAGGGGGAGGGGCCTGTCAGCAGCTAAAGATTAATGATTTAGGTGCCTAACTCCTCCCTACCCTACTCAACCCCATGGTTAAGCAGTGTCTCCCAGATGGATGAAAGAGAAATCTTTTATTTACTGTCTAATTGTGTGTTTTTTTTAATTCAGAAAGGGGTATATCCTGTGAAATAACTGCTTACTTATTACATCTTGGTATCCACTGCCATGGAGGAGAAGGAAACAAGAATTTATTGCCATTAATTGTTTTTCCTTTAACTCCTCCATGGCTGCATCCCTGCTGTTGTTCCATTGTAATATGTTGCTTTTAAGATATTTTCACAGCTTTGGATAACTCTAGAAGTGGTCTTATTTACCCTCCTGGGGGTAAATGTATCAATATGCGGGTTCTTCAACACCCGCGTGTTCAGCCACTTCCGCGATTAAATTTCAAGCGGCGCTGCATTGTAAAGGGTTAACTTCCCTTTACAATGCAGCGCCGCTTGAAATTTAATCGCGGAAGAGGCTGAACACGCGGGTGTTGAAGAACCCGCATATTGATACATTTACCCCCTGGTGTGTCTTTCTTATCCTGACTCAAGTGAATATGTGGTTTAACCCCTAGATCTATGCTGCCATACAGGAGTTCAAGAAAACACTACTGTAGTAGTGTGATACTGTTATCAATTGTGGAGCAAAAAACTGTTTAAATAAATTCTAAGCCAATTGTGTTCTATATTGATTTACACAGTAACTCAAAAGGGGCAATTTGAAGGAAAAAGGGAAGTTGAAAAGTTTTGTGGATGTATTGATAATGTATCAAGAGTTTGTCTCTAGAATGCCCTCGTATAAGACCAGCCTCACTGAACATAAAAAGTACCAAAATATAAAGTAGACCCTGTCCTGAAATTCTAACAATCTACTATATATATATTCATAGGCCTAATATAACAGGACCCCAGTATGAATTAACAGAAGTAAATTGCTGCCTGATACAGCACATGGAGAAACTAGAAACCATTTTGGGGCATATTCAATTCTCGCCGGAAACGCCGAAAATCTCGCGGTCTGCGCACGATTACCGGTATTACGGTATTCGTGCATGGAAAAACCGTTAATACGGTAATTTTCTCGCTAACTATCACTGTATTAACGGTAATAGTTTTTCCGCGGCGCGGAAAAAAAAGAATTGAATATGCCCCTTTGTGTCTATAACTAACAATTCTGCCAGTTATTCATACACACTACAGTAGAAGATGATGTTATTATTTATATTTAATGCTAATACATATTACCCATTTATAAGCCATATTATCCATTTATAAGCATAATATATGACACAGTACACCATTAATTGCTTATAAAACGGGTGCTTCCACTAAAAGTAATTTATAAAGTGCAAAATGTCCACCGGGTAGCGTAAAACCGGCTTTGGAGCCATTGTGATTTGTGCTACGGTGCATATTTGTGCTAAGGTGCATGGATATTGCAGCGGAACAGAAGTTTGCGCAAGCTCAGGGAATTGGGTAGGGTGCAGCAAAGTACATACATTTTTACTCTACAACCAGAGAGCTGGTAGAGATTAAGGATGAGCGGGCTCGGATTCCGCTAATCCGAGCCCACCCGAACAGTGCGGATCCGACGGGATCCGAGCACTGTTCGGGTACTTCCGGCCGCCAAAGGAATCCGAAACGAGGCTATGACATCCAAGTCTCGCGTCGGATCTCGCGAGACTCGGATGTCATAAATTCTCACCTTGCGGCCGCCATCTTCATTTCGCCTGACATCAGGGAAGAGGGAGGGTGTGTAGGGTAGTGGTGCTCTGTCCTTGCCGAGTCAAGTGGTGCTTTATGCTTTTGTCCAGTGCTCTGTCCTTGCTGAGTCCAGTGGTGCATCAGTCCAGTGCTCTGTCCTTGCTGAGTCCAGTGGTGCTTTATGCTTGTGTCCAGTGCTCTGTCCTTGCTGAGTCCAGTGGTGCATCAGTCCAGTGCTCTGTCCTTGCTGAGTCCAGTGGTGCTTTTGTCCTGTGCTCTGTGCTGCTGAGTACAGTGGTGCTTTTGTCCTGTGCTTTGTTCTGCTAAGTGCATAGTTATTTTAAAAGTATTAAAAAATCTTAAAAAAAAAAAAAAAATTTATACAAAAATAATTTAAAAAAAATAATTTTAAAAGTATAAAAAAAATTCTAGTGCTATATATTCTTGCAGTACAGAAACATTAGTACTGCAATCTATAAAAAATTGTTCACTGTTCTTGCAGTCCATAAACATAGTACTGCAATCTATAAAAAAATGATCACTGTTCTTGCAGTTCAGAAACATTAATACTGCAATCTATAAAAAATTGTTCACTGTTCTTGCAGTCCAGAAACATTAATACTGCAATCTATAAAAAATTGTCCACTGTTCTTGCAGTCCAGAAACATTAGTACTGCAATCTATAAAAAATTGTTCACTGCTCTTGCAGTCCAGAAACATTAATACTGCAATCTATAAAAAATTGTTCACTGTTCTTGCAGTCCAGAAACATTAATACTGCAATCTATAAAAAATTGTTCACTGTTCCAGCAGTATTAAAAAAATAGTACTGTAATACAACGTGTGCTGCATATAATGGAGTACCAAAATTTGGAGGATAAAGTAGGGAAAGATCAAGACCCACTTCCTTCTAATGCTGAACCTGCTGCCACTAGTCATAACATAGACGATGAAATGCCATCAACGTCGTCTGCCAAGGCCGATGCCCAATCTCCTAGTAGAGGGCATGTAAAATCCAAAAACCCAAAGTTCACAAAAATTACCAAAAAAAGGAAATTAAAAACATCTGAGGAGAAACGAAAACTTGTCAATATGCCATTTACGACATGGAGTGGCAAGGAACGGCTTAGGCCCTGGCCCGTGTTCAGGACTAGTGGTTCAGCTTCACCCAAGGATCTAAGCCCTCCTCCTCCCCCCCCTCCAAAAAATTTAAGAGAGTTATGCTGTCAGCAACAACACAGCAAACAACTCTGCCTTCTAAACAGATGACATCACAAATCCCCAAGGCAAGTCCAAGGGTGTTGGTGGTAGTGAAGCCTGACCTTCCTCTCACTGTACGGAAAGAGGTGGCTCCTTCCACTATTTGCAGCACACCCTCTGCATATGCTGGAAGGATCACCCACAGTGTAGATCCAGATTTGGATAATCAAGGTGTGAATGTTGTACACCGGGAGGAGGATATTGATGTAGCTGGCGCTGAGGAGGAACTTGACGAGGAGGATGCTGATGTGGTTATCTTAAATGAGGCACCAGGGGGGGAATCAGTTGTTGTCCATGGGATTAAAAAGCCCATCGTCATGCCTGGACAGAAGACCAAGAAATGCACCTCTGGAGTTATTTTTATCCTAATCCGGACAACAAATGTATGGCCATATGTAGCTTTTGTAAAGCTCAAATAAGCAGGGGTAAGGATCTTGGCCACCTAGGGACATCCTCCCTTATACGTCACCTGAATAACCTTCATAGTTCAGTGATTAGTTCAGGAACTGGGGCTATGACCGTCATCAGTCCAGGGACACCTAAATCCCTTGGTCCTGTTGGATACACACCACCAACACCCTCCTCGTCAACTTCCTCCACGATCTCCATCAGATTTAGCCCTGCAGGCCATGTCACCAGCCAGACTGAGTCCTCTTCAATCCGGGATTCATCCGAGGAATCCTGCAGCGGTACGCCTACTGCTGCCACTGCTGCTGTTGCTGCTGGTAGTCGGTCATCTTCCCAGAGGGGAAGTCGTAAGAACGCTACGTCTTTCACCAAACAGTTGACCGTCCAACAGTCGTTTGCCATGAGCACAAAGTACGACAGTAGTCACCCTATTGCAAAGCGGATAACTGCGGCTGTAACAGCTATGTTGGTGTTAGACGTGCGTCCGGTGTCCGCCATCAGTGGAGTGGGATTTAGACGGTTGATGATGGTATTGTGTCCCCGGTACCAAATCCCGTCGAGATTCCACTTCAATAGGCAGGCGATACCCGGGATGTACAGAGAAGTACGAACAAGTGTCCTCAGTGCTCTGAAAAATGCGGTTGTACCCACTGTCCACTTAACCACGGACATGTGGACAAGTGGTTCAGGGCAAATGAAGGACTATATGACTGTGACAGCCCACTGGGTAGATGCATCGCCTTCCGCAGCAACAGCAGCAGCTGCATCAGTAGTAGCATCTCCACAACGGCTGCTCGTGCCAAGGCAGGCAACGTTGTGTATCACAGGTCTTAATAAGAGGCACAACGCTGACAACCTCTTAGAGAAACTGAGGGAAATAATCTCACAGTGGCTTACCCCACTTAGACTCTCCTGGGGATTTGTGGTGTCAGACAACGCCAGTAACATTGTGCGGGCATTACATATGGGCAATTTCCAGCACGTCACATGTTTTGCCCACACCGTTAATTTGGTGGTGCAGCATTATCTGAAGAGTGACAGGGGTGTGCAGGAGATGCTTGCGGTGGCCCGCAAAATTGCTGGACACTTTCGGCATTCTGCCAGTGCCTACCGCAGACTCGAGCAACATCAAAAAAGTCTGAACCTGCCCTGCCATCACCTCAAACAAGAGGTTGTGATGCGCTGGAACTCCACTCTCTATATGCTGCAGAGGATGGAGGAGCAGCAAAAGGCCATTCAAGCCTACACAGCCACCTACGAGTGGAGACTGATTTCCGTGTTGTGCAAGGTTCTGCAGCCGTTTGAACTTGCCACGCGAGAAGTCAGTTCCGACACTGTCAGCTTGAGTCAGGTGATTCCCCTGATCAGGCTGTTGCAGAGGCAGCTGGAGAAAGTGAGGGAGGAGCTGTTAAAGCATTGCGATTCAACAAAGCATGTAGCTCTTGTGGATGAAGCCCTTTGTACGCTTTACCAGGATCCGAGGGTGGTCACTCTTTTAAAGTCAGAGGAATACATTCTGGCCACAGTGCTGGATCCTCGGTTTAAAGCGTATGTTGTGTCTCTGTTTCAGGCGGACACAAGTCTACAGCGGTGCAAAGACCTGCTAGTCAGGAGATTGTCCTCTGAAGAGGACCGTGACATGCCAACAGCTCCTCCTTCATTTTCTTCAACACCTGTGGCTGCGAGGAAAAAGCTCAGTTTTCCTAAAAGACCCGCTGGCGGGGATGCTGAGAACATCTGGTCCAGACTGAAGGACCTGCCAACCATTGCAGACATGTCTACTGTCGCTGCATTGGATGCTGTCACAATTGAAAAAATGGTGGAGGATTACTTTGCTGACACCATCCAAGTAGACATGTCAGACAGTCCATATTCTTACTGGCAGGAAGAATAGGCAGTTTGGAAGCCCCTGTACAAACTGGCTCTATTTTACCTGAGTTGTCCCCCCTCCAGTGTGTACTCCTAAAGAGTTTTTAGTGCAGCGGGGAACCTGGTCAGTGAGCGGCGAAGGAGGTTGCTTCCGCAAAACATTGAAAAAATGATGTTCATAAAAATGAATTATCAATTCCTCAATCAAGTACAGCACTGGCCTCCAGATACTTCATCTTGCCTCAGTAGAGCCAGTTTAGTTTGTACAGGGAGAGATGAATAGCTTTTTTTGTGTGGGGGCCCAAACAAACCAATCATTTCAGCCACAGTTTTTGTAGGCCCTGTCGCTGAAATGATTGGTTTGTTAAAGTGTGTGTCACGGGCACTAAGAGTCTTGCCCAGGATTTCACCAGTTGACTATGCTTACCAGAGGGGCGGAGTTTGCACAGCGGTCCTCTGGCAGCAGGGTGAATAGTGGAACGTATATAACAGTAGGGGGAGAGAGGATGCCAATGGAATTGATGATTGTCAGTGACTTGCAGTTATACTGGTAAATGAGTCAGCGACTCGCAGCTATATTGGTAGATGAGTCAGCGACTTGCATCTATAGTGGAAAGGCAGGTTTGAACCACGGAGACCAGGTTGGACGTGAGCAGGTGAAGGAAGGTAACAGGAGAGTCAGTGGTCTGCGGATAGCAAGTTGTACCACTGCTGTGAAGGGAAGACTTGTCCAGGTGCAGGTAGGTAGCGGGAAAGTCAGTGGTCTGCGTACAGCAAGTTGTACCACTGCTGTGATGGGAAGACTTGTCCAGGTGCAGGTAGGTAGCGGGGAAGTCAGTGGTCTGCGTATAGCAAGTTGTACCACTGCTGTGATGAGAAGACTTGTCCAGGTGCAGGTAGGTAGCGGGGAAGTCAGTGGTCTGCGTACAGCAAGTTGTACCACTGCTAGTAAGTGAGGAGTTGTTCAGGTGCGGATGAGTGGAGGCTTGAAAAGAGTCAATAACTTGTATGAAGACAATGAGATCACAGAGGAACTTTTTCCAAACAGATATGCAGCGTTTACAGCTAATAGTCTATAACGGTATGTATACCGCTGCTGAGTAGAGAGGCTTGCACAAAGCGGATATGCGGGATAATAACTGATGGTCAATCACAAGTATGCATATCACTGCTGAGTAGAGAAGCTTGTTCCAAACAGATATGCAGCGTAACAACAAATAGTCTATAGCGGGTATGGATACCGCTGCTGAGTAGAGAAGCTTGTCCTAAGCGGATATGCAAGGTAACAGTTGATAGTCAATAACAAGTAAACATACCGCTGATGAGTAGAGAAGTTTGTCCACAAGGATATGCAGGCACAGCTGGGGCGCTGAACGGCTGTAGCGGGTATGGGAACTGCAGATGAGCAGAGCAGGTAATCAGAAGCCAGCTGAGGACACGAGCAGGATACAGGAGTCTGTAGCGGGTATGAGAACCGCTGATGAGCAGAGCAGGTAATCCAGAAGCCAGCTGAGGACACGAGCAGGATACAGGAATCAGTAGCGGGTATGGAAACCACCGATGAGTAGAACAGGTAATCAGCAGGAAGCTGAAGACACTAGCAGGACACAGGAGACACCTTCAGAGACTCACAGGGAATGAGACTCAAGATCAGGCAACGATGTAATGAGCACAGGTGCCTTAAATAGGGAGAGGTGCCTCATCCACCAATTAGATTAAAAGCAAAGGTCATAAGTTCTTGGATGCTGCGCGTGTGCAGTCCATCAAGATGGCGGACGGCTACGGCTCAGGACAGGCGCCGGCAGTAAGGCTAGAGAACCACGCACCAGCGCAGAGGCACTCACGGTCCGGTGAGTGACAGTGTGCATGTCCTATTTCAACAACATAAGGGTGGGTGGGAGGGCCCAAGGACAATTCCATCTTGCACCTTTTTTTTTCTTTGCCAGCTCATTTTGTGGGGGTCCAAACAAACCAATCTTTTCAGCCACAGTTTGGTAGGCCCTTTCGCAGAAATGATTGGTTTGTTAAAGTGCGCATGTCCTATTTCAACAACATCAGGGTGGGTGGGAGGGCCCAAAGACAATTCCATCTTGCAACTCTTTTTTTGGCATTATGTGACCGTCCAACAGTCGTTTGTCATGAGCACGAAGTACGACAGTAGTCATCCTATGGCAAAGCGGATAACGGCGGCCTTAACAGCTATGTTGGTGTTAGACGTGCATCCGGTGTCCGCCATCTGTGCAGTGGAATTTAGACAGTTGAAGGAGGTATTGTGGCCCTGGTACCAAATTGGGTACCGGGGCCACTCCACTACGCAGTCCAGAAATCTTAGTATCAGATATTAAACTACGTTCACTGTTCCTGCTACATCAAAAAAGCATGAACATGCCCTGCCATCAACAAAAACAAGAGGTAGTGACGCGCAGAGGATGGAGGAGCAGAAAAAGGCCATTCAAGCCTACACAGCCACCTACGATGGGCCACGTGTTTGTGCCGCCCACTTGTATCGCTTAGCTTAGACATCCAGCTACCTCGGTGCAACCTTTTGGCCTAAAAACAATATTGTGAGGTGTGAGGTGTTCAGAATAGACTGGAAATTAGTGGAAATTATTGTTATTGAATGTTATTGAGGTTAATAATAGCGTAGGAGTGAAAAAAAAAACAAAAAACTGGATTTTAGCACTTTTTATGCTTTTTTAAAAATAAATCAGAACCCAAAACCCTAAATCGGAACCAAAACCTTTCGTCGGGTGTTTTGGCAAAACAAATCAGAACCCAAAGCCTCAAGCTAATCAGAACCCAAAACCCAAAAAGTGGCCAGTGCACACCCCTAGTAGAGATCACATTTTATATCTCCCTCTAACACTTTAGTGAAGAAGAAAATTACACATGTACTAAAGACGGTTCCCATGTCCCCTTGTTTTCATGATTAAGCAGTAAATGAGGTTAATCTGAACAGTATCTCAAGAGAGAAACTGAAACATATTATTTAATAAAAGGGTGGTTCTAACAGAAGAGGTTCAATTTCATGTGATATTTCACTTTTGCACAGACTGCCTCTTCCGAAATCTCCACCTCTTTGCTGTGGGCATTGGAGAGAGTTTTGTATATGGTCTCCTCTGTGTTTTGGGAAAGGCTGCACTTCAAATACATTTAAAAAAAAAAGAAAGAAAACTTCGGAAATTAATAGATTTGTTTAAATCATCCACTAGAGGTCACTGTTGTGTGTTAAAACGTCAAACTGGAACAAGGATTGCAGTTTGGATAAACTTTTTTTTTTATTTTTTTAAAAGTAGGCAGCAGGAAACTTGACTGTATTCATCATCATCACCATTTATTTATATAATGCCACTGATTCCGCAGCACTGTGCAGAGAACTCATTCACATCAGTCCCTGCCCCATTGGAGCTTACAGTCTAAATTCCCTACCATAGACAGACAGAGAGAGAGAGACTAGGGTAGCTATTTTATATATTTTGTAGCGATGCATTGCAAATTACTGGTATTAACCGTTCTGCTTCTGGTAGGATATCTTTCTATCACATAGATAGGTTTATAACCTATACTTGAGTGCTGGAGACAGGGCCCGATTAAGGGAATGGAGGCCCCTGGGCTAAGGGGCCCTCCATTCCCCGCGAGGCCCCCAATGTGAGCCGTCCACCGCCCCCCGTGAGGACCCCCCTGAGGACCCCCCCAAGCACTTACCTGTCAGTGCAGTCCTCCGTCCCGGCGCGCTGTAAGCTCCTTACTGAGGAGATCTCGCGAGAGTTCATGAACTCTCGCGAGATATCCTCAGTAAGCAGACTACAGCGTGCCGGGACGGAGGACTGCACTGACAGTACTCAGCAGCATTGATCGGGCCGGGGGCGCCCCCGCCCCCGACCGATCAATAATGCTGCTGAGGAGTTTGAAGGGCCCCCTGGATGCCCGAGGCCCCTGGGCTATAGCCCAGTTAGACCTCGGGTTAATCCGGCCCTGGCTGGAGAGTTCAGCTGATTTGTGAATCATAATAAAAAATGACCCTTAATGCTGAAGAGATTATTTTAAATTTTGTTTTCAAATGGGAAAAGAAAATGTTTCCAAATCCTTTTATTATAATATATATGATATAAATTTAGCTAAACAATTTGACTGCACATCTCCATAAAGTACATGTTTTAATGGTACTTTGAAACTGTATTTGTTTTTACCCTCTATATTTGTTTTGTTAGTACAATATTACTCTTTAACCATTTGCTGATATTAAAATAAAGCTTTGATGGTTGGTAAACCCTGCACTACCATTTTAAAACTGCAGAATGCCACCCTCACTCTCCTGGGATCAAAGAGGGTGCCAGAATCTGTCATCCTGATCATATCACATAACATTCAAAGTGAATGCTATGTGCTGCTTTATTGTCTGGACAGAAAATCCTGTGGTGTCACTGCACTTAGCTCAAGGTGTTAACCGGCCTCTTTTCACTTTGTCCAATGAATGAATCACTTCTTTATCTAGATATATGGAATGCTATTAACAGAAAGGATAGCCTGAAAAAATAGTTTATTAATACAATGAATTATTTTGTTCTGTCCAAAATATTTTTTAAATGATAGAGAATGATATGTTTCCGCCGCCCCTCTTTTCCTGTTTTACGTCCTATAGATAATGACAGTCCAGGCCTGTATAGTCTTAATTTATGATAATCTTGCCTTCTATTGATATTATTAGATTGCTGTTACAATCTGTACTGTCAATAAAATGATTAAAAAAAAATATTAATGTGAAATTGTACCATCCCCAGAAAATAAATGTTATTTTATAGAGGAGGAGTAGTTATTAGATAGTTTATCTGTACTGTATATTTATATATGTAAATGTTTTTTTTAAAAAATAAATAAATAAATATATATATATATATATATATATATATATATATACACTGATCAGCCACAAATTTAAAACCACATTGCCCAGAGCATCATCCTGCCTGTAGCAGCTTGCCTTCTTCCCATAGTACATCCTGGTGCCATCTCTTCCCCATGTAAACGTCGGACATGTACCCGACCATCTACATGATGTAAAAGAGCACCAGAATTGAAACATGGAGTAATGGAAGAAGGTGGCCTGGTCTGATGAATCACATTTTCTTTTGCATCAAGTGGATGGCCAGGTGCGTGCGTTTCATTTACCTGGTGAAGAGATGCAGGATGCATTATGGGAAGAAGGCAAGTGTGATGATCTGGGCAATGTTCTGCGGAGAACCTTGGGTCCTGGCATTCATGTGGATGTTACTTTGACATATACCATTTACCTAAACATTACTGCAGACAAAGTACACAGCTTTATGGCAACAGTATTCCCTGATAGCAATGGTCTCTTTCAGCAGGATAATGCGCCCTGCCACAGTGCAAAAGTTTGTTCAGGAGTCAGGGCCGGACTGGGACTAAAAACCGGCCCTGGCATTTAAAGTGCACAGGCCCACCTTAGTTCCAGCAGGAAAGAAACTGTGCACCGAAAAGGGTGTGACCACATTGTGTTGTGGGTGTGACCACATTGTGTTGTGGGTGTGGCCAACATGGGGCATTGATACATACATTATAATAAAACATTACATTTATCACGCCCTCCCAGCCACATCATGCCATCCCCCGGGGACATTATGACACCCACAGCCCACTGTACATATCTATGCTTCTGGTACTGCTGACATCCATCAGGGTGAGAACTACCTGTAGAGTGAGCAGTGAAGCTCTTAGTCTCACGTGATTACCAAATCTTGTGAGACTTAGAGCTCCTCGGCTTGCTCTGCAGAATGTGTCCTATCCAGGTACTGGGAGCAGCTATCCGCTTCCTCCTGCTAACCAGAGGCAGATTGACGCTCGGGGGCCCAGGGTATTTAAGACAGGGGGCCCCTATTATGTAACATGGTTATCATTTTAGACCAGGCCTGTCCAACCTGCGGCCCTCCAGGTGTTGTGAAACTACAAGCCCTAGCATGCTTTGCTGGTAGACAACCAGTTGATTGCTGGAAGGGCATGCTGGGACTTGTAGTTTCACAACATCTGGAGGGCCGCAGGTTGGACAGGCCTGTTTTAGACAAATGTTAGATAAATACTCAGGTAATACTGTGTGCAATACAGTTGCATGCAGTTTTGCCTTCACAAGCAGTACAGTGTAAAGCGGGACATACCTACCAACTGTCCTTGTAGTCCAGGGGTCAGGGAACTTTTTTACCTTTTACTTCAAAATGTATTTAAATACGCCGACGTTACCCCCTTGACTTGAAAGGAAGGAAATCATATGTTATTAATTATTGGAATTCAAAATTTTATTGAATCTATTAAAAATGCTTTTGAAAGCTTCAACTTCAAAACTTCAGGTTTTGGAGAAATGATGTTGTTTTATTTTTGATACGCGAACATCAATATTGGGTCATTTTGATGTCAGAGCAATTTGGATACAGTCTTCAGCGTCCAATAGATTTCTCTGCTTTGTTTTTATGTTTGTTAGAGTGGAAAATTCTTGTTCACAAAGGTAGGTTGTTGCAAAAGGCAGCATCTTTTTGAGTGCCTTCTCGTGCAATTTTGAATGCCATTGCAGCTGTTGACATCCGAAAATATGACAGATCTGCTTTGTTTTCAAATGCAATACGTGCTTCATTATTGCACCAAAACTCAAGAAGTCCCTCTGCCAACCCTTGAGGCTCTTCTGGTACAACAGCAATTTCACATTTAAACGGGTCTACAATCCAACTGACAGCATGTGAATTGGCAGCATTACCCCCAGGAATTTCATTTTTACCCCATTTGGGGTAATTTACCCCTGTTCCCTGACCACTGTTGTAGTCGGACCAAATCTCACTAAACGAGACAGTCACCAAAATTCGGGACAGTTGGCAGACAGTCCTGCTCTCTCCTACCTGTTCTTGTCACTATCACCACCTGTGGCTGCTGGTGTCTTTAGTTGCTGCTTGTCTGGATCCTGTAATGTTGGAGGTCCTATTTGGAAAAAAATGGGTACATGTAATTTAGAAAATTCCAACCAGCCCTGGGGGTAAATGTATCAAAGTGCGATTTTGTAACTCCAGCGATTTTCTCGGGAGAGTTGAAACTCGCCGATGTATGAAGCTGAGATTTCATGCAAAATCGCCAGAGTTGTGCTTCTGTCAAAATTGCTATTTGCAAAATCGCCAGAGATCAAACTCCCGACTGTTTGCCACTGCAGCTATACAAGTCTCCAATGTATGAAGCTGCGAGTAAGCAAACTCAGGAGAGTTTGCTTCAAAACATGCCAGATACAACACGCTGCTTGATAGCATTGTGTTGTACAAACACATCACTGTTACACTGCCCTGGCAGTGTTAAAATGTTAAAGATTAGATAAAAGTTGAAAAAAAAAAGCGTGGGGTCCCCCCGCTATTCCAGCTTAACCCTAGTGCTGCCTGACTAGTGCTGGTCCCATGAAAATTGGGGAAAATTTTTTGCATGGGGTCCCCCCGATTTTCACTTTACCAGCACTAGGCAAACCAGCCAGCGTTGGCGGCACTATAGCAGTGGGACACACGGCAGGGTCTCCCCCTGCCATAATGACTAACCAACCCTAGACTGTTCAGCGCTGGGCTGGATTCCCTAGGGAGTGGGGTCCACCCAAAAAAACGAGCGCCCCCCCCTAGAAAGAACCAGCCCAGTGCTGATAGCACTAGGGCTCTTCCTGCTACCCCTGGGCTTTGGGTAGTAGGGTAATACGGCGATAAAGAGTGAAAAAAATAAACTGCCGCCATTTTGTTTTGTGGAACTACAAGTCCCAGCTAGCCAGGTTGCCAAAAACTGTGGCCATGCTGCTGCTTGTATAACTACAAGCACCAGCATACCCACGGCAGCCAGGGTATGTTGGCAGTTGGAGAACCACAAGTGCCAACATGCCCTGACATCCCTGGCTTGCTGGGACCTGTAGCTCCACAAAAAAAAATGTTAAATAAATAACAACACCCTAGTAAACACCACACATATTTATTAAAAATAAAAAACCCACAATAAACACACTAACCACCCTCATTTTCACCACATCTATTTAATAATAATAAAAACACCCCAAATACTCACCAAAGATGTCTTCTTTCTTCTCCAAAAGGTCCGTGCTTGCCCCAATCCAATAATATTTATACTTCCAAAATGTCCATGCTTGCCCCAGTCCCAGCAAAATTATACTTCCAAAAGTGATGGCTTGTCCAATATCTTCTTTGCTTCGGCCAGAAGGGCCCCATATTTGTAAATCCCACGACACTTTCATCTTGATTGTAGAAAAATAAAAAAAACTGTGGAGCCGCCGCTAACACCTCCTACCTAGTAGGAGGTCCGGTTCAGTTTTGGACATGTTGAGCTTTAGGTAGCGTTGGGACATCCATGTGGAGATAGCAGAAAGACAGTTGGTTACACGAGATAGTACAGATAGAGAGAGGTCAGGGGAAGAGATATAGATTTGGGTGTCATCAGCATAGAGGTGGTATTGGAGGCTGAATGAGCAAATTAGTGCCCCAAGCGAAGAGGTGTACAATGAAAAAAGTAAAGGCCAAGAACAGACCCTTGTGGGACTCCAACAGATAGTGGGAGTGGAGGGGAGGATGTTCCAGAGGTAGAAACACTAAATGAGCGGTTCGATAGGTAGGAAGTGAACCAGGAAAGAACTGTGTCATGAAGGCCAATGGAGTGAAGGGTGTGTAGGAGAAGAGGGGGATCAGTATCAAAAGCAGCAGAGAGGTCAAGGAGAATGAGTGTGGAGACATTACCCTTATATTTTGCAGTAAGTAAATCATTGGTCAGTTTTGTGAGATCAGTTTCAGTGGAATGAGGAATGGGGGCAGAAACCTGATTGCAATGAGTCGAGAATGAAATCTGAGGAGAGAAAGTGAGACAGGCGTTTGTACACTAATCGCTCAAGTAGTTTGGAGGCAAAGGGGAGGAGAGAAATATGGCGGTAGTTGGAGAGAGAGGCTGGATCGAGAGATGGTTTCTTTAGAATAGTTGAGATGAGTGCATGTTTAAAGGAGGATGGAAATGTGCCAGTGAAGAGAGACAGGTTGAGGTGAGTTAGAGGTGGGCATGCAGTGGAGGAGAGGGAGCAAACAAGTTGAGAGGGAATAGGGTTGAGTGGACAGGTTGTTGGGTGAGATGATAAAATGAGTGCAGAGACGTCGGGCCTGATTCATTAAGGATCTTAAATGAAGAGGATTCTTATTTCAGTCTCCTGGACAAAACCATGTTACATTGCAAGGGGTGCAAATGAGTGTTCTGTTTTGCACATAAGTTAAATACTGCCTGTTTTTCATGTAGCACACAAATACTTGATAGCTTATTTGTACACTGAAATGTAAAGTTGATATATGTGTGCTATATAAAAAACACAGGCAGTATTTAAGAGAGGTGAGTTGAAGGTAGCAAAGAGGCAACAAGGGTTAGAAGACCGGGCAGATATTAGAGATTTGAAGAATGTTCGGAATTGAAAGGGCAGTGCTGTAAGATAAAAGGATGAATTTATAGTGAAAGAAAACGGGATAAGAACGAGATTTCCTCAAGTGGCGCTCTGCATGGCTGGGGTTTGGATTGTTGGAGACTATAAGTAGTAGCTGGAGCTGAATTGTCTAGTGCTGAAGAAAGTGTTTTGTTATAGAAATAGGCAGCCTGATTAGGACAGGACAATGCAGTCATTAGAGAAAATAGTTGTTTTAGTAAAAATGGGAAGTGGATTGGGTTAAGAGTAATTAGGTTTAATTTTGTACGCGTGCATTTGGGTGCAGGGGGAAGGGCATGAGGTAAGGTGAGACTGAAGGAAAGGAGTTTATGGTCAGAGAGTAGCATGGCTTAATTGGAGAAACTAGAGATGAAGCAGTAGCCAGAGAAGGGGAGAAGACAAGGTCAAGGGAGTGCCTATCACAGTGGGTGGGAGTTGAGGTCCACTGGAAGAGACCAAAGGAGGAAATAAGTGAAAGAAGTTTAGTGGCAGAAGAGACAGTGGGATTATCAGTAGGATGTTGAAATCGCCTAGTATGAGTGTAGGCTCGTCAAAGTATAGGAAATAAGTTAGCCAGGCTGCAACGTTGTGAAAGAATTGACAGCAACACTAAGGTGGAGAGGATAAAATAGACATATAGTGTGGACTTCGTGAAAGAGAATGAGAGGGGGGTTCAGAGGGTATAACTTGGAAGGTGCAGTCTGGAGAGAGTAGAATGCCTACTCCACCACCTTGTCTGTTTCCAGGTCTGGAAATGTGGCTGAGTGAGAGTCCCCCATAGGAAAGAGCAGCAGTGGATAAAGTGTCAGAGGAGGTGAGCCAAGTTTCTGTAATGGCCAGGAGGTTAAGGGATTTAGAAATTAATAGATAATGGATGGATGTAACTTTGTCACAAACAGATCTAGTGTTCCATAGTGCACAGGAGAAGGGAAGAGATGGTAGTGGAGATATGGGGATAAGGTTGGCGAGATTGGAAGAACAAGATGGATGCAAAGGTTTGGGGTGAAGCGAGGAGCGTGAGCAGATAATGGGATTATATGAGGCCCAGGTTTAGGAGAGATATCACCAGCAGACATGAGCAGGAGCAGGATGAGAAAGAGGATAAGCAAGGAGGATTTGTGGGTGAGGTTTGTAGTGAACATAGGGATCTTACAGTTATTTATAAGGGATGAATCATAACTGCAGTGTAAATATGTTAGATCAAATGAATCCATTGATAAGTTCAGCTACGAAACTGTAAAATGTGAAGGCAGAAAGTCTGATGTTAAATGTATTTGATGGCTTTGCACATCCCAGTGTGAGAAGATAGGAGTGTCACCTGTGGCAGCTTCAAAGAGCTCTTGCTGTGAGGTATATCACAATTTAGTTTTTGGACTCCTGAATACACTTTGTGGGGCCGGTCACAGTTGGACATCCTTGCAGCCCAAGGCAGCATTTTGAAGGCCTATACAGGTATATAGAAATATGTGCTTCAAAGGAAAATGTCTTCATAATTCATATTTCGGGGAATCTAGGTGGTACTCCATACTGCGGAGCAGAAATCACACCAGGGTTGTGAATGACAGGCACGGGTGGTATTCAGAAACAGCTAAAATCACATATCTTTGGAAAAGGTATGTCACATTTTCAAAATTTCATCATGTTTGGTATCAAAAGATGGACAAAGTCATAGGGGATTTGTTCCTGATACAATTGGCTCTGTGTGATGCTCCAGAGGCAAGTTAGATCACATAGTAGAATTGGTTACTAAATCAGGCAACATGCAAATGGTGATTGAAAAAAGTTTCTTGGGGTCGAAAGGGGTGTGGAAGTGTCTTTAAAAGACTGAGACCAGGTATAGCAAATTGTTAGCCTTTTTGGGAAATCAATTCACATTTATAAGCTGTCCATCTTGCAAGCCAATTTCCCTTAGCCAAAATGCAATTCATGTAAGTGATAATCTGAATATAACCCCTTTTATTTTAAGCTGTTTGCTTGTGTATGTTTTATATCAATTGTGTATTAATTTTTTTTTCTTTATATCTGAATGCCCTGTACTTTTGTATATTAAATCTATAATTTAATATGTTGCATCCTTGATGCTTTAACAAATCCATTAGCCTGTTAAGAAGAAAAAGCTCGACCAAGTTAATCCAGTGTGTGATTTGTTGATATTAACAATCATTAACAAACTGTGTGTGCTTGCATTTATATTTGTGTAACAGTCTGGAGTTGTGAAGAGCTAACCCTGTGCTTGCTGGTGTGGATCTTGCTAGTCTGTGGATAGCTAGAAGACTAGTGTACCAGTGTGAGGTCCTATTGCCTGTATTCTATAGCTGGTGGCAAACCTGAAGTGTGTGGCAGTTTGAGTGCTGTTTGGGGCAATTCAGTAGGTCTATAAACTGTGTAATAGGTAAAGAGAGACTGCGGGCTGGAATTGTGTGATCTCATACAGCAATCACCCCAACCCGCGGCTGCTGGGAGCGAGTTTATGACAAGATTTATTTCTGTTTATGTAGGCTGGTGAGTGTGGTGGGTGCAGGAGACAAAACAGTTCCTGTGTACAGACTAGTGAGGAGGGAAGTAGTGAAGGGGAAGTCATAATTGGGGAGGGAGGAATAGGATGATAAAGATAGAAGAGGAGTTTGAAGAGAAGTATGGTGACAGTACATAGGAGAGACTGTAAATTGAGCAGGTGCATGATGGAGAGATGTGAATGAATGTGTATTAGCTAGGATAGGTAATGAGAGAGTAAAAAAGGAACAATTGAACCAAATTGTGTGGGGCAATGGAAGAGGTGATGGATACTTTACCGCCCCCTGGCTGGGATTAATGGAGTAGGCAGTTTCTGCCACTCTGACACCTCAAGGTCCAGGAGGATGCTGACAGTTGGATGTGGAGGGTCCAACAGCCAAACAGAGATGGTAACAACAATCACAATTGAGCTCAGTGAGCAGCTGAACAGATGTTGAAACAGCAATGACAGTTGTGCACTGTGAGTCTCACAGTTGGACAGAGGTGGTAGATCTGTAGATCCTAAAATGGCCTTCGGTAAGAAGTTGATCCTCAGCACTGCTGTGAAGTTTGACAACAATATTTAGAAATATTCAAAGCCTTATCTTTGTGAGAATAAGGAAAAGTGGGAGTTTGGGCTAAGAGCTGAGCCAGTGTACAGCTTACTTCAACTGCCGTCTGCATGCCACTTTTACAGCATGGAATTGGGGTGAGTTAGAGATGCAGTGGAGGAGAGGGAGCTGGTAAACGCCTAGGGCCTGATGATTTCACGATTATCTATTATAAGTCTTTGAAAGATAAATTGGCGTCACTTCTATTGGAGAAATGTAATGCTGACCAATTTCCCTTCTTGAATCAATCCTTAAGCTGGGTACACACTACAGAGTTTTCGACCAATAAGCGGCTCAACCAGCCGACATATGACCGCTCGTTCGAAAGTCGGGTCAGTGTGTGTAGGGACACTATGATCGAAAGTCTGCCCAAATGGAAGATTGTCGCCTCATTTGGTTGGTCGTACCATTTAATATTTTCGTTCCAATCTCCATTCCATTGTGTAGTGTGTATAAATATCCGACTGATCCACAACAATCCTCCGATACTTCCTTGACCTGGGGCTTCGTTGGGGGCATGTGTATGTAAATTTGTGATGCCTGCACCAGTCCCACATGGTGCGTTATCCGCACATGTCTGGTTGCAGACCATTACATTTGTGTAAAGCACTTGTGTTATGTAACCCATTGCATCTATATTGGGAACCTATTCATATTTACCCTTTATAAACTTATACCTTTCTAAACTATTAAACTTATAAAGTCATATTAACGTTTATTAACTAATAAATGTAAAATACCCAGAATAAACCACACAGTGTTAATGCAACAGTTTTATTGCAGGAAAAAGTACAACAAATTTTATTGCAGAATATGACAAGTCAAAAAAATAGTATTACACTTTAAAGGTGCTAGTGGTTTGTGGCAGAACAGTTCCAAACCAGATACACATTTCAACAATATTTTTCACAAGGTTTTTAATTTTTTTCTTAATGTCGCTTGAGTTTATATTCCCTTTGATTTCTTTACCTACTTAACAAGGAAATAAAAAATGTTTACCATAAAACTTCTATATATCTGTAATCTATATCCAACACCAGAAATAGTCTCATTTGCTCACCTTGCACACTGCTCGAGATCAGTTTATGATGTAGTCCCTCTGGCACAATCGCAATAATAGTGGACTTAACCTCCCTATATTCTGGAAATCAGGCACCATTTTGGTTATTATAATGGTACAGGTATGCACCCAAAGGATTTATTTGTCTACTATTTATTTGTTCACTGAAATACCTTTGGGTATAACGTTATATCTTGGTATTCAATATCAATTGTTTCTTGTTTGATAACAGGCGTTACATTAGTGGCATCAGGGGTATCTAAATAAGCCTTCTCACCGTTAATTCTTCGTTCTGACAAAATAAAATCTATGTTACAAATCAGGCGTTTGCATTGCTTCGTGTGAAATGAGAATGAAATACATAAAGTCCTTCAAACATGTGCTACTCGTTTTTTTTTAATGTCGTAGTCATACTGGTCCAGTACTTTTACCATCTCCACCTCTCTTGGGCTCATTGGCTTTGCTCTTTGTTCTTCTTGAGGATCTCCCTCCCCCACCTTAACTTTTTCAACATTTTTTGTCCCTTCCAGCACCATCTCTGCAAGAGAGGCTCCTCCGTAATTTTATACACTCAGACATGGCCGTTCATTTCTGCTGTGGACCAATTAGCGATGATGCCCGCAGAGAATGGAGCAATTGGGTGATGCCTATTCATGTATAATAACCTTGTGTATGGAGATTTTGGGATATAACTTTAACCCATACAGGACCATTACATACAAAGGGATTTTATTATTAGCAAATAATTATTGCATTGCACTTTACAAGTTAAATGTTTTTTCTAAATTTTATGTATGGTAATAAACTTCTATTTTATAGGAATGAATGAAGAGTCAGTGTAGTCTTCTCTTTTTATGCGGTTTTGGGTGTTAACTATAGTGAAAGCTCTACCACTTTATGCTAATGTCTTTGGTATATTGTTACATGCCCTGCAAATGTTGGTTCAGTGTGTATGACATTAAAATCATTGCTCACGACAACATGGCTGTAAAAAGTTGCCAACTGGACGGCCGCTCTTCCCTTTATCGTCTAAAACAAGGACCATCGATCGGATGTAAAATCTCTTTCCCTGCTGATCTTTTTCCTCTATATGGAAGCCCTTGTTTTGTCAATAAGAATGAACCCTGATATTACGGGGCTCAAACTAAAGGATAAAGAATATAAATTTGGTGTCACTACCCAATTTGCTGAATGAATTCACAGAATTCGGTACAGTATCTAATTTTAAAGTGAATTACCCCAAGTTAGTGGCTCTAAACTTTACCACACCACCCCAAGTGGTAGAGGGTCTGCAACATGCCTTCCCCTTTGTATGGTATAAATTCCATATCAAATATTTGGGAGTGTATATCACAAATGATTTAAATCTTTTGCTGGTTCATTCCTTGCTGCTGTTAACCAAACTCTGTAAGAAGTTACATAATTGAAAATCTAAGAACTTCATCTGGATAGGGAGGATTAATTTTCCCAAAATGAATTCACTGCCTAAAATACTATATTTTCTTCAGACACTGCCTATGCACATACCTCTCAAGTGGTTCTTGGACATCCAAACAATGATATGGGATTTCATTTGTGGGGGTAGACGGCCTCATCTGAAGTTAGAACTACTCTATAGAACAAAACACAGAGAAGGTCTTCAATTCCTTGATAACTTTGGCTATTATTAAGCCACTTTGTTAAATAGGATACTAGAATGTACTAGGGATGTGACTGCAAGGCAATGGATAAAGATTGAGGAGCAATCCTTACAGGCCCCAGTTAGCATCATACCATGGACCTCCACTTTACCAACACTTTCACGTTCTTCCATCTCCCCCACTCTTGCTTGCTGGAAAAACGCAGATACCGGAAACTTATTTCATCAATGTTCCCCACCTCATCTTTCATAGCGAATATTTAGTTCCCACTGGGGCTAGATCTCATTGCCTTTAGAAACTGACTGGAGGCAGAGATCTTTCTGTTCGAGCAGCTGGTGAGTTCTAATGAAGTGCACCCTTTTAGCAAACTCCAAGCGAAATGGAACCTCCCCCTCATAGAGGAATGGAAACACTTACAACTCCACCACTTTCTAGATGTAAAAGGTTTCCTTGCTGAACTCAGCAGAAACCTTACGCCATTTGAGTAATTATTCTCTGGCCCTTACAATTCCTCTCATTCAATTTTGAAATTATACAAACTAATACTTGAAGATTTGCACAATTCAGTTCCATGGTATACTAAAGCCTTGGAGACGGATCTTGGACACAAAATCGTGGAGGACAAGTGCACAAATATTTTTCAGATGACATATGCTAGTTCCCCAAGCATGTGCATGGTTGAAACACAATTTAAATTGCTCTCTAGATAGTAAAAGTGTCCTGATACCGTGAACAGGATGAACATAGGGGTAACTAATTTATGCTGGAGATGCCTTATAAAACTGGGCAACCCGGTTAATATTTGGTGGGGCTGTCTTTAAAACCCTTCTGGGACACTGTTGCATCTGTCTAGTTTGATCTTTGGTAAAGGTGTTCCTGATGATCCGCTTTCTTGGCTCCTGAATTGGTCAAAGATACCAGTCTCCAAATATAAAAAAATCCTTTAAAACATCTTAGCAATGCCGATTGGTTTTCCAAAATAGATTTCTTTATGGATATGGATGTCATCACTGACAGGTGACAGGCGACAATGATGAATCTTTTCATTATACCTGTTTTCAATGGTTAGATTTCAAGGACTCTGCACTCTACAGTGCTAACTTCTCTCCTCCCACCAGTTCAGCTGCTTTTACCCATCTGATAGTTCGGCATGTGAGATATACAGCTGATAGTGTTCTACGTAATGCCCTCCTGCTTGCTCCCTTCTGCTTGCTAAATAGAATAGAATTGGCTCATACACTATATGGCCACGCCAGTTAATTATTGAATTGAGGTGTTTCAATCTGACCCATTGCCAGAGGTGTATAAAACCAAGCACCTAGTCATTCAGTGATACAAATGGGTCATTCTAAAAAGCTCAGTGACTTCAAGCATGATACTGTGACAGGATGCCATCTTTGCAATAAGACAGTTCGTGAAATTTCATCCCTGCTGGATATTCCACAGTCAACTGTAAGCGATATTATTAGAAAGTGAAAGCGTTTAGGAACAAAAGCAACTCAGCCACGAAGCGGAAGACCACGTAAAATCACAGAGCGAGGTCAATGACTTCTAAGGCGCATGGTGCATAAAAGTCGCCAAAGCTCTGCTATAGCTGAAGAGTTCCAGAATTCCACTGGCATTAATATAAGCAGAAAAACTGTGCAGCGGGAGCTTAATGAAATGGGTTTCCATGGCCGAGCAGCTGCATTGAAGCCTCACATCACCAAGACCAACGCCATGCGTCGGATGGAGTGATGTAAAGCACACCGACACTGGACTGTGGAGCACAGTGGAAAGGTGTTCTGTGAAGTGACAAATCACACTTCTCTGTTTGGCAGTCAGATGGGCGAGCCTGGGTTTGGCAGATGCCGTGAGAACGTTACCTGCCTAACTGCATTATGCCAACTGTGAAGTTTGGAGGAGGAGGGATAATGGTATTGAGCTGTTTTTCAGGGTTTGGACTAGGCCCCCTTATCTCCAATGAAAGGCAATCTTAACCCTTCAGCATACCAAGTCATTTTGAATAATGCTATGCTTCCAACTTTGTGGCAATAGTTCGGGGAAGGCCCTTTTATATTCCACCATTATTGTGCCCCAGTGCGCAAAGCAAGAACTACAAAGACATGGTTTGATGAGTTTGATATGGAAGAACTTGACTGGCCCGCACAAAGCCCTGACCTCAACCCCATTGAACACCTTTGGTATAAACTGGAACGGAGATTGTGAGCCAGGTCTTCTTGTCCAACATCAGTGCCTGACCTCATAAATGCTCTACAGAATGAATGGGCACAAATTCCCACAGAAACACTCCAACATCTTGTGGAAAGCCTTCCAAAAATAGTGGAAGCTGTTATCACTGGAAAAGGGGAATCATTCCATATTAAAGTATATGTTTGTCTACAATGTCATTACAGTCCCTGTTGGTGTAATGGTCAAGTGTCCGAATACTTTTGTCAATATAGTGTATGTTATATAGAAAACATATCCAGGTGAACTGGCTCTTATTTGACATTTTCTCTCCTTGAACCATTCCACCGCAGATATATTAAGCTTTGTTGTTTGCCCTCCCCTCTCGTTTTGTCCTTCTTGTTTGCCCTCCTGTTCTGCCTGTTTACTTTTCTAGCCAATTGTTTTATGAGGTTTAACAAATAGGGTTAATAATAGTTTATAATACAGCAACATTTTTATTTGCATGCTGAATTATGAGTACCCTATATATCTGTTTGCTATTACTGTATGCACTGATTTGTTTTGAAAACCAATAAAGTTTTCACTCAAAAAAAAAATTCCTATGTGAAAAAATTATTTTTGGAAATAATAAAGCATTTTTTTCATTAATTTTGTCTGAAGGATTGTGGTGGTGCTTGTACTGCTGAGATCCTTGTTAAATAGGCTTCCCTGTGTAAAGTTAGCAGTGATGAAACCGTCAACATAGACAAAGAAAGGTCTTAAAGACTAGTAGCTGTTTTATTTCTATGTTGCCTTGGGCTTTGTCAGCAATAACTGTTCATTACACTTGAGCTTCATATGAGGATTCATTGGAACCGATTAGTTTTTATGTAATTCAGTCAATAAAGGGTATAAGTATTTCTTTTATACTGGTTTTTGCTTATTAATAGAATCATTTATTATATGAATTTAGATTTATTTTTTTAAATAGTTGAGTTTTATTCAAGGTTGAACATTTGTATGTACAGTTACAGGACAGTATATAAAAAACAAAACAGATAAAAAAAAAAAAAGTCAAACATGAACCGAGTGAATAGTATAAACAAATATAACAGAAACACACAACATGCACCATTTCCTTCAGAGCATATACGAAAATGTCAGCCAAGAATATTTTATGTTTTTATGTAGAGGGAGGGGGGTCAGGGAAAGGAGATGAAGGGGAGAAAGTAGTGGTGTGAAGCCCAGGGGATGGAGAAAAACGAAACATCCAGCAAGTAGCAGTTGAAGAGCTAAGTTCCAAAAACAATGCTAAGATGCAAAAGGTAAGTGCATATTATTATATATAGCCCAGGGTTCCCAGGTTTTGCAGAATGATCTTGCAGAGTTGTTTACAATGGTTGTTATGTATTCCATGATGTAAACATACCATACTCTAGTCACCACTGCAGTAAAAGAAGGAGGAGCGAGTGATTGTCTCTGCTGCCAGTTCGCGGTGGATTGGAAAAGTGTCATATGAGTTGGTGTTTTGTAATGTCAGGGGGAGCATGAATTTAGACTTTTTTTCATCATATAACAGAGTTATTTATCGGGTTTGTTCAGATACTAATTTATTTTCTTCTATTTTGTGTAAAGACAACAGTGACCCATTAATAGATAGAGAGAAGCCCTATCTGCGGTGAAAACACACATCTTCAAAAGAAATAGGCCTTTTCTGTTTAATAAATAGGCCTCAGTTACCAACTCTTTTTTATCAGCTACTGTTGCCATAGTTCCCATTATTATTATTAAATCTTTTAGCCTTATCATTTTAATCTCTTCATCAACATCTTCTTGTCCATCATCAATAACCCCCAAATTATAATTAAACCATTTTAATCATTAACTCCTTCATCATTCCCCTTATAATTAATTAGCTCCTGCCAATAATCAGTGCTTCAATCTCATCATAACAACCCCTTCAATCTATTATTATTATCCTTTACCGTTAAGGCACCATAAGATTTCCACAGCATCGTACACAATACAAACAGTAGACCATACAGGGAAAACTGAACAGAATGAGTAATACCATGACTTCAAAGGCTCTAGGCATAGCAATTATAGTGAAGTTGGAGCAGAAGAGTAGGTAGAGACAGGAGGGAAGAGGGCCCTTACTTCCTAAAGGGAGGGCAATTCAATAACATTAACCAATTTTTTTTAACTAACAAAGTAATGCTTTTTTCAGTTTACGCAGGCCATGCAGCCTACACAAATGATTGGCACCAAGGCATTGAATATGGCCCTTTCAGTAGATTGAATGGAGGTCTAATGTTTAATTGCATTGTGCGTAATTTGTTTATCTTTACAATAAATCTTTCAGTGATGAATATACCCTTTTATGTTTAACATGTTTCCCTACATCCTGCACTTCAATAATATGTTTCAATGATTGTTTAATGCTTGTTATAATTAATTAATAAGTAAATTAATAAGATTATAATTTCCCATTTTATGAAGTGCTGCCGAACATGTTGGCACTTTGTAAATTCTTAAATGAAAATTATTTAATAATAATGATAATAATATCACTGCAAGGTCTTTCTTCTTCATCTGTTTTGAACATTTATGAGGTTAAGGGGTGATTCATAGGGCTGCAAGCAGAAATGAGCAATGTTTTCATTGTGGTATTTTCACGGAAACATAGCTGCAGAGTTACTACTGAACTTTTGGCTAATTGAATCAGCCCCTAAGTGACCCTCACCTGAGACCTGATTTATTAACAAATGCAAAACGAATGTAATTTGCGTTTTTTTAACAAACACACGTACATGGGGCATACACACGACTTTATTCATCAAGGAACGAATCTGAAGAAATGTCTGTTAATGAATATGGGTCTAGGTCAGTGTTGGCTAACCTGTGACACTCCAGGTGTTGTGTAACTACAAGTTCCAGCATGCTTTGCCAATATATAGCAGCTTATTGCTGGAAGGGCATGCTGGGACTTGTAGTTTCACAATACCTGGAGTGTCACAGGTTAGCCAACACTGGTCTAGGTTCACTCTGCTCTAACAGACAATACGCTGTCCAATACATATGTGGAATATCAAGTGACAAAAAAATACAAAGAAAAAAACCCCAAAACTTCAGTTATCGGAACCTGTTAATAATATAGACAAAACAAACATTAAAAAAAATAATTTTTGTTCCCTCCCCCCATAGAATACATTTATTAGGATATTATTAATGTCTACTGTACATAAAATAATTTTTTACAGTTGCTCCTGATTGCAAACACATGTTCTAGCATGCACGCACAGCCGTCTTCACTACTAATCTCCACATACACCAGACCTGTAGGTGATGCTCATGATACAATTGAAAATCACGTATCACCCAGGGGCGGATCTAGGAAATTATTATACCCTGGGCGATGTAGGGGGGGGGGATTTAGGCCCCGCCCCCTTTCCGACACAATCAGAGCAGCCGGGCAGCACACTGTCACTGCTGAACGGACCTGCACAGTGTGTAGCTGTCGGCAGCAAGCCCCTGCTAGGGGGGGCGATCGCCCCCCCCCCGCCTCCCCACCCCTGGATCCGCCACTGGTATCACCTTTGAGATGCTCAAACATTGAATCATTCGCTGCTGTGTGCGCTCGAGCTTGGTACACCCTTACTGTACATTGACTACGTGCATACACCCATTACCCTTCCCATTCTGCAATATTGAAACTAACCCACCAAACTTCAATTATTCAGACTTCAATATTAGTTGCATCTGCTCTTGTTTGCTTTCACCTACAAATTAATCAATGTACTGTGAGACATTCCACTTGTTGGAGATACATGCCAAGTAATCAGTTGTGCATAAATTTTCAGCCTTTGCAAGTGAGTGCAACTTAAACCATTAGTTTACTTTACACATTTACTTTGCTATGATTGATGGGCGGTAATATAGTTTGTAGCTTCCCTGCATATGTTTATTTTTGCGTATATATTGAAAAAGAAATGTCACATGTCCCTCTTAAAAGTTAATGAGGTTTATTTACTTGCTGACAATGTAATTGCTCCACAGTAAATAAGAAAATTGCTTTCATGTGTCTATCTTGATTTAAACAGATGAAAGCTAATTACAGATTGATATGTTTTAGTGCAGATTTGCACCTATCTTTGAGTATGGTTAATACATGTTCATGTTTCCTGGGGACAGTCCCTTTTTAGGGAATCGGCTCTTGGGAAATGACTTTCCTGGAGGATTCTCTGCAAGCCAGGTTTTTAATATAAGGTGTGCAATGCATGGCCTCAAACAATTCTCGCCTCCACTGGACCCTAACTGTTGTCAGCAGAGTCAGCAGCTGCACTTGTGCACTGATTCACTGTACCACAATCATTCATCTCTGAATTAGAGAGTGGGGCTTCCCTCAGATGCCTCTACTGCCCGGAATTTCCATTCCATGGTCATTAAAGACTATGAATTGTCTTGAATGACCTCAAAAAATCTTTAGACAGTGTGAAGGCAACAGTAGGATGTTCTTCGCTTTCAGATAAATGCTGGGGATAAAGTACTGAGGTATGTATGGCAAGTAATTGAAAGGGATCTCTGTGCAATATATGGGGGATCTCTGCAGTATATATTCAGTAGTTGGGGGTCAGGAGAACTCTCTGTGCAATAAATGAACATCAATTGTGGAGTGATCATTTATGCAGTATATGGCTGACAATAATTAGTTTATCTTTGTGCAATACATAGGTGTGTACAGAACATTTCATTAGTGTGTGAACCCAGGGAAATCTGGAGAGGAATACTCTGCGCAAAGGAGGGGGTGTGTCTTCCACCGCCCAGGGGGATGAAAATATTGAACATTGCCAAATGGTTACAATAGTCATCAAATAAGCACTTTCTGCTGTGTCCGATGGAGGAGGGTTCAAAGGACCATTAATAGTGATGCTGCTACTGCATTCACAGTGGCTGTGTAGCGAGCTGCTGAAGTGGGAATGAAAAAAAAGTCATAAATGGTCAACATGCCCTTCAGACCTCTGCACATGCCCCTTACTGGTATGGCCCACGACCTCCAAGATGAGCTTTTAGTACAGTTAGAGTAGAGATCCTCATCTTTTGCAGCCGCCTTTCCCGTAGAGCTTTATGTGCTCACAGGTACTCAGATGCTCCCAGGTCTTAAGCTCAGAGTAGTAAAAGCTCATCAAAGATGGCCGTAGAGCAGATGGAACCGAGGTGCTAGCCCAGACTGGAGTGGGTGGTCAGTGGCAGGCCGAGGTCAGGAGTCTGAAGCAAACAGGTAAATCGATATCCAAGCAAGGATCAGGGACACAGGCAAAACAGCAAAGTCCAGAATATAAGCCAAGAGGTCAGAGCGACAGGCAAACAGTCAAGGTCCAAAGTACAAGCAAGGGTCACAACAGTAGATCATGTAGACAGGAATCAAACCGCAGGTCAGCACAGCACAGGACTGGAAACACTATAACCATCAGGGAGGCTAAGCCCTCCCTGAGTCAAACACAGAAGGTAGCCAATCAGGGTCCTGCCCTATAACTATCCCACCGCGGCTCGTAACACTTACATACCCATCAGCCTCCCGACATGCCATCAAGTCTCCCCACAAGCCCATCAGCCATCCCTTCCATGCCCATCTTACATCTCCACATGCCCCGTACAAACCTCTACATATGCCCTTTACAGACATCTCACACCTCTCTACTTACCACACTCTTTACCACTGGAGCCCATGTAGAGGAAAGAGAGTACACTACGCTCTCTCCTGCCCTAACTTGACAAAGTTCCCTGATGCTCCGATCTGCACACCGAGCCACATATTAAATTGAATGCGCAGGCCACTACTGCATTGGTATGTGCCTCGGCACACCCGCATGCCTATAGTGCAATATATGACTTACAATGGCTATGGTATCTCATTGCAAAATATGACTGGCAATGGGAGGCTTCTCTGTGCAGTGTATGGGTGGCAATGGGGGAGGGGGGGTGTACCCTGCACACATAAATTAGAGGTGAATCGTTATATTCCTCTATGTCATGTTTTTATGTGTTGTAAATCTTTAATTTTGAGTCTCTGAAATTATTTGTGAACTAGATAGTTTATTTAAAATTACTGTAGTCCTCCAGTATACAGTTCTGATGTATCTCAAATTAAAAAAGGCACCAATACTTAGAACCAAATATTAATGTATTTAAATAGAGATTTTGAAAACCCATTTATTTTTTCACGGGAGACACTTGGGGGCAGAGCCGTAACGAGGCCGATGCAGGCGGTGCCGCCGCCCCGGGCGCAGTCCCAAGGGGGCGCAGTGGCCGCCCGCACCGACTTCTGTGTGAGGAGTGAAAAGAAAAAAAATAAAATTAAACAGACCTCAGATTCAGACTGCCGGCCGCCCGGCGCATCCAAGATGGCGGCCGGCACCCGGCTCCACCCCTTCTGAACTCTGCCCTCTGCCTCAGCGTCTGATGTCATGACGTTGCTAGGCAGCAGAGGAGCAGAGAAGCAGAGAGGAGCCAGGCAGCGACGGCTGGACAGGAGGTAAGTTTCAAAGCAGGGGAAGGGGGATGTAAGCTGCAATTATGGAGGAGATGTAAGCTGCAATTATGGAGGAGATGTAAGCTGCAATTATGGAGGGGAGGGGGGGATGTAAGCTGCAATTATGGATGGAGGCAAGGGGGGGGGGGAATGTAAGCTGCAATTATGGATGGAGGCAAGGGGAGGGGGGAATGTAAGCTGCAATTATGGATGGAGGCAAGGGGGGGGGAATGTAAGCTGAAATTATGGAGGGAGGCAGGGGGGGAATGTAAGCTGCAATTATGGAGGGGGGGAGGGGATGTATGCTGCTATTAGGGAGGGGGGAATGTGTGCTGCTATTAGGGAGGGGGGGAATGTGTGCTGCTATTAGGGAGGGGAGGAATGTGTGCTGCATCTTGCTATTATGGAGGGGGGGATGCTGCTATGCTTTATGAGGGATGGGGGGTATGCTGCCATAATGTGTGAGGGAAGGGGGGTATGTATTAATATAATGTGTGATATGAGGGTAGGGAGGTTGGGTGTCTTAGTACATGGGTGGGAGGTAGGCTATTAATTTAATGGTGACGTTTAGGCGGGGCTAATTATTTAATGGGTACTAGTTTATTTGTGGGGTGCTGGTGGGTCAATTTAATTTATTGATGGGGCTTTTTAATTTAATGGTGGGGTCTATTAATTTCAGGTGAGGTATTTATCTGTATTGCAGTCACAAGAATGCTCTCTGTATAGTATGGTGGTCATAGGAATGCTCTCTGTATGGTATGGAGGTCACAGGAATGCTCTCTGTATAGTATGGCGGTCACAGGAATGCTTTCTGTATTGTATGGTGATCATAGGAATGCTCTCTGTATTGTATGGTGATCATAGGAATCCTCTCTGTATAGTATGGTGGTCATAGGAATGCTCTCTGTATTGTATGGTGATCATAGGAATCCTCTCTGTATAGTATGGTGGTCATAGGAATGCTCTCTGTATTGTATGGTGATCATAGGAATCCTCTCTGTATAGTATGGCGGTCACAGGAATGCTCTCTGTAAGGTATGGCGGTCACAGGAATGCTCTCTGTATAGTATGGCGGTCACAGGAATGCTCTCTGTATTGTATGGTGATCATAGGAATGCTCTCTGTATTGTATGGTGATCATAGGAATCCTCTCTGTATAGTATGGTGGTCATAGGAATGCTCTCTGTATTGTATGGTGATCATAGGAATCCTCTCTGTATAGTATGGTGGTCATAGGAATGCTCTCTGTATTGTATGGTGATCATAGGAATCCTCTCTGTATAGTATGGCGGTCACAGGAATGCTCTCTGTAAGGTATGGCGGTCACAGGAATGCTCTCTGTATAGTATGGCGGTCACAGGAATGCTCTCTGTAAGGTATGGCGGTCACAGGAATGCTCTCTGTAAGCTATGGCGGTCACAGGAATGCTCTCTGTAAGGTATGGCGGACACTAGGAGGCTCTTTATATTGTATGTGTGTGTGTATATATATATATTTTTATGTAAGTGCACATCCACATTATTTATGTAATAAATGTATTGCTATACAGCATTACACTATGTGAGTTTCTTCCTCTCCATTATCCTGAATACTACTGAGTATATATGAAGTGCCAGTTCCGGAACCTTTCAACATTGTATGAAGCATCTGCTATTCCCATGGGGTAATAAGGCTCAACTTGATTGGTGAAGATACCGATTATACCTACAGATAAGCTTTAAAGATCTTTTATCTGGTACGCATATTATATTGGCACGGCGCTGGTGTTCTAGAGTGGTTCCTCATTTCCTTCTTCCTGTTGATCCACTATTATTATCTGAGTGTCTATACCTATTTAGTGGTTAAGATTCTGACTTTTGGTACACCTTTCTGTATTTTTATATACAGTATTATACTATTTGGCGCCCCCTCCCATTTGTTTTGTGTTATATATATATATATATATATATATATATATATATATATTATATTTAGTGTGATGGTGACAAGGGGGCACAATGATAGAGATGGCTCCATGGCACGGTGTGATAAAGGAGAAACTGTTATGGAGAGCACAGTGGGATGAAGGGGCAGTGTGATACAGATGGTACCATTACATTTATGTTTTAATTTGTTTCAGTGAGTTTTATTTCAATAACCAATTAATTTTTTTATACAGCTAGCATGTGATAGCTGCATTTAAAGTACTTTGATTCTATGGAGGCTTATTACATAAAGATCCTTACAAAGCCAGACCAAGAATAATGGAGAGGGAGGGGGTTTCAGTGCGGTCTAGAACTTGTAAAGTGTTAGCCACGCCCCCACAGTAGGTTGACCACACCCACCCGACAATTGACACTCCCACTTAGATGGGGGGCGCCGGTTCCCTGTCTCGCCCAGGGCACTAAAATGGCTAGTTACGGCACTGCTTGGGGGTATATGTATTAAGCTGAGAGTTTTCCCGGTGGGTTTGAAAAACCAATCATATTCTATCTATCATTTATTTAGTGCATTCTACAAAAAAATAGCTAGAATCTGAATGGTTGCTATAGGTAACATCTCCAGTTTTCAAACATGCCTGAAAGCTCTCAGCTTGATACATTTACTCCTTGATCTTTCTGTCATTTCTCAAGCAGATGGGAAGGTCCATACATGGCCAATTTACAGAGTACTGTCTAAAACTTCCATTTAACAAAAAAATACAATGAAAATATTGCAGTTACCACCTTTTAGTTCAAGCACATTGTAATGACACAGAGATGCACTGTACCTCTCAGGTACAGGGGCTTACATCTAGTTGTCATGGCAGCTGTCTTTTAAGCCTATATAAGGCCATCTGGGTATGTCTCACAAGCCAGCCCTTGCTAGATGTAAGCCCGGGTATGTGGGAGGTGAGTGCATCTGATTTTAACTGCATTCTACTGGTGTTTAAAGTAGGGATGAGTGCACTCGGATTTATGAAATCCGAGCCCACCCGAACGTTGCGGATCCGAGTCGGATCCGAGACAGATCCGGGTATTGGCGCCAAATTTAAATGTGAAACTGAGGCTCTGACTCATAATCCCGTTGTCGGATCTCGCGATACTCGGATCCTATAAATTCCCCGCTAGTCGCCGCCATCTTCACTCGGGCATTGATCAGGGTAGAGGGAGGGTGTGTTAGGTGGTCCTCTGTGCTGTTTAGTTCTGTGCTGTGCTGTGCTGTGCTGTGCTGTGTTCTGCAGTATCAGTCCAGTGGTGCTGTGTGCTGTGCTCTGTCCTTCTGAGGTCAGTGGTGCTGCTGGGTCCTGTGCTGTGTCCTGTTCAGTCCAGTGGTGCTGTGTCCTGTGCTCTGTGCTTCTAAGGGCATAGTTATTTCCCCAATATTCCCCTGTGTTTAAAAAAATAAAAAAAAGTTTTTTTAAAAAATACCAAAAACTACTTTAATTTTTTTTAATTACCACAAAATTTGCACAACCAATCCTGCAGTATAAGCCCATTGGTACTGCAATATTACCAAGTTCACACATTCAGCAGTAAAAGTCCAGTGGTACTGCAATATTACAAAGTTTACACATTCTGCAGTATCAGTCCAGTGGTGCTGTGTCCTGTGCCTGTCCTGCTGAGTTCCGTAGTGCTGCTGGGTCCTGTGCCGTGTCCTGTTCAGTCCAGTGGTGCTGTGTCCTGTGCTCTGTGCTTCTAAGGGCATAGTTATTTCCCCATTATTCCCAAGTTTTTAAAAAATAAAAAAAAAGTAAAAAAAAATAAAAAATTTAAAAAAAAAAAAAAAATATAATAATTATAACCAAATTTGCAAAACCAATCCAGCAGTATAAGTCCATTGGTACTGCAATATTACAAAGTTCACACATTCTGCAGTATCAGTCCAGTGGTGCTGTGTCCTGTGCTCTGTCCTGCTGAGTTCCGTAGTGCTGCTGGGTCCTGTGCCGTGTCCTGTTCAGTCCAGTGGTGCTGTGTCCTGTGCTCTGTGCTTCTAAGGGCATAGTTATTTCCCCATTATTCCCAAGTTTTTAAAAAATAAAAAAAAAGTAAAAAAAAATAAAAAATTTAAAAAAAAAAAAAATATATAATAATTATAACCAAATTTGCAAAACCAATCCAGCAGTATAAGTCCATTGGTACTGCAATATTACAAAGTTCACACATTCTGCAGTATCAGTCCAGTGGTGCTGTGTCCTGTGCTCTGTCCTGCTGAGTTCCGTAGTGCTGCTGGGTCCTGTGCCGTGTCCTGTTCAGTCCAGTGGTGCTGTGTCCTGTGCTCTGTGCTTCTAAGGGCATAGTTATTTCCCCACTATTCCCAAGTTTTTTAAAAAGAAAAAAAAATAAAAAAAAATAAAATTTTTAAAAAAAAAAAAATATATAATAATTATAACCAAATTTGCAAAACCAATCCAGCAGTATAAGTCCATTGGTACTGCAATATTACCAAGTTCACACATTCTGCAGTATCTTGTGCTACATATAATGGAGACCAAAAATTTGGAGGATAAAGTAGGGAAAGATCAAGACCCACTTCCTCCTAATGCTGAAGCTGCTGCCACTAGTCATGACATAGACGATGAAATGCCATCAACGTCGTCTGGCAAGCACGATGCCCAGTCTCCTAGTACAGGGCATGTAAAATCCAAAAAGCCCAAGTTTTCAAAAAACAGCAAAAAAAGAAACTTAAAATCATCTGAGGAGAAACGTAAAGTTGGCAATATGCCAATTACGACAAGTAGTGGCAAGGAACGGCTTAGGCCCTGTCCCGTGTTCATGACTAGTGGTCCAGCTTCACCCAAGGATCTAAGCCCTCCTCCCCCCCCCTACAAAAAATTTAAGAGAGTTATGCTGTCAGCAACAACAACAAAACAGCAAAGAACTCTGCCTTCTAAACAGATGACATCACAAATCCCCAAGGCGAGTCCAAGGGTGTTGTTGGTTGTGAACCCTGACCTTCCCATCACTGTACGGGAAGAGGTGACTCCATCCAGCATTTGCAGCACGCCCTCTGCATATGCTGGAAGGATCACCCACAGTCCAGTTACAGATTTGGCTAATGAAGGTGTGAATGTTGTACACTGGGAGGAGGATATTGATGTAGCTGGCGCTGAGGAGGATGTTGATGATTATGATGCAGACAGATACCAAATTGCATTTCTCAATTTCTATTTATATTCTAGATTATATAACGGCTGAAAAGTTTTCTGTTTTACTCCTAGTGGAGAGGGGATCTGATGCAGACAGATACCAAACTGCCTTTGTCCATTTCTTTGTATATTTGAATTGCTAGTTCTACAGTCTATGCAGGCTGCTTTATTTATATTCAACTACAAGTGTAGGGCGGGGGGGGGGGGCATAGATAGCCACCAAAGTAACGTGGTCCATTTAATTTCACTTTCTAGCTCCACAGTCTGTGCAGCCTGCTTTTTTTTATCTTCAAAGTATTTATATTTACAAGCCTTGCAATCTAAATTAACTAGAGGTAGTGACGTGGTAGAACTCCAAAAGGCAGTTTGGAAGCCCCTGTACAAACTGGCTCTATTTTACCTGAGTTGTCCCCCCTCCAGTGTGTACTCGGAAAGAGTTTTTAGTGCAGCGGGGAACCTGGTCAGTGAGCGGCGAAGGAGGTTGCTTCCTCACAACGTTGAAAAAATGATGTTTATAAAAATGAATAATCAATTCCTCAATGAAGTACAGCACTGCCCTCCAGATACTACAGAGGGACCTGTGGTTGTGGAGTCCAGCGGGGACGAATTGATAATGTGTGATGAGGAGGAAGTACACACTGTAGGGGGAGAGGAATCAGAGGTTGAGGATGAGGACGACATCTTGCCTCAGTAGAGCCTGTTTAGTCTGTACAGGGAGAGATGAATAGCTTTTTTGGTGTGGGGGCCCAAACAAACCAATCATTTCAGCCAAAGTTGTTTGGTAGGCCCTGTCGCTGAAATGATTGGTTTGTTAAAGTGTGCATGTCCTATTTCAACAACATAAGGGTGGGTGTGAGGGCCCAAGGACAATTCCATCTTGGAACTTTTTTTTTGGCATTATATGACCAATCAACAGTCGTTTGCCATGTTCAAAAAGTAAAACCAAATTTTAAAAAATTCAAGAAATTAAACCAAAAGTAAAATGCCGTGTCATAATTTAAAACAAGAGTTTTTGACGTGCTCTAAAACTACTGTATTGTTGTTTATATTTGATAAACACTACACTTGAAAGCTTGAGTCTTTCAATAAAAAAGTAACTGTCCATTGCACGAATATTTGCAACAGGGACAATTTTAGGGTTAAGAAAGCCAACTAATAACACTTCGACGCTGTCTGTCTTTATAAACACTACACTTGGAAGTTGGAGGAGGTATTGTGGCCCCGGCACCAAATTTACTACCGGGGCCACTCCACTGTGCAGTCCATATTTAGGTGTATCAGATATTAAACAACGGTGACAGTTGATGCCCAATTTTTTAATTATATTGTGGCCTCGGTACCAAATTGTGTACCGGGGCCACCACACTACGCAGTCCAGATACTTGTTTGGTGGAATTCAGACCAGTTGAGGGTTTTATTATTATATTGTGGGGACCACTCTATCTATACCACACTACAACTCTATATACCACTCTATTTCATACTTTAATTCTATTTCATACTTTAATTCTATTTAATACTTTAATTCTATTTCATACTTTAATTCTATTTCATACTTTAATTCTATTACTAATTACCATAAAGAGGAACAAAATAAACCAATTTTACCAAAAGTATAATATGACTTAGACTTACAAACACTACACTTGAAAGATTGTGCCTTTAAATGAAAGTCAGTCTTCATTGCACGACTATGTGCAACAGGGACAGTTTTTTGGGTTTACAAAGTCAAACAATAACACTTTGACCCTGTCTGTCTGGGATCTCAATGACGAATTGTCTGTACCATGTTTGGAGGAGGTATTGTGGCCCCGGTATCAAATTGGGTACCGGGGCCACCCCACTATGCAGTCCAGATACTTGTTTGGTGGAATTCTGACACGTGGAGGGTTTTTTAATTATATTGTGGCCTCGGTACCAAATTGTGTACCGGGGCCACCACACTACGCAGTCAAGATAGATAGATGCGTATCATAGATAAAGTACATTCAGTGGTGTGGGGCAAATTGAAAAATATTCAAAATGCACTGACATTATCAAAAACAAGAGGTTGTCACACGCTAAAACTCCAACATGTATATGATGGAGAGGATGGAGGAGCAGCCGTATGTGTAGTGTAATGCAGACCTGTTGAAGGTTTTTTATATATTTTATTGTGGTGCCCAGTGCCCACTCCTCTACGCAGTCCAGGTACATTTATTGGTGCGATTCATAAAAGTTCAGGGTTTTTAAGATATTGTGGTGACCCACTCCTCTACGCAGTCCAGGTACATTTATTGGTGCGATTCATAAAAGTTCAGGGTTTTTAATATATTGTGGTGACCCACTCCTCTACGCAGTCCAGGTACATTTATTGGTGCGATTCATAAAAGTTCAGGGTTTTTAATATATATTGTGGTGACCCACTCCTCTACGCAGTCCAGGTACATTTATTGGTGCGATTCATAAAAGTTCTGGGTTTTTAAGATATTGTGGTGACCCACTCCTCTATGCAGTCCAGGTACATTTATTGGTGCGAATCATGAAAGTTCAGGGTTTTTAATATATATTGTGGTGACCCACTCCTCTACGCAGTCCAGGTACATTTATTGGTGCGATTCATAAAAGTTCAGGGTTTTTAAGATATTGTGGTGACCCACTCCTCTACGCAGTCCAGGTACATTTATTGGTGCGATTCATAAAAGTTCAGGGTTTTTAATATATTGTGGTGACCCACTCCTCTACGCAGTCCAGGTACATTTATTGGTGCGATTCATAAAAGTTCAGGGTTTTTAATATATATTGTGGTGACCCACTCCTCTACGCAGTCCAGGTACATTTATTGGTGCGATTCATAAAAGTTCTGGGTTTTTAAGATATTGTGGTGACCCACTCCTCTACGCAGTCCAGGTACATTTATTGGTGCGAATCATAAAAGTTCAGGGTTTTTAATATTTATTGTGGTGACCCACTCCTCTACGCAGTCCAGGTACATTTATTGGTGCGATTCATAAAAGTTCAGGGTTTTTAATATATATTGTGGTGACCCACTCCTCTACGCAGTCCAGGTACATTTATTGGTGCGATTCATAAAAGTTCAGGGTTTTTAATATATTGTGGTGACCCACTCCTCTACGCAGTCCAGGTACATTTATTGGTGCGAATCAAACAAGTTGATGGTTTTCTTATTATATATATTGTGGTGACCCACTCCTCTACGCAGTCCAGGTACATTTATTGGTGCGATTCATAAAAGTTCAGGGTTTTTAATATATATTGTGGTGACCCACTCCTCTACGCAGTCCAGGTACATTTATTGGTGCGATTCATAAAAGTTCAGGGTTTTTAATATATTGTGGTGACCCACTCCTCTACGCAGTCCAGGTACATTTATTGGTGCGAATCATAAAAGTTCAGGGTTTTTAATATATTGTGGTGACCCACTCCTCTACGCAGTCCAGAAAGATACCTTGTTGCAACGTTTTGGACTAATAACTATATTGTGAGGTGTTCAGAATACACTGTAAATTAGTGGAAATGCTTGTTATTGAATGTTATTGAGGTTAATAATAGCCTAGGAGTGAAAATAAGCCCAAAAACTTGATTTTTAAACTTTTTATGTTTTTTTGCAAAAAAATCCGAATCCAAAACCTTAAATCCGAACCGAGACCTTTCGTCAAGTGTTTTGCGAGACAAATCCGAACCTCAAAAATAACGAAAATCCGGATCCAAAACACAAAACACGAGACCTCAAAAGTCGCCGGTGCACATCCCTAGTTTAAAGCATATAGGTCAGAGTAGGACCTACATACAATGAGGTGCCCTTGACACTGAGATGCAGGCTTAAATTAATTGATCACAGAAGAAATATTATATTTGCTGCATTATATGTAGCCTAATAGCATATGTGTGTTTCACTAAGAAACCAAATTAACAAACATTCTTGTGCTTATAACCTGGTTATGCTTATGTGGGTGTATGTATGCACATGAAAGAGGTGCAGAGATGGACGTATCTTTAGATGCCTCTGACTCAGTATATAAGAGTAAATACGCTATTTTTGTGGGTGACTTTCTTTTAGCATAAATTAAGTTTTTATAAATTACTTTCAACACACATCCAACTCAGCATCAGGCCTTATATCTTTAGTATATAACCTCTAATGAGTGGTAATACAGTGGGAAATGAAACTTTGTCCTTTCTGAGACCACAATAAAAACTATAAAAATAATCAAGCAAGAAAATAAATCAGATACTGTTTTAAGAAAGAAATGTTATATTGTTGGCAAACTGCTTCTGCAGCTATGTGGGATTGTACCTTGTTGTGGGTAAAGCTGGTCTTGTGTACTTGCTTCTTTCTGTGAATGCCTCAGACACAATTTCCCCAAACAAAGCTGTTTTATTCCGTAAAGGTCACTGTTCCAGGCATTTCCCTTTATTCAAACAGCTGACTTATTTACAGTTCAAGAAAGAGGAAATTCTGTCAAACAAACTAATGTTGTCATATATGAGTCAGGTTACACCACATTTCATTTAGACATACAATAGAAAGCATACTTTTATTATGATTAAACGGGGACAAAATGCATACCTCCAAGGGGTATATTAACTAAACTGCGGGTCTGAAAGATTGGAGATGTTGCCTATAGCAACCAATCAGATTCTAGCTGTCATTTTGTAAAATGCACTAAATAAATGCTAACTAGAATCTGATTGGTTGCTATTGGCGACATCTCCACTTTTTCAAACCCGCAGTTTAGTAAATGTACCTCCAAATGTTTCAAATAGGGGAACATTTAACACTTGTTATAAAAAAGAATCATAGAAACATGAACACACCCAGGGGAGGGCAGGCAAATTTTAGCCCAGGGGCCAAGATTCGACTCAGCAGCCTATTAGGAACGTTTTAAAAGAAAAAAATGCAGATGGTCCAGTGACCCAGCCCAAGGTAGCCCACTATGGGACCGGCACGGGGGGGCAAATGTCCCCCTGCCCCCCAGCCCAGCCAGACCCCAAAAAGAGGTGTGGCCTATGCGAAAATGGACTTTTATTCATTGGAATGTGGGCATGGTTGGGCATATTCCTCACGGCGTGGAGTGATGAGTGACATTGTTTGGAAGGATCAGAGTGGGATTTATTTTCTCCTGATTTAGATTTTTTAAATGTTGGTAGGTATGTGTATTTGACTTAAAGTAGGGATAGTTTGAAAGAAGATAGGGACAAAAAGTTTTCAAATCCAATCAATTGCCAACAGATGTAAGTTATCTAAATCTTGCATGTTTCAAGAAGCCTACATGAAGCAATAAAAGATGCTATGTTATTATATGTGGTCTTTTAACACAGAATTTAGCAAATATGCACATAACTGATGTTTTTTGTACATATAACTTATAAGCAAAATATTGTGTGAAAAGCCTTCCTGGCTTGTCTGTATTGCTATGCTTTCTTGCAGCACAACTTAACTGCCTCTTTTGACCTATAATATTTTGACCAGGATATCATTCACCAGCAAGTAGTCATAACATATACATTCAGGTCATCCTGAGGAAACCTTTAGCAGATCTGTTTATTTGCTTATAGTCCTCTCATCCCATTATATGACTATGCTTATCATAGAGCTTCTGGTGATTGTATTTTTGAAGCCAGGATGACTTATTATAGATAAGATCCATTAACTTACATAAGTAATAACTGTCAACATAACATGGTATGTTAGGGTTTCTTGTTCTTTCATTTTCATATGATACATTTTGTTATTTGGTGTTTTCAGTTGTCATATAATGTGGACCCGCTCATCTGATAAAACTGATATGCACATAAACCCCGCATTTGTCTATTAATGCATTTTGCTCTGGATATGGACGGCAGCGAGAGTGTTTAAGTCTAGGAATGAGCATGAAGAGCTATTACCTGAGTGACAGAAGGCCATCTTCACTGTCAATGAGAAGCAACTGACCTTACTAGTATAAGGCCTTATGTTTTAACATTGCTAATGACAAGAATTAAGGCTCTTACCCACTATTGTTTAAACAGAATGACAGAAAAAAAATTATTAAGCAATTAATATTACCTGTCAATATTGTCATTTATATATTTTAAAAAAATGTGTTTTTATTTTATTTTATGTTTTCCTTTGGAAAAATATGTTTTATGCCGTTCTTAATGTCCACCATACATAAATCTTTACAATTGCTCCTGACTGCAAACACATGTTTTTGCATACATACTCCATAGCCATCAGCACTAGTATTCAGAACTTAAACTAGCCCCCCAGTTGGAGCAAGAGATTCAGCAGAAAACCAGCGTGCTTCCGTGTGCACCTGAGTTTGATTTGGACTTGGCTGAATCTGAACACCCTTATTGTATTTTACCTACGTGAATCCCAATCTCATTCACTTTCCTACATCGTAGGCTGTAGTATGCGTCTTTGCGCTCGGAGGTGACTTCGGATATGGTTGCGTTCTGTTGCATTACATCCGGTTCTGAGCATATGCAGTGTATTTTGTGCTGACGATACGCACGCATTTGTGGGATACGCTCCTTAATAACTCAGGTCCTACATGTCTAAACCCCATTGAAATGAATAGAGATGCAAATAAAATGCTTTTTGGATGAATGTGTAAATGCATAACGTTTTTATGCATTTTCGCTTCACAGCAATTTAAAGGCATTGTCCATGCAAATACTGTATGTAATATAATACTGTGATGGGTTGCAAGAATTGTCATTCATTTTTCAGCCTTGTGGTTGGAAAACAACATTTAGGGCTAGATTTACTAAGCTGCGGGTTTGAAAAAGTGGGGATGTTGCCTATAGCAACCAATCAGCTTCTAGCTGTCATTTTGTAGAAGGTACTAAATAAATGAAAGCTACAATCTGATTGGTTGCTATAGGCAACATCTCCACTTTTTCAAACCCGCAGCTTAGTAAATCTAGCCCTTAAACTTAACAGTTTCTCTAAATCTCTAAAGGTTTTCATATACACCTTGAATCTGATGGATATTAAGTCTGATCTGTGTGATTTTGCCACACACGTTTGACTTGTGTTTGACTGTACAGAAGGTAGATACAGCCACACTGCTAGTGAATGGGCACCTTAATGATTAAGGGGTCCTGTAGCATAACAAATTCATTAAAATTATAGATTATTTACAAGTTAGTAGACAGGTTCATTGCATATGTGCTGGTTATTAAATGTATACTGTACTGACAAAACCAAATATATCGCAGCTTTAGTGTTAAAAGATACATACATCGTATAATACATCATATATTTTCCGGTTCAGTGTAAATATTCTGTGTAATTTGAGAGTATGGTGATGGAACAATTTCATTGCTTAAACAAGGAATGTAGCAGTTCTTTGTAACATTTTGCACAAAGTATTAAATTAAGTTCAAGGTATGTAGATTTTTTTCTAAATATAGAACCCTGGCTCCAAAACATATCTAATGTGCACTCAAGGCAGAGGCAGAGAAAACAGTGATTTGTGATAAATGAGTGGCTATTTACATGTATGGGGCCAGGGCCTTATTAACGGTTCCAGCTGCCCTAGGCTAATTCACCGGTTAACCCCACCCCACCACCCACCACCAATGTGTGATATATATATATATATATATATATATATATATATGCACCAAGTGAAAATTTAGAATAGTTTTACAGCGAAGGCAGTAGAAGTGGAGGTATGGCATAACACCGTCCATCAACCAGCCCACTTCGACCACTATACATATTATTATTATTTAAATACACACAAATCCTTTGCTGCTGCTGTTCATAGTAACCTTGCACACTGCTCAACAAGCTATACAAAAGAAACCTCCAGACAGAACAGTGCTGTGAGAAAACCCTATATATATATATATATATATATATATATATATACATACGCGTAATTGTAAATTATTACTTAATACATAAACACTTCATTCTGCAACCATATTAAAATGTCATTACAGTAAAATTCTGCATTCAAAGTTGTGAAAGTTGGACAAATTGTGCCGTTCTCTCTTACCGATTTTGTCAGTTGTCTGGCTTCTTGAAACTTGGAGTCCTGTATTGAAAATGTGCTAAATTTGTATTATAGTGCAAAATGTTAACAAATCCTGAATGATACAAACACAACACTCCATTATGACCAAATAAAACAACTCCCTAGTACAGGCATATATAGACAATAAAATATCTGAAAATTATTTATAATCATATACTAAAATCTACCAGCCCCGTCTGTCAAGTATTTAGTATTCTAGTGACCTGAGACCACAGAGAGCATCCATGACACTGCCACACAATACAGAGATCATGCCCCCTAAGCCAATTCATCACCCCCAGCCAATTCATTAACCATTCCCCCAGCCAATTCATAAGCCCCCCTGTAGCCAATGCATCACTTTCCCAGCCAATTCATCAGCTCCCCCAGCCAATTAATTAATCCCCCCAGCCAATTAGTCTCCCTTCCTGTCAATTCATTAACCCCCCTAGCCAATTCATCACCACCAGCCAAATTCATTAATCATTCCTAAAAAACAATTCATCACCCAACGCCAAAGCCAATTAATTAAACTCACAGCCAATTCCTTAGCCCCCTAGCCAATTCATTAACCGCCCAGCCAATTCATTAACCACCCAGCTAATTCATTAACCCCCTAGCCAATTCATTATCCCCCATCCAATTTATTAACTGCCCAGCCAATTCATTAACCCCCTAGCCAATTCATCATCCCCCAGCCAATACATTAACTGCCCAGCTAATTCATTAAACCCCTGCATCCAATTCATCACCCCCCCTCCTCCAACCATCAAGAAGTTGCCATTTAATAACTCCCCCTCCCCTCTCCCCAATCATCTCCCCCCTACACAGCCACTGTATCACCTCCTCCTCCCACCTGATATTTAACAAACAGCACTTACTTTGCTCTCTTCTGGTACTCTTCTCTCCAGGCTCTTCTTTCTTCTTGACAGGCAACTAACAGTAAATCCGATGATGTTAGCTGCCCTGTCAGTGAAGGTGCAGTCTGTGTGCCTAGTGTGGTCACGTGATATGTGATAATCTCACTAGACCACACTAAGTAGCGTACCACAGCTGTACTCGCAGGGCAGTTAACACACTAACAAAAAAAAGTATGTTAAAGTGTGCTGGCGCTGTGACCCCTCAGGACCAAGCACCACAGGCTGCAGCCTTATCAGCCTAATGGTTGAGCAAGCCCTGTACAGGGACTTGTGTAATAAATTGGTCCTATGGTCACAAATGTGCTGTACCTAATGGGTCCCAATCAGATATACTCAATCAGATCTTCTAAAGGTGGCAAAACACAAGCTGATCCTTCCTTTCTACGGAGAGTCGACAGTCTTATAATTCAATTTAACCACCTGTTGGCTAGTAAGATCACTCCGGCTTTATTGTGTCCTGTTTCTGTGGTCTGCACATGACATCTTCCAACTACATTTTCTGCCATTCCTAGTAATGATGCTATCAATTTTAATAGGATCATTTTATAACCTCAAGGTAATTTTGGGCCCACACATATGGGGCCAATTGACCAATTTTAGCTGTAATTTTGCAGCATATGTAACCAATACCACACCTTCCAACATTGGCCTCCTCTGTAATCAGAAATGGCACATGACCATGCTGCTTTGGCCATACCACATGGGGGCAAGTCACATGCCTGAGACACATGCCTAGAGGTCCAGTCCCCCTAAAAAACCCTTGATTGCCACAAACACCAATTGCATGTGTGGCACCATGGTGAACGGAGACATAATCCCAATATATGAAGTCAGGACAAAAGTGGCAACTATCATGATGGTGGGAAAGTCCCCTTAAATGGGATAGTTGGGAAGTATGCAATAGAGTAATGACAGTTATAATTTGATTGCTTGATATGGATTACCAAATATTTGTCCTCATTGCTCTTTGTTAGTAAGTTATGATAATGGGCCTGATTAATTGAGGAAAGAAAGGCAAAAAATTGAATAAGTTTTCTCCTGGACAAAACCATGTTACAAAGCAAGGGGTGCAAATTAGTTTATTATTTTGCACATAAGTTAAATACTGGCTGTTTTTTCATGTAGCACACAAATACTTCATAGCTTTATTTGTACACTGAAATTTAAAGTTGATCTAAGACATGCCCTATTCAACTATAAATCTGTCCCCAAATTTTAAATTTACCTCCACCTCCAATGCAACATGGTTTTGCCCAGGTGCAAAGTTACAATTTTTTTTGCTTTACTTTCCCTAATGAATAAGGCCCAATGTCCATAGTAAAAGGTGTGTGTTGTGTTTGGGAGTTAGAATTGATCCTGATCCCTTTAAATACAGTCACTATAAATGTCCTGTTTCCTCATTCAGGGACTCATTTAGAGGTGGACGCTTATTTACTACTTGCATTCATATGTATGCAGAGTGATAAGAATCTTGCAATGCGAACAACTTAAAAAGAGTATTACTTACGTCATTCATTTAAAATCCAAAGTTTTTCTAATGAAGCATAGTTGTGAGGGTCAGTTTTAGTGACATCTATATGAAGTAGGCACAAACAGGGTTTGACCGTGAGCAGCATCCACCAATAATTTATTTTAAAATATTTACTCTCTTCTAGTCAAAGTAATTTTATATGTGGTGAGGGGCAGTCTTTATTAAGCATGCAAAAAAACGTGTTTTGTGTTTGAGTGTGAGCAGCAGTGTAGTAGGACCCAACCCCCCCCAAAAAAACAAAACAATATATTTCTTTCTTCTAAAATCTAAAGTTTTTTTGCTGCAGACTGGCCAAAATTGGTGAAAATTTGGACAGTTGTGAAGCGATCATTAGGAAATAAACGGGAAATGACTGGAAATGAATGTTACAATGATGCAAATAGTAATATAGGATCAAAAATAGCTCAAAATCACATCATTTTAACAATTTTTCACAATTTGTAATTAAATCCAGATCCAAAACCAAAACCTTTCAGGATTTTCAGGCAAAGTTGGGATCATAAACAAAACATAATATGGATTTAGAACCGAAACCACATCCAAAACAAAAACACGGAAGTCTGTGCTCATCTCTAATATATATATATATATATATATATATATATATATATATATATATATAGAGTAAATGCCTAGATAAATTCAGTAATTCACAGAATATCCCCCAGAAACAGTGCACTACATAGGTTAACAATATTAGGCTGTTAGGAGGGCCTGTTTTATTGTTTAATTGTTATTTATCTGGAATGAAGAGTACAGAATGGTTAATTCCAGGACATATTTATTAATTAATAATCATAACATTTGTGAATAATAGAAACTTAAATTAATATTGGATTGTTACTGATACATCTTTAATTATGCAGAGGTTTAACTCAATTTATAAGTAACCAGCAGATATTCTATTACTAACTAGTCCATGAACTGAATGGGATGTTTGATAATTGCAGTTGATGAAGAAACTAGACAAATAATTTTATGCATTCAAGGAGAAACTATAATCATGATAAAAAGCAAACTGGATGTTTTGTATGTGAGCAATCTAATGTTTAAGCGCAATTCTCCAGTGTTGTAACAGTCATTTAATATTCTCGCTCAATTTTGCCACAAAACATTGGCTCGAATATGATGCCTTAATGAGATAAATCTGCTACAGCAAGTGTGATCATCTTTCCCTGTGAAAGTGAAAATTCAAAAGCAGGTAATAGATTTCCATAAATTAGTTCTTCCCTACATGTCCTGACACGTGAATTAAGTTACCGTTCTCCTAGTGAGAGTCATACTCTGATTAAATTAGGAAGGATAACAGAGGGCGGAGATTAGACCGAGGTAACATAAACGCTGAGGGGGCAGGTAAAAGAAAGTAAAAGTATAGCAAGAGTTAACTCCACTGGGGGGCAGGGGTCAGCCAATCAGTAGGGACGTAGGGGGCAGGATTATAGTGGGGGAAGCAGGATAAGGTCCAGGTACAAGCAGTCAGCTTCCCCTTTTCACTGTCTGGAGAGTTTTCCCATCCACCCAGTCCCTATTTTGGTTTTTCGCTCTGGTTTATATATTAATTTTTCTTTTTTTTATGGTTCTTAGTGTTGGGTCAGTTTGATTTAAATTTTCACAAACAGAGTTTTGTGTTGGCGGTAAGCAGCCCAGTCAGCTTGCAATAGGGTCATATTCAAGACGCAGGAGGCACTCTCCCCTAAAGGGATTGGGCAATTAGTGAGAATACCCCTTCGGGGTTATAAAGCTCCACTAAGGCGGACGGGCCTCAGCCGTACCCAATCTATTGGGGCGGAGTTTATAGCTCATGGGTGTGACCTAGAGGCTGATTGGTCTGCTTATATTGGCTACTTCTTCTCAATATATTGAACAGTTCAATAAATTGCTGACCTTTCATTTTAGCCAAAACAAGTCTCCATGTCTTTATTTCATAGTGGTATGTTAATTGTGCCGGTAACACAGTAAAGGTAAAATGTCAACTGATAAGCGGATTATGTATTTATAGTTGAAGGCCACACAAAGCCATACCTGCAAACATTCCAAATTAAAATATTAAGTCACACTCCTCAGGTGCGCACTTAGGAGGGGTTTCCAATTGCCCAGAACCCCCCTTCCTCTGTGATCGTATCACCACTTTCGGTAATCAAAGGATTTCTGCACTTGTTTTTTTACTATTAAAAAAAAGTGGGCAGGCCCAGGAATCCTTCTCTCTCTTCTTACTGTGTGACTGTGGGGGCCATGGAGCCTATTACTGCAGCGCACGGACCCTACTGACAGCCCTGCAGGAACAGAAGAAGCAGATCGTGTCTGCCCCACTGGACTGCAGAGAAAACAGCAAGAGAAAAGTGAAAGTGAAGTAAGAAAAGAGAGCAAGGGACAGAGAGCAGAATAAACAGATCAAGATGGGAATAAACTAAATGAGAGAGGTAAGAGAGGTAGAAGGATATAAAGGGATATTTGGTAAAGGGAAGGGGTTCCCCCTGACTCCATACTATGATCCAGGTGTGCTATTAAACAGAGCAGATCCTCTACTCAGAGGAGCAGCTGATTGTCTTCATTTACAATTTTTCACCAGCCCAGTTCTGACTCCTGTCTCCCCATGTTTGTGTCTGCTGTGTGTCTCTTGCTCTTCCCACACCTAGGGGTAAATGTATCAAAGTGCGATTTTGCAACTCCAGCGATTTTCTCGGGAGAGTTGAAACTCGCAGATGTATGAAGCTGAGTTTTCATACAAAATCGCCAGAGTTCTGCTTCTGTCAAAATCGCTACTTGCAAAATCGCCAGAGATCAAACTCACCACTGTTTGCCACTGCAGCTATACAAGTCTCCAATGTATGAAGCTGCGAGTTAGCAAACTCAGGAGAGTTTGCTTCTAAACACGCCAGATACAACACGCTGCTTGATAGCAGCGTGTTGTATCAACACATCACTGTTACACTGCCCTGGCAGTGTTAAAAAGTTAAAGAATAGATAAAAGTTTTTTTAAAAAAAAGCATGAGGTCCCCCCACTATTTATGCTTAACCCTAGTGCAGCCTGACTAGTGCTGGTCCCGTCAAAATCTTTAACATTTTAACAGCTGCTGGAGCTCCGGCAGCTGTATGACAGGGCCAGTGTAACAGTGATGTGTTGACAACTCACTGTTACAACACAGGAGAGTTTGCCAAACACAGGAGAGTTAGCTAAACTCGGGAGTGTTTACATCGCTCAAAATCGCCAAAGATGACCAGCGATTTTGAACATGAGTGTCAAAATCGCAGCTTGATACATTTCCAGTTTTTTTTTTAAAACCCGCGATTTGCCGCGATTTAAACACGCTGGCAAACTCGCACTTTGATACATTTACCCCCTAGTGTGTCTGTCTCTATCAGCTTCCTCTATCACTGTGTTGTCGCTTTCTCCAATTTTGCTTGTGTACCTCATAGTTGCCTACTCTCCCGGAATGTCCAGAGAGACTCCCGAATTTCTTGGAGTCCTCCCGGGAGAGCAGGAAGAAATTATGTTCTCTGGCGCAAAAATAAAGATAAAGGAATGCAAAATGGTATAGGTGAAATATGTATTGAGAAAAGAATGTATCCATAGTAACACAATGTATAACAATGCAAAAAGAGTGTCCACTCTAAGGGGGGTATTCAATTGTTCTTCCGGGCACCGCCGGAACGAGCGCGTTAAAACTATTACCGTTTATACGGTAATTACTCGCTGAATTTCATCTCGCAGCTCCCTGAGCTGCGTGATGAAATTCAGCGAGTAAACTACCGTATTAATGGTTTTTACGCCAAGTTTACCGTATAAACGGTAATAGTTTAAACGCGCTCGTTCCGGCGGTGCCCGGAGGAACTATTGAATAACCCCCATACTGTTAAAAACAAAAGAAATCAAGACATGGGCAAAAACGACCATTTGAGCAAACAGAGCTACAGGCTCTAAAGATGCAGTTGCCAAATCACAGATAAAGCTATCGTTGTTATCAGACAATGGCTAAATGTATGGCAGCAGCTTCTGGGCACATCTTGGTGCACTGAAATAGTCTCTATAGATGAATACAGAACCATGCATTGAAATGATTCCATAAACAAACAAGTAAAACTATAAATCAGCGATGTAATATAGATAGTTAAACCATATATAGAATAGCTGATGAGCCTAATCTCAGTAGAAGCTCTGTTCTAATATGTCACTCAAAACATGTGTGGGTTAACTCTCTGTGGAGTTAGAGTCAAATGAGCTCACAAAGAATGTAATCCAGAGGTTAACAACTCTGTCCTGTGTTGTCTGTGGGAGTACAGCCCGTATAGTGGCAAGTCTACATAAGGTAGAATAAGATACTGCTTGGTCCGTGAATGAGTCCTTAAACGGAATAATATTCCAATAGTCTCCAAACCTCAGTCTTGGTATCCAGACAGTTACAAATAGATGACAGTGGCAGGCTGTGAGGAGGGTAGGTGAATAGACACTTACCCCGCTTGGGTGATGTCTCTGTGTCTTTCGATATCCTCCCATTTCTGCTTCTCTCTGCCGCACTTCTTCCTGCCCCCAGATGTGTGTTGATTCCGTCTGTGGTGTTGCGCATACGCATGCGGCAAAATCGCTGCTCCTGCATAACCAGTCTCACTGACTTCTGCAGTTATGGATAGAAGTGTTGAAGATGAAATATAGTGATGCAAGATAATGGTCACCAACACGTTTTGCCCTAGGTGGGCTTCCTCAGGCATAGTAATAGCAAATGTATGTGCTGCTCAATTAACATAGTCTTAATGTGATTGATGCATTCCTCATGATTGATGGAATGGAAAGCCGCCTAGCAGCTCCTCATTGGTTAGATATTAATTGATGAAAAGACATTCTTTATATCCATAAGCTAATGAATTCATAGTAAATAAAAAAAAATTAATGTAAATGCGATACTGTGTCAGAGTCTCCACTCCTAATTTTATGTTCCTAATGTGCTCAGCGATACGTGTTTTTAATTTTCTTACAGTCAGCCCTGTGTATTGCAATAGATTCGCATGACATATTTTCGTTAATTTGATATTTGGTGTTGGTACTTTTTGATGTAAATTCTTTAATGGGCTTGGTGCTCTGGATTTTAGACGTCATGCACGGGAGACAGGAATTGCAATGATGAAACTGTGGATTTCTATTTTCTTTTGTTAGCCAATTGTCTTGACCTACAGGGACTCGAGGCAAATGGCTCTGAACCAATTTTTGTTTCAGATTTGGTGCCCTTCTAAAAATAACATGAGGGCGTTTTGGTAATATCGTTGAAAGAACCTCAACAATAGGTGCCAATGTTTATTTAAAATTTTCTTGATTTTATGTACAGAACTTGAATATTGAGTGATAAATGAGACATTTTGAGTATTATTTGTTTCCTTTCTATCATGGTATATAAGAAGATCTTCCCTATTTTTATCACTTATCTTAACTATTGCTTGATCAATGATATTTGAGTCGTAACCCTTCTCTACAAATCCTTTTTTCAAAATTATACTTTGCTGCTTGAATGTGTCCAGATTTGAGCAGTTTCTCCTTAACCGAGTGAACTGTCCCATGGGAATATTTTGTAACCAATTTGAATGATGATTGCTGTTAATGGAAATGTAACTATTTGAATCTACTGTTTTAAAATGAGTGCTTGTTTCAATAACATTGCCTGATATTTGGATATCTAATTCAAGGAAGATGGCATGTTCTTTACTTGCTATAGTAGTAAATTGTAAATTACGATCATTCTGGTTCATATCTTTGATGAAATCAGTAAGTGATTTATCGTCACCCTTCCAGATAAAGATGATGTCATCGATATACCGCCGCCATAGGACCAGGCTCGCACCCAGTGTGGGATCCGCCCATATCGTATCTTCCTCCCATCTACTGATAAATAGATTGGCGTAACTGGGCGCGAACCTGGTCCCCATGGCTGTGCCAAGGGTAAAACATCCATCTTTGTGTTTAAACACCTTCCCGTTTGTATATCCTTGCATGAGTGACATTATAGTATATGAGTGAGCATAATATGCATTTACTCAAAGCTCCGGTGTATGTTACCCCTCATATTTATGACATGATCCTATAATGGTATACACATTTTGTACGTGACATATACCAATAGTCTTATTGGTATTAATTAGGTTATCAACTATTTTATACCATCTGTTAGATTATTTTATCATTTATGTTTTACCCTTATGTCTCGTAATCCCTTCTTGCGCCCTTCCCATACACTATAGAAATCTTGGTATTGAAGTATTGTCAGGATACTGTACTATTTGGGAGTAGTGGCAGCATTCCCTTTGACTTTCTTTTGTTTGTCAGACGGCCATTAGAGAGCGCTCACCATGAAAACATGTATGTGGGTTTTCCTAACACGGGTATTCTTTATACATTTTTTTTATGACTGTATTCTTGTTGCTATTATGGTGATATTTAAGGGGGCCACGGCTGTACAACCCTTTGTTAAAGCACATTTATCAGCCGTGTTTCCAGTGCGTTCTACTGCATGTACCCTACAAATTAAACACATGCGCATTGCACTTGCGTTTTTTGACACAAAAGCAATGCCAGTGAGTAACCTGCCCTAGTTTTGTAAATCTGTAGAAAATTCAGCAAAATTTTAACTTGTCCCCATATAAGAAATACATTTCTATAAGTGATTAGAAGTCAATGGCAATACTTGTTATTAATATCTATATGTCATTACATTCTTATCTTTCACTGTTTGGTTTTAAAAAATGATGACGCATGAGCAATGAATAATTCTTTATTTGTAATCACTTTAAAATCCTTACATGTCCGGACTAAACCTGTAAACATTATGACATTTTAACAGGGCAAGTCTCAGCATGTAACACTCATTACTATGCAAGCTGACTGAGCCTACAAGTTCAGACATGTCAGCAGCACAGATACAGTATGATCCTTCTCCAGACAAAGCCCAGAAATTTCTAACCACAATTCAAGCTGTCATTTGACAAGATTCTCTCTCGAAAACTATTATGTATCAATGTAAAATGTACTAGTCTTTTTTAAATTATTAACATAGTTTATAAATATGAATGTGCATCAATGCTGAAATCCAAAACAGTTTCTATTGTCTGATCTGATCTCTGAAATTCCCTGCAAAGTTATTTTGGCTAACATTACAGGTAGGCTAAACAAAAGAGGAACAAGAATGTAGCAAACAATAACAAAGCAACACAGGATATCTTAATAATTTCCTTTATCATAACATAGCAAAACAATAGTTTATAAGCAGTCACAAAAACAGGTATGTAAAAAAACCTACTAAACATTAAATATTTTTAACATGGCACAATTTACCCACATCTGCCCTAATGTGAATTCCTGCTTGGTTAACAACAGGGAGTCCATATTGACCTGGAATGCTGCCTGCCAAATATCCTGTAGATGACTTGCAGCATTACAGTCTTGTTATCTTCTGATCCATTTGTGGGTTGCAAGGGCAGCTGTAGATGGTCTCTCTGTCCCTGTACAGGGATGTGTATGTTATATATTCATTTAGTGTTTGTTGTATTTTAAATGTACAGGGTGATTCAAAAGTCGCAGTACACCCTTTTATTTCAAAAACTCTATAGGAAATTGGGAAACCTGAATACTCCAGTAAGGTATGGGTGACGTGGTCTATCTTTTACGGTATGTACCAAACATGGGCGCCATCTTGAAATCGGCCAATCAGCCCAATTCCTGTAGAGTTTTTGAAATAAAAGGGTGTACTGCGACTTTTGAATCACACTGTATATCATTATTATTATTATTATTATTATTATTATTGTTCTTATTATTATTATTATTATTATTATTATTATTATTATTATAGTCTATGGTAGCTCTTATTTCAGTTTCTATTGGCTTCTTCACACTTTTGTAAATCAGGGTTTACAGCATTTGTTGCTACAAAAATGAACCAGTTCAGATATAAAAGATGATCTGTGTGTTACCTTATCACTTACAAAGTGTATGCAAAAGTTTGTGAGGGGTTCTTTACTTTTCTTCAGATTTTCACAGTTATCCATAAACCAAAAATAGATAATAAGTATTGGGTTAGATTTGAGGGTATTCTTAAGAAAGGATGTATAATTAAGCATTAAAAAATATACTATTAATAGAATTCTGTTTAAAGGAGAAGTCCACTTTTGGACACTCTATGCTATTATACCAGCCCCTGTCCTAATGAAATCTAGGTCCCTAACTTCTGTTATCTGAAACAGGGAGCAGCTGGGAGGTAGTCATGCCATGAGATCACAGCAGCAGGGAAGTAAACCTGGAAGAGGCATGTCTAACTACTCTATTATCACATGGGTATGTGGGGTGTCTTTGTACTCAAGGACACAAACAATGAGATTTTTTATGCTGGTTTGGACTATATTTTTTCTATATATAATCTATTTTTATTGAAAATATAACAGTGTTTACATATGCAAACAACAATATTAATACAATAAAATATTATCTTTTAGCCGCTTGTTAAGTAATGACATTTAAACAGTTTACAACCCATCTGAGGCGGTCCATTCACCTGGACTAAAACAATTAACAACAGGTTCCGTAAACAGAGCCGTAGAACAAATAAATGAATACACCAAGGGACGTATTATTGCTCATCTACTTTGTTGGATAGGAAAAAGAAAAAGAGGGAAAAAAGTAGGGGTGAGAGGGAAGGTAGGAAATGGGGGGAGAAGGGGGGTTTGGATTTCAAATATTCCATTGGGCATACAATGTGGTTTCTTTGAATTTCATCCACTCAAACCATAGCAGATAGTAAACTGTATATTTATCACCCGAGGAGTAGATCATGTCGTCCCATAGACATATAGAAGTCTAAACGTTCATACCACACTTTAAAAAAAGGGTGCTGTTGGGGATCTCCAATGGACCGGTATCACAGCCTTTGCTGCATTGCTAAGATATCTCACAGAAGATTTTTTATATTGAGAAATAGGCATTTTGTTATCATTAGGTAGCCAGTATTTCGGGCAATTTGGAAGCTCAGTTCCCACTATTGTTTTGGATATAAGGGCTGAGAGATGAGCATTCCCACCTGATATGTAGCGGGTTACCTGGCACCATTTGACATCTCCAAAAGAGATTTAGTAATCCTGGGAACATTTTGGCTAGAAGGCCGGGACATCGGTACTACCGAGACAGCACTTTATATTGTGTTTTGACCACTCGCACACTAATTGAGCTGGCTTGGATGTGTTTGAATATGTCACTCCAATCTTGTTCAGGTATAGTAGATCCCACCTCCCGTTCCCAATCACTAGTGAATTTAGGTAATTCTTTAAAGGAATGTTCGGTCAGTATTTTATATATGGTGGATAAGGTATGTCTAGGCTGCTGAGAGCTAATGCATAAGGTTTCAAATTGTGTGAGTATCCTCCTATAAAGTGTCTTGGTTGTATATGTCTGGGTGAGGTACAGCATATCGATGCCGAGTACCCCGACAAGACTTACCCCGACATGAGGACTCCGAAGGGCTCCTTTCCGACCATCAGCTATGATGACTACTCTTCAAAGCAACTTCACCCAATCACGATCAAGAAAGAAGCTGGCTCCACTATAGATGTCATTCACCATGGCGACGGTATTATCGCTGTTGTTAAGGGGGTAATGTAAGTATGCACCCATGTACAATGTAGTTTACAAAGTTTTCTACATTGTACATGATCTGTACTTACATGGGATGGCCATTTTCCCTATAGCGGTGTACACACTTATGACAGTTTTTAACAATGTTGGGAGGTATGACATAACTGTAAATAGGTTCCTCTTGTCCTGTAATAAATTCTATGAATCTTTAAGCAAGGTAAATTTTATTGTGGCCCCTTGAAATAAATTCTATCTCCCAATGTAGTCCTCAGGTCAAAAAAAGTTGTGCACCCCTGTATTACATTGTGTTGAAATACTTAGATATTTTTTTGGGGGGTTTAATAGTGTATTTTAATTTTATTTTCATGCCAGAAATAAAGCCTATTACACAACATGTTGTGAGAAGACTCTGTGACAGGCTGCTGCTAGGTGTTATCAAGTGCAGGGGTGTGCTTGGTGTATTGTCACCATTATGTCTGCTGAAGTAAATTTGACAAATAAAGAGACAAATGAAGCAAAGAAGATGTAAGTATTGCTTAAATGTAATGTATAAACATCTGTGAAGTATATTATCTTTGTCACTGGCATGGATGAGGTAATATCCTAAACATAGAGAAACATATTGTTATCTTTGATTAGTTATTTTTGAGAGGGGCAAAGGGATATATAAAATAATGTTATACAAATTTGAACAATCCACCGAACATTATGGGACTTGGCCAGTCATCTTTGGGCTCCCCACATTCATAAAAAAAAATGTATTTTACATACTTCTACTGTCCTGATAAAGAATCATTTCATGGTTATCATAGTGTAAGTCTGAGCTCCCCATGAGATTCTGCAGTGAACTCCTGAGTGTAAAAATCAAGATTTGCTTTGACTTGAAGGGAACTACCTAATGTGTAAATTATATATCTCTCTTTACAGTTATAATAACTGTATATTTTGTGAAGCATTCACAAATGGAGATAATGTTTAATTCTTTGTTATTATCAGACATATTATGTGCTTTTCTTAATCCTCTCTTAAAGTCACCAGAAAATATATAATTTTCATTGTATATTGCAAGGACCTTTGTTTTTTTATATTCGCCTTCTGTAGTGTGATCTCCAAAGTTTGAGCTCCTCATTTTTGTATAAGGCCAGAAGTTACTTGATCCTTTTTGAGCTAAGAGTTACAGCTATATTTATCGTATTGGCAGGCAGTACAGACTGTTACAATACAATCTTATTAGCTAAGCAGCCTTGGTTATGGTCTCTGCCAAAGAGGGAGTGTCCCTGTGGGAATAGTCCTTTGGATACACTGACAAAGCCTATTTGTACAGTCAGTCTATTTCCAGACAAGGGAGTAATATATGAAATTTCAGCAAGTTAGATAGTGATAGACCTGTAAATCATAGTCATAAATCAGCAGCATGATGTAGCTTATGTTTGTTATGATACATTTAATGTTTTCTTGCCTGTTGGTACAATAGAACAAATTCCAATACTTTGATCTTGTTATTGTTTCAATTCATTTTATGACAAACTATAAGCAAGTGTGTTGTGTAAGTAAGTAGTAGTAGTAAGATTGTTCCAAAATATTTGGCTGTATATTCGATATCTACAAAAGGAAGAGTTTTTTAAGTTTTTTATTCATGGTCAGTAAAACTTATTTATATGGAGTACACATTTATTAGTAAGCATTTTACATTACTGTACAAGCTAAACACTTTAATCAAAAACATCAGTCCCTCTCTCATTTAAGCTTATAATGTAATTTCCCTACAACTGTGTCCTTGAACTGTGGGAGGAAACCAGAACACCCACCCATGAGAGGTCATCTCTGAAGGGCAAAGTGACTGCAAATAGTGAGTAACAGAAGTTTTCACAGGAAGAAATGAGGAGTTAGGCAGAGGGGTAAGGTACTAAATTCCGACAAAATGTCAGCAGTTAACTTGACCCACCACCATTGGTCTTTAATGTCGGCATTGTGATTGTTGACATTGTGAATGTCGGCAATTACACTGTAAACATTTTCAAGCTGACCCACAATGAAAGTGTCGGCATTTAGCCTGCCGACATTTCCACTGTCAGAATTGTGACTGCATCGGAGGCAGAGTGAAGGCGTTCCCACTGTTGTACTGAGCAGGTGCACCTCATTTGTCAGAGCAGTGCAGAGATGAGACCTCATTTTGAGGAGTGATCTTAATACAATGCAATAAAGGGACAGAGAGGATACATGTTCCTTGTCAATGAAAGGGGTACACCAGTATTGGCACTTTGCAAAATTACTTTATTTTTATACCAGCTCAGAACAAGCAGAGATCGGTTTAGCCATAAACTTTAAAAAAAAAAAAAAAATTCCCTACACTGTACACTGTGTAATAACAATAATTATTTAAACATGGACAGAGTGCTTCCAGCTGAACATCAACCAACAGGGCTACACAGCGTGGGCTAATTTCCACTAAAACAGGAAGGCCACAAGCATAGAATAAGCCTAACAGAGTGAAAGCCAACCCCAGATCTAGACAGTGCAAGGCCTGCACCTTTATGGGGACGGGGAGGGGGGGGGGCACAAGAATCATCACTGGGACTCTTCCTCACCCCCCTGGGCTGTGGAAGTCAGGGCAAGTAAAACAGTATAAAAATAACTCTTACCTCCCATTGGTTGCCTGACAAGGATTGTAGCCTAAATGCACTGATGCCCATGTGCACTGATGTCTGATGCAGAATGCTGTACAGAATCTACTGCTGCCAAGGGGAAAATGCAGAGTTTCTAGAGGGGAGTTTCCAAATGTTAGATTTGACAGTTGTCAGTGCTTATTCTTAACATTGCATATCTGTGTGTATCTAGCAACACACCCAAATGGCCTTATATAGGCTTAAAAGACAGCTACCATGACAACTAGATTTAAGCCCCTGTACCTGAGAGGTACAGTGCATCTCTGTCTCATTACAGTGTGCTTGAAATGTGCCTTAAATAGGCTTTGATGGACAGCTGCTATGACAATAAGGCAATATTTTGAAACAAAACCGGCGAAAAAATAATCCTGCATGGTATATCCCATATTATATATGGTACCGGCTCCATGGCAATAAACCTGTGCTCGGTATATCCCATATTATGTATGGTACCAGCTGTGTGACAATAAGTCTGCGCTTGGTATATCCCATATTGTATATGGTACAGCTGCATGGCAATATAAATGTCCATATACATATGTATACAGAACAAAAAGACAGTTGTCAGCACTTATCCTTAACACTGCATATCTGTGTGTATCAGTGGCGGATCCAGGGGGGGGGGGGGGCGATCGCCCCCCCCCCCCCCCTAGCAGGGGCTTGCTGCCGGCGGCTGCACATTATGTGCAGGTCCATTCAGCAGTGACAGGCAGGGCCAGCGTGCTGCCCAGCCGCTCTGATTGTGTTTTAAACACAATCAGAGCGGCCGGGCAGCACGCTGGCCCTGCCTGTCACTGCTGAATGGACCTGCACATAGTATGCAGCCGCCGGCAGCCTCAGATGTCAAAAAGGGGGTGGGGCCTAAATTGCCCCCCCTACATTGCCCCGGGTAGCAGTATTCTCTAGATCCGCCCCTGGTGTGTATCTAGCAAAATGAAAACAGGAGGTATTATTATTTTTTTTCTTCTGGTTTTATTTTTTCAAGGACATTGTTTGTGATGATTTGTTTGAGTTCATGTATTTGTTTTCTATAGTTGTTTAAAGGCAATGTGAAATGCCTGTATACTGGCACAATATATAAAGTGTGTCTATTTTAAATCAGAGAATAAAATAAATGAAAGAATGAAAATCTCTACTTTGTATTGCTACTAATATAAGCAATAAGCATTGTTTCATTTGCCCCAGGAAGCACAGGCAAGAGTGTTGGCATCCTAAATGACCTGAAGCACGGGCCCCAACAACATTATCACACCACCATATCCAGACATGCCACCAGTGTACATATGCCATATACTATGCCATGTGTACCTTACATGCCATCCACTGTACCAGACTCCCTCCAAATGCAATCTGCTATACCAATTACTACCCCATATTTTCCATTATACCACCTGTTCCCACATGCCATCTAGTGTCCCAGCTCTCTTATTCCACTCTCAATACCCACATATTATATTATTGTGCCCTCACTGTTTCCTCCACATGCAATAAATTGTTCCAGGTGTCCCTATAGGCCGTTCATTTTGACAGGTGTTCCCACACACCTGGACGTTGTGGAGGGACACAGTAGCTTCAATGAACCTGAGAGAGAGGCCATTAGGAGCTTAAGTTCCTGGTAGGGCCATCATTGCAGGTAAGGTCAAAGGTGGGAAATGAAGCTAAGAGTAGTCCACAATATAGAGCAGAGGGGCTCTAATGGTGTGGCAAAACTAATTCATGAGGTGAGAAAATTCTATATAAGAATTAAAGATTTGAAGAAGTGCTTTCAACCACAAACCACCTTCTGCAAGGATAAAGAGGGGGACATCATAGATGGAAAAAAGTAGATACTTAATGGATGGTCCAAATAGTTTACGAATGATTGAACATGAATAAGGAGGGTGAAGCTGAAGGAATAGTAGTATAAGGAACAGATGAAGAGAAGGGAATAATGACAATGGAATGGACAAACTTGGAAGAAAGGAATGATGAGCAGGAACAAGCCCCTACACTAGAGGAAGTTACATTTGTGGTTTATACTTAAAAATAGTAAAGCCTCTGGAGAAAATAGTGTTACAGCAGACATGATAAAGTACAGAGGAGAACAGCTGGTGTCACATATATTAGAGATGAGCGGGCTCGGATTCCGCTAATCCGAGCCCACCCGAACAGTGCGGATCCGAACGGGATCCGAGCACTGTTCGTATATTTCCGGCGAGCAAAAAAATTTAAAACGAGGCTCTGTCGGCCAAGTCTCGCGTCAAATCTCGCGAGGGGTGGGAGGGAGGTCCCAGAACAATTCCATCTTGTACCTCTTTTTTTGGCATTATGTGCTCAAGCTACCTCGGTGCAACCTTTTGGCCTAAAAACAATATTGTGAGGTGTTCAGAATAGACTGGAAACTAGTGGAAATGATTGTTATTGAATGTTATTGAGGTTAATAATAGCGTAGGAGTGAAAAAAAAAACCCACAAAACTGGTTTTTAGCACTTTTTATGTTTTTTTCAAAATAAATCTGAACCAAAACCTTTCGTCAGGTGTTTTGCGAAACAAATCCGAACCCAAAACCTCAAGCAAATCCGAATCCAAAACACAAAACACGAGACACCAAAAGTGGCCGGTGCACATCCCTAACATATATACACATTTATTTCTGACATTTGGAAACCAGAAATGCCAGAACAATGGGGTACTCTATTTCTCTGCCTAATACATTAAAAGAATTATAAAGCAAAATGTTAGAACTATCATGGCATTGCTTTTCTCAGTTTACTTTATAAGATGCTAGTCATGAGACTGACAATACATGCAGAATGTATTTTGGGAGATTATGAACATGGCTTCCAGTTTAATATGTCTGCCATAGATCTGATTTTGGAAAAAAATTATGAACATAGTGTTGAGGTTCACCAATTGTTTATCGACTTTAAGCAAGCCTATGACAGCGTGAAGAGGAAGAAATTATACTGAGCTATGAAGGACAAGGAGTACCAGCAAAGCTCATATATTAGTTCAAGTGACACTTTATACGACTATATGTAAGATGAAAGTAAATGGAGAATTATCAAAGGGATATGAAGTTAACAAAGGATTAAGGCATGGTAATGTTTTGTTAAAGGTTTTGTTTAATATCGCTCTGGAAAAAGTTATGAGAGAGGTAGGTGAAAGTAACATTGTTTAACGCAAAACCTTGCATACGCTGATAACATGGATATGCTGTCTTGCCGATTGCAAGATCTTAAGGAAGGACTAATAATGATAGAAAGAGATGCAATGAGGATGGGACTAAAAGTGATTCACTCCTAAACCCAATATATGCTTTCATCTTGGAGAAGACAGACAGGAGGTGATTAGTATATTCAGCTGAATAGAGCCAGCTAGGAATGGTGCCAAAGCTTTAAGTATCATGGAACAGTTATTACAGAGGATAATAATATGAAAGATCAAGACTAGAATAGCAGTAGGTAAACCTAGCTCTGCAGAAAGTCATTAAGACACATAGCCTTCGTAGAAACTTAAAGCTGACCATCTACCTTACTGTAGTGAGGCCAGTAGTGACCTATGGCTTAGAAGTCTGGGCAATGACTATCTATGTTGAAGAATTCCTGAGGAAATGGGAGAGGATGGTAAAGGAGAATTTTGATCCTATACAATCTGGAAAATTCGAAGGAATGGTGAACTAAGGGCTCTTAAAAACAAACCGGACATAATGTGCTAAATTAAAGCAAATAGGCTCAAATGGCTAGATCGTGTGATGGAAAACAGGATAGTGTAAAAGGTATTCAGCAGGGAACCCAGGAGGATGGAGCCAAAGAGACAGGCCCAGTACTAGGCAATTGAATGATGTTGAGATGGATTTTAGAAAAATAGGGTCAGAAGATGGACGATCAGAGAAAGAAACAGAGAGAACTGGGCTGGAATTGTTCAGGATGCCAGAGCCCTTCATGGGTTGTAACACCAAGGAGGAGAAGGAACTCCCCACATGCTACCCAGTGTCTGAACCAAATTATTGCGCCACTCACACATATTACACCAATACCACCCCACCTTTCGCCCGTACCAGAAGGTGAGCGGGTCACAAGCTCAATGAAATCAGGTGTAAAACAGAAGACTTCAGCGGTTGGGATCACGATGTTATAATCACCGAACGTGTGTAACAGGCAATCAAAGCTCCCCAGTCTGTATGACACCACCGACGCGTTTCAACTTCAAAAAGTCTTTTTCAAGGTGAACTTTTAAAAAGACTTTTTGAAGTTGAATATAACATCGTGATCCCAACCGCTGAAGTCTTCTGTTTTACACCTGATTTCATTGAGCTTGTGACCCGCTTAACAATTTAATCAAAGAACATTGGGCCTGATTCATTAAGGATCTTAAATGAAGAGGATCCTTATTTCAGTCTTCTGGACAAAACCATGTTACATTGCAAGGGGTGCAAATGAGTGTTCTGTTTTGCACATAAGTTAAATACTGACTGTTTTTTTATGTAACACACACATATAAACTTTAAATTTCAGTGTATAATTAAGCTATCAAGTATTTGTGTGTTACATGAAAAAACAGTCAGTATTTAACTTATGTGCAAAACAGAACAATCATTTGCACCCCTTGTATTGTAACAGGGTTTTGTCCAGAAGACTGAAATAAGGATCCTCTTCATTTAAGATCCTTAATGAATCAGGCCCAATGTTCTTTGAATAAATTGTTAATACTGATCTACCAGGATAAGGTGACCAGATTCACATGACCACCTGCACTTATAGGGTCTGATGATGAGTTGGATGTACGCCCATTTTCGTAGCGTAAATGAAAATTTGCACTGCACATGCCCACAAATGCGTTCATGCAGACTTGCGTACATATGGCACTTGCACCTCCTTAGGACTGGAGAGGGGAAATGGTGGAGAAGTCAGACAGTCTAGTGTAGGCTAAGTCCAGTAAGGGTGTGTTCACACGAAAGTGGCTGAGGCAGACCTACATGGAGATACATATACACCTATTAAGAGCTGTGTATTTTGCACCTGCTAGAGTGCAGGTGCAAATACACAATGAAAACATAAGCTGCTTTTGATTGGCGGATTGTGAATTCACCTCTGAAGCTGATTGGTGCTTACTGCATTTACTGCTTATGGGCATAAATATGCTATTTTTTAGTGTAAATTATGCCAGTTTTGCCACCAACTGCACCTGAGCTCCATAATCTCATCTTATTATATTAACATACTGAGGAATTTTTTAACCATATAAATATTTTATACATGTGTAGGAATTTAGAGGTGATTAACATCCTCTATATTTTACACAAGAGGGTACATTTCTTATAAAATACAAATTTCAATCTAAAACAGAGCAGGTTTCTTGTAAAAGATGATTCACATAACCAGGTGTATTTTACATACATAGAGCACTTTCAGAATGAGTCACTTGACAGAAGTGGCATCACTGCTCATCAAATATAAGGTTTTATTTTACAGTCTATGCTACGTATATTCACGTCACTTGTGGATATATATTTTCTTCGTCTCCCAAGCCCACCCCCTTGCTTTTACACTTGACTCTACCCCGTTTTATATCCACATCTAGTATGTCTCCCAATCCTGTTGCCTTCACCTTCTTAGCCCTTATCCATTCTCTCATCATCTCCCACCTTGACTACCACAAGCTCCTTCTTTATGGAATTCCCTCTCACCCATCTATTTCCACTTTAATCTGTCCTAAAGGCTGATCTTAATCTCTCACCACTCTACATTCACCATACCATTAAGCAATACCCTATACTGTCTCCCCATGGAATACAGAATCCAATTCAAACTACTTACCCTCACTTACAAAGTCCTCAGCATTATCACCACTTCTTCATACATCTCAAATCTCATCTCAAAGTTCTCTATCTCACAACATCTTAGTTCTACCTCTGACCTGTATCTTGCCTCAACTCTGAAGATCACCCCTCACTCCTGGCTACAAGACTTCCCCTGTGCCACTGCCGATTTATGGAATTCCCTACCACGCCCAATCAGATTTTCCCACAGCCTTCAAATCTTTAAATGCTCACTGAAAACCAGTCTCTATATCACAGCTTACCCCACTCCCACCTATGCAACTCACACTGGTACACCCCCCACAAATATCCCATTCGCCACACTTGTTCCTCTTGGTGTAGCTGTGCCCTTTCCTCTTAGATTGTAAGATCTCTCATGATCATGGACCTCCATACCCTTTTTCAAGTTTACATTTAGTTGTCTACCTTTTATGTCCCTGTTTTATGTATACCCTGTTTTCCACACTGTTTGTTGCTGAGGAGCAATGTGGTGCCTTACAAATCAATGATAATAATAATAATAATACTACTACTAATAATAATAATAAAAACTTACAGTGTGATTAGCATATTATTATTACAGTGTGCTCCTATACCTTAATATCTAAATTATTCAGCCAGCCACAGCAGTAGAGCAGCTTTCCAAAGATTTGATGAATTAGGGTATATGGAAGAAATGTTCCTATTTCTGAGTACCTCTCTGTATATGGTCTTGAGCATAATCTCAAACTCTAATATTGTTACTTATACAATCAATATAACCCTATTCTTACATTGCTGGAAGGACAACATTTTTGAAGCCTTGGTCAGGAAAGGTATTATACTCTGTAATGTTTTCGTTTTGTTGCACAACAATCATCACTTGATCTTTTTGTCTCTAGTGATACTATCACATTTTCAGAGCTGTAAATCACTTAGGCCCTCATCACCAGCTTCCAAGAATGTAATGCAGACATACTAAATACCATTGTCCACATTCCAATATTAAATGATACCAGCAAACAACCCACATTGTCTCCCATTAGAGCATAATCTGTACCTGCATAAACATGATTGATACTGCAGAAATTTCTGTGTTTGTGTATATGACACATTGAAATTTGATTTTTATTTGTGGGTTTGCTAGTAAGCTACAATTTAAAATCAATTATTAGATTTTAAAAAATGCGTTTTGTATCGTGTAGAAGAGTTTTTGTGTCTTAGTACAAGAATTGTGTAATGCAAAATGTCGTCTAAAGGAAAACAAATTGTTTAACAAAGTGATTATTATGAAAATGTATACAAAACAGGCTACCCAGGTCTTCTACAAAGTAGCAATGTTGTTTGAATTTGGTAAGAAACTGACCCTAAGCCAAGTGACCAAAGGCATCAAACGCTGTGGTCAAACACTAAATTACCATAGAATTTGATGATCAGTTGGCCACTTACCATGATAAATATATACCTACCATCAAAAATGAAGATTAATAAATCCTGCCCAACCCCATTTTAACAAGAATGTAAATGGTCTTACCCATCACTTTTGGTTGCTGAAAATTGTGACTGTTCAGGAAAATCATGCTGTTGGTTGTTACTATTTAGATGCCTTTTATGTGCTCTTTCCAACTACACAAATTGGGTTCAGTCATTTTGTCACTGATCTAATAGTTTCCCAACTCTGATCCTCAAGCCCCCCTAACAGTCCAGGTTTTAAGGATATCCCTGCTTAAATGCAGGTGATATAATTAGAGCCACAATCATTGTTATTTAACCACTTGTGCACAAACATGAATATCCTCAAAACCTGAAATGTTAGGGGGCTTGAAGACTGGAATGGGAACCACTGGTCTAGAGAATGAAGCTTATTTATTCACCAGGATCTAATGCTATCACTGAGTCAGAAACATTATTCTTTGGCAATGTCCCTAGCTCATAGTGATTTAACAGGGTGCATTTTCATGGATATCAGTTCAATCTTCAAAATGGCTTTTTGCACTGTGTGTAGGATCCCACTTATTTATTATTATTATAATGTATTTATAAAGTGTCAACATATTACGACTTGCTATACATTGAGGGGATCATGATACAAATACATTACATACAAAGATATGAAACAGAAGGTAAGGATGGACCTAGCCAAATCAGCTTTCTCTGTAAGAGGTGTGGGAAACGCATGATACATAGAAGAATAACAATTGTAGTTATTGTGAACTAACTGATCACTGCTATACTGCAGGTGTGGTTTATTGCGTCTGACTTGTTGTCTGCTTACCATCCACAATCCAACGGACAGACGGAAAGGGTAAAGAAGCAGGCAACAAGTTGCTCTTAAGTTGTTATCCTAGTATGCACTGCCAATGATTGGCCTAATATTTCATAATTCATGTTTCCCTTCCTTGCATTTGTAAACAAATGCATTAATATGTGATGTGACCTATAATCAAGCATAAGTAAGTAGCTCAGTGTACCACTGGGTCATTCACAGCTATTATGGTAAAGAAAATAGAGCTAGCAAATTGTCATGGCTTGAAAGTTATGTAGTCACTGATAATCATATTTCCTTTCTTGAAGCCTTGGTAAATTCAACTATATGCCTACTTGTAAGACATCCGGTAAATTCATTTATAGCCAGGTCTTATATTTACAGACTAGGCTCAACTGAGAAATTGAAGCACTAAAAGTTCTATTCTTCTCTCAGTGGCAGCCCTCATTTGCAGAAATAAGATTGGCCTTGGGCCCAGTTGGCCTTCTGCCAAATGATGACCTTAGTTCAGTGTTTCCCAACCCTAGTCCTCAGGGCCCCCTAACAGTGCAGTTTTTCCAGGTCATAAGTGAAATAATTAAAACCCCCTGTGGATCTTTCAAAATGTGTCAGTCAGTAATGAATACACCTGTGCTCCAGCAAGGAGATATGGAAAGTAAGCCAGTTAGGGGTACTTGAGGACTAGGGTTGGAAAACACTGCTTTAGTTGATCTATATGTTAATATTAACATTCACAAAAATACTTCTAGGTATAGGTTATAACATCTTATAAAGGATATTTCAGATAACATGTTATATGCAGCGACTGTATTTCTATATACACCACTTTTCATTTACTGCAGAGTAGATTAGTAAATCATAAGTATAATGTACACTAAGACCCCATTCACACTGCCTCAAAAACCCAGGTTATTTTCGGGGCAAGCCCCGATGACCTGGGTTGGGGCTCAGTGTGAACGGGTCCAGGGGTATCTACCCAGCTCGGATGACCCAGGAATTAGGCCTAGGGCTTTGGAAGGGTTATTCCAGAGTCCAACGCGAGTAGCCTCCAGTCTGAACGGTGAGACCAGGGTCTTTCAATGTAGAAATAAAAAAAAAAGATCATAAGAGGAGCTAATGAATGCTCCTCTTGTGATGTGGAACACGGTCTACCCGGGAAGTTGCCGGAGTGTCCTGTACTGTCACCCGGCAATATCCCGGGTCCATAAACCTGGGATATTGCCAGGGCGGCAGTGTAAAAGTGGTATTAGTGGCCACTTTATTAGGTACACTTTCTAGTACTAGGTAGGTCCCCACATTGCCCCCATTATAGCCTGAATTCTTTGGGGCATGGATTCAACAAGGTGCTGGAAACATTCCTTAGAATTCTGGTCAATGTTGACATGATAGCATCAGGCAGTTGCTACAGATTTGTTGACTGCAAATTCATGCTGAGAATCTCCCATTCCACTACACCCCAAAGGCTTTCTATTTGATTGAATTCTAGTGACTAGTGAGGCCATTGGAGCATATTAAACTCATTGTCATGTTTGTGGGACCAGCTTAAGATAGCGTCTGCTTTGTAACATTAATTTTTTTTCTGCTGCAAGTAGCCAATTGCTGATGGGTAGACTGTGGCCATAAAGGGGTGTACGTAGTCAGCAAAAATACTCAGGTAGGCTGTGGCATTTAAAGAATGCTTAATTGGTATTAAGGGGTCTAATTTATGGGCAGCACGGTGGCTCAGTGGTTAGCACTTCTGGCTCACAGCACTGGGGTCATGAGTTCAATTCACGACCATGGCCTTATCTGTGTGGAGTTTGTATGTTCTCCTCGTGTTTGTGTGGGTTTCCTCCGTGTGCTCCGGTTTCCTCCCACACTCCACATACTGGTAGGTTAATTGGCTGAACTCAAAAATTGACCCTAGTCTCTGTCTGTCTGTGTGTGTGTGTTAGAGAATTTTGACTGTAAGCTCCAATGGGGCAGGGACTGATGTGAATGAGTTCTCTGTACAGCGCTGCGGAATCAGTGGCGCTATATAAATAAATGGTGGTGATGATGATGATGTGCAAAGAAAATATTCCCTACACCACCATCACCAACCTGTACCATTGACAAAAGGCACAATGGATCCATGTATTTTTGTTGTTTTTGCAACATTTTTATCCTACCCTCTGCATGTTGCAGTAGAAACTGAGATTCGTCAGACCAGTCAATGTTCTTCCAGTCTTCAACTGTCCAGTTTTGGTGAGCCTGTGCCCACTGTAGCCTCAGTTTCTTGTTTTGAGCTGACAGGAGTGGAACCCGGTGTGCTCTTCTGCTGCTGCAACCCATCTACTTCAAGGTTCGGCATGCTGTGTGGCATGCTTTTCTGCATGCTGTGGGTCATGCTATCATGTCAACATGGACCAGAATCACTATCGATAATCTAGGAGTGTCCTAGGAGTGTCTGGGGGGCAGGTGTGTTGTGTGGTGGAGAGACCCACATATATAAAGTGATTACACTATTGTGTGATTTTCTCTGTTTTCCCCATTCCATGAAAGGATTCGTGCATCCAAGAGGTTGATCCGACCAGCCATACCCGCATTAAGCGGGGGGCACAGGGGGCACATGCCCCGGGCCTCCCTCTCTCAGGGGGCCCCCCGACCAAGAGCAGCTGCATTTTTTTTTTTTAAATAAAATAAAAAGTGCTTGGCTGGAGTTGATCACCTCCTCAAAGACCAGCTTTCTAATTACAGGTGCCGGGGGATGAGAGGGGTTGTTGGGCTTCAGTAGGGGAGAGCCCCACGCCCCGCCTCGTCCGCTGTGGGCTTTGGTATTTTATAGGGGCTGGTCCATGGTCGTTGGGGAGCAACAGGCAACCAACCGCAAGGCTGCCTGTTGCTGAGTGGGCTGGAGGCTCCTGACTCATGACAGTAGCTGTTCCTGTCAGATGACAGAGGTCAGCGGCGGGCGTGTGCTACAGGAAAAACACGAGTTCCACTACAGGTAGAAACAAGTTACAGGGAATATGGAAAGATGATATGTGACATCAGGCGCACTATGTATGTGTGACATCAGGCGCACTATGTATGTGTGACATCAGGGGTATTATGTATGTGTGACATGAAGGGCACTATGTATATGTGGCAACAGGGGCACTATGTATGTGTGACATCAGGGGCACTATGTATGTGTGGCAACAGGGGCACTATGTATATGTGACATCAGGGCCACTATGTATGTGTGGAAACAGGGGCACTATGTATATGTGGCAACAGGGGCGCTATGTTTATGTGGCAACAGGGATATTATGTATATGTGGAAACAGTGGTATTATGTATATGTGTAACAGGGGCACTATGTATATGTGACATCAGGGGCACTATGTATGTGTGGCAACAGGGGCGCTATGTATATGTGGCAACAGTGGCGCTATGCATATGTGGCAACAGGGGCACTATGTATATGTGGCAACAGGGGTATTATGTATATGTGGCAACAGGGGCGCTATGTATATGTGGCAACAGGGGTATTATGTATATGTGGCAACAGGGGCGCTATGTATATGTGGCAACAGGGGTATTATGTATATGTGGCAACAGGGGCGCTATGTTTATGTGGCAACAGGGGTATTATGTATATGTGGCAACAGGGGCGCTATGTATATGTGGCAACAGGGGCGCTATGTATATGTGACAACAGGGGTATTATGTATATGTGGCAACAGGGGCGCTATGTATATGTGGCAACAGGGGCGCTATGTATATGTGACAACAGGGGTATTATGTATATGTGGCAACAGGGGTATTATGTATATGTGGCCACAGGGGCGCTATGTATATGTGGCCACAGGGGCGCTATGTATATGTGGCAACAGGGGTATTATGTATATGTGGCAACAGGGGCGCTATGTATATGTGGCAACAGGGGCGCTATGTATATGTGACAACAGGGGCGCTATGTATATGTGGCAACAGGGGCGCTATGTATATGTGACAACAGGGAATATGTGAAAATAGGTAGGAACAACAGGGAATTTGAGAAAACAGATCAGCAGTTTCTGAGATACTCAAACCAACCCATATGGCATCAACAATCATTCCACAGTAAATGTCACTTAGATCACATTTCTTCTCCCATTATAGTGTTTGGTCTGAACCAGGGGCGGATTGGGAACTTAAAGTGGCCCTGGGAAAAATTATTGAAGTGGCCTCATGTGGGCGGGGCCAACTTAAATGTAGGTGGGGCCAACACAAAAGTAGGCGGGATTTAGAACTTGGAATTTGGTTGGGGAAACATTTAGGAAAGCCTAGATATGATGACTTAATACACAGTGGGTCATTTCTAAAGCAATGCAGGAAAAAAGCTGTAGCCCCCTCACATATAGTTTTTCTAGATGCAACCCCCTTACATATAGTTTTCCCAGATATAGCCCCCTCACATATAGTTTTCCCAGATATAGCCCCCTCACATATAGTTTTCCAAGATATAGCCCCCTCACATATAGTTTTCACAGATATAGCCCCCTCACATATAGTTTTCACAGATATAGCCCCCTCACATATAGTTTTCCCAGATATAGCCCCCTCACATATAGTTTTCCAAGATATAGCCCCCTCACATATAGTTTTCCAAGATATAGCCCCCTCACATATAGTTTTCCAAGATATAGCCCCCTCACATATAGTTTTCCAAGATATAGCCCCCTCACATATAGTTTTCCAAGATATAGCCCCCTCACATATAGTTTTCACAGATATAGCCCCCTCACATATAGTTTTCACAGATATAGCCCCCTCACATATAGTTTTCCAAGATATAGCCCAACAGGGGCGCTATGTATATGTGGCAACAGGGGCGCTATGTATATGTGACAACAGGGAATATGTGAAAATAGGTAGGAACAACAGGGAATTTGAGAAAACAGATCAGCAGTTTCTGAGATACTCAAACCAACCCATATGGCATCAACAATCATTCCACAGTAAATGTCACTTAGATCACATTTCTTCTCCCATTATAGTGTTTGGTCTGAACCAGGGGCGGATTGGGAACTTAAAGTGGCCCTGGAAAAAATTATTGAAGTGGCCTCATGTGGGCGGGGCCAACTTAAATGTAGGTGGGGCCAACACAAAAGTAGGCGGGATTTAGAACTTGGAATTTGGTTGGGGAAACATTTAGGAAAACCTAGATATGATGACTTAATACACAGTGGGTCATTTCTAAAGCAATGCAGGAAAAAAGCTGTAGCCCCCTCACATATAGTTTTTCTAGATGCAACCCCCTTACATATAGTTTTCCCAGATATAGCCCCCTCACATATAGTTTTCCCAGATATAGCCCCCTCACATATAGTTTTCCAAGATATAGCCCCCTCACATATAGTTTTCACAGATATAGCCCCCTCACATATAGTTTTCCCAGATATAGCCCCCTCACATATAGTTTTCACAGATATAGCCCCCTCACATATAGTTTTCCCAGATATAGCCCCCTCACATATAGTTTTCCAAGATATAGCCCCCTCACATATAGTTTTCCAAGATATAGCCCCCTCACATATAGTTTTCCAAGATATAGCCCCCTCACATATAGTTTTCACAGATATAGTCCCCTTACATATAGTTTTCCCAGATATAGTCCCCTCACATATAGTTTTCACAGATGTAGCCCCCTCACATATAGTTTTCACAGATATAGCCCCCACACATATAGTTTTCACAGATATAGCCCCCTCACATATAGTTTTCACAGATATAGCCCCCTCACATATAGTTTTCACAGATATAGCCCCCTCACATATAGTTTTCACAGATATAGCCCCCTCACATATAGTTTTCACAGATATAGCCCCCTCACATATAGTTTTCACAGATATAGTCCCCTCACATATAGTTTTCACAGATGTAGCCCCCTCACATATAGTTTTCACAGATATAGCCCCCACACATATAGTTTTCACAGATATAGCCCCCTCACATATAGTTTTCACAGATATAGCCCCCTCACATATAGTTTTCACAGATATAGCCCCCTCACATATAGTTTTCCCATATGTAGCCCCCTCACATATAGTTTTCCCATATGTAGCCCCCTCTCACTTACCTTAAGTATCAGGGCCGGCGCACTCTGCAGCGTTGCTCCGCAGCGTTGCTCCACAGCGTTGCTCCGCACACATCATCAGACAGACAGGAAGTGAATACTTCCTGCTTCCTGTCTGATCGGTGCACAGTGCTGAAGGACCCACAGTGCTGCAGCACCAGGCAGCCTCGTGATGCGTGAGGCTGCCTGGTGCTTACCACTGACCACCAATTTTGGGATTGTGACCTCTTTCCGACCTCGCCGGGTGGCCCAAAATAAAAATAAAAAAATAGAAGGCGGCCTCCCGCGGAGCTTCCCGGTAAAGGTAATGGCAAATCCGCCCCTGGTCTGAACTACAATTATAATTTTTGACGATGTCTGCATGCCTTTATGCATTGGGTTGCTGCCACATGATTGGCTGATTAGATATTTGCCTTAACCAGCAGGTGTTCAGGTATACTTAATAAAGTGGACAGCATATGTTATATATGTATATATATATATATATATATATATATATATATATATAAAATGATCAATACAGATACATACAATAGACAGTGTATTTATATATATTTATACATAGATTCAATTTTTATTTATTTATTTTTCTTAAGTTTTCATGTTATGCACCCTGTACTTTGTTCTCTGTTGAAAACCTAAAAATGATAATTTTTCATATTTGTTTCTGTTAAATCATTTTTGTCTTCTATGGTCAATAAAAAGCCTTATCTTTACCTCTCAACTGTCCCAATTCTATCAGGACTGTCCTGACTTTAGGGAAAGTCACTAGAGAAATGTGCATCTAGTAGTGATACGCGCAGCGTTGCCATTGTGCTTGAAGGGGTCAGGGTTGGAGGATGGCCTAACAAGTTCTAAGCGATAGCTGTACCCCGGTGAGCACTGTGGGATGTTAATTGAATGTGGGGCTGAGCTTGGGAAGCAGGTCTATTTATTAAATGTCAATTTAAATTATTTAATGCCGGGGATGGTTGTGGGAAATGGTTATATTTTTTAAAAGTAAATGTTATTAATTTACTGCTGTGGCTGTTTGGAGGGAGGGAAATAAGTTTATTTATTAAATGGGAGTACTATTAATTTAATGTCAGGGCTGGGTAGAGTAAATTAGATCTATTTCAAAAAATCTATTTATCAGATGTGAATGCTATTATTTTAATGTTAGGGCCTCCTTATTAAATTTGGGTGCTATTGATTTAACGCTTGGGCTGTTTGGAGTTTTTCTAAATTACATATACCCATTTTTTTTCCAAATAGGGCCCACAATATTCCAGGATCCAGACAAGCAGCAACCGATATAAAAACACCAACAGCCACAAGTGGTGAAAGTGACAAGAACAGGTAGGAGAGAGCAGGACAGTCTGCCAACCCTCCTGTGTCTGGTGGGACAGTCCCAAATTTGGGTGACTGTCTCGCTTAGTCAAGATTTGGTCCGACTGCAAGGACAGTTGAGAGGTATGTCCCGCTTCACACTGTACTGCTTGTGAAGACAGAGCTATGTGCACCTAACAGTAGTGCTCACAGTTTTGCCTGTGTATTTGTCTAAAAATTTGTCTAAAATGTTAACCATATTACATCATGCGGGCCCCCCTGTCTTAAGTGCCCTGGGCCCCCCAGAGCCTTAATCCAGCTCTGTGACCAGCACAATAAGTTGTTGAAGTGCATACATTCTTCCTTCTTCTGCTAGGCATATATAAGTGGACATTTTGGATTACATTTATAGAAGGCACCCACCCTTTTGTCTTTTGAATCAGTCATCTATTATCTGGAGTAACCTACCAGCGTTTAGAGTGGTGCAGCCACCTGTACATATGGGATTTATATTCATGACATATTATGTGTAATATTGTGATAACCAGATTAAATAGAGCGCCTATTGTGTCTAGTTGTTGTTCAATATATATATATATATATATATATAGTTCCCTAGCCATTTTAACATGAATACACCTGCCCCCCTTATCTCCATCTGACACCTGTATCCCTATGCCCCTTCCCCCCAGACACTCCTAGGACACTCCTAGATTATCGATAGGGTAAAAGTATTTCAAGTTTTGCCAAATCTCCTTTAAAACGTGCACGATCATATACACAGTTTTACCCAATCGAGGAACTAGGGTGTCCTTAGCCTTTTGTTTTAGGACTGCAACATATCTATTTTTAAGGACAGCATCATCTGATAAGAGCATAAAATACAAATAAACAGGTGACCAATCCTATCGCAGTGAATCAATGTCCATGTGCCTACTTGTCATTGAGTGATAAATTACTTTAAAAAATAATCTTATTAGCAAGATTTGCACACCCTCTTAATAACCAGAAAAGCTGTGCAAAATGAAATACATTTGGCTCTTTAGAATGTATGCTATAGATATAACTAACCTATGCCAGCAATTATTTGGTAACTACTGTTCAATGTAGAGTTAAAACCCGACAAACCACATATTCTGTGTTGATAGAATATATCATGTACACCTCATCTCCTCGGAAAGTCAACCTTTATTTGTTATTGAAAAATGTTAACATGTCATAAACTATAAATATTGGCTTTGCTCTTCCCATTTATTTTGACAATATTTTTTAAGCTTCTTACACGGCTAATATAAAATGAATAACAATGAAGAATAATGTCAGGACTGCACACATCCAGGGCTTGTAACATTTATTCTGTATTAAATCAGAATGACTGTTTCTGCAAATACACAGTGCTATCAGGAAAAAGAGATACAGCACAAAAAAAGAAACAAAAAGAGCACTGTACAAAATATGTTATTCCAATGATAATATAAAGGTCTTTCACGAATCGCCAATATGTCTAGAAATTAATTTAATGTAATCACATAATATTCATGTCAAGTATAAAACAAAAACACTTTAACTTGCTGATTAATAAAAACTGATGATCTCAAACATAGATAACATTACAATAGTTTCAGTGAAAGTGCATATGAATTTGGAGAATAAAATAATCTAGAGTTTAGTATAGATATAAAGCCTCCATTTGCTGTAGCTCACAATAATATACAGACAGTCAAACTGTGTATATTCTCAAATTAGATTACATTAGCCGCATCATGGCAGGTGCGGACCTAGGGCCTTATTTAGAGTCGGACGCAAAGTCCATTTCAGGCGCATCCTGCACATTTCCACTGATGGGGCATTCGCAGTAAGCAACAGTTCCCTGCAGTTCCGTCTGCTTTTCAGACGCAAGTGTACACTGCGACAGCTTGCGTCTCAGTACGAGGGAAAGGGTGGAACATGGAGTTATGTAGGCGTGTCCGTGAATAATTCAAGTACTATGGGTGTCTACCCGCAAAAACTACGCTAGTCAGATCAAGCCACAGGTGGAACAAGACTGAAAAAGTGCATCAGGAATTAGGTGGCGCAAGTAGATAGCTAGCTGCAGGAACTGGTCGCAGCTCAGTAGAGTATTACAAATGGGACGCAACTGGGGTTGCATGCCACTAGTAATACTCTACCAAGCTGTGGCACACTCCCACTCCTACTCTTTCATATAAGTCTTAGGATGCACATTGCGTCCGACTCTAAATGAAGCCCCATGACTTTATTTTTAGGGGGGTGCGATTTAGCATAGTCAAGCCTCTCGTCTCCCTCCATTCTGATTGGATGGTCCTGGTTGGCCCCACCCCCTTTGATCAGCATCATGCCAGGTTAAAGGGTATTTTTGTGCTGCTAAGGAGGGCGATGGCCCTAATCACCCCCCCTGGATCCACCACTGCATCATGGCGACCTAGATGTAGATATTTTACTGTTGTATCGGAAACAAGGTGCATTAGTGTAGTGATTTTGACTACACTGAAATGCCTAGAATAATAGACAGCTACACAATATAGTGAACACATCAATGTGTAAACTGATGGTAGAACACATTACCGATGGTCTGTTGGGAGGCTTCCACCTAAAAAAAGATAGTAAGGTGCTGTAGATCTAACAGCTAACCCCTCAGTTGTACAGAGCTATATCCCAAACCTGGCAGCCACCAGGATAAACACTCATGTGAACAATGAAATCCTCATAAATCGGATGTTAAGTCCACATGTGCTGCACGAATGTATGACAGCACAAATGCTGGCGGCTGTCAAAGCTGAGTCTATCAAACGAACGGGGAGATCTGGTATAAAGGAATCTTTCTCCCTGAAATAATGGAAACAATATAAACCAGCAGCCAGAAGAAGCTACTCCACAGAGCAGAAGCGTAGTCACAGTGATAGACTTTAGTGATCAGTTATGGTCAGGGCCGGATTAACCCGAGGTCTAACTGGGCTATAGCCCAGGGGCCTCGGGCATCCAGGGGGCCCTTCAAACTCCTCAGCAGCATTATTGATCGGTCGGGGGCGGGGGCGCCCCCGGCCCGATCTATGCTGCTGAGTACTGTCAGTGCAGTCCTCCGTCCCGGCGCGCTGTAGTCTGCTTACTGAGGATATCTCGCGAGAGTTCATGAACTCTCGCGAGATCTCCTCAGTAAGGAGCTTACAGCGCGCCGGGACGGAGGACTGCACTGACAGGTAAGTGCTTGGGGGGGTCCTCGCGGGGGGTGGGGGGCGGCAGACGGCTCACATTGGGGGCCTCGCGGGGAATGGAGGGCCCCTTAGCCCAGGGGCCTCCATTCCCTTAATCCGGCCCTGGTTATGGTAGAAGGCAGAGCCGTAACTAGGGTGGTGCCGGCGGTGCCGTCGCCCAGGGCGCAAGCCCGAGGGGGCGCAGCAGCCGCCCGCTACCTGCCTCTGTGTCCTGGCTCTGTGAATGCAGGCTGCAGAGTGCCAGCGAGCCCATGCTGTTCAGGTTCCACCCATGGAAACTAAATATGTGAGCCTCCTCTTCTAACCTCCCCTGGGACAGTCTCTCTCCCTCAAATTCGCCCCATCTCTGAGTGTGACAGACAGCGGCATACCTCCAGTTTCACGGACTTCAGAGGGGGTGGAGCTTATCCGAAAGTGGGTGGAGCTTCACCTCTGTACATCTTCTGTCTCTGTAACACATCCCCCTGTGTGTCACAACTTCTGTCTCCTCCCCTTTCCTTCTCTGCTTGGGAGAGCCTCTGTCCCCCCTTCCTGGGTGTGTGTGTGTGTGTCTGTGTGTGTGTGTCAGCCTCTGGTCCCTCCCTGTGTGTGAGTGTGTGTGCCAGCCTCTGCCCCCTCCCTCTGTGTGTGTGTGTCTGTATGTGTCAGCCTCTGGCCTCCTCCCTGTGTGTGTGTGTCAGCCTCTGCCCCCTCCATCTGTGTATGTGTGTCTGTGTGTGTGTCAGCCTCTTCCCCCTCCCTCTGTGTATGTGTCAGCCTCTGGCCCCCTCCCTGTGTGTGTGCCAGACTCTGCCCCCTCCATCTGTGTCTGTGTGTCTTTGTATGTGTCAACCTCTGCTCCCTCCCTCTGTGTGTGTTCATGTGTTAGCCTCTGCCCCCCTCCCCTTTGTGTGTAACAGCCTCTGCCACCCCCATGCAAGTGAAAGCCTTTGTCTCCCCTCCTCTTCACACACCCCCCCCCCCCCCCCACATGTCACAATATGGCTGGCATTTGTGTAGAGGGGGTGACCAGACTCCTCCTGGCTTCTGAACTCTGCCCTCTATCCCCATCATGACGTCATGACGCTGCTAGTGGATTCAGAGGAGCCGAGAAGAGCCAGGAGCTACAGCGGAGGCTGGACTGGGAAGGTAGAAGAAGAATAGCGAAGAAGAATACAGACGTATAGAAGAGAAGGTAAATATGAAGCAATAAATTGTCCACAGTCACATATGCAAAATCTGGAAAACAATGTCACTTTAATAATACAATCTGTGTTTTTTCCCCACATGCCTCTGTTATATTCCCAGCACACCAAATAATTTAATATTCTACACCGTGCTAGCATCTCTCCATAGAAACACAGAATTTGACGGCAGATAAGAACCACTTGGCCCATCTAGTCTGCCCTATGGTAACCTCAAACCTTATTTGATCATTAGTTCTTTGTAAGGATATCCCTATATATATCTCAAGCATGTTTTTTTTTATATATTTTTAATATGCAGAAAAATATATGGCTGATATCACTATCAGATGAGTTGTACCTCTCCCAATACACCATCACCTTTCACTCTGCCAAGAGTGTTGTTTGTACATTTTGTTTGGGATTGTGAGGGTAGTATGTACAGGAAAAGGCTACACTGTCTGGAATTGCTATATTACTTTTATTTTTGTTTTACGCCAATTTTTTTGGAACTCCTAACTAGAGCGGCTTACACCTGTGTCCCAGACCAGGCCCAGGTACAACAACTAGAGAAGGAGAAACACGCCACCTGACCTGTCTCAGGGTACAGTGGACGGACCAGGATTTTCATTTGCACCCCATCACTGAGAGAAGGACAGTAAGTCAAATGATAAGTTTTTGTGTGTATATATATATATATATATATGTAACACCCCCCTAGTGGTGTTTTAGTTAAACCTTTACCTCAGTGAATAGAGGAGGGGTCACCTAGAGGGTAAGATAGAAGTTTCTGAAAAGTTACATAAACTGGTTACCATGGTGATAACCCAGCCCAGCCTGTGAGACTAAGTGAGAGGAAGGAGGGGCTGTCATTAAGGGGGGATAGGAACTGAGAAGGGAGACACAAGAGGAGAGTTGTAGCTGGGGACCTGGGGTGGAAGCTCCCAGGCTCCCCCAGCATTGCCTGGAAGTCTGAGCGTGGTGACTGCGCCAGGGCAAGGAATGTGTGCCCTGGATGATGGGGAGAACTCCATGCCACTATAGAGAACCCAAGAGAGAGGGGGACACTTTGCATGGAAGAGGCCCTGGAGTGAGGGCTGCTACAAGAGGCATGGTAGCTGTAGTGTCAGATCCTGAGGCTGAGAGTACACAGAGTGACGTGTCAGAGCACAGGAGACATCATCCCCGCAGAGGAGGGGTGAGCTGCAGTTGAGAGGTACACAGAGTGTGTCAGAGCTGCATGGAGGAGAGGCTGCCTGCCTATTAGCATCCATGCATGTGCCCCTGCAGAAAGGGTATCTGCAGTGAGTATGGAGTGTAAGAGAGACCAATGATTTATGTTACATAACATCTGGATAACATTAAGAACTGTGCAGGAGGAGTAATGAGATATATTTGCAACCATATTCGTATTGCTCATTAAGAACTGTGCTGGAGAGAGTAAGGAGCTGTACATATATTTCTTTATTGCTGCAACCATTATGATTATCGTGCTGGAGGAAGAGTGTAAATAAAGAGTTGAGTTTGTTATAGAGATGGTCTGGCGCCCAAATTATTGTGACTTCTATTACACTGCACCAAAGTGACATTACCTGTGTCCCACTAACTACAAAGAAACACCTGCATGTGCAGGGACCCCCTGATCATTTACACCCATGCCCATCAGCTAGCCAGGGCTTGAGAAGGAGGTGCACTGTGTACCCTTTGCACCCCACACTACACACAGTGACAGGGGGTTACATAATGGCGCCCAACGTGGGGCTCGAGCACAACAGATGGAGAAAGTGCTTGCAGGACACAGGAACTGAGAGCAGTGTGCCCAGCCGGAGAAACACCCTTGGGACACCATGTCTGACCGTCTCTAGGTGCCCAACAGAGACCAAGGGTAATGAGGAGGTAAAGCAAGTTGTTTGCTGAGTAGTTCTGTCCGGGACAGTATATGGAGCAGCAGTGTGCTTGTTGCTGAGACTTGTAGTGCCACTTATCCCAGCTGAGTGGGAAGCAAAAGAAGAAAAGGTTCAACATGTGAGGTGCAATTACAATGCAGTCTGTATATTGCCTTTCCTGAGGATTTGGGGAAGCAAAGAGAGGCAGGCTGTGCAAATGCAGTCTGTATATTGTCTTTCCTGAGGATATGGGGAAGCAAAGAGAGGCAGATTGTGCAAGTGACGTCTGTATATTGCCTTTCCTGAGGATTTGGGGAAGCAAAGAGAGGCAGATTGTGCAAGTGACGTCTGTATATTGCCCTTCCGGAGGATTAGGGGGAGCAAAGAAAGGCAGATCGTCCACGTTGGAGAGAAAGGGGGGAAGGCAACCCCGCTGGTCAAATGCCACCCCTGCATATATTGCTGATATGTGACTTGGGGGAGATGTATTTGTTGGGAGGGGCCCACGAGAGCCACCTGTCTCTTTTTGACCCAGGAGGGGGGAGACATGGGCAGGCATGGGCAGTTGCTACATTGCTTTGGCATAAAGCCATATTTAAATGTACATTGAAAGAAAACAGGACACCCGTGACTCACATGTTTACATCCATTGGGGGTGTTGTGGGGTATGCAATGTGAAATGTGTTTTATATTGATACTGCCATTGTATTGCTATGTATGTATTCACTTTACACTGTGATTTTTCATGCAATAGTGATGTAGAAAAGTTTACATGTGTGTGGTCATATGTGAGTTAGGTGTGAGTGAGATTAGCTAGGCAGCCCCATTAGGTGTAGTTTAGGGTGCCCAGCTAATCGGGGGAGAATGTAACACCCCCCTAGTGGTGTTTTAGTTAAACCTTTACCTCAGTGAATAGAGGAGGGGTCACCTAGAGGGTAAGATAGAAGTTTCTGAAAAGTTACATAAACTGGTTACCATGGTGATAACCCAGCCCAGCCTGTGAGACTAAGTGAGAGGAAGGAGGGGCTGTCATTAAGGGGGGATAGGAACTGAGAAGGGAGACACAAGAGGAGAGTTGTAGCTGGGGACCTGGGGTGGAAGCTCCCAGGCTCCCCCAGCATTGCCTGGAAGTCTGAGCATGGTGACTGAGCCAGGGCAAGGAATGTGTGCACTGGATGAGGGGGAGAACTCCATGCCACTATAGAGAACCCAAGAGAGAGGGGGACACTTTGCATGGAAGAGGCCCTGGAGTGAGGGCTGCTACAAGAGGCCTGGTAGCTGTAGTGTCAGATCCTGAGGCTGAGAGTACACAGAGTGACGTGTCAGAGCACAGGAGACATCATCCCCGCAGAGGAGGGGTGAGCTGCAGTTGAGAGGTACACAGAGTGTGTCAGAGCTGCATGGAGGAGAGGCTGCCTGCCTATTAGCATCCATGCATGTGCCCCTGCAGAAAGGGTATCTGCAGTGAGTATGGAGTGTAAGAGAGACCAATGATTTATGTTACATAACATCTGGATAACATTAAGAACTGTGCAGGAGGAGTAATGAGATATATTTGCAACCATATTCGTATTGCTCATTAAGAACTGTGCTGGAGAGAGTAAGGAGCTGTACATATATTTCTTTATTGCTGCAACCATTATGATTATCGTGCTGGAGGAAGAGTGTAAATAAAGAGTTGAGTTTGTTATAGAGATGGTCTGGCGCCCAAATTATTGTGACTTCTATTACACTGCACCAAAGTGACATTACCTGTGTCCCACTAACTACAAAGAAACACCTGCATGTGCAGGGACCCCCTGATCATTTACACCCATGCCCATCAGCTAGCCAGGGCTTGAGAAGGAGGTGCACTGTGTACCCTTTGCACCCCACACTACACACAGTGACAGGGGGTTACATATATATATATATATTGCGTAGTGTGTATAGGTTTTCTTCTAGATACAAGTTTTTTCACCATTGTTGGGGCTCTTTACAGCTTTCAAGAATATCAGTGAGACACATAGAAGGAAAAGTGCTAGCCACACCCCAACAGTAGGTTGGCCACACCCACTCAACAAAGGTCACTCCCACTAAGATGGGGGGCGCCGGTGCCCTGTCTCGCCCAGGGCACTAAAATGTCTAGTTACGGCACTGGTAGAAGGAGACTGATAACGAAAGTTTTTCGCTTCCACCTGCATAGAGAATTCTGTTTTTGATAGTTTGCCTCAGATAAAAGAATTTTAAAGGAGTCACTGTGCAATTTGAACAAGCATAAGATTCCCTGACACGTTTCGTTATATGTAGTAACTTCCTCAGAGGTATAATACAATGAATCAGCACTCCTACATAATGCTAATTACTAGAACGTGACAGAGTAGAATGCTCTGAGTATCGATTATTCTACTTAATTTGATCTGTCAAATAAAGAAGCAGCATTCAGCACATCCATACAACACTCACCACATGCCCCATCCCACTGTGTAACAAACAAAGGTCATGTTATAATATCCCCTCCTCTGCACCTACCAGGCTGTTCTGCTGCTGTTCCACTCCCATGCTGGTCAGACAGGAAGTCCCTGTGCATATTTGATTTACATACTAGAATGCCAGCCCACACACATTGCATTCTTGTGCATTAATCAGCAGCTAGATTTATGCAGACAATGAAACAAGGAGTAGGGAGGGGTTTCTAGGAACTATTGTTTACTCTGTGCATTCTGACGTGACATTTATGTTGAATATATGTATTGTACATATCCTGCAGTGTGTTGTATCTATCTCGATATGGCAAGTGCTGTACAGGCAGAGCATCTCTAGATGTTTCTTCAGATGCTATTATAGTTGAATATGGACATGCGTATTCCCAAATTACGTGCATTTTTTTAAAACAAAATGCACAATATATTCGTTTTGTGTGCCTTAATGAATGAGGCCCAGAGTGTAATCCAACAAGTTCCATAACTGTCGCTTATGCAGTCCATGTTCACAGAGGTCCCACACCACAGCAATAGCAGCCGGACAGTTTTGCTAGACTCCTCCGGTTGTCAGCTAGCCTGGCCCTGTAATTTGTGACATAATGTTTACATTGATTATGATAGCACAATTCAGAAACATGGTTTTGTATATACAGGTTTGTTGTCCCATTAAAAGCTAGAGGAATTTATAGATTATAAAATATTGTTTAAGCCAACTTGTGATAACTTACAATCTGACATCCTCTCTGGCCAGCTGAAATACTCTTGTGGTTAAAAATAAAATAAGAGGGAAGGGAATGGAGAATAATTTGGTTGTGTGGTATGTGTGTGCGTGGGCGAGGAGGGGAGCAATGGGAGGTAAACTGGTAAAAGCACTTTGTATAAAGTTGTATTGTCCTTTTGCAATTGCAATTTCCTGTCTATATACAGAAAAGAGAAGTTACATTATTTAAATAGATTTTTTTTTACTAGGTATATAAAATATAAAAATTGGGATTCATTGTTAATGCACACCTGCCTTTACTAAATGGCAGAAGTCCTAAGCAAACTTGTGTTAAACTGGACTGGTTGCCCTCAGTTAGCTTTCCAAAAGTTTTCCTGATCAAATAGTCACAGGCCATGGTTAAAGTGATCTGCACTTGTTTTCATTACATTAAAAGGTTGTCAGCAGCATCAATAGTTAGATACAATGATGGACTGGTATGTTAGTCAAAGCCTGGCCCCAGGGATGAATCCACACTGTTTTCCAAGAAATGGAAAACAGTGTGGATTCATCCCTGTTTTCCAAGAAATGGACTGTTAAGCGTAGCAGTAGCAAGTGGGAAGTTTGACTGGAGCGCTACACCTATCAAACTGTACCACAGGTGTCCTAAAGTGAGTTCAGGGAAGACAGAAACCTTCCGTGGAGTAGAATTAACCGTGAACTGTGATCTATTTGTTTGAGAACAGTGAGACTCGATGACAAAATCTTATCATGTGGCAATCATTAGAAATTAGCACGTATGTGCGGTTATCTGACTTCAAATAAAACATTTCAAGTGATAGTTAATTTGTTGATATACTATAAATTATACGTGTCAATAATATATTCTTACCTGTTTTAGGTGTATATATTGTTTCTCTACATGATATACAGTATTTATGTATCTCATATGTAGGATTGTCTTAAATAATAGACAATGATGCGTTAACAAGATTGTTAAAACAAGGTTTAAGAAAGTGACATTGCAAAACTGCACATAATGATAATTACATAACAGGTGGTTTAAATCTCCCAAGCTCATTAAAAATGTGTGGACTGGCTGGACCAGTTTGAGTGAAATTGAACTAGGTGGCAACCTAAACTGACATATAAAGATTAGTCCATAATAAGAGGTGAGTAATTGGTGCAGAATTAAACAAGATGACTAGTAAATGTTTCAGTCTGTGACACTAAAGGACTAGGATAGGATCACGGTAAAGACATAACAATTTCTTTCTAATATTAATAAATATTACAATACAATTCTTAGTTAATTTCTTTAAGTAAAAGTAGTGTAATAATCAGTGCTACTGATAAAATGCACATTGGTAAAGAACAATTGTCTGCTTATGTATTACTCAGTTGCATCATATTTATATTGCATCACATATGGGTGTAAACCTAATGCTACATTTGAAGTACTTTATAATGTATTATTCGAGCCATTAACCTTTACGGAGAGGTCCAATCATGTGTATAAATGCACGTCTTCCAATTGATTATAACATTATCTACAATTGTATTAATTTTATAATGGTTTAAAAACAACATTTAGGACTCATTCACAACTTTTATTGAGAATTCAATAGCAATAAAAGTAGGATAAATAACAAGCAAAGGTGCCATTTACACCATAGCATTCTAAAATTTGAATGCTGCTTTTAAGATTGCCTTAAGAATGAGAAATAAGTATGCCTTATTTCTAATGCATTACGTATGGATACATGCTGCCAGTACAATAAATTGTATTGGTAAAAGCACAACATATGGAAACTATATTTAAATTGTCCAGGTCATATGTGCGGACAAGCCCTTAAACATATCACCACTGTTTTGGACATTGTTGCAACAAGGTAAACAAACAAGGCCTGTGTGATACTCTAAAAACATCTATTTACATGAGGTCTCACAGCTGTATTGTCTCCTTTCTAAGGTCTATTGAAGTGAGTAGGGAAGTAAGGGTTGTGAAAGCCCAGACGTCTATGTTTTCAAAATGAATTGATGTTACATGTAACAGAAAAATAAACTTTTTCATGATGTTTCCATAGTTACTTTCCTGTAATTAGTATAGCCCCTGACATTCACCCCATAATTTAAGAAGCTAGTTCTTGCTGTACTGGTACTAAATATGCTTACTTTATTTAAGTATTAATCATTGTGGCACAAATTTAAAGCTTTGTTTGTTTTCACCTGATGCTGTGTCATACCTGAAAACAGTGTAGTAAACAAGAGAGGACCAAGGGTGGTGAGAAAAAATGTGGAGGCATGTTGTATTTCTTGTGGCTTCAGGGACACATCCATTCTGCATGATTTTTACACATCAGCAAAATGCAAAAGTGATACCAGTGCCATTTCTGATCAGATTTACAATTATAGCAGGGATGAGCTTCTCCCATCGCCTCCCTTCCCCCAAACTCCCTCTCCTCCATATACTACTCACTATGCTCCTGAATCACTGAAGCCAGGAGGAAGCACAGAGTGACCCAGTGACCTCTGCTTCCTAACAACTGTACGAGCAGCTCTGTCATTACAAGCATAAATAGAGGCGGTAAAGGATAAGGAGGACACTTTCCACAGCCTCGATCTCTACTCACACACTGTCAGTGTCCCCATAATTTTTATCAGTTACACTGCTAGTAGCCATTGTTGATAGTCAAGTATTGTCATTTGTCTTTACATATATATACTCTAATGCAGTTGCATGTACTTCACGTTAATTTTTATAATCTATAATTATATATGAGAAAAATATATACAGATGTGGTAATAATAAACAATAGTGGTGATAAAAACATCTGTTTATAAAAAAGGAAAGATATTGAAAATGAAATCCAATATAGTGGACATTGAAACTGGGTATTATTTTCCTTAGTTTCTTGCCCTTTACTCTTAAATCCCAATATTTAACAAATTGCTTTTCTTACTCTTCTATCATGACATTATCTTTAGGACTATATCATCCTTCACCCTTCCTGCAGCACACACCTTTGTCCACAGTGAATTGAATACTCCACTTTCCACTTCTATTTAACACTCATGGGGGTATATTTACTAAACTGTGGGTTGGAAAAAGTGAAGATGTTGCCTATAGCAACCAATCACATTCTAGTTATCATTTATTTAGTACATTCTACAAAATGCCAGCTAGAATCTGCTTGGTTGCTATAGGCGACATGTCCGCTTTTTTCAACCCGCAGTTTAGTAAATATATCCTATATATACTCTAAATATACCCTGTGAACTTGTTTCCTATTTATATTCACTAACTGTAATAGCCTCATCCTGTCACCAAAAAATTAAAGGTCACACAACTTAAAATCATCTTTCCTATCTTTCTCTCTCTCTCTCTCTCTCTCTGCTTCTAATAGCTGGTGATATATCACCTAATACAGGTCCCTCTCAATTCTCTCATACACATATATAAGAACCTACCGAAATTCAGCAAACATCAAACTGTCTCCCATCTCTTTAAGTCCTTTAAATGTGCCCTTTTGCATGCACTCTCTGTTTGTAACAAACTTATCTCCATACAAGACCTCTTCTCAAACAATCTCAACCTTCTGGCAAAAACCGAAACATGGTTCACACAATCAGACACTGCCTCACCTGCAGCACTTTCATATTGTGGCCTCCATTTCACCCTCACCTCCAGACCTGGAGGCAGACAAGGAGGTGGGTTGGACTACTTCTCTCTCCACATTGCACATTAACAATTCTACCAAATGTCCCATAATTCACATTCACATCTTTTGAAATACATGCTTTTCTAAGTTTTTCTCTATGCATGTTGTTGTGATCTATTGTCCCCCTGGACCACACTAGCAATTTCTTGAACATTTCTCTGCATGGCTTCCGCACTTCTTATCTTCCGACATCCCTACCATCATCATGTGTTATTTCAACATCCTCATTGCCAAACCACATTCCAAATCCAGTGCTGTGTGACTGGATCATATAGCCCGCTAAACACTTTTAACCTTTCTGCAAATAGCCTATTGGATCCTCTTCAGTCAGGCTTTCGCTCTCAACACTCCAGAGACTGCATTGACTAAAGTTGTCAATGATTTGATCACAGCTAAAACTGAACGTCATTACTCTGTTCAAATTCTCCTGGATCTCTCTGCTGCATTTGACACTGTTGACCACTCTCTCCTCATACAAACGTTACAGTCCCTAGGTCTTCAAGTCAATGTTCTAACCTGGTTCTCATCCTACCTATATAATCGCTCTTTCAGTGTTAATTTCTCTGGATCTACCTCTGCTCCACTTCCTTTATCTGTTGGACCACAAGGCTCAGCTCTAGGTCCTCTGCTGTTCTCCATCTACACCACTTCTCTTGGAAAACTAATAAGCTCCATTGGATTTAAGTATCATCTCTATGCGGATGATACCCAAATTTGTCTATCCTCTCCTGATCTCTCACCATCTGTGTTGTCCCGTGTCACTGTCTGACTTTCTGCCATTTCATCTTAGATGTCCTCTTGCCAGTTCAAACCAAATCTTTCCAAAACAGAGTTAACAATATTCCTACTGGCCAACAGAAGCTACCTACTTGACATTTCTATTTCTGTTGACAACATGAGCATAAATCCCACCTTGCCTAGATGTGATCCTCAGAACTATCCTTGTTGCAGACATGTAAAAAAAATCCAGAATATGCAAATATCTTACACAAGACACTGCAAAAACTTTAATTCATACACTCCATCTCCTGAGATGACTATTGTAATTCCCTCCTTACTGGTTTTCCAGTACAGACTCTCACCTCTAAAATCTAGTTTGCACACAGCGGCTAGATTGATTTTCTTTGCATACCATTTTTTGTCTGCTGAGTCACTGTCAGTCTCTATATTGGTTTCCTGTTTTTCAAAGAATCCAATATAAAATTCTTCTACTAACATACAAGGCCATCAACAAAATTGCACCGACATACATCTCCTCACTTGTCTCAAAATATCCCCCAACTCGACACCTCTGTCCTGCACAAGATCTGTGTCTCTTGTCCACTCTCATCACTTCTTCCCATTCCCGGTTATAGGACTTTTTTCAGGCAACACCCACTGTGTGGAATTCTCTCCCTTGAACAAAAAGACGTTACTCTGGTCTTCAAATCTTCAAGCATTCTTTGAAATCCTACTTCTTCAGGGAAGCTTATAAAATTCATCAGCCACCGTCTTATCCTCCCTAGATTACCCTGTTACTAACCTTTTCACAGTCACACAACACATCAACCCTTTGACCAACATTGCTGTGTGACTGGATCATATAGCCCGCTAAACACTTTTAACCTTTGTATTCTGGCTGGACCAATATGCTATGTGTAGCATTTAACCTCATGTATCAAACTCACATTATCCCATAGATTGTTAGCTTGTGAGCAGGGCTTCTTACCTCTCTGTCTGTATTATCCAGTATTATTTTATTACTGTGTTTTATTACTTGTGCTATATAAATAAATGTTGATGATGATGAATATACTGTGGTTGTAAATACAGAAAATCCAACTGGTCTTCCTAAATCCGTTGTGTTCATATGCATATAACACTATTTTATTATTTTATATGTCTGTTTATATTATATTATTATTATAAATTGATGCAAATATAGAATGCTATTATAATGATGATGAATACGATTAATAATAATAATTATCCAACCCCATTACGCATATACAGTAAAACTGCTTATTTTTCTGTTTAGTATTAACAGAACTAGCTGACTACATTATAATTAAAACAGACTCTTTATTCTAGATCAATTGCTCAATGAGAGGAATGTCCTTCCTGATTTTTCTACAGTATTATCAGACATTAACCATACAGTATTCCAAAGTCCTGTCCTCAAAGAGCCCCTACTAGACCTATTTTTAAGGATATCATAGTAATTATCTGACGGCAGTACAGACAGTAACATCAGCGCTGTCCAGGGCAGCTAAGGCAATGGTGTATTATGTCAGACACTAATATACATCTGGGATTCTGTTCAAAGGGAAAAAGTCTAGTAAACATATTTGTACATTTCACTCATTGCATATATGTCACATACCCACAATATGCTGAAATGGATAAACTAGTTGTAAGGCTCATTTACTAAAAAATCCATTTGGTGCATAATTTGCAAAAATAATAGCAACAACCACATGTTCATACACATTGCTTAACTTGCACTACACGGACAAAATCTAATTGCTGATTGGTTGCTGTGGTTTAGTGCACATTTTGCACCTACATGCAGTGTTAGTAAATGTGCCCTACAGAGTGTGTTTTACTAACAAGGGTGAAAAGTTGCTCAATGGTTTAGCCTATAGCTTTTAACAGTCTACCTAGCACTACATGGATCAAAGCAAATTCCTGATTAGTTGTTATGAGTAATGCACTGTGCAAATTTGCACCTAATGTATGTTTGTTAATAAACATAATGGGCCTGATTTATTAAGAAACGTAGATTCTGTTACGTGCCGTACTTTGCGTAAAATTGCTCTGTGCATGTTCAGAAATGGACAATACGACAGTGAACGCAGGTATACGCAATTCATCTTCGAACGCAAAGGACACTTCCGACAGTCTACAATTTGAAGTGCGTAACAGGGAAAGGAAGGGGTGTATGTATGGACATAGGCAATGTACAGATAAGGTTTTGCGCATGCACATTCAACCATTCACGCTCTGGGTATCTCTCTGGTACATGATTTTTAGCTGTATAACTTGCACCAGCTACAGGGCAGGTGTAAGTGCAAATGATATTGATAATGGTCGTGTATGCATGTCAGAACATGTGTTTGCAATTAAGAGCAACTGTAAAATTACATTTTATGTACAGTAGGCATTAGTAACATTCTGATAAGTGTATTTCATGAAAATAAAATATTTTTTTACACTGTTTAAGGGTGTTCGCTTTTACACAGATAGGACATCCAGGTAGCCTACCCCAACCTATCCCCAACATTCCATAATGGGCTTATCCCTTGGACAGACCAAGTAATACTTGTCACAGGTTTAATGCAGGTCAATTGTGCTTGGTTGCATTGTTGGATTGATACTTGTGGGTCTCTTATAATAAAATTCGGCTCTTATCAATTTACGGAATAAAATCACTAACAGAACTGAACATAGAATTAAAGAAAGGGTGGGCTTGTAAGAGCTTAGTGCAAGTCTATCCACTGCCATTGATTGTACCATACCAGGAGAGGGTACCACCCGCAATAATAAAAACAGTTACTAAATACAATCAGTTTTCCAAGGCTATGAAACCTACTGCAAAACAAACTTAATTTACACACCTGCTACTTTCCATTGCATTGACTTGTTCATGCAGGTTTTTAATCATGTTGCAATTTCTTGTAAGTGAAAGAATATTAGACAACTAAGACAACTAAGGATTCCCAGCTTTTTCTCTGTATGAGATGCAGCTACAGCAAAATGTTAGCAGTACTTATTTACAGAATTAAAAAAGAAAGAAAAGGAACAGCTTACTGAATAGCACAAGATAACAGTAAAGTAACAAGAATTCAGGAAGTTAAAAAGATACATAAATACATAATACAGAATTTGCACAAGGGAGGGATACATTTGTTGCTTGTAGTGAAATGTGATAATATCAAGGAATGGAAAATAATGGATTTATTATTTTACTGAAATAATATACATATTGTAACAAAGGGAGGCATTTAGTTGGCAATATGCAGAGAAAGCATGGAAGTAGAGTAAAACATTTGTGTAGTAATGCACCTAGATTGATGACTTATGTGTAACAAACAATAGTTTAAGTTTGGTTAACTTACCTGATAGAGAAATCCTTCCTCTCAGCAAACAGACAGGGTGTGTCTTTTAGTACAAACAGAGCCAGTGATGGGACGTTTCCTTTTAAAGAGAAGGTGGATGTGTCACCTGTCTATCAAGCTAAGGCTGGGGAAGGAGTATCATGTATAAAAGCTTGTTTGTATCATTTGTGCACTGAGACCAACGCTGGGTAAGCTGGCTGGTCCTGAGAGAAAGCTGGTCTATGTATAGCTAGCGTTTAGGGTCTCCATAACTGCTGTGAAAGTATATGGTGTCAAAACATTTACCATCCTGACAATAAAGCTACATAAAAAGGAAGAAGTTGTTCGCGTGTGCTTCTGCAGTAGCGGGCTCTTGCCACAAGTGGTGTCAGGAGTGGGATATTCCGGGAAGCAAGTTTCCGCTACCCAACCCGCACAGACGTCAACATGGAGGAAGTACTGAGAACGCTCGTGAATGTGGCCGCTGCGCAGCAAGAATAGCAAGCTCAGATGCTACGAGTCGCCGAGGCACAGGTGGAAAACACAAGGCTCTTAAGAGAAGAGTTAAGCCAGGTGAGGCATGACAGAAATGAACCACCTGGTCCTGTTCTCCAGAAAATGTCACCAGCTGATGACGTAGAAGCATATCTGGTGTCCTTTGAGAGACTTGCAAAAAGGGCAAAATGGCCTCCTAAAGATTGGGCTGAGAGACTGGCGCCATATCTGACTGGGGAAGCTCAGCAAGCTTATATGGATCTAGATGAGGAACGGGCCTCTGATTATTTGTGCCTAAAGGCTGAGATATTGGCTCGCATTGGAGTTTCCGGGCCAGGCCAAGCCCAGCGCTATCACCAATGGCGCTATGACAAAGGAAACGCCCCATCTCTGGCTCTGTTTGTACTAAAAGACACACCCTGTATGTTTGCTGTGAGGAAGGATTTCTCTATCAGGTAAGTTAACCAAACTTAAACTATTGTTAGTTACACATAAGTCATCAATCTAGGTGCATTACTACACAAATGGTTTACTCTACTTCCATGCTTTCTCTGCATATTGCCAACTAAATGCCTCCCTTTGTTACAATATATAATATATAATTATAGAATAGTGGGTTAATCACATACAGCAAAGATATGTCTCTAAATATATGGTATTACAATGGAGTCTTCAACTTATCCTTAGATTTTCTATGATCAACAAATTAACTCTTAGGGTCATATTCAAATGTTTGTTTTGCGCGCTGTGGAAAAACTATTACCGTTAATACGGTAAATAGATAGCTGGATTTCAGCTTGCGGCTCAGGAAGCTGCGAGCTGAAATCCAGCGTGTAAATTACCGTATTAACGGTTTTTCCCCATGTACGCTTACCGTAATAACGGTAATCATGCGCGGACCGCGAGATTTTCAGCGTTTCCGCCGAGAATTGAATATGCCCCTTAGAATAAATAAATGTTTCAACATATAATACCGAATTACAGTCCACAGATGACCACATACTGTAGAAAGTGATCTCCGGACTATTGTGGAGTAGATTAAGTCAAAGCCGGGGTGTGATTAATACTGTCGGATGGTGACCTGTGGTTGGGTGTGTCTTTGCCTTCAGAGCGGAAATACCATTGACCCTGACCCAGACAGCAGTAAAACGTCAACCAACATCAGACTCTAAATAAGATGGAAAAATTTAATAGGGATAGCATTTATATTGGGGTAGATGGGGAAAATGATGGGTTGGATTTGCTGAAGAGGGTCACTGGGGTTTGGTACATTGCACACTGAAACATAGAAGGGTGTGTTTGGTAAGCTCAAAAATTTAACACATTTACTTCTATCTATGAATTAAAATAAGAAACCATAACATAGTTTGCTGATTCATTAACTAATATCTGAGTTTACAATTATTCTATCTTTATCTAAGACATCTAATACAATTTAGGGAAGAGAAGAATGTGTAATTATCCTTACTGTAATGTACTTTCCAGTCTTATGAACCAAATGACCTTCTCCTTACAATTATATACTGCACAATCTTAGAAGTTAGAAAGCCTGATTCATTAAGGAAAGTAAAGCAAAAAAAGGAATAACTTTGGCAAAACCGTGTTGCATTGGAGGGGGAGGTAAATTTAGAATGTGGGGAAAGATTTATAATTGGGGTAAGGTATGTCCTAGATCAGCATTAAATTTCAGTGTAAAAATAAATAAATTAAGTATTTGTGTGCTATATGAAAAAGCAGCCAGTATTTTCCTTATGTGCAAAATAATAAACTAATTTGCACCCCTTGCATTGTAACATGGTTTTGTCCAGGAGAATATGTACTCCTTTTCTTGCTTCGCTCTTCTTAATAAATCAGGCCAAGAATGTACACTGATGTCTGTGTTTTATCAAAGGGGCAGAGATAGGGTGGAAATTGTTAAAGTGGTGATGATGGTGGCAGCGGCAATGATCGCCGCCATCTGCCCGTTCACTGCCTTGTCCGAGCTGGATTGTGGGCAGAAAACTGTATCCTGCACAGATTAGGGGAGGGGGCAAGAAGCAATGGCACCGGCGCCTAGGGTGAATCCAAAGTAGATGTTGCATAGATCCTTGTATCCCACAGTTTGATCCCCTGAAAATAGTTCCTTTCTATTGTGCGCTCTGATTAATTGTCCTTAGATGTTCTAGGAAGTAAATAGACCTGCTGCGCCAGTAGGTATAGTATTGTCTACAATATCTATCCTTAAAATGTCAAGTTAATATTATGTGAGTAGTCCTATATTAATGGGTGGTCCCTGGATAACAGGGAGCACCCAGGGAGGGCTCCCTGGATATTTAGAGAAGACAAAGAAAGAAAACAAGTTATCCAAAGCAAATGTCTGCAAACGTTTATATAGAGGAAATTAGAATAAAAGTATATTTGGTTAGACTGATACTATTGTGTAGGTTTTTTGTTGTTTTTAACATTTTTCAAGTTACTGCTATAAACAAAATTACTCTGGATTGATATAAACATAATTGTTTCCTCCTCTACAACCACCACCACCGCTATGGAATTTTGCATATTTATATAAAAAACATGGCTGGATTCTTTTGTAGTTCCACAAATAAAAATTGTGTTTTCTTTTTTTTTTACTTGCGCTGTTATTACTCTACACCCATAGCCCAGGGGTGTAGTAAGAGCCCCAGTTCTTTCAGCACTGGGCTGGGTGTTCCTAGAGGGGGGCCCACTCCCTAGGTAATCAAACCCAGTGCTGAACAGTCTGGGGTTGGTGTGTCATTATGGCAGGGGACCCCCTGCCGCATGTCCCCTGCTATAATGCCAACCACACCGGGTGGTTTGCCTAGTGCTGGTTATGTGGAAATCGAGGTGGACCCCACACATTTTTTTTATGGATTTTTCCACAACCAGCAGTAGGCTGGCAGCCTAGGGTTACTAGTCTTTAGAGGGGGAAACCCCACATATTTTTTTTTTCTTTTTAAATTCATCTTTTTTTTACATTCTAAACCCACCGGCTTGTGCGGCTGTATAGCCCAGCAGTGTAACAGTGATGTGTTTGATAATCTTGGTTCTAGAAAGCAGCATGATGTATCTGGCGATTTTGAATTCAAACTCGGTCGACTTTGTAAAATCGCAGCTTCATACATTTGGCGACTTGTATAGCTAGAGTGGGAAAAAGTCAGGACCACGATTTGTAACGATTTTGATAATGGCGATTTTGAAAGAAACACATCTCTGGTGATTTTACATCAAATCGCCATTTAATACATCAGCGAGTTTAAACTCACCCGAGAAAATCGCTGGAAATGCAAAATCGCAGTTTGATACATTTACCCCTTGGAATGACCCAGTCGGAGAAGAGGCCTTAATCCCATTGAAAACCTGTGGAATGACCTAAAGAGGGCTGTGCACATGAGATATTTAATAAAAAATATATATAATTGCTGATATAAACAATTCTACTTTGGATTGATACGTTGACCCCATAATGTATACATGCTGTATGAAAATGGGCCTGCTATGTGTTTTGAAAATAAAACAAAAAAAACCAAATTAAAAATCAAAAATGGGTTCAACACACATTTCTCTATGCAGCATATATTTTTCTGAAGAACCAAATTTATTGGCCATCTTTACTATGAACAACCTATACTCTTCCCTATGTAGGATGAATGGCAAAAGACCAGCAGAATGTGAACACAATTTTTTTTTTATTTGTGAACCAAATAAAAACTTTATTTTATTTCTGTTTCTTTGAATCTTTTTTTTCTTTCTCCCATGGCAGATGCTAGATGTTGTCCTCTACATCTGTGTAACTTGAGCACTGGAGGATGCAAGTGCAGAGGCAGGTGTTGAGCCCTCTGCTCTCTCAGGGTCAGTGTCTACAGGGACAGATGTCCCTTAGGCCGCGTGGAAGCAGATCATTTAGGATGGCTGCCACGGATGTACCAACCCCCTTGATATTGTGAAGAATGGTGTCAAACTTGCCCTTTATCTCCTGGAGGCTGAGACTGTGAGGATTTATTGTTTATTTTTAGGGGCTCTGTTGCAGTTTCATAACTTTTATCTATGGCCTCCAGGAGGTGCACAGATGGAAAATGTGCAGGACCAGAATTCAGAGAGGAGTGGGGGGAAAGGTGGCTCATTGTCATGCTCTTCACCTGCGGTGTGTGGTTGCTCCGCATCTTGGGAAAATCAAAAGGAATATTTGAGCAAGATTGATTTAGAGTAATCTATTTAATCATTGAAAGGGTAATTACCCTACTTCTTTGTAGGGGAAATGAAATGATTACTCATTTAAAGAATAGTTAGTTAGTCCTATATATTATAATAATTTCATATTTTATTTTTTAATATGGGCCTAATTTCTGACAATATTTCTGGCATGACAATCCATAAAATTGTAAATGCTAATCTTAGTCAACACTTTTAAGATTTAAGGAACAGTTAATAAATCTTTACAAAAAAGGGTAATGTGGTGCGTGTAAACAATTGTACAATGGTAATGACAAGTGTTGACTACAGTTGTCTTACATATAGGGCGTATCAAGTATCTTTAATTGCTTTAATAATCAGAAACCTTTTGATATGTTTTTCAGAACTAGAGTGTTTTTCCTTGAAACGAGTTACTAGGGGATGGTTTGCTATTCCTTTCCTGATGCTACGGACATGTTCAGAAAGAAACATTTTTTAACGGACGTGTTGTCCCAATATAATGTAAACCACAGTTACAGTCCAAAAGATAGGCCACATATTTTGGGTGGCATGATATAAACTCATGGATCTTAAAAATAAAACCATTGATCTCAAAATATATAGGCTTGTTTTTATTGCTCTTACAAATGTCGCATGCCACACCTATGAAAGCCTTTGTTCTTAGCATATTCCTCATTTTGACTGGTAATGGAAGCCCTCCTCACTATTGGCATTCCCATACATGCATTTAGGATGTTCAGAACATATAGGTTTCAAATATGTTTTAAAAATCTGCTCAATTCCTTTGTATTGTGAATTCAATTTAGTAATAAAGGCCAAATAACACCCCTCCTATTTCTTTTCTATCCAAATCAGGTATAAGAAGGTCCTCTATCTATTTTATTAATCTTCTCCAGAGCCTTATTTATTTCACTTAGGACACATTCCATGTTAATGAAATGATCTTTAATTTTGTTAGATTGTTTACAAAATACAAAGGATCAGAACAGTTTCTCTTTCACCTTGTAAACTGACCCAAGAGAACATTTCTAAGACATTTCTGGTGGTAGATACTGGTATTGAATTTGATTCCATAGGTTTATAATAATTCTCAGTACATATTTTCCCCTGGTCAGTATCTATATTGAGGTCCAGAAAACTGATGCTAGAATTATTGTTCTGAAAAGTCAGTTGGATATTTAGATCATTATTATTCATATAAGTGTAAAACAAATTCAAATCCTCCTTGCTCCCTTTCCATATAAACAAAATGTCATCAATAAAATACCACCAGGTCAGTAGGCTCACTCTGAATGGATGGTGACTCCACACAAAAGAATCATTACAGTGACTTTTAAATCAACTGGCATAGCTCGGAGCTAGTGCCTGTAGCCATGCCTGTTAGTTGTATGTAAAATCTCCATTGAAATCTAAATAATTATTCATGAGATTATATCTAATTCCCTCAATAATGAAGTTGCTTGAAACATCTTTCAGAAGAACTTTATTGATGGAATACTCAATGCATTAATACTATGGTTAATAACGCTTATAGCGATGTTACATCTGCTATACAAAGGATATAATTACCCTCTCATGTAACATTCATAAGTGTATTTAGAGTATCTTTAGTATGTATTAAATAGGATTTATTTTTTTTATTTTTTTGCCCCTTATCTTGTAGGATATAATCAATAGAAGCAGACAAGCTGGACTCTCAAGAATTCGTACCAGCAACAATTTGATTTTGTGTATCTTGAGTAAAATATATAACACTGGTACCTAAGGGTCCTGAATCATTAAGAAATGGGCCAGATCCTCATCTATCGCATGCATTGTCTGATATTTAAGAATAAATTCTTTAAATTTAATAACAATGCTATTGGTAGGATTTATTTTTTTATATGTTTTAGTATCGTTAAGTTGCCTTGTGACTTATTTTTTGTAATTGCATTTGCTCAAAATAACTACCACTCTGCCCTTATCAGTAGGCTTTAATACAATATCAATATTAGATTGGAGATCCTTTAAAGAAGAGGTGTCCAAACTCGGCCCTCAAGAGCTACCAACAGTTCATGTTTTCAGGATGTCTTTAATCATACACAGGTGGGTTAATCTATTTGACTGGGTCATAAATTTCCATAAATAGAAATCCTGAAACCATGAACTGTTTGTTGGTAGCTCTTGAGGACTGAGTTTGAACACCAATACTTTAACGCATCCCTCTCCGATTGTTTTCCTTTTTCCTTAAATTTTCAACATCATCAAGGACTAATTTACTGAATGTTTTAATGATTCCCACCCCCCCCTTCATATGATCTGGGTAGAACATGTTGTTATCGTTTCTGTTGAAACCCTCTTCCTGAACTTTTATAGAGATAATTTTTTTTAGAGAGAGTATAAAACGGGTTTACTGAAAATATGTGAATATTTTAAATATACAGGTAATCTCAAATATTTTGGAAAAGGTCCATGCGAGGTTGATACACTGTAAATAAATGTTATTAAAGTTTCTGTACTTAATTCCTTTTCTACTGATTACAAAAATACCCACAATCCTCTTTATTTATAACAGAGGTAGGTAACCTATGGGCTTCCAGCTGTTTTCAACATTGAGTGGTACATGGGGACCAAATTACTAATTTATTTTACTATGGGGTCCACAAATGTCTAGTTACGCCCTTGTGTCAATATTATTGTAACCAACACAAAACAAAGATTACATCAAACATTTCAAGTTGATATAATTATTGTGTTTAGATAGATAAACGGAATGCAAACAAAAGTGTATTTGACAGACCAGCCAGGGGAACAGACATATCCATGTATATTGATTTAACAAAATATACAGTGATCATTCTTTATAACACACGCTTAAAACACAGACCGAGACTGGTATTATAGAGAAAATAGCATTAGTTAGGCATACTTATTTTAATACAGGTTTGTGCTCTAAATATGTCTGGTGGTAAATGATGGTGGTGTTATGAAGGGCGGGAAGGCGAGGGTATAAAAAAAGAGCACTGTACATATTTTTGAACTTTAATTGTTTATCTGTAAACTAAAATGAACCAAGGCGTATACACATACTGCACCAGGTATGTGGCAAGCCTTTAAAATATTTAGAAATGACATTTTCCCACAGCTATTTGACTATTTATGTATATATACGGTATAGTGGTAGAAGAATAGCATGTGTATATAGTAGTTTTTAAAGATTTTACGAGGGTAAACATGCTAATCATTAATATTTTTGCATTTAGGCATGTTACACTAAAATAGAAGCACCTCTTTTTGTATAAAAAAACAACACAAAATGTGTTTAATTTACGTTGTATTGTCACCAGTGTTGGACTGGGGCATGAAGGGCCCACCGCTGAAACCAATGACTTGGGCCCACCTAATACCATGTAGCGCTGCAAAGGGGGTGTTGGGGGCCTGGTGCACTTAAGACAGGTGGTTATTATTTTAGACAAATACACAGGCAAAACTGTGTGCACTACTGTTAGGTGCACGCAGCGCTGCCTTCACGAGCATTACAGTGTGAAGCGGGACATACCTCCCAACTGTCCTTGTCGTCGGACCAAATCATCACTAAGCGAGAGTCACCCAAATTCGTGACTGCCCCACCAGAATCTGTACAGTTGGTAGACTGTTCTGCTCTCTCCTACTTGTCTTATCACTTTCCCCACCTGCTGGTGTCTTTAGATCGGTTTCTTGTCTGGATTTTTGGAGGCCCTACTGGAAAAAAAATGGGGACATGAAATTTAGAAAACTCCAACCATCCCTGGCATTAAATCAACAGCACCCACGTTTTATAATTAGGCCTCTCTCCAGCCCCGACATTAAAGTAATAGTACGCACATTTGATAAATAGACCTATTTCCCTCCACCAACCACAACATTAAATTAATAATATTCCCATTTAATAAATAAAACCTCTTTCCCTCCCTCCTAATAGCCCCAGCAAAAAATTAACAGCATTTACGTTTAATATAACCAGTTCCCACGACCAAACCCAGCATTAAATAATTAATATTCACATTTAATAAATAGCCCTCCCCACATTCAATTATAGACCCAAACCATCCCAGCATTAAATTAAAGGTCTCGTCACCCTATCTTAATTTAATAGGGCCCACCAATAAATTAAATTGCCCCACTATCACCCCACAAATAAAATAGCATCCATTAAATAATTAGCCCCATCTAAACTACAACATTAAATTAATAGCCTACCTTCCACCCATGTACTATTATGACAGCCCCCCCCTTCCCTCACACATTATAGCAGCCCCCTTCCCTATAGTTTTCTCTCTGCAGCCCCCTTCCTATAGTTTTCTCTGTGCAGCCCCCCTTCCTATATGTTAGCATAGGCACCCCCCCTCTCTGTAGTTTAGCATAGGCAGTCTCCCCTCTCCCTATAGTTTAGCATAGGCAGCCCCATCGCTATAGTTTAGCATAGGCAGCCCCCCTCCCCCTCCCTATAGTTTACCATAGGCAGCCCCCTCCCCTCCCTATAGTTTAGCATAGGCAGCCCCCTCCCTCTCCCTATAGTGCAGTATAGGCAGCCCCCCTTCCCTATAGTTTAGTAAGACAGCACCCCTCCCACCTCCTACAGTTTAGCATAGTCAGCCACCCCTCCCTATAGTTCAGCATAGACAACCCCCCTTCCACCCCCAATAGTTTAGTATAGGCAGCCCCCCTCCCTCCCCCTATAGTTTAGTATAGGCTGCTCACTTACCTTTAGCTGCTCTGACTTGCGTCGCTCCTCAGATCAGGCAGACAGGAAGTGAAGTGAGACTTCTTGTCTTCCGCACAGTACTGTGGGTCCCCATACAGCAACAGGCAGCCTAGCGATTGGCTGTCTGTTGCTGTCCACTGACCACTGACCACCAATGCTTTTGATCACCCCCACCCCGCACCCACTCACCCTCTCCTACATGTGTCAAAAAAACAAAAACGAGCTGAACACTGCTCTGCCCCACTAACGAAGGGGGCGGGCTATGGAGCATCAGGGCTTTCCAGGAAATTCCCTGGCACCCTGGCGGGCCAGAACGATGCTTATTGTCGCCCATATGCAGAGCTAAACACATCTCAAGACGGATCCGGCTTCGCATCGACAGTATATGTGCGACACTTACGCCAAGTGCATAAATAGTTGTCACAAACACACTCCTAGCTTATGTGACTTTGGGTGTTTACTGTATATTCCAGCACTTAATCTCTCTATTACCTGTCACATAGGTTATAGATCTGCTGAATCACTCCCAAAACAACATTCTCACACTCGCATACACTTTGATTCTGCCACCAACTATTGAATAAGGGCAATAGGACTCCCAATATACTGATACCCACAGGCTAGCAAGGCCCACACCAGCAATCAAAGGGTTAACTCTTTAACATCTCCAGACTGTTACACAAATGTAAATTCAAGCACACACCAGGCTTGATAGTCAAATATATTAACAAATCACATACCAAAATTTAAAGGGTTAACATGGTCAAGCTATATTCTTCTTAACAGGCAAATTGATTTGTTGGAGTATCAAGGAAACAACTTATTAAATTTTAGATTTAATATACAAAGGTACAGCGCATTCAGATATACAAACAAATAGATAACAATTGACATACAAATATAAAATACATAACAGTTATAAAAACAAATGGGATGAAAGTTCAGAGAATAACTTACGTATAATAATCGGTATGCCTGGGGCAGGCAGAAGAGATGGACAGTCCTTCAATTAGGTTGAACACCAAGAGCTGACAATTTGTCCTTTCACAACACAGGTTTTAAGATAACTCAAATGGGACAGGACTATCCCAAAAAGTCTTCAATTTAATAGTTCCCATTTAGGAAGCACTACAGTTTCAGAGTCCAGCCAAACCACATCCAGAGTTTTACCTATGCTTTCTGAATTTTTGGGATACTGGCTGGCCCGGCACTACTATTAAGCAGCTTTAGGGAGCTAGTGCCAGCCACTTGTGTGGGCTTCATGGTCTGCTGACAACAAGAGTAGGAAAAAGCTCCAGGTTAATCACTCTGCACAGAGTGCACAGCCCCTACCTCCACTCTGATGTCCACTCACCCTGACCAAAAACTGTGGGACCTCCCTGCAAGGTGTGTGGAAGCATAAGTACGCAGAGGGGAGCTGATAAGTCATCAGTTGCCCTCTGAATATTAAAGGAAAAACGAATCAGCAAAAACTAAGTAGGTATAGGCTGGAGATTAATAATTTAATATAATTGGTGAGAAGTTAATGTGGAAGGGGGTTAGGCATGATAATTCAAAGTTGATTATGAGGGCGAGGGGGTTAATAACCTTAATGGGGTACTTTGATGAGGCTGAGGGGGGTGAAGATTAAGTGGGTAATAAATATATATTGGCTTCATTTGGATTAATTAATGAAGTTGGGAGTAATTAATTATGGGGATGAGGGATTTAATGATGTTCAAAGGGTTGTTATGATGAGGGTAAATGATTTAATGTGTGGGGAGAGGGGTGGGGATGGTATTGATGCAATGTGTGGTGAAAGGGGTGGGGTGGTATTGGTGTAATGTGTGGGGAGAGGAATTGGGGTGGTAATGGTGTAATGTGTGGGGTGTGGATGGTATTGGTGTAATATGTGGGGAGAGGGATGGGGTGCTATTGGTGTAATGTGTGGGGAGAGGAGTGTGAATGGTATTTGTGTAATGTATGGGGAGAAGGATGGGGAAGTATTGGTGTAATGTATGGGGAGAAGGATGGGGGTGGTATTGGTGTAATGTATGGAGAAAGGGGTAGGGTGGTATTGGTGTAATGTGTGGGGAGAAGGGTGGGGGTAATACTGGTGTATTGTGTGCAGGGATGCCAAGAGGAATTCAGGGCCCCGGTACAACAAATTCATGTGGCCCCCCTTATAGTCGAGTATGTAAAAAATAACGGTGCAAAATTTTTCAGGGGTGTGGTCATGCATTTGGGGGTGTGGCAAATGCGCCATTGGGGCGTGGCTAACAAAGCAAAATCACTAGCCTCTGAATTCTCCAGAGCGTCACATTTGTCCAAGCACTCCTCACTTTCAGGACATCTAGCACCACAGTGTAGTATACAAAGAATGCAGTGTGTACACAAAGAATTCAGTCTTGGCCTGCACCTTACATTGGGCACAACACTCACCAAAAATTGCCATTGTCCCTACTAGAATCACAACATTTCACACACTGTCCTGCTCTCTCTCCTACCTGTTCTTCTCACTTTCACCACCTGTGGATGCAGGTCTCTTTAGTTGCGGCTTGTCTGGATCCTGGAATGCTGGGGGTCCTATTTGGAAAAAAAATGGCTACATTTAGATAATTCCAAACAACCCTGGCGTTAAATCAATACCACCCACGATTAATAATTAGGCCTTCCTCCAGCTCCAACATTACAATAATGTGCCCCTTCATCATCGTCATGCCTTATGATCACACTGCGCCCTCCATGCTGCTTTTGCCCCCTTCACCTGGCTCCCCTTTATCACACTATTCTATGCTGCCCCCCCCTTTTTCAATCCCACTGTGCCATGCCTCCCCCCCTTTTTAACCCCACTGTGCCATGCTGCCCCCCTCGTTTTTAAACCCCACTGTGCTGGGCCCCCCTCGTTTTTTAACTCCTCTGTGCTGGGCCCCCCTCATTTTTTAACCCCTCTGTGCTGGGACCCCCTCATTTTTTAACCCTTCTGTGCTGGCCCCCCCTCGTTTTTTAACCCCTCTGTTCTGGCCCCCTCTCGTTTCCCCCCCCCCCCTTTACTTACCTTTTCCTTTTCTTCTCTCTTCATTCTTGGTCCTCTCTGCTACTCTGCTCCATGCAGACTGACTGCCGGGGGCGTGACAGGATGACATCACGTCCGGCATGCAGTCTGAATGGAGCAGAGCAGCAGAGAGGAGGGACGCGCTCACGTGAGTATGTTTATATATTGTTAACTACCCTGCTCCCCCCACCAACGACGAGCCCCCCGCCCAAAAAAAAAAGTTTTGAAAAAAAAATTGTTTTGAAAAAAAAAAGAAATAAAAAAAAAATTGTCGGCGCGAGGGCCCCCTAGCATGCACAGGCCCAGGTAATTAGTACCCACTTTCCCCCCCCACCCTGATTGTGTGGGGAGAGAGGTATGGATGTATTGGTGCAATGTATGGGGAGAAGGGTGGGTGCTATTGGTGTAATGTGTGGGGAGAGGGGTGGGGGTGGTATTGGTGTAATGTATGGGTAGAGGGATGGGTGTGATATTGGTGTAATATGTGGGGAGAGGGGTGGGGTGGTATTGGTGTAATGTTTGGGGAGAGGAGTGGGGTAGTATTGGTGTAATGTGTGGGGAGAGGGATGTGAGTGGTATTGGTGTAATGTGTGGGTAGAGGGCTGGGGGTGGTATTGGTGTATTGTGTGGGGAGAGGGGTATGGATGGTATTGGTGTAATGTATGGGAAGAAGGGTGGGGTGGTATTGGTGTAATGTGTGGGGAGAGGGGTGGGGGTGGTATTGGTGTAATGTATGGGTAGATGGGTGGGTGTGATATTGGTGTAATGTGTAGGGAATGGGGTGGAGGTGGTTACTGGTGTAATGTATGGGGAGAAGGGTGGGGGTGGTATTGCTGTAATGTGTAGGGAGAGGGGTGGGGTTGTATTGGTGTAATGTGTGGGGAGAGGGGTGGGGATGTTACTGGTGTAATGTATGGGGAGAAGGGTGGGGGTGGTATTGGTGTAATGTGTAGGGAGTGGGATGGAGGTGGTATTGGTGTAATGTGTGGGGAGAGGGGTGTGGATGGTATTGCTGTAATGTATGGGGAGAAGGGTGGGGGTGGTATTAGTGTAATGTTTTGGAATAGAGGTGGGGGTGGTATTGGTGTAATGTGTGGGGAGAGGGGTGGGGGTATTATTGGTGTAATGTGTGTAAGATTTGGGACTTTTTTTGCTTTGTTTTGAAATCTAACATTTGAAAATCCCCCAATCTGCCCCTGGGACAACATTTTGCATCAGATATCAGTGCATCTGGACTACAGCCTTACCTGCCAGCAAGGAGGAGGTAAATGTTATTATTTTACAAAGTTATGTGTGAGGGTGTGGGAAGTGGGAATTGGGTATTGGGGGTCGGTGGGGGATTATTGCGGACAATACGGAGTTGAAGGTACCAGTTATTAGGATAATAGCATATGCCCTATTTGGAACCAATCGGGCTGTAGTACACTTATATATCTAATCAGTTTGTTTTTTTGGACTCTAATATTTCTTTTACATGTTAAGAGGAAACACACTGTGTCAGTTAGAGTCAGAGAGAATTACATCAAACCGCAGTTTATCTCCTTGATTAACGAGATCAGCCTGTTGTTGTATCATTATGCTGTCTATATTGGAGTAATTTACATACAATTATCTAAATGTTTGGACACCCAATTTTAGGTTTTCTTGCTGCTTTCCAAATTCTTTTACTTAGTATGTTGGTAAGAGTGATGTTTTCCCTACTTTTTTGGCTTTATTTTTTATAGGGTACTCTGACACATCACACCGCCCCCTAAATTTTTTTATTTGCTTTTAAAGTGTTTCAATCTGAGAGCAATTGTGTGAGGGGCAGTATCAGTGACAGGGTGCTGTGAATGACCTGGCACTGTGTGCTTGCTGTACTCTGCTGAAGGTATGAGGAGGATGATGATGATGGTGTAACAGGAACTGCTTCTGCTGAAGGCGATATACCCACCCAGTGGGCTGTCACGATCATGTAGTCTATTCACCAGTACCACTTGTCCACACATCTGTAATTAAGTCGATAGTCAGTACAATGGTATTTTCTAGAGACTGGATTACTTTTTGTTTAACCTCCCAATACAGCTCAGAAATTGCTGTTTGGGTGAAATGGAATTAAGATGGAATTTGGTAGCATAGACACATGATGCCAACTAATCTGCTTAAACCTGACGTATTGATGGCGGAAATTGGACCCACATCCAATGCTAACACAGCTGTCATGCCTTTAGCGATCTGCTGTAAATCAGGATGTTGGCTGTTACACTTGCATATGCGTGCTTCACAGACAATTGTTGTTTAAAGCAATGCTTATTGTTCTTGGTCCCCTTCTGTATAGAAGTTTCATCCCCAACAGCAGCAGCAGCTGAAGTGTGAAATGATGCCTCTTAGGAATCATGAATTGCATTAGAGGAGTCAGTTTGCAATTGAAAATTGGATGCTGGACTACATACTAATAATGAAGTTGATAATGAAGGTGGTGACGGTGAAGATTTCATGAGGTGAGGTGTCTCTTCATTCTGCTGCTGGTTGATGCTGGACTGCATGTTACTGTACATGATTTTCCAGCTTTTGATAAACTACTTGAATTAACTCGCTGCAAATAATGTAAGTGGGAAATTGTAAGCTTGTATGCAGGGCTTTCTTACCTCTCTGTCTGTATTACCCAGCATTGTTTACATAGTAACATAGTTGATGAGATTGAAAAAAGACACCAGTTCATCAAGTTCAACCTATTTTGGATCTTCTGTGATCCCTCACTTATATTTGAAATTGATCCAGATTAAGTAACCGCCAATCTGTTTCAATTAGGAAAAATCCCCCCAGACTCAATATTGCAGTCCTATTTTTTCCCTTTATCCACTACTATCCTTCATTTTAATTAACGGCCGTAACCCTGGGTACACTTTTCTGCTAAAAATTTGTCTAACCCTTTCTTAAACATATCTATTGAATCTGTCATCACAACCTTCCCTCGCAATGAATTCCATATCTTGACTGCATTTACTGTAAAGATCTCCTACCTTTGCTGGTTGTGAAACTTCCTCTCCTCTAACTTTATGGGTTGACCGCATGTATTGTGTATAGTCTTTGGGGTAAAAAGGTCCCGAGAAAGTTCTCTGTATTGACCCTTAATGTATTTGTACATAGTAATCATATCTCCTCTTACACAGGGCCATCTTTTCCATTGGGCACGATGGGCAGCTGCCCGGGGGCCCCACGGGCAAGGGGGCCCCATAGGCACGGCTCTTAATGAGAATAAATAATCCTGCAAAAGAAAAAAAACTTCAAGGGTCACTGAGCAAGTACATCTATCTATCTCTATCTCTATATATCTATATCTATATCTGTATCTGTATACATCTATATATCTATATCTATATCTATATTTATATTTAGGGGCCCTAGTGCACTGCTTTGCCCGGGGGCCCATAATGTTGTTAAGATGGCCCTGCTCTTACATGCCTCTTTTCTAAAGTAAACATGCCTAAACTGGCTAACCTTTCCTCATAACTTAATGACTCCATACCCTTTATCAATTTTGTCGCCCTTCTCTGAACCCATTCTAGTTCCAAAATATCTTTTTTATAGAGTGGTGCCCAGAACTGTACTCCATATTCAAGATGAGGTCTTACCAACGATTTATAGAGTGGCAAAATTACACTATCTTCCCTTGCATCTTTACCCCTTTTTATGCATGCCAATACTTTATTTGCCCTTGCAGCTGCTGCTTGACATTGAGCACTATTGCTAAGTCTACTGTCTACGAGCACTCCCAAATATTTTTCCATTATAGATTCCCCTAAATTAATCTCATTTAATTTATAGATTGTGTGCTTGTTTTTAATCCCTGTTTTATTACTGTGTTTTTTCCCAATTGTAATGTGCTACGGAATTTTCAGCCGCTATATAAATAAATGATAATGATGAAGGTATGAGGTGCCTATCTCTACTTATTGTGAAGTCACAAAGGCTACAGATGCCTTGACGAATGTTGTCTGCGTTGGGATAAAAATATTTCTGCATGCAAGGGGTGGATTTTTTGGTCTTTTGCCCAGGCATGATAATGTAATTTTCATGGGGATGTACACATACATCATTCTCCTCATTATCTTGTTCAAGTACAACACACTGTAACCTTTTCAGATCTACAATTATTACAAAGGGATAGGTAAAATTCCAAGGAGTCTGCAGATAGGGATAAATTCCCTATGGGTTTCTCATGCAGCACTGAAATACACAGGTGCACCACATGGATGTAATTGATTTGTTGTTTTCTGTATACAATGTACTTTACTAAGGGTTGTACATTGTACATGGCCCCATAGTTATATTACCCCCTTAAGAGCAGCTTTAACAGCGTCGGCGAGGTCAGTGACGTCATCCAGTGCAGCCGGCGTCTTCTGTCTCCTGGGATTGGTTGAAGTCGCTTCAGTGAATAGTCGTGATGAATCCTCGTCGTGGAAGCAGCCAGCTGGACTCCAGATGTCGTGGTAAGTTTTGTCGGTGTAGTCTGCACCGATCTTCCGTACCCCACCCATCTTATCATTGATTTCAGATTGTATAGGAATGTAAACCTTATTTACTGCGCCTGATCCCTCTTTTGTTGCAAATACTGCTTTGACTTTCACTTTCATTTAGTAATGCTCTCCATCAGTACACTTTTACAAATTCTAAGTAAAAAGTTTTTTCAAGGGTTGGCCACCCATGATCCTCATAATGGGAGAGCAGTCTTCTAAGCCCTTTCCACATATAACAGAACTGTGGTGTTCCCTGCCTATCTGAAGTATACCCAGGGCCGGTGCTAGGGTCCATGGCGCCCTAGGCACTTTGTCAAAATCGGCGCCCTCCCCCCCCCCGCAAAAATCGGCGCCCCGCCCCCCCTCCCCCACACCGCAGGAACACTTTGAAGCCCCCCTCCCTCCTCCCCCTCCCCGTCTTTCCTTACCTTGCCTCAACACCACTGCTTCTCTGCTCCGTCTGCTCCCCTCCACTCACTGACATTGTCGGGCCGTGATGATGATGTCACGGCCGACAGTCAGTGAGTGGAGGGGAGGAGACAGAACAGAGAGGCGGTGGTGGTGAGCAATAGCCTCTTCCCCCCTCCCCGTGGATTTATATGAATGCTGTGTGGCGGCCGTGAAAGCTCAGCGGTCGCCGCACAGTTTTAAAGTAATTTTCATTCTGTGGCGCCCTCCAGAGCCCGGCACCCTAGGCAACTGCCTAACCTTGCCTAATGGGAGCGCCGGGCCTGAGTATACCATCACCAAACTCCATTTTATTGAGGCAGCAATGCCTGAAGGTGTACATAGGATGTACACAGTGCTGGTTCAAACACACACTTATGCACACACACAAGAGACCTATGTTAAAGATACTGTAGAAGCAGACACTGAAGATATAGTTGTCCTCCAGAGTACAGAGGAGGAGCTTAATTTTTCATGTAATCAAAGTAAAGTAAGCAAAGCGATTGAGGCGGAATCTTAAACATAAAAGGGGATATTGATTTGTATGTATTGGTTAGACATTAGAAATGATCTCCTCGTCTATATGGTCACTCATATAGTGCTGATGTATACATATTGTGGAAGTACTCCTTTAATGTCTTAACCTTCCACTGTCTCTTCATATTCCACCTGTACCACACCACCAGTAGCTGCACAGAAATGCTAATTACCAATGGCATTACGGTAGCCAGCCGCACTTTCCCCACCAACTACAATTATTATTCTGCAATAATATGAATCAATCTGTTACAGAATACAGCCTGCAAATCAAAGACTTAATTCTTGTCTACCAAGCGACACCAGTCTGTTACAACAAATAGTGAAAGATATTGAATATTTGGTGTCTGAACTGCCGATGAGTCAGTTACAATGTCACTATATGCCTCAGACTGCTGTACAGCATCTTCACAAAGGATGATATTTTGCCTACACCAGATCCGGCCTGCAAGGGGTTAACTTCTCATCATTAGACTTGGATCCTAATCACCTGTGTCTGGCCTTTATAAGACCGCCTGTTTCAGCAAACTGGGCCAGTTTATCATTTGTCTCTGCTGCTGGTCTCTGTGAAACAGCTGTGTTCTGGTCTTGTTTTGTTGCATGACATCTGACTTCTGCTTGATCCATCGTCCTGCATCGTTTCGTGTGACCCAGACCTACGTTTGACATTGCTCCTGTCTACTCCCTGGCTTTGTTGTGGATCTTCTGGCTTCTGACCCTGGCTTGTCTGACATTCCTCCTTTCTAATTCTCCCATGGATCAACTAGTATTTCTTTCTCCAGTGGCTAAACCTAGTGATTCTGACAACCTGTACCTGCAGTCATCCTGTTGAGTCTGGTCTCCAGCTCCCCAGCTAAACCTGGTTATCCTGACAACCTTTACCTGCAGTCAACCTGTTGAGTCTGGTCTCCAACTCCCCAGCTAAACCTGGTAATCCTGGTATCCTGTTCTACTACTGCTATGGACTTTGCTGTTTAACCATTGACTGCGCTTAATTTTACTTGTGCAATCTCTGTTTATAATAAAGACACTTAATTTCAAAGACAACTAATCTCTATGGAATTCATACTGGCAATCCTGACAAACAAAAACAATTCAATTATTTAATATGTCAGAGGTACCTTTCTGAAAAATCATGATGACTTTTGCCTGAAGAAATGTAAATTAGAAAAGAGGACACAGTTGCAAGTTGATGTTCATCAAAAAGGGGAGACATTTACTAAAATAGGTGCTAAAAACCACAAGGCAACGGCTTAAAAGAATGCTAGAAAAATGTTTATGCACATGCTTATTATGACAACTACTATACTGTAGGTATTTTGTGGTTTAATATCTAGGTGTCAAGTTGTTAATAAAATTTTACAAAATATACAAAAGAAGGAAACTAGAATACAATATGTAAACGTTTCTCTTTAATAAAAAACATCTTCTTTTATACGTCTAAACAATGTCCTGAATTATCTGTTGTGAACAGTTTATGGGGCCAAGAAAACCCTAAAAGTCAAAAGTTTAAGAAAAAATGTCTTTTCATAGCATCCATGCTGACAAACCAGCCCAGTGACCCAGCCAAAGGGTGCTAACTATGGAATGACCCGGGGTCGATGTCCCCCTACCCCACAGCCCAGCCAGCCCCTGCAGAAAACTATATAAACTGAGCTGATTAAGGCCCAGCATATTCAGGACTATAGAAAGAGTACCTTATAAATGGTATTGGAGACTTCCAGGTAGTGTAGTTTCTTTTCAGTGGTCTCCCACATAGTTTTAAACTCTTGTGACCGCACTTGATGTGCCAACAGACTACAAGCTCATGTTAGGATATGCCAAAGGTAAGCTTGTGAATAAATACTAGGGAAAACAAGAGAGCGCAAGCAATGACAATGTGTTCAGTGCAGAATCAGATTTAGAGACTCAAACTGGATGAAGAATTATATCAGCAATTTGAACAAATGAATGTTTTGTATGCAAGAAACCGGTTCACCTAAATATTGACAGCTGAGTTTAGAAAGCTAGAATTAACCCCAGCTGAAGAAGCAAAGTAATCAATAGAAGTTCACAAGTGCTTTAAAAGACAATGATAACGCTGCAGGTAATGAGGCTGCCTTTAACACCAGTGTGGGTGCATCATGAAACAATGTATGGTGTGTTATTTCTGGGGCCATGAGTCATATGACTAACAATAAAAGCTTATTTTCTCACCTTAACTAATGTAAGATGGAAAGAGTGAATCAATAAGAGACCCCAGGGAGGAAGAAGTAATTTCTCCCATTCATAGAGGATCAGTCAATATATAGTCTACTTGCTGCTATGCAAAGATGAAATACCAAATAAACTCATAGTGCATCTTGCTTGGCAAGAAGGCAATTATACCATGTGTAAATAATGGGGCTGAATACACAAGTGGCAAGACACATACCATCTGGAAGAAGAACAGCATAGCTCCAGGTCACCGTTACACTCTCTGTGAAAGAAAGTGAAATATGCTCTATTGCTCAGCTATGTCAGTGACATATTGGTATCATGAGATCATGACAACTTGTTATTTCTATAATTGTTTCACCAGTAAGGCCACAGAGAACAATGCAACGGAAAAAAGTTTGAGTTGTAGTATATTAGAATATTTGCAAGCAAGGACTATGTACATGTAAAGTAAATAAAAGTGTACCAGGTGAAGCTCATAAAAGGATGTAATTATGTAGGCTACAGAGATAGCAAAAAAGGATGCAGAATTCTGCAAGGCAGACACCAACAATGTAACAATTACAGAAGTGTGATAATTGATGATGACTCTGTGTCATTTTAATTTCACAACATTTCAAAACCAGTTCAGCCTGAGCAAAAAGCTCAATCAGAAACACAGGAAAACAAGCAAAGTAACATTGAAATTGAATTACGTCCTACATGGTTTGAACGCTTTCTCAAAATTAACATTGCTAAAACTGAACTCATTGGGCCTGATTCATTAGTGATCTTATCTGCCGTTTTTTGCTTATCTTAAGCAATTCCACTCTGTGCGTGCTCAGAAAAGGGAGATAAGAAGCAAAATTCACTGTGTAAAGCTAGGTACACACTACACAGTTTTCGTCCAATAATCGGCCCGATCCACAACAGTGAGTATGAAATTACAATCATTGCTCACGACAACATGGCTGTAAAAAGTCGCTAAAGAGACGTCCGCTCTTCCCTTTATCGTCCTAAACAAGGCTAGTGTGTATGCAGTCCATGGACCGAGCGATCGGACCATCGATCGCATGTAAAATCGCTCGGCATAAAAAGTTGGTGGAAATTTCTGTAGTGTGTACCTAGCTAAAGTGAAGAATTTCTTAAGTTAAGATGAAAATCCATCTTAACTTCACTCTTATTTCCCCGTTTCTTCTTAAAAATAAGCATCTTAACTTCTGCACAAGATAAGGGGCCTGATTCATTAAGGAACTTAAATTAAGAAGTTTCTTATTTAAGTCTCCTAAACAAAACCATGTTACAATGCAAGGGGTGAAAATTAGTTTTCTGTTTTGCACATAAGTTAAATACTGACTGTTTTTTCATGTATTGTTATAGCACTTGTTATAGTACTTGTTATAGCACTTCTTACAGTAGGAAGAGAGGAGGATAGAGGTGGCATTTTTGCAAACATTAACAACTGTTTGGGGTGTCATATTCCCTCCTCCACAAACTATTTTCTGCCTGCAGAAATCAAAATATACCAGCAGTATATATTCTGGAATTTGCACTACAAGTGTTTGGGGTGTGACATATTGCCCACTTCCAATAAATCTATTTTCTGGTGCTGAAAGTATTATCTAGCAGCACTATATATTTAATATTTTGCACTACAAATGTTTTGGGGTCTCCCATATTCCCTTGTGTGAAAAAACATTTTTTTCTGGTGCTGAAAGTATTATCTAGCAGCACTATATATTTAATATTTTGCACTACAAGTGTTTGGGGTGTCCCATATTCCCCTGTGTGAAAAAACTATATTTCTGGTGCTGAAAGTATTATCTAGCAGTACTATATGTTTCATATTTTGCACTGCAAGTGTTTTGGGTCTCATTAAAATGAATTCACAAAGGGCTAATTCATTAAAGTAAAGCAAAACCATAAAGAGAAAATTTGATCCTGATAAACCATGTTACAATGCAAGGGGTGCAAATTAATTTAGTCATTTTGCAAGTAAGGGAAATTCTGGGTTTTGTTTCATGTAGCACACAAATACTTTATAGTTTTATGTTTATACTGAAATTTAAAGTTGATCTAGGACATGCGCTACCCCAATTATAAATTTGTCCCCACATTTTAAATTTCCCTTCCCTCTAATGTAACATGGTTTTACCCAGGTACAAAGTTACTCCTTGTTTGTGCTTTACTTTTCTTAATGAATCAGGCCCAATATCACTACCAAGAACCAAGCTTGAAGAACGCAGAATAAAGATGTATGTTATAATTTAATATATCCCCCTATGTCTAGGTGGCATTGTTAAGTTGTTAATAAAAAAAAATTATATATATATATATATATATATATTATCAGGGAAGACAAGTGTTCTGCTGCAGTGTAAGAAGCTAGTACATTTTGATCTTTAATAAAAAAAAAACATCTTCTTTAGTTTCAACATGCTTTAACAATGTCTTGTATTTACTTCTGATAAATAAACACCACATGCAGGCATGTGAAAAGAAAGTACATCCTCTTTCAATTATTACAAATATCACATTTCAGGACACAGTTAACAATCATCTACTCATCACAAAATCCTAAAACTTAATAGAATCTCGTGTGGCATAGCCAATGGCAGCTTTTATTTGTCATTATTTATTCAACAAAAAACAAACAAACATGAAGAAGCCATGTGTGAAACAGTAAGTATACCTCCTGATTCAGTAACTTGTAGTACCCCACAGCAAATGAAAAGGAGCCCCTGGGCAACGAACGGAGAGGCAGCTCCATCAGAGCAGAAAAAGAAGATTAGTATGGCACAGGCGGCTAAGATTATGTCCTTCTCTCTGAAACAGTCTGCAAGTTATTAAGGCCCTGTGGCCTCAGAGAGACTGTGTATGTTATTTGGGTCTCCATCATCATCATTAGTTATTTATATAGCGCCACTAATTCCGCAGCGCTGTACAGAGAACTCATTCACATCAGTCCCTGCATTGGAGCTAACAGTCTAAATTCCCTAACATACACACACAGACAGACGCGGGTCATTTTTGATAGCAGCCAGGTAACCTACCAATATGTTTTTGGATTGTGGAAGGAAACCAGAGCACCTGGAGGAAACCCACACAAACACAGGGAGAACATACAAACTCCACACAGATAAGGCCATGGTTGGGAATTGAACTCATGACCCCAGTGCTGTGAGGCAGAAGTGCTAACCACTTAGCCACTGTTTTGTCTAACATAAATAAGACAGAGTGGGGTGGCAGGGAAGGTGTGCACCTCTGGAACTATATTAAATGGCCAGAATTTTTAAGCAAATGTATTTTCACAGACTCATTATTAGCCATTCCTTTTCACATTTGTAAATTTAAATATGTTTATTACTTTGGTATTTGTCAAATAAAATGTTTTGATGGGGAAATCCTCTGTGACCACCTGGTAAATCAGGAAATCCTTCAAACCCTAAGTACACAGTTTTCACCTCTTGAAGATCATGTAAATATATTATTCCACAACATGAAATCTTGGTTTTTCATGTGCGCACAATACATACCTACATTCAACATGGAATATCCCGATCTGCTTATCTCTTTCCAATACAACGGGCAAAAGTTCTACCCTTGCGGGTGACACCATCTTTAGGACACTAAACACTGGTGGGTCTCATGTGACTTAGTATTTGTGCTGTTTATTAAGGCCAACCTTTGCATTCTTTTGGATGCCAAAGCAGTAAAACTATCATAAAATAATATTCCTTATATTTATATTACTCTATGTGCAACTGGAGAATTCCTGCAAAGTAATAATTGCAGCCTACAGATTTCCAGTGTCTGTCTCAGAAAATAAGAACAAATGGGGGTCTCTAGTTATCTGACAGATTATTATGTTCTGCCACTTCTACTGGTGGGTTATAAATCAAATTCAGAGTGCAAGGTTAAATACTCTCCGAGGTTTCAGAATTAGACATCCTACAGCTTCTCTGGAAGGAACGAGTCTTACACAGCTTGGAAGGAAGGGATGTATTTGAAGCTTTCAAATAACCAAACTGTCAATGTTGGCTTTGGAGGAAGTCAACAATTTTTCACAGAAAGGGAAGTGTTACAATGACAGATAAGTGTTGTAAATGCCCATCTTACTCAGAATTTATGAACGCAAGAGATTTATAGTAAATGTCAGGAAATATTTCACAGAAGAAAACTTTTTGTGGAATAGAGTCTGTGGTTTGGTTGTTAAAGCAAAACTGATCACACATGCTGCGTCATTAGAGCCGATCATGATGAATTGGTCTGGTATTGCAGACTATCCCCCAACAACTGTGATGTCCAGAAATTAAACCTATAGGGCAAGTTATTAAATGCAGTGGGAAGATAACTGCTACTGTTTGGTCCCAGCGCTGAACGGCCATAACTTGTCCAACTGGGCCACCTCTGCAAATTGTACAATGGTCCTGATGTTTGGCTCCCTGGATGTAGCATGAGTGATAAGCATTAGATAGAAGTGCAGTTGTTGCTGCTATTGGTAACTAGACAGGCAGCATTTGTTTCAGTGCAATGTCAGTATAGACAATTATTGTATTTAGAGATCAGTAAAACTGCTGAAAAATTTTGTGTGGATTTACAGCAGAACAGTCCATTTTAAATGGGTACGGAAATTAGGAGGTACAGTATTCAACTTCCACTTTTGCTCCACCATTCTGCAGCATGCAGTTTTGTACTATACTTTGCATTTTGCGGAATTTAGTCTATGAATAGAGCTGAGGAGATGTTGATCAATTTGTTCTGTTGTGCAGTATGGTTAGGATAGGACTGGGAACATTTAAAGCCAAATTCCTCTGGCGAAATATGCAAAATTAGGCAAATTTATATATCAAGAATCCTTTATTTGTGACTGAAATATTATTGCAACTAATGCAAACCGAATTATTATAATAAATGATAATGTAGAATTGACAAAACTACAAGAAAATCTCTGCTACTTTTTAACTATTTTTTATAGTAATCACAACTAAAAATGGCCCAAAAAGGGAACACTTTGTTATATGTGTTGTTCGACAATGCTAGCTTAGCAGTGCAGAGCAAGTATATTTCTACTTTACATGAACAGTAATTTCTCCAAACTACTTTCTATAAAAAATTACAATATTCTACAGGTCCAAATAATTCATTAAGTTCAACTCTATAACTGTGTGAGGAAGCCAGCGTCTACCCAGAATTCCTAGGGGTATGTTTACTAAACTGCGGGTTTGAAAAAGTGGAGATGTTGCCTATAGCAACCAATCAGAGTCTACTTATCATTTATTTAGTACATTCTACAAATGATAGCTAGAATCTGATTGGTTGCTATAAGCAACATCTCCACTTTTCAAACCTGCAGTTTAGTGAAGCTTTGTCTTTGGTTCTGTGGGCTAATGCTAGTTTTTATGAACTATCTATGAGAATCTAAATAGTTTCTGTTAAAAGAAGACTTCAACTGTCATATGAATCCCCTGTTACAATCATTCTTTTTTTTTACATTAACTGTCCTGTATATAGTTTAGGGTTGTTTGCTAGTTATTTTCATACTATGTTAACATTTGTGACAATCATTAGAAAATTACTTTAGTTCAACTTCTTTGATTTATTTCCCTTATTGACATTTACTACATTTTTTATCATGGAACAGAGTTTACACAAGTGAATCTATAAAAATGTCAGCATCAAATCAAAATTTGGCAATGTATTTTATGAGTTAAAATTAATGCAATTATTAGACTTATTCTATTTAAACTTTTTTTTTAACTATTTTTTATTTTCCTTATAGCCCCTCCTTGTAAAATGTATCACACACATCTGCAGCTCTCCTTTGAATTCTTTCTGCAGTATCTACTATCCTCATAACTCTCAACAACTGACCATAAAGGACATTCTCTATAAACGCTTTGAAGAATGCAGTTCCTTTTTTCCATATATAAGTCTTAGTGGTAACTTGCAAATCTAGATAATGTATCGTAGTTTTGACTTTTCCATCTATACATTTCATATTTGTATTATGTAAAGTGTTGATATAGGTTATGAAACAATGAACAAGTCCTTTATAAACCTATATATATAACAGTTATGTTTCTTAATCACGTCTTTATTTATTAAACACATTTCCTCAAGATGCTTCATAAATTTGCAAAGGATGACTCTGAAAAAAATAAATGGTATACAACCACTTCAAGGAAGCCCACAAGGAATTTTTGCATGTCTACATTATAATTTGATGTTCGTAATGTCTCTGTTATACTCTGAATCCCTGCTTCAGAGATATAATAATCTTTTTCTGTCTAGAAATGTGTGAGGGGCTCCTACCCCACTTTTGTCACCTGTTAATAATAAAGGCATTAATGATAAAACAGATTAAAAGAAAATGTTGTACTACTGTCATTTCTTTCCTTCCATGAAATACCTTTATTAGATTAGATATTAATGTCTACTGAACATAATATACATTTTTACAGATTGCAAACACATAGCATGCATACGAGACTGCCAACCATACTTGTCAACTCTCCCGGAATGTTCGGGAGACTCCCGAAATTCGGGTAGGTCTCCCGGACTCCCGGTAGAGCAGGCTAGTATCCCGCATATTGGAACTTACTCCCCAAAATGACATTATTCGCAGTATATCGCGTCATTTTGGCCCTGCCCCCGCGACAAAAATGGCATTTTGTAGCGGGGGAGGGGGCAAAATGATGCGATTCACCGCGCCCGCCCCCTCCCGCCCTCCAACCACGCCCCCTGCACTTGATCTCCTGGAATTCACTTTTTAAAGGTAGGTAAGTATGCTGTCAACATTACTGATCAAGACTTACACTAGACTTTCAGCTTGAGTAAGAGATACGACAGAAAAACAAGTAACTTTGAGACGCTCAGAGCTGGATTCGGATGTAGCTGTGTGCACTTGAGTTTGGAACGCCTCTACTGTAAATTCATTACGGAAAAACGCCCCTTCCCTGCCCACTTCACTCCAGAAAATCGTAGGCTGTAGTAAGTGTCCTTTGCGTATGAAGGCGCTGCGGATATGGCTGCGTTCACGGTTGTATCTACTGGTTCTGGGCATGCGCAGAGTGATTAGGCAGATGATAGGCTCAAAATCGGACGATACGTACCTTGATGAAACAAGCCCTTGGTGTGGACTTTGGGCTGCAAAAGATATTGAAATATATTTGTTTTGTAAATTCAATCAATATTTCTATAAAATTTCTGCCTTTTTTGTTAATCACATTATATTGTTAGCTAAATTCTGTAACTCTTTTGACTTTTTTATAGTCCAACTGAGCCTCATTTACAGTTTGATGCATTTTATGCACCGAAAGTACTCATAAAGTACGCATAAAGTACGCATAAAGATTCTGTCAAAAAAAGCATACTGACACGTTTATGGTGAGTTGTCCGAATCTCAAGATACGCCCAATTACTTGTGCCTAATCAGTGGCGCACGCAGGGGGTTTCTGGTTCTCCCCTCCGCGAACCAACGGTACTGTACAGCAGCCGCGGCGCTGTCAAAGAAGCGTCCGTGGCAGTGCCGTATTGTAGTATAACACAGCACTGCCGCGGATGCTGCTTGACAGCGCCGCGGCTGCTGTAGAATTCAGACTCACCGAAATGGAGCTGCTGCGCATGCAGCTCCTTCTAAATCCTGCGTTCGCCCCTGCTAATTATCACACAGTGCTAATTATCACACAGTGATGTAGCTTAACAGTGTTATTAATTCATGCTAAATTAACATTATCCTATACAATATAGTATTATAAGGAAGTGAGAGAGGATAGTATTTTGACATTGTTATTAATAAATGTGAGTCACATTTCCATGTAAAATGTAATGAAATACAAAAACAGCCTGGTGTGTTGTTTTTCCCCTTTACTAGTTGAATGTGAATTTTCTTTAATGCAGTATTTCAAACGGAAATGAGAAATAAGTAATGCGAACAGACAGCGGTAATATAGCCACAATGCTAATGAATGAGGTGCTATGGAGGGGTCAAAACACCAGTCTCCAATCACAAGCAGAGAGAGCTGCTGTTGTCATTGTCATCATTGCATATATCTTTACACCAGGCCTCCATTAACCACAAAAGATATGTCTCCTAAGATGCCTCTTAAGATGGGAATGGGTCCAAGTATAATTATGCCACATCTCCAGAGGGCGTATTACACCTACGTGAACATGACCCTACTGTACTCAAATTGAGCTTACAGGCCCCTATTTTTCAGAGGCACTGAGGGGGGGGGGAGGGGGGGGTGCAAGTGCAAAAGGCCCTGGCCTGTCTGTGTATTGGGAGGAGCCATCAACCTGTTATGACCACACCCCCATCTGTGGCTATGGAATGGGCTCCAAGAAGTTGCTGTATCAGGGTATGAAATTCCTGTTGACAGTCCTGTTCCTCCTCACAAGTCATAGGGGGACTAAAGACTAACATGTGTTCAAATCGACAAACAGACGCATGTTGGTACGCATGCACGCTACGGAGATGTATATATGTACACCACAGAAATTGACGTACGAGGTTAAGTCTTTTATTGTCCTGTTTTGCTTAATATATGTTCTGCTATAACAGTCAGATTATATACTAGTGGGTAAAAGTTTTTTCTATATGCAGCTGCAACCAAACCTTCCTCTCTTGTCATCCTCAATCCACATCCTATGTTTTCCACAATTCCATTCACATATTTCATATCAATGCATACTATGCATTCAACATTAATTTGTGGATAGGATAGTACAAACACATGTAGCAGTGGAACAAACCAAATAATTATTTTAAAATAAAGATTGGTAATTTGCCATGTTGTCATTGTGCACCATGCTATAGAAAATAGATTCTGATTTCAGTCCAATAATTACCATTAACAAAGAACATAATTAAACAAGCACAGGTTATAGATCAAATAAAGAGAAAAAATAGAGTATTAAATACAAACTGAAGGTTGAGGTGTACGATAAAGTACTAAAATCAAGGCGTGGACCCAGCTAATAATGATTTAAATTAAATATTGTCTGTACATCACTGTATAATATGGTGGCGCTATAGAAATATAGCTGCTATTGCCACTTTTTTTAGTTTGTACTTCTACTTTTGTTATTGAAGCATGATAAAAAAATAAACATATGCAATACTATGAGTGATATATAAATGTACAAATAGTACACATATTTGCTAAACTCCTACTACAAGACGTTGAATCTGGTGGTTTAAGATGATGTAAAGTTAAAAGTTTAGTCACTTGTATTAAAAAGAATATTAATGAAAATAATAACGTCGCTAAAACAGGAAAATTGTATATTACTTAAAATGTGTCTCCCTGTAGCTAACATTGTATATGGATATTTTCCCTAGGATCATATAGTATTGACAATAAATGACCGTTTGTGTACATGAATGATGAAACACGTGTGCAGATCATTATTATAACAAGTAAATATATATTTGCAGTCAGTACGATGTACATGTGTAAACATCACTGCTCTCTGCAGACAGGGAGGAACCTGACTCTTCAGGCTTGGAGTCACGAAGTTCACGCCCCCAAACAGACCCCGCCCCTAGCTGGGATCTCCAGTTGACTGACGTAATCGTTTATAGAAATAGCCGGCTCAGTGTGTAGTAATAGTACAGACGTGAGCCGGGCTTGCCAGTCAGTCAGTGTATGCAGCTCGTCGCGGGTCACACAGCCTGCTGGACACATAGCACAGGTAGGAAACAAAAGCCAGGCTAATGGACTGGTGACTTAACCCTTACAGAACTTTAAAGTATTTAAAGTAACTATTTTTAATGCTGTCATTTTAGACCTTTTTATTAAGAGATGTTGTCCTAATCTGCACCCTAGATTTTGCAGACTTCTGATCCAGAGTTTGTTACCTATAAAAATCTGCATTTGATTCAATAGTTGTGTTAGCTATGTAATGATGATACACCTGTGCTACCGCCGGCAGTACCACACTTCGTTTGAGATGGTAGCAGAGAAGAGTAAGATGAAATACGGATGGAGATGTCAGTGTGCGCAGTTATTCTGATCCCTATCTAGTAGATGCACTGGGCTGCTCTGGTGCCCCTCATCCAGGGCTGATCTGCTGTTCTGCTGTTATGGGGATAACTTGCGCAGTTGTGGTCCTCAAGACCCAGGACTGTTCTCCTGCCCCTCAAGCAGGACTGTTCTCCTGCCCCTCAACCAGGACTGTTCTCCTGCCCCTCAAGCAGGACTGTTCTCCTGCCCCTCACGCAGGGCTGCTCTCCTACCCCTCACGCAGGGCTGCTCTCCTACCCCTCACGCAGGGCTGCTCTCCTACCCCTCACCCAGGACTGTTCTCCTGCCCCTCAACCAGGACTGTTCTCCTGCCCCTCACCCAGGGTTGTTCTCCTGCCCCTCACCCAGGACTGTTCTCCTGCCCCTCACACAGGGCTGTTCTCCTGCCCATCACACAGGGCTGTTCTCCTGCCCATTACACAGGGCTGTTCTCCTGTCCCTCACACAGGACTGTTCTCCTGTCCCTCACACGGCTGTTCTCCTGTCCCTCACCCAGGACTGTTCTCCTGCCTCTCACCCAGGGCTGTTCTCCTGCCCCTCACCCAGGACTGTTCTCCTGTCCCTCACACAGGGTTGTTCTCCTGCCCATCACACAGGGCTGTTCTCCTGCCCCTCACACAGGGCTGTTCTCCTGCCCTCACACAGGGATGTTCTCCTGCCCCTCACCCAGGACTGTTCTCCTTTCCCACAGAGAGGGCTGACTTTCTGCCCTTCACCCAGGACAGTTCTCCTGCCCCTCACCCAGGACTGTTCTCCTGTCCCTCACACAGGGCTGTTCTCCTGTCCCTCACACAGGGCTGTTCTCCTGTCCCCCACACAGGGCTGTTCTCCTGCCCCTCACACAGGGCTGTTCTCCTGCCCCTCACCCAGGACTGTTCTCCTTTCCCACAGAGAGGGCTGACTTTCTGCCCTTCACCCAGGACTATTTTCCTGCCCTTCACCCAGGACTGTTTTCCTGCCCCTCATCCAGGGCTGTTCTCCTGTCCCGCACAAAGGGCTGTGTTTCTGCCCCTCACCCAGGACTGTTCTCCTGCCCTTCACCTAGGGCTATTCTCCTACCCCTCGCCTATGACTGTTCTCCTGCCCCTCACCCAGGTCTGTTCTCCTGCTCCCCACAAATGGCTGTACTCCTGCCCTTTACCCAGAACTGTTCTCTTGCCCTTCACCTAGGCCTATTCTCCTACCCCTCACCCAGGACTGTTCTTCTGCCCCTTATCCAGTACTGTCCTGCTTGTTTTTATTTTTGTTGGCATGCCCTTGACATCATTGCATACCACTTAATAGTAATAGAGGACATTAACAGTGATTTGATATTCACCAATTTGTTAATAACTATCATATGTATTGTATTGTGATTAAGTAATATGGTTTCAGGTAGTGACATATATTCTCTATATATATGCTAAAGTGTTTTAGCACACCTATATTTCTTACCTGTTCAAACTATTACTGATAATACCACTTACCATACTTAATTACAAAAGCAGCACTACTATATACAAAACATTGTATATATGATATATATTATAGTAAATATGGCACAATGCGGTTATATTTTATAGTTAGTAATTGCAGTAATTTATGTTAACTTTCTAAACTAAATACTGATTTTAAATTCAATATCATTTATATGATCAGTAATACTTTGTAATGTACGGTAATTCATTGCTGTATTGATGAATAGCTGCACACTAGTACAGAAACACCATGTAAAGCGAATGTAGCTGTTGAGAGCAAGCTCTGCAGTAAAAGAATGAGAGTTGTAGGTTAACCACAACTGAAGAACTCCAAGTATTGGACACAATATAGTGAAGATGTATTGACTTTCATTGTAGATAGATAGATAGATAGATATACAGACACATTATATTATGCCCTGACACCTACAGATCAGTTCTAGACATCTTGTGGCTCTCTAGCCTCTGGCTGGCAGACAACATTGGGACTTGTAGTTCTACAGCAGCTGGAGAGCTAAGGGTTGCTTAAGACTGCTATAGACTAAAAAGTACATCAGTATATAACAATAGAAATAAAGTATTGAGAATTCCAGCTGAAACAATCCATGAGCAAATTCTGTACTACTACAGACTTAATGTACAGTAGGAAAATATTACTGAAGACACAGCGTACATGGTTAAGTTCAATTCTTCTTTTTCAGCGGAGTTGATTTCAGGTAATCCCACACCTAACTCAGTTGTCACATTCATTGCGTGACGAGACATTTCCAACATATGGTCTGTTAGATAACAATATGTCTAGGTGTACATTATTATGACTTGATATGTCTTTTTTTCCTGCACTGTGTACCTGTACTTAAATACATATGCCATAAATCAAAGGTTAACAGTTGGTTTTTACAAGCCTTACAATGCATCCATAACCATATCTATCTATCTATATATATATATATATATATATATATATATATATATATATATATATATATATTTATAATCAGATGTTGTAACTAAGCATTTCTGTGTTTACTTACAAAGTGGTATATAAAAAGGTTATACATAGAAATGCAAAATATTTTTAAAGGTTATGCTGTGCATTATTAATTATGTAACGCATAGTATGAATATACCCGGGCAATAAGTTACAAAAATGTACATTTCTCCCCTAAATCGTGCGTAAAGATTTATGAAAAGGATATGCTCCAACATGTTCCTCTTTAGTCATGTGAAATGCTGGGAGGTACAGTATTCCTGCTAAATATACTTAAGTTGTATATGGATCATATTAATGAAATGCAAAACATAATTTCAGAGAATGGTCTCATATCACTCCAGGGTGCTGTTAAGACTGCAATTTACATTTTAGCACATAGCTGTTTTTTTTTAAATTAACCTGTTGAACATAATTGCTGAAAGCACTCCATTATCTCACCTGCACTACAAGATAGGGGCTGCCTTGAAAATTTACCTCTAAACTTAAAGCAGTCCCCAACGTAATGTTTTCCTTAGCAATCTCAGCCACCCACTTCCCTCTTTTCTGGATTTTGTTTTCAGAAACTTTAAGCCCCCAAGCAATTATCTATAAGCAAATGGTTAACTTTGCAAGAAGCAAGTGTCATTTCATTAAAAGACTGTATGTCCGCCCTAAAGGCATGTCATGACATGTCGGTAATTATAGTGTCTAAGTAAATTCGCGTACATTAAGTTGATCATTTGTTTTTAAGCTGGACCAATGTGGTTAAAACACTAATACATGTTGTATTTCAATGGAAATGTGCTACAGATTTAATTGGGTTTTTTATGTAGCTCGTTGTCCAGACAAATTATTTGTATGTCCGCAAAATCACCACCTTAGCTACCATCTTGGGCACAGACCTGGCGGAATAGAAGGCAATGAGGTGACAGACACACAATCTATGCAGTGTTTTTAACCTATTTGTCGTGACTGATCCCCAATTTTGCAGGTCCTACTCAACCATGTGCAATTGCAGGTATGGCTGCACCTATGGCGTGTTTCTTGAAAACATTGAACACCTCTTGAAACTAGAGCAGTGATTGCCGGCCAGACTGCTAGGACATAAGTGTGTCACATCAACAGACTTTATGTGTTACAAGATTTTAGATGTTATGTTTTTTGAATGCACTAATTTTTCACAATTATGGCATTATGTACTGTCATATTCTAACATACAGTCAATGTTATTACAAGTAGCCTGGTGGAGGTAGCGTCTTTGGGTGTGTCACAACATTGACAATGCTGGGAACCACTTAGCTATAATATATTGATTTGTAAAACTGGGTGGTGCCTTATGCCATTTTTCAATTTGAGTTATACTAAAACACAACATTGCTTTAGAATCCTCCAGTGTAGCTGTTCTTTATGGCAAATTAAATGACTGCTCGCTTTTTAGAACTGGGGCACTATGGTTCTAGATCTGTCACATCAAATAAATGATTTCTTAAGATCTTAAGAACCTGGCTTAGGGAATAGTTTATATTTAGACATAGGTGGATTTGCTTGTTATAATTTTGCGTGTCACTTACAATTTGATGCACAGCAACTTACATCACTAGTTTGAGCTGTCTGTATGTGAAACTTGTGAACCCTTATGCTTCAAGATGTGGATCAGGGGCGTCTACGTGCAATGTAATATAGTAAGAGCGTGCAGATGGAAATTAAGCACACATCTTTGAGATGCATCTTATTGTGGATTACTCAGATATTTATACCTAAATCCTGTGCCGACCCAAGACAGTTGTAATTTTTGAGGTGCTGATGATTGCTGCATATTTGCTAGATTTAAGGTTGCACCTATCTTAAGATGCATGAGACTCAAAATACAAGCCTAAGTGTACAGAATAATATTTAACCATGAAAAATTTCTATGTTTACTCTAACTCACTCCCAATAGTAGGGTTAAAAAGTGACTGCATTTCAATTTCACTGACTGTGAGTGTATAAAAAGCAATATAATGTATTTTAATAAGTAAGACAAAAACAAAAAGAGCACATATTGCAAATTAGCCCACACATCAGTGTGAAGGTGCTAGTGGATCAATGTTATTTACTTTTCATGTGCTTTTCTTGTCAGCATGAAATATATATATATATATAGCAATCTAGACAAGTTTCCTTAGAACCTCACTGATTCCTATAAAACTACTGGTCCTGTCTTTCCAAACCTCAGCGTTTTTCCTTCATGTAAGCAAATCTTTCAGAGCATTGGTGTCCTCATCATGTATACAAAACTTTAAACCTTACAGGTCTCTCATCCACAAGTACAAAGGTTTTGAAACATAGATCTCTAATTTACATTTCAAGCTTAGATGTTTGGTAATAATAACCCATATTTTTTTTAGGTGGGGGTAAGCTGTCCATGGCTACACAAAGTATTAAGTGGAACATAAGGAGTGGCTGTGGCAAGCTCTGAGTCTCCTGTGGCTTGTAGAACTCTAAGGAGAACTTTTGTATAATTCCTAATTAGAGGTGACACACCAAATTATCATGCACACTATCATAAACATGTCATTTAAAGCTTTGCAGATGGTATCTGGGGATATTGTGAGACTAGATTAACTAGACAGTCTCCTCCCTAGAGATGATGATTTGCACATAATGACACAATGCATTCATTATATATTCAATAGACATTTAATAACAGGTGTTTTTGATTCTGCTTTAAAACTGCTGTAATTTTCTGTGTTTTATTTGTTGCATAATATCTAGTAATCTCTAGTTTCATTATTTTGCTACAATGTGAAAGGAGGTTACCTGCTGAGTATCAAGCACCTCATTTAGAGTCGGATGCAATGTCCGTGTAAGACTTACATGAAAGAGTAGGAGTGGCAGTGTGCCGCAGCTTGGTAGGGTATTACAAGTGGCATGCAACCCCAGTTGCGTCCCACACCTAATACCTTACCAGGCTGCGACCAGTTCCTGCAGTTAGCTAACTACTTGCACCACCTAATTTCTGCCACACTTTTTCAGTCTTGTTTTGACCTGTGTTCCGCCTGTTTTTGATCCGACTAAGGTAGTTAGTAGACGCCCATAGTATCTGAATTATTCACGGTCACGCCTACATCACTCTGTGTTCCACCCTTTCCCTTGTACTGAGACGCAGTGTACACTTGCGTCTGAAAAGTAGACGGAACTGCAGGGAACTGTTGCTCACTGCGCATGCCCCATCAGTGGAAATGTGCAGCATACGCCTGAAATTGACTTTGAGTCCGACTCTAAATGAGGCCCCAAGGGTATTATAGATTGTTATAGTGCAGGATATTAAAGGGAAACAATTAAATATGCAGCAAATCAGAACACATGAGTATGAGATTGTACAGATCTGGTTATTTGGTGCTTGGGTGAAAGTCTGGACCGCAGTAGACCTATGGATTGTTTTCAGCCGATTACTTATAGGGAGGGGGTTTCAATTGTCTGTCAAAAATAACGCGGCTGACACACCATTAATGCAGTAATTTTAACCCAGCATTAAACATTACCGCACTAACAGTAATAATGCACACTATTACCGTAATATCTGTAATAGTGCGCAGGCCGCGTTACTTTCAGCAGTAACATGGGCAATTGAATTCCCTCCAAACAGATCAATATGCTGTTTGGCCAACCAAAATTTTTCAACTAGCCAGATCTGACTGATCTTGATCTAATTGGTCAGGAGGTCATAGCTGTCCCTAAGCTTAAAACTGTTCATATTATCAAAACTATATTTGCTGAAATCAAATACATATGATGGGAATATAAATAGGTGAAATACTGCTATTTACAGAAAAATAACATTGGAAAGGGCTGAGTGAGAGAAGCGTGCCACATCCAAGGACTCCTTTCCAGGAGAATTATAGATTTGTGGTGCCATGCAGGGAATTGGGAAAAGGTCCTGCAAGCCATAGCAACCAATCAGACGTTATCTGTCATTCTCTCAACCATATTAAAAAATAAGAACATCTGTACCATGAGGTACAGCAACGTTACTGTGCACCAACTTTACTTTATAAATGTACACCACCAAATGTTACATTGTCTGTCTGATGCAGGGACACAACATCAGGAAACGCCAGGAATAAACCACCCTGTATACTTGTCCTGTCAAATACATTATAACAGACGAGCCAACACACGGACGTGTTCCATTTTCACATATCACTTTTGCTACTTATTCTGTTCTGTTCCAGTTCACTCTCTCACTGTGTCCGGGATATATATCCCATTTATAAGTGGGGATTTACTTTGTGCAGTTATATTGATGTGAAGCAAAACATTCATATTTCCCTGCGTATGTATTTACAGAGGACACCATCAGACTTATCTAATTACAGTATCATAAAAAAAAGCAGCTTAATAATTAGGAAACAGAAGGTTTCTGAGGTGGTATCACCAAAAAATACCATTTCAATCAAACATATTTCAGCTACATAAAAATATGCTTACATTTTATTTTATTCAACATTATACACACACAAGCAAACAAACGCAGACACAGAAAGTATAGTGTGTGACTATGCAGAGAATATGCTTGGACATGTCCCAGACAATGTTTCTCTCCTCCCCTAGACTTGTGACTACACAGGGACCCAGATGACACTGGATGACGCTGCAGTGTAATTAGCAGCTGGGTGACTCAGCCCTTTACACACCAACATAGGAAATGTCTCTGTGCTAGGAAGAGAGCATGTAATAGTAATATTCATGTCTAAATAAGGGCTAGTTTGATGCATATTTTTCCAGTAATACACTTTAGATTTTGTTATTGTTTCATCTACTTCTTCTTTCTTCCCCTTTTCATACATAAATATATTACACTACCACACATTATGCCTCTAACAGGAAGATATATTCTATTTCTCAGAGGGAAGAGCAGTATTAATGATGATTCTGTTATATTACAAACCACAGACTATGTATGTAATGAATCCATCAAACACAGAGTCCTGCGTTGTACAAAGCTTTTTAATACATAAGAAAGAGACTTAAGCTGCATTGTGTAGGAGAAACACCACAATGCCATATGACACCAGACTGCTGTGTAACCTGCCTTGCGTCAGCATGCCTGGTGCTTTGTCGCATCATACTGCAGGTGTGCACCAATATATCCCCTCATAGCCCTAATTAAAAGCATATTAATCTTCAGTAGTGGCATTGCAAGCTGGCAGGATGGCACTCATAGTTACATTGACAGCAATGGATTATTAACATGTATTTATAAAGTGGTAACATATTGTGTAGCGTGGTACACTGATCATGACACAAATGACATACAATTACATGAAGCAGAAGGTAAAGTTGGCCCTACCCAAATGAGCTGTACCTCAATGACCCCTCCTGGGCACTATTTAGGCATAATTGCTTACTCTTCCGGAATGTCTGGGAGACTCACGAATTTCTGGGTGTTCTCCCGGACTCCCGGGAGAGCAGGGCAACCTCTTGGTTCCAGGCCGCCTCATTACTTAAGTGGCGGAGGGTGGGGCTTAGGACGCAAGCAAAGCGTCATTGTGCCCTCGCCTCCTGCTGTAATATGCTAACAAAGTGCAATATCGTCTAGGGGGCGGGGCCAAATAGGGCGATTCACAGAGCCCTGCCCCCAGATGCCCACCTCCCCCTGATATCCCGGAGGCCAGCTTGCCAAAGTTGGCAAGTTATGTATTTAGGTGAGTCCCTTCCCTAGCACTTAGAATTACCCCCAATGTCCTCTGTAGAACCATCTGTCCAAAATGCAGGAGGACTTTAATTTTTCAGCTGGAGGACATCAGAGTGGGAATATTTAATATTGAGCTTCATTTCTAATACTCCCACTTTTAGCAGACTGTTCCATTTAGCTGACCCTGAAAGAGACATGGCTTATAGGGCAGCAGTTGGCACTGTATGAGAAAGTGGGCATGGTTGGGCTGAATAGGACGGGTTCTAGGTGAATTTCTGGCACACTTTGCACGGATTAGGGACTGGGCTTATTTTGTCCTTAATATGTCTGGATAAATGTTGTGAGGTATGTTCGATGTGTTGTGATCCCAACTTAGATGGGTGTAAGGGTACTACTTCTGCCAATAAGGTGCAAAACACCTTATTGTTTAACATAATTTCTTCAGATAAAAGACTGAACATTTGTTGAATACCTCAACATAATATGTTTTACAGGTTTTACAGGACTGTTATTGCAATTATAACAGCTGAGAGTATTCCTCAGAGATATATGTATATGATAATAATTTACTTAAATAAATGATAACTCCAATCCGTGTTAATAAACACAAATCTGCAAGGAAATAAGGCTTTTTGTACAGAGATAAAATGTCTGACATTTTACATATAAATAAAGTTCAATATTCCATTATTTAAATCCCATTAACCACATTTACATGCTAGCATAGAGGCAAAACAGATTAATTCAGACATCAATATACAAAATGAACAAAATGATATCTGGTGCAAAGAGATATACAATGAAGGTCAGATATTAATGGTTGAATCGTGAATACACATAGGCTATATATATTTAAATCAGACATACATACACTACAATGTAAACAGTGGATACTTGGCTGGGTAACAACTGATATTTGATTAGATAACAAATTCAATGCCAGTAAAACCCATGTCAAAGACGTTTCACATGTAGTTGTTAATTAGCGTTTTTACCTGCATTTGAGTATTAATTGGAGGTCATCTTGTGTGAAACACACTGAAGGGAACAAGAAGTGCTCAGAAAACCGTGCCACAAAGGTAACACAAGTGGGTATGCTGACATTGGAAATAATACGTTTCATTCTAGACCAATTACAAATCATCATCACCATTTATTTATATAGCGCCACTAATTCTACAGCGCTGTACAGAGAACTCACATCAGTCCCTGCCCCATTGGGGCTTACAGTCTAAAATCCCTAACTCACATACAGACACACAGACTAGGGTCATTTTGTTAGCAGCCAATTAACCTATCAGTATGTTTTTGGAGTGTGGGAGGAAACCGGAGCACCCGGAGGTAACCCACACAAACACGGGGAGAACATAGAAACTCCTCATAGATAAGGCCATGATCGGGAATTGAACTCATGACCCCAGTGCTGTAAGGCAGAAGTGCTAACCACTTAGCCACCGTGCTGCCTGTGATAGTAAATGCATGTAATTTCATGACAGTGGATATGAGGACTATAACCTCAGAGAGTACAGTCAGTAAACGCACATACACTGATATGTAAAAAGGGCTAGTTATTGTAATGCAGTATTATTGTAGTAAAATGTGAAATGATTTTAGCACTTATTTTTAAATTTGTTCTTAGTGCTTTACATTATTCTTATTATAATCAACTACATCCCTACATTCAAGGTTATTCAACTTATTGAGAAAATCAACTGACATTTCAATGATTGCCCATTTGAGGAGACAAATGTCAGTGGACATTTCAGTGGTTTACAGAGGTAGATGGCCACTTTATATTCATAGTACACAATGAAAAGGTGTTTGCAATTTTTTTATTGGTGTGTTGGGTTGTTTTTTTACAACCAGAAAACACCTCATTTTATGTCTTAAAACATCTAAAAGAATGTAATATGACTTTCATGATTACCATCTTGCTGATCCTGTTCTTAAAATATCATCCCAGATCAGTGTTAATAAGTTTAGCTGAATGGCACAAGAAGATATATAGAAAAAGATTTTTAGCATATGTAATTAAACTGTTGTTTAACATGATATATTGTTCTCTTAGTAGCAGCAGAAAGTGTTTGGAGTCCAAGGTTAAGGTGAAGATAAGAATATATGATTTGTTGTAAACAACTTATAATCACTACCTGAAATTTTTCCTTCCGTGTTAGGGGATAGATCGCTTGAGAAGTGATAGGCGTTTATGACAGCTTGTTAAAAGGGAAAGTCCTTCTTTTTTTAAAAAAAATTTCAGTGCATCAGTTTTCATTTCATTTTTCTTACTTAGCACTTAGCATAAATAGAAAGTGAAACGTTCCCTTTTTAGAGATAGAACTTTTTTGTACAATTTAAATTGGACAACGCCAACTGGTGATGTTTACATCATTGGCTCAAGTCGCATTGATACAGTGGCCAATGTTATCAAATACGATTGTATATAATAACGTAATATATAATGTAATCTTCAATGATGTAATGACAGTCATGTAACAATGGCTGGTTTACAAATTATTTTAATGACCATGAAGATGAAATATATATATTACTTACTCTTCATCTAGTCGTTTTGGCATTTGATTTTTTTTTTTAAGGCAATAGATAATTAAAGGTTGCTGTAACTCAAGAATATTGAAATAAACAACTTTTATCGTTTGCAAATTGAAAGAGCCAAATGCAAATGAAAGAGTGTTTCATTGTGTTAAACAATATTTTAATTTTTAATTAATACCATAGTACTATAATAACTTGTACGTTATGTTTTGAGCTACAAAGTATTGCCATCTTGTGGGCAAATCAAGATACTGTAACTATCACTGATTTCAATAATTCAGCAGCAGTTCGCAAATGTCTCACTTCTTACTAGAGGTACTTACTGTGGTCAGTATTCATCATCCTGTCCAAAATAGGTCTTACAGCTGAGTCAAATCTGAGTCAAGTGTGTTAATTTCAGCACTGTCTATATGTATGATGCTCTTGTAATGTCCACACTGCCTATATGTATGCACATCTTATAAGGAGAGTGAACAAGGGTTTTGTACATGTATTATATTTAAGCATCTATGTCACAAGCTGGCCAGGTTGATCTATTTAATATCTACTGAATCTGCCTCCTCCTTTCATTTGTACATTTAAAAAAAAATGTATTCAGCCGTATTGATAGGCCGAATGAAAGTGCGTGCAGGCTTAATAAGTTTTAATAAAGGGTGCTTTTTGTGTAGTTTTTATATGTATAGGAGAAGCATTATGAATATAAATGAACAGGTGACATTGGTTGCGTAATATTAATGTTGGTATCTGACAACCTAACATTCTTAGATATCCAGCAGCAATAGAATTTGACTATTGGCCAAAGGCAATTAGTCACTTGCCAAGAAGCTTTTTACTAACATGCAGAAAGCATAATCCTATAAATTTATCACACCAGTACATTACAACTCCTTTTGATAGTTCCTTTTCCAAAGTGTACAGTTATTATAATAACAGTTTATTATGAATATTGTGTGTATTATTATATTGGAATAATAACTTGTTATTATGTTGATCTAAGTTGTGACACACCATACACTGATGTAACAGTATAAAAGATTAATAATAAAACAAAGTCATAGAAAATAACAATGAAACATATTTATATTATTTAATTTAAAATATCACTTACTATTCCTCAAAGTTCCTTTACCCCTAAAGAGTTATGAAACATCCGGCCTGCTTGTAAGGCACCCAGGTTTGGGATTGAGATCTACAAGAAAGCAAAATGATATGAAAACATAAATTATTTTAAAAGTAATATTTATTTTTTAGAAGGTCATGTTGAAAAAAGCAAACTATTATAGATCCTTTGATGAAAAGTTATTACAATTCAAAATCAAGCAAGAATTCTTCAGTTAATTGTAATTTGCCCACTGGAGACATTGTTCGATTTGGAGCTATGGGTATTTGATGTTTTCTTGGCTGAGCAAACAGCATGATAATTACAATGGAATAACAGGCACACATATTTACCAAATATTAAGGGTTTGTACACAAAGGCATTTACATATTTTGGTGTTGTAGGCTTGCAAAAATAAAGACTATTAACCCCTATGTAACATTGATTATCACTACTTAATTGGCATTGGCCCAAATGATATAGACTCTGCTATTAAATTTAAGGAGACCTTAACAGTTCACTAAGACCTCAGCGATGTCCTTAACACTAAGAGGTTATGCTCTAAGATAAGTAAGGACCTTCTAACTCAGTCATAGGCAGCCAGATATAATTCAAGGGCTGCATGCGTGGCTCTCCAAACTTCAAAACGGACGCATATTGACCTTTATTTTAAGGTAATTTTAATTTTAAGGTTAAAAACAGCCCCAAAATTACCTCTGCACCCCCAATGACTCATTCGAAAGTGCCCTCATATGCTCAACACTTGCTTTAAAAGTCCACCACTCAGACCTACCACTTGCAATAAATTGCCACCACAATTAGTCAGACCCCACTTTCTCCTCTCCACATGTCCACACTTACCCACATACTGTCCAAACCTCCCTATATGCCACTCATACCTCTCCACATACTATCCAAACCTCTCTACATGCCACTCACACCTCCCCATATACTATCCAAATCTTCCTACATGCCACTCACACCTCCCCATATACTATACAAACCTCCTTACATGCTACTCACACCTTTCCACATACCATCCAAACCTCCCTACATGCCACACACACACATCTCTCCACATACCTATCCAAACCTCCCTACATTCTACTCACACCTCCCCATATACTATCCAAACCTCCCTACATGCCACTCACACCTCCCCACATACTATCGAAACCTCCCTAAATGCCACACACACCTCCCCACATACCATCCAAACCTCCCTACATGCCACACACACCTCCCCACATACTATCCAAACCTCCCTACATGCCACTCACACCTCCCCACATACTATCCAAACCTCCCTACATGCCACACACACCTCTCCACATACTATCCAATCCTCCCTACATGCCACACACACACCTCCCCACATACTATCCAAACGTTCCTACATGCTACTCACACCTCTCCACATACTATCCAATCCTCCCTACATAACACTCACACCTCCCCATATACTATCCAAACCTCCCTACATGCCACTCACACCTCCCCATATACTATCCAAACCTCCCTACATGCCACACACACCTCTCCACATACCTATCCAAACCTCCCTACATGCCACTCACACCTCCCCACATACTATCCAAACCTCCCTACATGCCACACACACCTCTCCACATACCATCCAAACCTCCCTACATGCCACACACACCTCCCCACATACTATCCAAACGTCCCTACATGCCACACACACCTCCCCACATACTATCCAAACCTCCCTACATGCCACTCACACCTTCCAACATACTATCCAAACATCCCTACATGCAACTCACACCTCCCAACATAAAATCCAATCTTCCTGACATGCCACACACACCTACCCACATACTATCCAAACCTCCCTAGATGCCACACACACCTACCCACATACTATCCAAACCTCCCTACATGCCACACACACCAACCCACATGCACTAACATCTCTCTAATTAGCACCCAAACCTCTCCACGTGCACCCATTCATTGAGACTCCCCTAATGCCCCTACTCACTGGAACACTCCAAATATACTATAGCTGGCTGTTCCCATTCAAGTTTTATTCTCTTTTTTATAACAAATGAGAAAATAAGTCATATCAGGAGCAGCCTTCTGTCCACCATAGGTGATGGCTCTTATGACCAATGGCAGCCCCCCAGGACCTCAGTGATGCCCACCACTGTCTTAACCCTTGTTTAGGTAGTGTTTCTGCATTACCTAAAACTTAAGTGACTATAAGAATAATAGAATGCACATGATATCAGTGCTAACACTTTAGCAGAAATTCTCAAAAAGTTCCAAAATGTAATTAATACCTAAATCTGTAGTTACAGCTCATAAGAGGCTTCTAGTAATATTATATAAATAGGGATACTCTACAAATGGATTATAACCACTTTAGACAATAACATTGATATATGTTGAAGAATAATGTGTATTTTAATTGAAGTAAAAAAGAAAAATACAGATGTAAAGAATAAGGGACCAACCTCTATGTTTTTTAAATTTCAAATTATTCATGTTTTGAATGATGCAATTACTCTTGAGCCTTTAGATGTAAATGTGTACTTATTATTGAAACGGAATATTAAGAATTCATTTCTTTTAGTGAGGGAGCTTTAGAACAAGTGTCTCAATGTTGTCAAGATGACATCACTAATGGTACAGAACATTCCGATTTATCATAGACATTAGTGTGATTTTTCCATAACTTCCAACTGTTTTGGTTGCTATAGAAGTAAATAAGATGTAGACATCCGCCTTCTGCCAGAGATGAGATTCTATGTCTTTGTGTTATCACTTTTCACATTTGTAGCAATATCCCGTTCAACTTTTCACCTCTAAAGAAACTATTTTCCTTTTGTAAGTGACGTTTGTCACATTATACTTTTTTGACATGAAAAGGATTATAAGATTTTAAATGACATCTTGGAGCATCTATCTATAACTTACACATGGCCCTTCCCATAAACATTTTTCCAGGTTTCATAGATTTGTTTTTTTCCCGAGAATGTCCCCATTATTTAATATAGGACAACTGCACAGTACCACTTCTCTATTTCTGAATGCAGGATGTAATTCTCACTTTCTACTCTTATACTGTGTGCTCTATGATTTAAATCTATTTATAGGGAGCATTTGTAATACAGTAAGATTAAGTCATGACTTTGTCTAATGGATGTAAAATGTTGGTGGTGCTAAATGTTCCTTAATATCATATTCAGAGTTTGCCAATTATGATAGCTGTTATGGGCGCGCCACCCGTCTGTGTGGTCATATTGAACATGGTTCCTGATGCTCAGCAGATGGGTCCTGTGCGGCTGCTTTTACACTTGTCATTTTATTTTATTTTAAGCAAATCTGTCCCTATACTTACATTTCCTGATGGTCTTTTCTGGATTAGTACCGATCATAGTACCTGGCAGTGTTTCTTGTCAGGTTTGATTCCAGAGTCTGATCCTACATTTATCCGAGTGGTGTCACACAGGCCTTTTGAACAATAATGCTTTTATACCCCCCAAAATTATAAAAATGCATTATAGTGCTCATAGCACTCAAATCACTCTGTGCTGACGCAATGAAGTGATATGTCACACGGAGCGCTCACACTCAGAAAACATTACATGCAGTATTCTCTTCTGAGAGGCCGCTCATACCCTTCCACGGGTGAGTCAGCACAAAGTGATTTGGGTGCTATGAAGCCTAGTGCCATTTAATCTTTTTTTTTTAGCGTAAAAGTGCTATTGTTAAAAGCGCTACCACACTAAAGGTCCAATTTATTAATGGTCCAACAACCATAGTGCCAGCAAAAATTGATGTTTTTGCAGGCAATAGACATTTTCCTCATTTCGCCCTATACATCAAATTGTTACCGTATTTTTTGCAATGATTTTCAACTGGTATCGCTATCTCAGGATGGCAATAACAGATTCAAATCAATGCAAAAAATACTTTATACTTTGATTTAATTAAAATGACTATGTTTATCGCTTTTATTTGTTATCTCTTTCTAGCTTTCTTGAAAACTAGTGGTGCTGAAATTCCAAATCTGGGCTTTCATTTCAACTGTGAACACTCTAAGCAGCGCTCACACACACACACACACACACACACACACACACACACACACACACGTATCTACAGAGACTGGCTTGCACACACACACACACACACACACACACACACACACACACACGTATCTACAGAGACTGGCTTGCACACACACACACACACACACACACACACACACACACACACACACACACACACACACACACACACACACACACACACACACACACACACACACACACACACACACACGTATCTACAGAGACTGGCTTGGGGAAGCAAGGGGTTAACCCTTACTGCTCCAGGCCAATATCACTGAGCAGCTGAGTTGCACTCCTTGGGTAGCTACAGATTGATAAACCCCTATCCCTGGATATGAGATCTGAAGTCTGTACTTGTACTGACATGTTCCTTCTAGTACAAGGGCAAGGTGCATGTTTGGGCAGGCTGGGACATGTCTGACTCACTCTGTAATGATGTCACCATAGGATTGGACTGGGTGGGAACAGCAGTAATATGATACAGGCAAACAAAACTATTTTTATCACATTTGTTTTCCTTCTCTCTGCAGAGAAATGCTCCTGGCTGAGGTTAATGACACATGTATTTTTTTTTTTATCAGGGAGGGAAGAGCAGATACACAAACATTATGTGTGTGCAGTTGGGTATACATATGTTTGTGTAGGCTGAACACAATTCTTCAACCATATTATGTTTTCATGAGCAGGACAGGGCAGCTTAATACGTGTAATGATGATGTTAAAGATCACTTATTGATCTGGTAAATGTGAAACCAAGTACATGACTTAAATGCAGTGCATCGTAAGCTCAACTCTACTTTGGGAGGCAATATGCAATATTGTTTTTGTGTTACCTCTTTCTCCTAAAAATGTTACATATTTAAAAATATTGGTAAAGATTGTTGAGATTTGAAATCTTGCAGGTTAACAGTTCCTTTTAGACATTTCGGGTAGTGATTGGCAGCCTGATACACTTCAAGGGCTGCATACTGCAGCCCTCTAAACTTCAAAAGGGTCGCACATCACTTTTACACTCAGTAATAGGGTAAGACAATACACTCAGGGCTAGATTTACTAAGCTGCGGGTTTGAAAAAGTGGGGAAGTTGCCTACAGCAACCAATTAGATTCTAGCTGTCATTTTGTAGAAAGCACTAAATTAAATGATAGCTAGAATCTAATTGGTTGCTATAGGCAACAACCCCACTTTTTCAAACCCGCAGCTTAGTAAATCTAGCCCTTAATCACAGAAAGAAACATGTATCTGTAAAAACATATCAGCAGGCATTTTAAACATGTGTTACAAACTATGACAAATCTGACAATAAAGATTGAAGGAGCTGGGAGCCCCAGATGAAGGCTCAGAGGGCCATCTGTTGCCCATCACTCATATTAGGGCCATGTAGGGTTGGACATACTTTTGTTCTTTTTGAATAAAATATGCATTACCGCACTGAGCATGAAGGGGCGGGTAAGTGTAGGCCCAGTACAGCAAAGGTGTGTTCACATAATTGCTACCTGGATGCAGTTGCATACACTCCTGTCAGAAGTTGTATCACTTGCTGGTGATCTTGGTCTGGTGCAATGAGACACAATTAAGATAATGACTATTAGCAGCACTATCTAGTTGCTTCTCATTGACTGCTTGCGAGTTGACCCCCTGACTTAATTCGTTAGTGTTGCTCCTATATTATATTATCTATTTGCATTACTTAATTGATAAATCCACTCAGACTGCGGCAGGAAAAAAGATGCCCATTTGGTTTTTAAAGGTTAGCACAACAGATGTTTCTATTTAATTGAATTGAATTTTTTTGTGTACTTAATATTTTATCTGGTAAATGTGACTAACACATTTATTAATATCTGTCATACACATGAGAGAATAGTGCCCTAAGACACTTCATAACATTATTGTATTGTGTACAAATAGGGTAATGCGATTTTCATAATTACATTTAACACTGCCAAGCCCCCTCTCTACGCCATCCCTGCACTTTCTCTATATTTTCATGGGACATATGTATATACATGTTACTCCTCATGTAAACTTGGCATATGCTATTGATGGGTGTCATACCAATGTTCGACAGTTACATGATCGACATTTATATGGTCAGCACCATAATATAGACAAGGTCATTATAGTCGAGGATAATGACATTGACAGTATTATTAGGTCAACAATTTGATTGTAGAGCAGGCCTGGCCGACCTGTTGCTCTCAAGGTGTTGTGAAACTACAAGTCCCAGCATGCGACTATCTATTGGTAAAGCATGCTGGGGCTTGCAGTTTCACAACATATGGAGAGACACAGGTTGGCCAGGCCTGTTGTACAGTATCATTAGGTCAACGATAATAACGCTAAACCTATCCCTAATTCTAACACTATGACTAACCATATAATACTGTCTATATTTGCATTGTCGAACTAATAAAACTGTATACATTCGAATTGTCGACCCAATGTGGTCTACCTTCTGAATGTCAACCAAGTGAATGTTTAGCCATCGATCGCATAAAGCTATTGATGTACATTTCGTAATGCGTCCGATTGAACATATGCACATAAATGCGCTCTTTCATGCTGCTTCAGGGCACAATTGCGTCCAACTCTACATGAGCCCCATAATACTTAGGTTATTAACATTTTGAATAATAAAACATTTTGTTTTTCAATTGTATCATAAAATCCTACGTAGGCTGTCATGGATGTTCACTGATTCAGAGATTATTATTATTTTACATGCCTTATGTATTTGTTCTTTTAACTCACAGTTTTGTTTTTTTTCATAGAAAACATGCGTTCAGCCAGGGCCATCTTACAGTCTAATGGCAGCGCTGGTAGAGGGGTTTGTCGGAACCTTTTTGGACCTGTGGATCATGAACGACTGAAAATGGACTATAAAGCAACAATAAACAATTCCTTAGAAGAGGCCAAACGTAAGTGGAATTTTGATTTTGCCAACGAGATTCCACTTGAAGGTCAATACAAATGGGAGAAAGTTGATTGTCTGAATGCAGATCTGCCAGATACAAACATGCTGTTATGTCCTAGCATGACACAAGAAGAGAACGAAGTCACAAATGGTTCAAAACGAAAGCAAGCACTTATTACAGGTAATTCAAAGCATACCATAGTGTTTTATGCAGATGAAGGTATCCAGTGTCTCCAGCTGCAAAATATGGTTGATTAAGAATTTGGGTTTATTTTCTTCATAATAATCTGTAAAATAGATGTACTTTATTATGTTTACAGCGTGTCTTACAAAGACTAGATTTATATGTGACATTATGAAAATTGACACATTTTACTGATTTTAGAACACATCAGTCCTGAAAATGAACCTGCTTTGTAGAGGCTGTTATAGGTGAGTTTCCCTGTTATGAAGTTAGTTCCCTTTTAAGCTTCTTCAACCTAATGGTTCTGTAACATATACAGACCCCAACTGTCTATTTGTTACATATGAAAGTCTTGAACTTTGGTGGTCATGGTTATCAAAAATCTTAGTCTGAATGCAGTATGGGTGGATCAGGTCTGTTGCCTATTTTGTTATGACTTTTTCTATTTCAATACATGAGGAAATGCAGATCTAGCTGTGAAAACCTCTACACCACACTTGCCAACTCTCTTGGACTCCCGGGAGAACTGGAAAATCTCCCGCATCCCGCTCCCCAAAATGACACAATTCGCGGTGAATCGCATCATTTTGCCCCCGCCCCCGCACCAGAATGGCATTTCCGGGGCGGGGGCAAAATGACGCAATTGGCCCCGCCCCCTCCCCCCTCCCTCCAGGCACGCCCCTCTCCCGGACAAAGCAAGAAGAAAGTAGGTAAGTATGCTCTACACTGTATGTGATTAACACTGCCTCCAACCAGGTTAATATTGCCGAGTCCTGCGGGATTCCAGTAATGATAAATCTTTTTTTTTACCCTTACATATATCATATTTACATCTCTATTTTTTAAGCTGGGAACACATCTTTAATTTAGTGATATGTTATGGGTCTAGTTACTCCTTGTAACTTTCATATTAGCAAACCATTTTTTTCGCAACTGCATTATATTGATTAAAATCCACCCGGAATTATTTTTCTTGTCAGCTTTACAACTGCTGACCTAGGTGTGTTATGGGTTATAGCAGTTACTGGACTAATCTGTCCAGTGAGCTCATTCATATGTCAATCCTCACTTCTCCTCCCATTGACATGTCCTGTGCTGCTATATACAGCATGAAAATAGAGCATACTTGCCAACTTTATTAAGTTGGCTTCCGGGAGCCTGCCGGTGGAGGTGGGCGTGATGGGGGTGGGGCTACAAAATTTGCATAATTTTGGGCCATTTGGGCATTTTGGACCTAATTCTGCCTACTTAACTAGGAAGTGGGCAGAATTCTGCCACATGCAGGAGATTGCCACACTCTCCCGGGAGTCCATGAGATTCTCGCAAAATGCGGGAGTCTCCTGGACATTCCGGGAGAGTTGGCAAGTATGAAATAGAGTACAAGTCATAAATAGGTATTTGGGGCTACTGCTTGCTTTAAATACTAGGTGCATTTATTAAATAGCAAAATGGTCCCCAGACAGATGCGTTAAGTAAATAGTATTTCAAATCAATCTCAAGTTAGCATAGAACATTGTGCCAAGTATAATTGTGGCTTTTTGGTTCTGGCAGTAGCTGGCTAATTTGTCGGCATGGTTTTACATGGTCAGTAAAAACTGCAGTGTCAAGAGTTATAATAAAGATATAGTACAGTCTCATGTCACCCATAAACAATGCAGAGCGCCATCTGACCATACAATGTGGATTCCCATTCAGATGACCAGTATATAAAGTGTGGAGGCAAATTCTGGTGACACCATGTGGTAAATGTATCAAGCTGAGAGTTTTCCGCCGGGTTTGAAAAACCAATCAGATTCTAGCTATAATTTATTTAGTACATTCTACAAAATGAGAGCTAGAATCTGATTGGTTGCTATAGGCAACAGCTCCACTTTTCAAACCTGCCAGAAAACTCTCAGCTTGATACATTTACCCCCATAAGTTAATACCTGTGTGAAAATATGAGTAAAGGTTTATAAGGTGCTAGAAACTTTCAGCACCACTGGCTAGAAACTCACTACAATCCAGACTTGTAAATAACAGAATCCACACACCAATCTTAATGCAACTTTTATTACCAGACCATTTTTCATTCTGTAGACCTGTATGTGTCCTACCTGGAGACTAGTATACATTAACCTCTTCTCTGGTGTATAATGATTATACCTTGATCTCTGTGAGATCTGTTTATTAAAATACGACAACATGGCTGATTTTCTATCGCTTACCGTAGCAGTGGAAAATCACGTATTACTGCATACTTGCCAACTCTCCCGGAGAGTCCGGGAGACTCCCGAAATTCGGGTCAGTCTCCCGGACTCCCGGGAGAGCTGGCATTTCTCCCGCATCCCACAATTCCCTTGATTCACAGAGAATCGCATCATTTTGGCCCCGCCCCCTGCGACAAACCGTCATTTTACTCTTGAGGGTGGGGCCAAAATGACGCAATTCGAGGCGCCACGCCCCCTCCCGCCCCATTAGTCACGCCCCTCTCCCGGACGTCGCCTACTGGAAGTAGGCAAGTATGCTGCAATCTAGAATCTTACTGTAGCAGCTGAGCAATACTTAGCTGCTTTGGTGAAACTGTCCCATAGCAAAAAGGCTTAACTTACCTCTTTGCCTGGGCAGTCTAAAGTGATTTGTGTATGTGTGAAGCAGGCTCGCACATGCACAGTTCCACATTACAAAAATAATAATAATTGTAAAAAAAATGTAATAAACATAATACAAAAAAATGTAAAAGAATGAAGCATATTTTCATTGATTTTCTTTCTGTCATTGCCATCCTGAGATGGGGTTAGCAGAACAGGGAGTACCGCCGCACCCCTTGTTAAATAGACGGGTTGAACCTACCTCCAGCAACCCAGCGAATCTTACTGCCGCCGGTGACCCCTTGATGTGTAGGGCAAAGCCCTATCGCTGGCAACAGAACCCATTTTTGGCAGAGATTGGGCTTTTCGGCCTTCAGTAAACATACCCCTGTGTGTCTTAGAACCAGTACCCCTAGTAAGAGGAAGAGGATAGAAATGATGTGACAGCTCTCTGTTTGTTACAAGGCAAGCAAGCTCCATGTGTTCACTGCTACATAACCTAGGTTTGCTCTGCAGCTCGCCAGTATGCCATACTCTCATTGTGCATAACCACTGGCTTACCAAGCAGATACAACTAATTATTATCTGGATCATCTTGTCGATGTAGTATTGTTAATTAAAAAAAGACAAAGCAGCAAATTATTTCATGATCTAATGATGTGTTAACTACAGTCCATCTATTTTGCATTTGAGTCATCAGTAGTAATATTACACACGATGTACAATTAATTTCACTTTCTCTGCTCTTTCCTTTAGATTTTTTTCAAGTGAAACGTCGCTCTTCTCCTCTTCCTTCCCCAAGTCAGTGTAGCCCTTGACGGGCTCAGTTCCAGATTTTACAAAGCTTGTTTTCCAAGCGTCCTTCCTCAGGACAGGAATTAAAAGTATACGTTTCCATATCAATATCTGTTTCAGGATGTAAATCTCCTACTTTTGAATACACATAGACAATACCTGGATTATAGAACAGCTGGAGATGTTGATGCACTTCATACCGACTCTGGAGAGCGTGGAACCCTTTGTTGCTGTAGCAAAAAAGATTTAGCTCAAAAGAAGTCAATTATTATTACATATATATGAAGAATGTTTTCCGAGACCTAATGTGTGTCATGTGCGTGTACACATGTACCAACTCTGTACTTCTCTGTGAAATTTGTTGGCGCGTTATATATAAATAATACGATATTTAAAAAAAATAATATATATATATGAAAGGGGATATGGTAAACTTAAAAAAGTGGCATAGGATACGTCCATGGGCACTTTCTAAAAATGTATTTGAAGCATTTTAACGCTCCTAATTTGCCTCTCCATTCACTTGAATTGGATTCTAAACAAACTATGCTCAAATGCCTATGACTATTTTCTTTGTAGAAGCCGACTTGTACAGGGGTGGGAAATGACGAATGCTGCATTTCCCACACACCTAAACATGGCAACATGAAAAAAATTGCTCATAGCCATACATTTAAAGAAAAAACGCCCATCTGGATGTAGCTTTAAGCAACATATTAAGGTCTATACTCTATACACTAAATAAAAAGCCCAAAACATACCCATAAACTCAACACTTGAATAGATATTGAAATTGGTGGTACAATGTATTTATTAATTGAAACTAAACTATTTTTGTGTGGAGTGTTGCTGACCTTAGTGTCTTGTTTTTGACACATTGATGGACTTTCAGTAGATATGTGACCAGGCAATTTACAGTTTTTGTTATGTAAATTTTTTTTTTTAAGAAGTACAGTCTCAGTTTTCAAATTCTTAAGATATTTGCACCTGCTTCAAAACAAATCGGTGACCTGCACATTCATGTAAATACTATCTGCTGTCTGACCCGTGTACTTACTATGCTTCTGACAATATTTGGGGACTTTATGCTAATATAAGGTGTCAGGGGGTGTATATATATTTTATGACTAAAAAATTATATTAATTTATCTGCATTTACAATGTTTAGGTTTTTGGCAACATTATTTTAAGGAACCAAAATATTTTTCCATATAAAATATAAGAGGGCTATAGCTATACTGCTTATATGATGTGTCATCTACTATGCACTTTAGCTGCTATTACTTTGTTTGGTTTTCAGCTTGCACATGTTTATATTGAACACTAATCATAGATCAAATAGCTAGACCAGAGTACTCTCTTTTGTATACAGATTATCTAATAAGAAGTACCATTACCTCTATGGGGCAGATTCAAGTACGGAACCTCTCGCAAGGTGTTTCTGTACAAAATACCAGCAATTAAAGCAGTACAGAAATCATAAGATTCCAGCAGAGAGATCGACGGAACCTGGTCAATAGTTTAGTCTTCCCCTTTATATTTTAATGATACAAGGAAATGTTTGGTCTCTGTGAGCTGCGTTTCTCTTACAAACAGAAACTTGAATAATGGATTTTAAATGCAGCAATATAAAGGATCATAGATTCCAAGAAAATTTGGGGTCTGTATACACAGTCTGTGGTAAAGGCTCGATGGCAGCACCTTACATTCAGGGAAATTTTTGCACTTATGCATTTTTGCCATTATACAGCAACACAGCGAAATTTTGGCAGATGTTAATCTTCTTCCAATTTGGCCACAATCATTGTAAATATTTATAACACAACTGTAACCTTGTAAACAAAATAATTATAACTTTGCTTTAACCACTCACTAAGTGCTAGTTTTGGCAAAATTATATTATTAACTTCCACAGCCTCTAAGTAATGAAATAATTACTACAACATCGCAAGTGGCGTTCATTTAAAGATATAGGCATAACATCGTATTAACTGTGTTGTACGTCTAGTACAAGCTGAGGACTGAGCACTTTAGATAAGCACAGCCAAACTACATATAAAAAACATACAGTGCACATCATCTCTCAATAAATAAACTTGTACACAGTAAAAATTAAAAACAAAGAGCACTTCAAAATATACTTTCATTTTCATTGCACAGGAAAAATGCTATAATATCTGGTTGCTGTCAGGTTGCGTCACCTGTGTTCTATGAACCAATTTCATAAATGTCCCCCAGTGTTTGCAGTTTTATTACTGAATCATACTGCTGTTTAAAAGATAATTAATTATGTAAATACAATCTTACAATTTCAAAGGAAAATTAAACATTTAGGCTATCTTATTTTAACTATCACATTTGTGCAAGTAATGTAGATATAGTGCTCTCATATTTGGATCTAGTGGACCTATTTGATTTGTAGAGTTGGGTTACTGCTGGGCCAATCTATACATAGATAAAAACACAAACAATATATATCGACACACAGATGGATAATAAAATGTAAAATAAATGTGTGCCAATATGATTGTGAAAATTTATAAATAATTGGAGTATTATAGCCCTTCTGTTTTTATTAGTTTAGAGGGGGGATACTTGACTAGAAACAGAGGTAATCTATATATTCTTATGTGGGTAATACATGCTAGGGGACATTTATGAAAAGTGGTGCAAAAGTGCTGTAACCCATGGCAACTAAACATGTCTGCTTTCATTTTCTAAACTGTACTACAGAAATAATAGATATTTTCTGATTTGTGACTGTGGTTTGCACCCGCAGGTATGTAACAGTTTTCAGAATAGTCACCCAACATTTTATGTAAGGCCTAGGATAGCAAAAACAATAATAGTGTTGGTTGGCCTAGACTAGTCCATTGTTCAAAAAAATAGTAAATACTATGGGGGATATTCAATTCTTGGCATTTTCCGCAGCGGAAAAAGTATTACCGTTATTACGGTAATACTAAGCCGGATTTCAGCTCGCAGCTCCCTGAGCCGCGAGCTGAAATCCAGCGTGAAATGTACCGTAATAATGGTATTTACTCTCACTATTACCGTAATGACGGTAATAGTGTGCACGCTGCGTTACTTTAGGCAGTAACGCCAACAATTGAAAAGGCCCCACTGAATGGTTCCGAACTCATGCTGTTTTCTAATGTTCATGTTTACTATAATGCACTTTGTATGCCAAATTGTTAGCACTAATTATTATATTGTACATATTATATTGAAGCATTGTTTAATTAAAATCATACAATGTATCTATTTATTAAGAATAAAAGTGTAACTATAAGTACCTAGTCATGTGTTTCTTTATCTAATTTTTGTGTGGTATTGTTTCTGATGTGACCACATTCGTTAAGATGATAGCTAGCCATATTGTACAGATCCGAGCGTTTGGTGGTCAGACTGAACAGATAGATCCTGCGAGATATCATTAGTGTAGTCGGCCAATGTCCTGCACACATGCAGCAATAGTGGTCTCCGGCCAACTACATTATTGTAATTGTCATCTAATACATTTTAATCATTATCGGTAATCTTTGGTGGTTGGTGAAGCCCCACACACCTGTCCATGAATTTCCTGCCAATTTTGTGCGCAGACAGTTCTAGTGCAGCCGTCATTAGTATAGTCGGCCAACGTCCTGCACACGAGTAGTTATAGTGGTCACTGGCCAATTCCAATACTGTGGCCATCTTTGGTGATTGCTGACCCCCCCCCCCCCCCCCCCCCACACACACACACACACAACCATAAAACTCCTGCCAATTCAATGTGAGGACAGTTTTAGTTGTGCCTTTACAAAATAAACCACAAACAAATGAGAGAATTGTACTCAGCATTCTTTTGTTGACAAGCTTCTTTTAACATGTCAATCTGTGTTTCCTCAATGCTTATTTTCAGACTCTTGTGCAACATGTTACAAATGTTAGTTTATCTAACAAGTATTTCCACACATTACTGTAGTCACCCATTTGGTATTCATAGTATGGATGGAGCAATGATCTAGTTACATGTTTTGGTTTTATTTTTGTTTAAGTAGATTTAGAAATGTTTTATTTACTCTCAGTGAAGGAGGGGGGCACCTCCTAGATCAACTTTAAATTGCAATATAAAAATAATGCTGCCAGCATTTGTGTGCTACAATCACAGGCAATATTTTTCCTGCATGTATTTGCATTCATTGCATCAAAACATGACTTGTAAATAGTTTGCAGCCCTTTGACTCGATTTTCTGTAAACTAAATTAGGACCATTGTATCTTCATTGGTTTTCATGATGCACACTTACACTCCTAGTGGTGACCACTTATGAATCTAGAGAACTTATGGTCCTAGACACTGTGCAAATTTTAGAGCAGCATCACAGTTATTTTGTTTTGTGTCATCCACCATATTGACTTAAATCTGACCACCCTGCAAATTTATTAGATATTTTTGTCTAAAAATGTAAACTGTACAGGAAGTAGAGCTTATTCTGGTGGTTGGTGAAGAAAATAGATTCCAATCTATTGAGTAGTGTCCAACACAGACTCCATTCAGTGGTGAATAGTGTACAATAGAGAGTCCATCTCTAGTGTCTAGCAAATAATGCAAAATCTAATCTCTGTTGGCTAGCATAGAATACAGGGCTCACTGTATGGTGATTACTGTAAAAATGGAGGTTATTATACAATACCAATCTCTGATAAACAGTGTATTAGTGCTCTGATGGCTTTTGGACAATATTAGACCCTCTGTCCCTCGTTCCGGAACTCATAACAGGACTTAGATCTGGTCTTCTGCTCATCTCTTGCAGAGAGCTGGCATAACAACTAATAGGCAGCTCCAAAGAAGCTCCTTGAATAATGAACTCTGGCTACCAGCTCCTGGTGATAGTTTAATAGCACCAGTTTCCTTTAAGAGGAGAACCGGGATCTGGAGGGTTTGGGGAGGGGGGGGGGGTGAGGTGTGGGAGGAGGGATGGTCTACTTTTATGGAAGTCCGGGAGTATTGCCCGAATTTTCTGAAGTATTTCGGACATTCTGGGAGAGTAGGCAAGTATGGTTTTAACAGATAGCACACATTCTATATTAATATTTCTGCACTTTACATGTTTATACACAATGGTAATTCGTAATAAGTAATAGTTTAGATTGTAAATTGGTGATGTGTTTAGACAGAGGTGCAAGCTATAGAAATCCTCAGTGGGGAAGTATCATGGAAAAATAAATTTAGGTAAAAAAGCTTCTCATTACGTTTAAATACCTGCATGAAAATGCCACATATAACTTATTATCCCCCCCTACTGGTGAGGAAGTAGCAGGTAGTTCAGACTAGCAGAGCGCGATTGTTATCTTGTTTTTACAGATGAAGGGTGAAAATTTATACATGCTGGTTATGATTGCATAAGACTTCTTTATGTTCTTTATACTCTGAAACTTCCAATATTCCCATTTTTGGATCCCAAATGGGGTGTGGCCTACCGAGATACAAAGGTGGGAGTGACATAGTGCATTGACAGTGACTTTATTTTTCCCAATTTTTACAATCGGAAATATTGTAAGCTATGTACACATGATTATGTAGAATTACAGCAGGAGAAATAAAATAGTCTTCATAGAATAATAGAGTGAGAAGAAGCAGAAATCAAATGGTTGGAAACATTGGTTATCTGAAGAAATCTACCTCGTTGGATCAGGGTGTGTCTAGATGTATTTTACTGTTGCATATACATTGTTTACCGAAAACATGTAATGTGTGTGTGTGTGTATATATATATATATATATATATATATATACATATATATATACATATATATATACATATATATATATATATTTTCCAGGTGAGGCGGCACTCAAGGATCATGATGTCCCTGAGGAAAGCAATGTACTGAAACCTTGGAATTGATTAAATACACCCTTTTGATACAACTATCTAGTTTGTCTTATATCCTTGAGGGCCGCCTCACCTGGATTCTATTTATTGTACTATCCATATAAGTGAAGTACCGAGGAAGGCAACAGGGTGATGTACACATACTATTTAGGAGCTCTGGATGCTATATATATATATATATATATATATATATATACACACATACACTAACATACATATTTTTATATATATATATATATATATATATATACATATTGTAGTATAATCAGGGGAATAGGTACTATCTCCAGGGAAAGATGCGATGAACAGCAGCAGTAAATCACACAAGTCCAGAGGTTTCAGGTTAACAGCCACAGCTAGTTTATTCACCAGCTTCCGAACAAAACAAAACATAAACAAAATCCTAGCCGTCTGGCTACTAGCTAATACATTTTAGCAAGACCCTCTCTCAGGTGTTGGACCTTGTGTCCAAACACACAGTCAACATATCATTGCTCACCACAGCAGAGTGTCTCAGGAGGCAACTCACCTCCTCCCCAGGTCTGAGACAATGATTGCATATTCTAGCTGCCTTTTCACAGGCACCTCACAGGTGCATCTCTTGATCAGTCAGTTTAGAGACTGGCAGATCAGAAGAAGAAGACCCGGACTAGGCCTTATGTATGGAGCTCACCCCACCCCACACACCTCTGCCATTTAGCCTCCTTCCAGTGACTCTGTCACAATACATATATACATATATGTCATATATACATATATTCATATATACATATATACGATAAAATAAAATAAAAAAATAAATAAATATATATATATATATATATATATATATATATATATATACATATATACTTATATACATATATATATATACATACACACACATCAACATTTATTTTTATAGCACCAGCATACTCCGTAGTACTTTACAATTGGGAACAAATATAGGAATGAAACAATACAGACAGACAAAGAGGTATGATGGCCCTGTTTGCAAGCTTACTATTTACTGTATGTATGTATATATATATATATATATATGTATTTATAGATATAGTGACGTACATTAGTCAATTTGGACCGGTGTACTTCGACAAACTGCATAGGTTGGAGGTTGGGTAGTAGCATGTGGAGAAGGTGCCAGCGTCTGGTGGGGCCAGCTCTGAGAGGAGAGTGAGAAGACCTAGTAGTATCACTGTACATAAGAGGGCATACATGTACCATAGGCCAGGATGATCAGTAAGACCATGAAGTTGACTCCCAGCCCCAGATCATCCATGATCAAAACCAGCTTCACATCATTCATCAATTGCATGGCCTATCTGAGCACTGAGTTCATTAGGATTGTGAGGCACAGTGCTGTGAGGAAGGTGTCATTACTACTTCAGCACTCTAATGAAAGGAGGTGCAGGGCTCCAGCTCTTGTGCCGAGAAATGTGGAAGGCGGTGATCCACACACAAAGAGAAATCAGACCGAACAGCATGTTGAATGAGTTCAAGATCAGGGTCTTTGTGCAGTACCTGAAGACAGAGGGCATGTATCAGGCCTTAAGAATTAGGATGCCTTATTGTGCAGAGGACAATCTAAATTCATGGAAAACTAGTGTATATTAATTGGTTTGAGTAGTTGAGACAAACTAATACTGTACCAGGTTACATATAATGGTATGGATAGTTTCACATATATAATTCTTGAGGCGCCATTCTGATAGGATACTAAACTACTGCGAAAGTGCAGGACTTTGGTGTGTAAAGAAGGGACAAATAATAAAAATCACTATGATACGCAAAACAAAAGTAATGTGCGTTTTTTTTTAAAACGCACGTGCATCTGGTATACGCACAACAAGGAGCGGATGTGAAGATACGTCTGGTGAGGAATACATGTCTAGATTTGCACTACTCTAACAGACAGGACACTGCAGGATTAGTCCAATACATATGTGGAATATCAAGTCACAAAAGAACACACAGAATGAAATAAAAAACTGTTCAATTAATGTCACCTGTTTAAAAAATATTCATTAATGACAAAACATTAAAAAATAAAAGTGTTCGGAGGAAGACTGGGAACATATTTTTGCCAACTCCTTTAAAATGTCCAAGTGCCTTAATCACACTGAGATGTTGGTAAAATTATTGAATAGAATATATGTTACTCCAGACAAACTTCATAAGATCTGGCCTTCTATATCCCCACTATGTTGGCGTAATTGTTCTGAGCGTGGCGATATTTTCCATGTATTTTGGTCATGCCCGGTAATAAGGCCTATATGGAATAAGGCCTTTCAATTGATAAGCTCAGTCCTTCGTCACTCGGTCCTCCCCACACCAGAGTTAGCTTTATTGCAATATTATCCCCCCTCTCTTCCCAGTTGGGATAGATACGTGACAGGCCAGATACTGATAGCAACCAAAGCAGCTATAGCCCAGGCCTGGAAGCAGCCTCTTCCCCCTACTCTGGCCAAGATAATCTCCAAAATTAATTTCAATTTTGAAATGGAAACCCTGGGTGTACCATATTCCACGTCAACATCGTCCCCGCTGATTAAGTGGAGAGCCTGGCATAATTATGTGACAGATGGGGAGGGAAATCCATCACGCTCACTTACCTCACCCTCTAATGACAACGACGCTGGTGAATGATCTTTTGTTTGATGGGGTGTAAAGTATTAATCAAGCCGAATGTACACAACGTATAGTCAATTGCATTGAATTTTGACGCTGTATTTTTTCTCAAGGATATTGTGTATGTGTTCCATCCCCTTTATGTACCCTTTCCCTTTTTTTTTTCTGTACCCCTTTTGAAAAACCTTGAAAAAAACAATAAAAATTTTACTCGTTAAAAAAAATAAAATAAAAGTGTTTTATTTTATTTTTATCCATGGACTACATTTATTAGGATACAATTAATGTCTAGTGTACATAAAATATATTTTTACAGTTGCTCCTGATGTTCTAGTATACATACTCAGTCATTATCATTAGTAATCAGCACTTAGACTAGACCTGTAGCTGGTGCAAGGGATACGACAGAAAATCACGTACCTTATAAATGCCCAAAGCTTGATTCTGACGCTGTTGCATGCACTCGAACTTCACACGCTCTTACTGTACATTGACTATGTGCAGTCGCCCCTGAAATAGTAGGCTGTTGTGAAGATCCTTTGCGCTCGAAGATGAATTGAACGTTGCTGCATTCTATGGTGTATGGTCTAGTTCTATGCAACGTATCGCCAGTTACGCTCCTTAATGAAGCAGGTCCCAAATGGTCAAATATAACCTAAAAAATGGACTGTTGATCATCTTAGTGCCCGACAATAGAACATCACCTTACCTAATTTTTTTACTGGACTTATTTTCGAGCACAGAAGAATTTTGGCATCCAGAATTGCTGTAACAGAGAATGGATATTCCTACTATTGTCCGTTTTCTTTAAATTGAGGGCGATGTATGACCATTTATTTTCCATCACTGTATGCCTTCTTTGTATTTATGTCTTTAACAACATTCTACTAAGAGCAACTATGTATGTCCATGTCATAAGATACACAAAGATTCATTTTGGAATGCATAACTATAAATATAAAAAAAAACACACCTGGTCCTGGATAGCAACTTTCTTTGTTTCAAATTGAAACTTGTGTATTAAAAGGATTAATGTGCATGTTTAATGTAAAAGAAAACGGATATCAGCGCTAACCTTGGAGTTACATAGCCTAAAAACAGAAGACATTATATAGTCAAGGAACTCATTTGTGAATTATAGTATTCATGCATTATATATTTAACAGTGGTGAGTACATTATATATAATATAATATAATATATAATAATGTATAGATTGAAAGCTATCCCTTACCCTTTATTTTCACATTTGTGTTACATTGTGCACACCTGAAATGACTTAAATTATACACAAAGTTATGGACATTGACTAACATTGATCAAAGGTGTAAATCTGCACTTAAATCCTAATTACACATTTGCTTTCATTGTCTACCCTGCAACCCATTGTTGAAGGGTGGATTGGCTAACCACTAAGGCAATGTTCATTTTGAAAAAAGAGTGAGAAGCTCAATATCACATATCGGCCCAATACAAGGGGCTCGATACTCTCACCTGCCAAATGTGGGGATCCCCGCCGGCGCCAAGCATGGCATCCGTCCGATGGTGGTGGCCATCTTGGTTCCGAGTCTGTGCATGCGCAGATCCGTCCTGTCAGATAGAACGCCTCCCCTCTGCTCCCATTCGTCCAGCCTGCCATTACCTCACTATCTAAGGCACCTGAGCCAACACTCAGTTGCCTGTTCTTTGTTTGTCAGCCCTGACTGTGTGAAGACTTGGCTCCCTGGCTCCAGCTTACCTGTTCCTGTATCTCTGCATGACTGACTCAGCGCTGCTCATTCCTGGATATCAGCTCACAGAGTTTACCATCTTTTCCAGCATCTCAGCTCAGCTGTTTCAGTGTGCTTAATCTACAGTTCTCAGCTCACAGAGCTCTCTTACCTGTTCCTGTATTTCTGCATGACAAACCCAGGAACCATATTCCCTGCTGTGAACTGTGACACTCAACAATACAGCATGCATACTACAGATGTAAGTGCTAGATAATAGTATTTCAAGGAAAAAAACAGCACAACACAGCCACTCTTCATTATTATTCAAAAATAGATGCCAGTTAACATCTACACAGGTTCGTTAGTGGTCAGCGCTTTGGTCTCACAACACTGGAGTCATGAGTTCATATACCAAACATGTCCTTAGCATCTGGGTGCAGCTTTCAGGCGTGAGGAAACAAGCACAACAGGAGCTTTGGCCAAACCAGGCTTTTTTTTTTCAAAAATTTCAAGGTGTCCAATTAGGATACTATTTAGATAAAGTAATGTTTTATTTTTAGGCAACACGCAAACACTTGTTAGCTTGATTTTTACTATGTCGTTCAAATGTGATCTACTACATGCTCGACCACAATGAGAAATCTGTCCTCCTATTTTAGATGTATCTCACCCTCCAATGCAACTTTGTTAGGCCAAAGTGCATTTTTAAATTATTACAATGTTTTACTTTCAAAATGGAAGATGCCCCACTGGTCACATTCACATTATTATGTGATTCCATATGAATGGACTCAGAGGGGGGTGGCTTCATTTTTAGGCTTCTTTCTTGGCCAGAAATGGAACATTGTCTGGAATCCTTGCTTTTTCTCCATCTATGGCTTGTATGTGTTATGTTATGTACTCAGCTTAACAAAACATCAATGCAGACTACAGTGGATCTGCATGGTGGTTTACACTACACTACTGCCTTACTGCACTGGGGTCATGAGTTCAATTCACAACCATTCCTTTATATAGGTGGACTTTTGTGTTCTCTTCCATGTTTGTGTTGGTTTACTCTGACATTTTAAGTTGATGTACACTCTGCTCTTTTTCAAATTTTAATCGGACCTCATATATTTCACATTAACCTCCCCTTTCAATGCAAGATGGTTTGGGGAAGGTGTTGATTTGGTTTGGCATTTGCCATATAACTTCCTTAATGTTTCACGCCCCCAGGGCACCTTATGTGTATGATATTACTATGAGTGGCCTACCTTTTGGAGGTGGGGTGTTGTTGTGTAATGCAATTAGCAGTAGCATCTGACAACCTTGTTTTTTCATCTCCTGTTTGTATGTTATGTCCCCATCTTGTCCAGAAAAACACTGCAGCCAACACTGGGTCTGCACGGTGGCTTAGTGTGTAACACCTCTGCCATCCAGTGCTTGGGTCATAAGTTTGGTTCCTGCCATATGTGTGTGGGACAGATTGCCTTATCTATACAGTGAGGTAGTAGTAATGAAACTATCCACTTTAAATAAATGTTATTATTGAAATCTCCTTTCTTTATTGTCTCCCACATATGTTGTGCAATTGTAGTAAATTACTGAAGACACCCACAACAATGATTGTGTTTGAATATAATAGATTATAAACAATTTTTTTCAAAAAAAACATATCAAATTTTTAGTAAACAAAACAAATTTACCATGCAGGTCGTCTAATAATTTGAGATCTGCCTTTATTTTTTTTTTATATTTGGCAATCTTTGCCGAATGCTGCCTGATCATCACCATCATCATCATCATCATTATTTATTTATATAGCGCCACTAATTCCTGCAGAACTCAAATCAGTCGGTGCCCCATTGGGGCTTACAGTCTAAATTCCCTAACTCACATACAGACACACAGACTAGGGTCAATTTTGTTAGCAGCCAATTAACCTACCAGTATGTTTTTGGAGTGTGGGAGGAAACCAGAGCACCCGTAGGCAACCCACGCAAACATACAAACTCCTCACAGATAAGGCCATGGTAGGGAATTGAACTCATGACCCCAGTGCTGCAAGGCAGTACGCCACCATGCTGTCCATATGCGGCCACATATCTCCCCCACCGAACGCGGCTGCCATGGACTGATGGAGGTGTTTTTGGGAGCTGAAAAAGGAAGAAAAAAAGAAATGAATACATGCCTACCGAATGTTGTAAACACATGTGAGTTAGCAGAGATGTGTACTGTTACCTAACTTAAAATTACAGCAATGTCTAATGGAATGCAATATACATTTGGAGCAAGAGGCCTTAGTCTTTTTGATTGCAGATTTATATATCTACACATTTTTGTTGTGGCCAGGGAAGGGGAGGGAGTGTATTTTCAAAAGAGACTTAGTAGTCCATTATGATGGAAATGTGTTTCATTTATAAGTATGTCCACTTTCATTGACCATGGGTGAAAACAGGTATTTATTACCAGTACAATGGACATCTAAATGTAAGAAAAATATGTAAAGGCTTTAATGTCAATAGTTACCATCTCCCAAGGCCTCTGCCTCTTGTCTGACCTCCGCCTCCTCGTATTCCTCCACTGCCTCTGTGACCTTCTCCTCCTCTGCCTCCACCACCGCCTCTGTCACCTCCTCAACCTCCACCACCGCCTCCGGCCCCTCCTGCTCCTCCTCGGCCTCCACCACCGCCATCTGTGACCTTCTCCTCTGCCTCCATAACCGCCTCTGTCACCTCCTCAACCTCCACCACCGCCTCCGGCCCCTCCTGCTCCTCCTCGGCCTCCACCACCGCCATCTGTGACCTTCTCCTCCTCTGCCTCCACCACCGCCTCTGTCACCTCCTCAACCTCCACCACCGCCTCCGGCCCCTCCTGCTCCTCCTCGGCCTCCACCACCGCCATCTGTGACCTTCTCCTCCTCTGCCTCCATAACCGCCTCTGTCACCTCCTCCTCCTCAACCTCCACCACCGCCTCCGTCCCCTCCTGCTCCTCCTCGGCCTCCACCACCACCTCCGTGACCTTCTCCTCCTCTGCCTCCATAACCGCCTCGGTCCCCTCCTCCTCCTCCGTCTCCACCACCGCCTCCATACCCTCCACATCCTCGGCCTCGAGCTCTTCCTCCGCCTCACGTCTTTCATACATATAAGTGTATTGTTCAAAAAGCAACCTGGTCAACAATTATACAGATGTAGTCTGATAATAATGTGATCAGACATTGTGAATTATTTATTTTGCAACACAGATAAAGATAATCTTTACCAAAAGGCGAGAAACATGACAGACACACACCACTTTCACATGGCCTGTAACAATGTTTGCTTTAGGCTTAGGAGATGTGGACTATCTCAGTTTTACTCAGTAATTGTCAAATAGTCGTTTTTTGGGGGCACATCAGAATTCAAACAGCCAGATAATTAATGACTGATTAGGGAGATATAATACAGTAGGTATTTTTGTTTTGACTGCTAATATGTGAAAATCAACTAAGGACAACTGTGATCGTGGACATTGTTTACAAAGATGGCGTTCAATTCTTTTTGCAATATAACACATCTGTCACTGTAATATTATAAATGTCTGAAAGGTAATGTCAGCAAGTTGCCTTAGTGGGTAGCACTTCTGCCTCACAGCACTGGGGACATGAGTTTGAAACCCAAACATGGCGTATTTGTCTGGAGTTTGGGCCTCAATCATTAAGGAAAGTAAATGTAGCACCATAAAATCACGCGCCTTGGGTCTAAGTAAGTGGCATTAGATAGTGATTTTTCATGTGAAATATGGATACAGATTCATATTTGGTGTCGGCCACCTCCTAAATTTTACATCAAACTGTGTAAGCAACTATTACTGTAGCTTATACGATTAATATAGAACTTACATCTTACAATCTCCTCCCTCAGTTCATCTAAGAGCTGGGGCTGGCGACGCCTCAGGTCGCTCCACCTACGTTGTAGCTGTACAACAGAGCACCGGCGGTGGAATCACATCCAGATATGGCAGCGTACCGTCTGGTATGCCCACAACTTTAACTCGTTGTTCACGTACCGACCAGAGGGCATGAGTTCTCGTCTGAAAAAAGTGCTCGCCCTCATCTTTTACTTCTCACACCTACAAACCAGTACTCTGCTCTGCAATTGGTTCTCTGAGCACGTATGAGCGAGCTCACATCACACGCAAATCTTTCCTACACCTGTGTGTAAAATGGCTGACTGTCATTCTTAGCAATCCTAGGGAAGATAAGGGAGCAGTGAGACGAGTACTCCATGCTTTGCAATAAGGATGACTCATGTACACCTGGCCTAGCTATAAAATCTGGATTTATTTAAATGCACCTGTGCTCTCCCTTCACTCCTGCTCATTACCGATTGTTTGGTGGCAGGTACTTTATGCTATTTGTTTTTGTGATTTCTAAAACATTATTACAGTAAGTACTATTTGATGTGATATGTTTCAATATTTAGAACATTTTTGCTTCAGAATAGGAGCAAAACTTGTTAGGCATAAAGCAATGTTACTGTGCTGGTAGCTTTCAAATAGTGTGATTTTGCTCTATATGCACAGGCAAAGTGTCACATTTATAGCAACACTCAGCTAATGGGTTTCCAAAACCAAACCCAGGAGTAAGCATTGTTGGTCTTATTAATTGAAATGCATATAGCCACTATCTTTGGTGTCCCAAAAGCATGTATGTACAATATTGTCTACACTCTCAATCATCCTTATGCCTCTCTTTTGCTCTCTTCTTAGATTTATAAGCAAATTGATTCCATAGCTTAGCTCTGCTCAGGAATCTGACTTCGATTTTGGTGAGTTCTCTGTGCTTAAAACACTGCAGATTAGTTAGTGATAAGAATGGAAATTGTCCAATTGACCTTCATTTATCTGGGCCTCAGAAGGGGGTTGAGACCCGTTAAAGTTGTTTGAGAAGTGTCTCTGGCTAATCTGAATTACAACACCTGTATCTATAAAGTTAGCAAACTTTCTTGTGTGGACTTTTTAACTGGTGTTGTCTTGGTTACTCACTCCTTTCCTCTTTTGTGGTGTTGCATTTACCAATTTTTTAAAGGATTTGCTTTCAAAACCTATTGGGATGATAACAATGTAATAAAGGCATAACTGAGTAGTGGAAGTGTTTTGCAAATGATGAATCTGTGGCTTTCCCTAACCCCCTTTTTTACATGTTTGATAAGTTACAGTTGTATATTTAGAAAGGCCAGCATTTATGTATTAATGTGCATGTACTTGCAAACTATGTAGGAGTTTGAGGAATGCATTGTTTAGCTTAAGCATGCAATATAATCGATCAAGGGGGTAGGGGGTTTCAAATTTGCAAAGTTTAACATCAGTGTTTGATTTGAAAGTGTTCACACTCAATTTCTATTATAGCTAACAATGTCTGATGCTGGGCCCAGCTCATCCCTCGGTTCGGTGGAAAGAACCAGGCACTGCCCTAATTTTAAGGAGCAGAAATTACAGGTGCTTGTGGAGCTAGTGGCAGAAAAATTCCATTCAAGCACCAGACGATTTGCCGCCTTGGAGAAATACAACCTATGGGAAGAGGTCACCAATCAAGTGAACGCCATAGCTCCGTGTCGCCATATGCCCCATGAAGTCCAGAAACGGTACTATGAAATTGCTTGTTCTAAACCACAATTTAATTTTGATGCCTCGAAACATAGTACAAGTCTGACAGTGACCTTGACACATATTGTGCCTGTGTAAGTCATTTGTTTGTCAAGCCCTTTTTTTTTACTAGCAAATGCCCATGGTGGGCTCAAAGTGTACTTATACAACTTTACAGGTCACTTTCGGTCCATTATCCACCCAGTAAAAGCCACACACATTTAACAGTGTAGTTGTAGTGTGATTTCTGTGTGTAAATAGTAAATGGACACTATCATGTGCCATGTTTTTGGCTATCAAACCATTTGAAGGCTAATATTTTTTTCAAATTTTGTCAGCTAGGCTGACTATAAGCAAAAATTAAAGAAGAAAATAACAGACGGAAGGAGGGACGCTCAGCGAACCGGTGGGGGTCCACCTGAAGACCGGCGTCTAACACCAATAGAGGAGCGTGCAGGTGTCGCCATTTCCGAGGAGTCTCTTGTTGGGGTGGGCCAAATTGATACAGGCTGTGACCCAACCCTAACACGGGCGCTATCTCCCCTAGGTACATTAGGAATATTTGATATTTCTGTCTGTTAATGTTTATGTTGTGTTTAGGAACATTGTGACACCTCTATCAGTATGTGCCTTAATGCAACCTTTCCAGTCATACTCTGTTTGTGCACCACATAATAGGGAATGAAATGTCCACACTGATTTTAAAATGTGTTAATCTGTTGTTCCAATCTAATTCCAAACATAAATATGACTCTTTCCTAATGTCCAAACCACATATACTTAATAGATATGGCTGCTAGTTTGGAATTCCAAGGCATGTTTGTTGCTAAATTCCCTGTAGTCTTAATCGTCAAAATGGATGCATCACAATTGGCCAGAATTAACATTTGTGCACTGAGCATTTTTTGAGGTTGCTTATTAATTTATTATTTTATTTTCTTTTTCTCTATATACAGAACGTGAGAAGGAGCAGGTGTCTGTAGACATTCCAGAAGTGGGGGTTCCTGCCCATGATGTGGAGGCCACTCGGAGTGAGGATGCACGACTCTTGAGGCAGCAGACACTGTCGCAATTAGGTCACCAATTTGAATCCGCCACTCAGTCCATAGACATACATGTTGGTGAAATTTCCACAACCCTCACCTGTATGGAGCACAAATTTGACAACCAACTGACCACTTTAAATGCTACCTTTACAAATATTGTCACCCTCTTGTGCATCCCGGCTGTCGTCATGACGACCAGGGCGTCACTTCCAGTTTTTGCCCCGGCCGTCACCATGATGACGGTCGGGACGCTCCTCTATCACCACTGCGACCCGGCCAGCTGGTCAGCCGGGCACGTACGCTTTGCTCTTCTCATTCATTCCCAGCTGGGGAAATTATCATTTTTGCCATGCCCCTCTTTTGTGATTGGTTCTCCTTGGTATATTAGGCAGGGAGGGCTTAACCTCCCTGTTGGTTATAGTTCCTTCTTCAGTGTACTTACCTGCTCCTTTCTTTGCTCCTCTGCTCTTGCTATTTGGATTGATTTTGCTGTGTATGACCATTGACTCGCTTACTGGACTCTGCTGGATTGCTCGTGACCCTGACCTTTGCCTGTTACCTGAAGATGCTGTTTGCCGCCAGCCCTGACCTCTGCCTGGACCTCTCTACTGCTGCCTGCTGTACCCCTTGACCTGAGACACAGCAGACAGTCAACATACCCCTACAGCCTGAGGCTCTTCTGAGAAATATCTGGTTGCTGTAGAAGGTAATGGTTCCGGCCAGCTGACGGAGGATGGAAATTGGACCCTTGTTCCTATTCCTTTGGCTAAAGTTACCTCTGGTCTGGTGATTCTGTGTGTTTGCCAAAAGCAAGGTGACAGTGAAGCCGGACCAGTGCCCTGCTGGCAGGCACTGGGGCTTCTGTGGCTTTCTGTGCCTGATATAATCATTAAGGCATAAGAATACAATACACATTTCATAATTAAGATGATTATATCAGGCACAGAAAGCCACCCTGTTGTGCTTGTGAATACACTATGAAACATTACCTGGCTTGCCTAGTGATGTATCTAAAAGCACAAAATTCCAAAATTTCTTTGTTAGCCTGTAATATGTTACTAATTAGCAATGTTAATAGCAGGACTAAATATACACAATCTATATAAATGGTTACAGCATAATGTAATATTGGCTATTCACTCCATTGTGTATGAAACAAAACACTTGCCAGACTAGATTTTAACAGAGGACAGGTCACTAGCCCTAGTCCTGTTGTTTATGTAAACAAAGATAGGTAATGTTAAGCACAAACTAGCGAAACCTGAAAATAGAATTATTGATGTATGCATCTACAGATCGAGAATACACATATACTTACCCTTTTGCCATAAGTGAACAATAGGAAGCCTCAGACTAACATGAATACATCACCTACAGTGTAATAGATAATTTTACACAGTCTCATATATGACCAATCCTAAGGCTCATATGCAACCACAGTATGGTGCTGAGCACAGACATGCTATGGGAATGAAAACAGACATACTGAATTCCCAATGTTAATGTGTGCTAGGGCAGACACTCTAGGGGGACATGGGGATAAAAAGTACATCTTAAACGGCATCTGGACAGTTTGGTCCTTGAGTTAAATTGTATTCAATATATTAGAAAAATCCTTATGGAATGGGTGGAAGATTTGGAGTAAGGTTAGGGCTTGTCCGAGTCTAACTGTACAAATTTGTGTTGAGGGCTTTGGGTGGACAATGTGATTTTGCTTTGTGCTATGCATCGCTTTGTGATATGGTTGCGCACAGTTAACATTAGCCAGATTGGTAGTGCTTTCATTTCCTTTATAACACAGTCCTTCTAGGTCACAGGATGGCCATGCAGCCATGGCATATTCCTTGCCAAGTAGCTACTTAGGCACAAAAAACACTGCTTAGTGAATGGATATAATGATAAATGCACATGGGTGAAAAACCCTATGTTGAGGGTGGGGTTTGACATCTCCCTAGGGATTGTGTGACAGTGGTCATTACTTACTGCTTGCTTGTCATTCTGGAGAATGGCCACTCTGCTGTGTGAGGAGAATGAAATCGTTGCCTCATACTGCTATTATGTGTAACATTTTGCAAGTACTTGTGATACATTACATTTAGACACATGTTGAATCAGGCATTGGTCTTACTATGGTAAAAAGTGGCCCAACCTATTAATTACACACACACTTACAGATCCTACTTGCAGATACTCTCATCCTGATTCTAGCTTAAGACTAATGTTTGTTTCTTTCTGGGACCATTCGCAATGTGAATGATATTGAAAATCAATGCTAACGTCTGACACCCAGATCCGATATGAACATTGGAGTTTACATCAATACTGCTTGTCCAAAAACCCTAGTCATGTGATACTGTGAACACGTTCACACTATATATTATGTCCGGTTACATCATTAACCATCGAAAGCCCAAAAAGTTTTTGCAAATTTAAAAAATCCTATTCAACCAGCCCACACAATAATGGGCATTAAACACCAGGGTCATTCAGGCTAATACTACATAGCTAAGTGTAAGTGACAAAGTGCAGGATTGTTGAGATTTCATGTTGGTGAACATAACAAGATGCAACCAAAGTCAAACGTCTCGTGTCCCCCAGATCTTATCTGGCAACAAGTTACATATATGACAGGTGTCTGCAACATCACAATCTGTGTCTTCACCTGCAATTTTGTGTGCTTAGAAGTGTGTATATGTGTGTGGCTGGAATGGAACATTGCATGACTGGGCAAAAAACAATATAGTTGATGTGTAGCAGTTCAAAAATACATTAGGAAGCCGGTCAAATCTGAAAAGGGTGGATAGATAGTGTCATTGTTTGACTGCTGGTCAAGACTGGATTTAAAGGTAATGTTGATAAGGACTCCAACAGATGCTAGACTTGCGTATGACATCAAGGCATTGGACTTTGTGCTTTGCATTTGTCTGTGGCCACGATTCAGAGCAAAGTGGTGATTGTCACTGGAGTCTAATTTTTGCATTGTGGTTTGAACATGTCCTAGCCTAGAAAGTGTTGTGGGCAATGAATCTAACAGGGTTCAAGGACCCTACTTTGACCACATTTACAGAGGTTATTGAAAAATATATAGGATTAAGTTCATATGCCATGTTGAACTTGCAAAATACAAAATACTAACACATGGACCAAGAAAAGAATGCATAAATACTAACCACACTAATATATATAATATTATGAGTTCAAACCCACAAAATAGAGTTTGAGTTAAGGGGAAGGGCTTTATGTGGCTAATGTAAAAATAAGCAAGGGTGGCTACAATAGATAGTACAAGTATACAAGACCTAAATGGGCCCCAAAGGACAATGGAGTGAATGGTGTGTTTGACAAGAGGAAGAACTTCAGTGTAGTAAGCAGCAGATACTTCTATGTGACTGATTGATGACACTATTTCAGGGTTATATTTATTATTAACAGACATTATTACATATTTTCAGCACAATACATAGAAAGTAAGACAGTGGTCTTTGACATAAAGTTCCTTGGATGAGGAGCAAACAATCATGGCCAAGTGAAGAAGCACATAGGCAGGGTTGTAGCATTGGATAAATACTTCAATGTGTGATAAGACAAGAAATGTAGAGCTCTAAAATGCATGTCATCTTTGGCTGTTGAAGGGAAAAGAAAAAATGACTACAACAATATTAGCTCACATCTAACTTTACTGCATGTACTTATTTTATGCATTTGTGCACATGAAGGTGGCCACTGTAACCTAACATGCAAACGGTCTTGTAAGGCTCAACACAGTACTCTCTGAAATAGTGGCTTGTGGGTTTCAGCTATATCTTGGTTTAGAAGTATGGTTTGTGTTGGTTTTGTTTAGAAAGCACCCAAAAAACATCAGCTATTAAGAATGTGGATTGGATAACATTGCCTAAGCAGACACACAATTCTCCATCACAATTCCAAATGTTTTTAACAGCACTATTGTATGCAGCACCCTCACTTTACAATAATATTAAATGTTATTTATCAGAACACTATAGATACTTACATTCTTCAACTGGCTACGACACCATGACCACCTCCTGCAACTCAAAGGGCAAGTGCTATGCCCTGCCAGCACCTACATGGTGTGGCATGTGGGTGAAACAGCCTGTGGTCATAAAGGTAACGCTAATGGCAACAAATTATAATATATACTTTAGATTCCCTGGTGAACAATGTTATCCTAGATTTTTACCAACAATGTTAGCCAACAAAATTTGAAAGGTAATTACCATTGCCTTACAAAAACATTATGCCTTTTAATCAATGATATTCTTCAAACATCATAAGGGTCATGTTAGGACATTTGCAAGCTAAGTCTTAATTTCAACACTTTAAGACGTTGATGTTTGCACATTAGCCATTAGTTTTTAACAAAAATTTTTATTTTTGGTCAAATGCTTGTCCAAAAAAATTACACTAATTTAAGGAGAGTTCCTAAAGCATTTTCAAGTACGCTTACAGGTTGCCATCGATTTTACAAGCATGTCCAATGGATACAATTTCATTAGGACAACATTTGTTTGCTTCGAATGTACATTTGCATATTATTTTGGCTTGCTCAATTTTACATCAGATAGCATTGGTGTATTTGACATTTGACTTTTAAAAGAAACAGTAATGATAAATTAGAATTACTTCAAAAATATGTATCAATGATATACTGCCTGAAGCTAGCCCCCTCATCTGATTCCCGCGGTGTGGCTTCAGGCTCCCCCATCTCGTCCATCCCAGCAACCTCGTCCACCACTCCTGGAGCCCCACTCCGGATGGCTATATTGTGAAACACTACATACAGAGCTATGATGTTACATACTTTACTCGGCCCATACATCAGTGCTCCACCAGACCGGTCAAGGCATCTGAAGCCGGCCTTTAATAGGCCAAATGCCCGCTCAATGACCGATCTTGTGGCTGTATGAGCCGAGTAATATGCAACCTCACGCTCTGTGTGTGGGCTCAACATCAGAGTGAGGAGCTAAGGGCGTAAGGGATATGCGTTGTCTCCTATGTAGCAATTAGAAAAGACACATTTCAAACCAACTTGACTTAAACACATTATTCTAATAAAAGGGAAGCATAATTAAAGAAGTATCTGCAGGTGCATATGCTGACGCTGCTCAGATGACAGCAGACACAGGTGCATTTAGAGAGAGCGGGTGTGTGTTTTGGCATAAAATTCCTCCATGCATATTTTTGCATTGGATTACCAAAAATGATGTAAGTGTATGTGGTTAGTTTGATTACATTTTTTGCTAATATACTTAGGTGTTCCTTCTGTGGAATGAATCAGGTTTCTCAATTGCAGATATGTTGCATGATCTATTGTTTCAGTGTAGTCTATATAAAATAAGTAATCTTTAGTCTGGACGTTAGTGTGGTGGTTAGTCATTCCATCTGGCAACAGTAGGGTGCTAGGTTTGTATCCTAAATGAAGAACATACCTGTACAGACTTTGCATTTCACTATATGCGTCACTGAAAGAACAGTACGCAGATATATGGACATGTTTCAGATTGCGTATTATTAGTCTTTATATCCGTAGCCATGTTTATTGACATTTTTACAATTCCTAGGACACAATTTTCATGATGGAGAACAAGAGAATGGGTGTGTAATTCTTTATTGGTTATCCTTCAACCTTCATGTTGGCACTAATGCATGTGTTGAGTTGCATGTTTGTTTCAACCTGAAGTATGCCTTACCGATTAGAGAAATGAGCTGGCAACAGCAGGGTCATGAGTTCGAAACCAGAATCATGCCTGTATCTGTGCTGACTTTGTATATCCCCCTGTTTCTGTGGATGTACTCCAATGTGTCACTTATAGAAGAGTACGCTAGTATATGTTTCTAGTATCGTGCATACTTATGATTGCGAATTGTTAGCTGTTATATCCGCATCCACGTTTATTTACATTTATAAATTTCCTATGACACATTTTTCGTGATGGAGAAGAAGAGAATGTGTGTGTGTGATTGTTTAGTCTTTATCCTTAAACCTTCATGTTGGCATTAATGCATGTGTTGTGTGGGTAATTTCCATATCCAAAATTTATAATTGTGCATGTACCAAGGATTGAGGTCTCCTATATTTCATTGAAGAATTGATAATAGTCATATAATTGACTGATTATTACATTAATGAAAATTCTAAAAGTAAAACTGTTTGTTATGAGAGATGTTGATGCTCAGCTTTTCATTCTAGTCTATTTCATGCACACACTGTTTCAACTTGCACGTGGACGTGTTAGTTAGACAATCCACTTTTCATCCGTGGGTTAATGAGTTTAATGCCTGCTACATTTTGTGGAATATGGCTAAATGGCATGCTGAAAATTATGTGCAGGTACAACACAGAGAAGCAGCTGTTCACAATTACTTGAATGCAAAAACATAAGAAATATCCACAGATGAAAGCTAAAAAAGCCTAAGTGACCCCCCCCCCAAAAAAAAGACAATCAATATGAATTCCAATTATCATAATTATTATTATTATTATTATTATAATAATAATAATAATAATAATAATAATAATTATTATTATTATTATTATTATTATTATTATTATTATACATGACTGAATTTCCATATCTAAATATTTAAACTGTGCATGTACCAAGGATTTATGTCTATAATATTTCAAAGTGTAATTATTGACATTAATTAAAATTAAAAAAGGAAAAATGCTTATTATGAGAGACCGTGATGCTCAGCTTTTCCTTTTAGTCTATTTCATTCACATATTGTTTTAACCACTTGCACATTGGCGTAGCGGTTAGACAATCCAGGGCCACCTTAACAACTTTATGGGCCCCCGGGCAATGCAGTGTACCGGGCCCCTAAAAAAATAAAAAATTATATATATATATATATGGGCCCCCTTAACTTACCTTAAGTCCGATCCTCTTCATTTTTCCGCGCCGCTGAGTCTCTTCTGCCCTCTTCCGTGCTGTGGTTGCAGTGAATGCTGGGCATTTACTGTGAGCACAGCATGGAAGAGAGGACCAGGGAGGGAGCCGGATCACCGCTGATGTGACCGCAAGGTAAGTATTTAAAAAAAAAAAAATATATATATTTTTTTTTTTAGGATTCGGACGGGCCCCCCTTGCCTGCAGGGCCCCCGGGCACCTGCCCATCGTGCCCAATGGAAGAGACGGCCCTGAGACAATCCACCTTTCAACAGTGGAAACCTTAGTTCAAATCCTCACCAACGCCCTTGTCTCTGTCTGTGGGGAAAATAAAACCTTCCCTATTTGTGTGGATGTCCACAGTGTCCCTGTTGTAAGAAAGAATACGATTGGTTTCAGTTCGCACAAATTAGCCGTAAAATTTTCATTAATTAGTTTTTATATTATTACTAGCGTATTGTTAGCTGTGTTTTTACAAACACTAGCAACGAACTGTTGACACATCAGTCCCTTTACATTGCGATTTATTACTTGTGGTTGTAATTAAAAAGAGATTGCTTTTATAAAAATATACACAATGTTTAATGTTTGAGCTAAATTTAAAAATAATGTTTTTTTATAAAGAATTTTTTTATTTTTCAGGTGAAGTGTATTAAGATGTATGTTGTGCATATTTAGTTGTGAGTGTTTTAAACGAACAATGCTTTTAGAACAGTTTATTGTTGTTACTCTGCGCTGCTGCTGTAGCTGCTTTGAATTTAAACATGACCCTGAGCTTTCTTAAGTTTCAGCAAGGAGTTAAGATAAAACTCACAGGTTTTTTTCTTAACTATCCGATGGATCCCGAGGTAACGCCTACTCTTCTTAAGTCAGTATAAATAACGCCTACTCTTCTTACCTTCTTTCGGATGTCCGCCCATTCCCATCCCATTCCCAACCCTTTTTTCTTAAGTGGTCAGAAAACTTCTTAAATGCATTTATGATGGATTTTCACCTTAACTTAAGAAATTCTTCGCATACGCAATGGAATTTCCTTTGTATCTCCTTTTTCTGGGCATACGCAGAGAAGATTTTCGGAAGATCCGCAAAAAACAGCAGATCCGATTGCTAATGAATCAGGCCCAATATTCTTATGCTCTGGCAAATGATGCCCCATGGTTGCAATAATGCAATGTTGTGTTTTTTAAATGTTTTTATAGGTTGAAATCGACATGGTCATCCAATAAACAAACTAAGCAAGAAACAGTTTCCCAAAGAAAATTCTCCCGCCACTACAAATTGAATATCCCTCTCCACTTCCCACAAACAACCCACCGGCCTGGCAAAACGATATATGATCTGGATCTGCCAAGAGCGGCAGACCTTTAGTGAAGACAGGAGAGGCACATATTTTAACAACTCAATTTATTTTTTGACCCTGTCTATTGTGTTTCCCCAATCCCAACCACTCTCATCCCAGCTGTATAAAAGAAATAAATACAGCCCAATACTAGTTAAAAATTATTATGAATTGTGTTATGCTGGAAGGCATGTAATGTTCCCCACATTTAAAACTACCACTAATTTGAAAAGTTTATAACTTAATTTATGTTTGTCCTTTTCGATATATATTGGAAATATATATTATATATTTTCTTGGAGCTAGCATGTTTTTTGGGTGTCCGCGCTCTTTTTAGAATAAGATCTGGTTTAATGTAGATATAGAAGGTATTAGAAAAGACCAGAGTAATTAATATACAGTGTAGCTTTTTGTAGATCATACAAGAAGAAGAAAAAAACATATCTTGCCCAGGTAGATCAGTGTCATTTATCACGAAATGCAGTAAAGTACACAGTAGTAATAAAAACGTGTTCCAAAGGAATTCATCTTTATTGCAGAGAGATCATCTACTAACGTGATAGGCAACCTGATGCAATTCAAGGGTCATATGTGTGGCCCTCTCACCTTCAAAAGGGTCACACATTATCCTTAATCTCAGTAATAAATAAAATTATACATTTAATCAAAGAAAGAGACACCTATCTGTAATAAAATATAAGCAGGCATTTTAAACCAGCATTACAAACTATAACAAACAAATCAGACAATCAAGTAGGAAGGAGTTGGGGGACGCAGGTAAAAGATGGGAGGGCCGCCAGTTGCTGATCTAATACATCCTCAGCCATCCCTGCCTTACTTTTACAAACCTATCTCTCAAGTATAATAGATTGAATAATACATTTTTAAAGAGTTAAATGCTAATTTAAAATGCAGAGTAGCAAAATACTCTACTTGATAATAATCTCTACTAACATTTTTAAGTACAGGTCTACTGTAACTGGGATAGTTTTTTAGGGCGTATAGTTTGAATTTTGTTATGTGTCTTCTTGAATGTTACTGTGGCACATCAGCCTACTAAATCTGAGCAGTTTTTCTTTTAAAAACACAGCTTCTTAGTGATGGTAAGGGTCTTGTAGTGGCTATATGTAAGATTCCTATATGTACTGTTTGGCCCAGGACAGACTCCTTTTTTCAAAAGTAACAACTAACAATTCTGATTGTCCCATAATTGAAAGTCCAAGTGAACCCAAATTAACAGCACAAGATGGAATAGGGTCCTGTAACTGTTGTGCCTTATATATGGTGGATTTTATTGCCCACGCAAGTTTCAGGTGATGTGGCTGATTTGGTTTTTCATTTCAAAATTACAGGGGCCCAAGATTATAAAACAAATAACAAAAGTTGGCAACATCAGATCCTTATTGAATCTTTTGTGTAAGAACGTTGTCCCCAGATGGATTAAATAATCCAACCATCCACTTAACCTCTCACCTCTTCTGTTTCTCCCCTGGCTCCTCTTCTCTCCCCTTTGCTTCACTTGCTCCCTCTTGTGCCTGATTTTGTCTACCCTCCCTTAGGATGTAAGCTCGTATGAGCAGGGCCCCTCTCCCCTCCTGTCTCCATACCTGTTCTTCCGCTCCGTCTTTACAGTATTTGCCTGCCTGGAGTTTCTGAAGTTCTGGTACTTTGTGTTTATTGTTCTGTATTGTTTTACCCTGTATAGTGTACTGTTTGTGCCGTGTACGGCGCTGCGGAAACCTTGTGGCGCCTAACAAATAAACGATAATAATAATAATAATAATAATGAGCATAGTTACAATACTAATACCCAGTAGTTTATATTATTCCTCTTCTATATTCATGGATGTAAAATAAAACTGAATCCCATCTCCTGTATGTACATTGTAATGGTGTTTTACAGTGTATCTACTTTATCTATTTTAGCAAAGAGCTCACAGCTGTCCATGTCTATGGGTGGAGTGGTTTATTAAACTCTTTACTAGATTATTCAGTACATTGATCAGTAAGTTACCAATTATTGTTCCATGCACCATCTGGTACTTTTATCAACAATGCTGCCACTACCCTGTACTAAAGTACAGTCCATCAATAAATGGAGAGAGCTGGTATTATATACAGTATGTTCATGGTTTGTTTGACTGCTGCAGTAAACAGTCTAGCACATTATAACATATATAAGTCAATGTACATTTTATTTATAGTCTCAACATATTGATAAAACATTTTACAGATTAAATACAATAGTCACTAACACTTCTGTAATTTGCATAAAAATGAATTTACAGTACTATAAAAGCACAAAATACTGTAACAAAATGGGTACATTTAACTGTGTGAATTGTTCAATATAGTAGTTCAAAATCTTATATGGCCATTTCAATGATTTGGGAAATGAGGTGACCAGGATAAAAAGTATATACTTCAGGAAAGTATGCTATCGTCATTATCCCATAATATTGGAGAGAGCTGAGATATTTAATCCTGCAAATACTGTTGTTTGTCTACTTGCTGTGTTAAAGTTTTCTCAAACAATTTTCAGAAAGAAAATTCCAACCACTTAAAAGGCTGCCATGAGCGAGGGAAATTAAAAGAATAACCCTTCTATTTACATTGGTCAATGATTTTTAATTATTGCTTATACACTATATGGACAAAAGTATTTGCCCACATCTGTTAATTATTGAATTGCGGTGTTTCAATCAGACCCTTTGCCAGAGGTGTATAAAATAAAGCACCTAGCCGTGCAGTCTCCATGTGCAAACACTTGTGATACAAAATGGGTCGTTCTGAAGAGCTCAGTGACTTCAAGCGTGGTAACTGTGATAGGATGCCACCTTTGCAATAAGACGGTTCACGAAATTTCATCCCTGCTAGATATTCCACAGTCAACTGTAAGTGATATTATTAGAAAGTGAAAGCGTTTAGGAACAACAGCAAGCCATGAAGCGGAAGACCACGTAAAATCACACAGGGTCAACGACTGCTAAGGCGCATGGTGCGTAAAGGTCGCCAACGCTCTGCTGATTCCATAGCTGAAGAGTTCCGAACTTCCATTGTCATTAATGTAAGCACAAAAACTGTGCATCAGGAGCTTAATGGAATGAGTTTCCATGCCCGAGCAGCTGCATGCAAGCCTCACATTACCAAGACCAATATCAAGCTTCAGATGGAGTGGTGTAAAGCACACCGACACTAGACTGTGGAGCACTGGAAACATCTTCTGTGGAGTGACTAATCACGCTTCTCTGTTTGGCAGTCAGATGGGCGAGTCTGGGTTTGGCGGATGCGGGAGAACATTACTTGCAATATGCCAACTGTGAAGTTTGGTGGAGAAGGGATAATGGTATGGGGATGTTTTTCAGGGTTTGGGCTAGGCCCATTATCACTAGTGCTGGGAAATCTTAATGCTTCAGCATACCAAGTCATTTTTGACAATGCTATGCTTCCACCTTTGTGGCAACTGTTTGGTGAAGGCCCTTTTCTATTCCAACATGACTGTGCCCGAGTGCACAAAGCAAGGGCTACAAAAACATGGTTTAATGAGTTCGGTATGGAAGAACTTGACTGGTCTGCACAGAGCCCTGACCTCAACCCCATCAAACATTTTTGGGATGAACTGGAACGGAAATTGCAAGCCAGACTTTCTCGTCCAACATCAGTGCCTGACCTCATAAATGTTCTACAGAATGAATGGACTCAAATTTCCACAGAAACACTACAACATCTTGTGGAAAGCCTTCCAATAAGAGTGAAAGCTGTTATTGCTACAAGAGGAGGACCAACTCCATATTAAAGTATTTGAATTGAATACAATGTCATTACAGTCCCTGTTGGTGTAATGGTCAAGCATCCGAATACTTTTGTCCATCTAGTGTATATTAAATCATTATATTATTTTAGCTATTTGACGTACCCCTTGAATCTGATTGAGAAACTTTGCTTTATGGCCCTCTGACATGTGACCGACTGATTTGTGTGCAGGGATAATTTAGAAGTTTTTTTCTTCAAACTGTCTTCAGTATTCTACAGTGTGCATTAAACTTTATACACTTGACACCAATTAAATGGCTCCTACAATTGTAACATATTTGTCACACATAATTTGTCCATCTCTTTTTAATAGAACACGCAGCAATGTGGTCTAAGTCCTGTAAACCTGGGAAAAAATGTTCATTCAACTCTCTTGTCACCATATAAATATCCACTCTTTCTCTCCTCACAGTGTGCAGAGCTTTCATAAAAAAGCCCTGCCGAGGTTATATTGTTACGCCACAACCACAGGTGGCTCAGACTGAAGGGAAATACTTTTAAGATTTATTTTTTCTATTATGGTTGCACGTGTTCTGGAGAATGACTTGCAGAGTAGTCTTTGCGTATTCTCTAATAACAATCACAACATCAGCATCAGCTGAAAGTGCACAGTAGGGAGTGGTACAGAAAAGTCTAGACATTATTTAAGCTGAGCATTCAGCAATACAATAGGCGGTCAAAGCAAAATCATTGATTTGGAAATTCTCTTAGTTATATCTTAGGAGGGGTTATACTTTTGTTTGGCATTAAGCCAGTTTTATGAATAGTGTATGTTACAAGCAATTGAAGAGGTATTAGAGGTTGGTTCTGAAAACAGAAACTACATGGTCATTTTACTTGTGGTTATTCTACTTGAGTACATATGAACTTAGTAAAATAGCCGAGTTATTTATTTACATATATATATATGACATATGAATAAAGCATGTATTTCCATATTCCATTTTAAAAGACTTATGGACAGTGGTGTCCGTGTGGTGTGATCTGGTGAATCCCCTACAAGCGGACGGCTGCCATATGACAACAAAATACATGCTCTCCCTGTATTTTACAATTGCAATAACCTGCATTTTCTTCAAAGTGATCACCTAAACCAGGGTGGTCTTCCTGTGATGTGAGACCCTCCAGAGGTTCCTCACATAGTTTCATACATGGACACCTCAGTCAAGTAATATTAACTCATAAACAATTACTGTAGAGGTTACTTTTAAGTATTTATAGCAATTAAGGGTAGTGACTATAAATTTATGTGGAGCTCACAAGGTGCAATATTGCAAGCAATACCGTATTATTGGCCCACTATACATGTGTGATCCCAAAACTACTGAGATGCCTCATAATGAGCCTATCACAATCAATAGGATCATTATTGACATGTTCATAAATGTGTTAAGAACATGGTCATTCTCAGCCTCTGCAGTCGTCTTCTGATCCCACTAACAAGCCCCAGTGTCACTGCATGGGATATTGACCTGGGTGCCAAGAGGCCAAATATCGTCCAATTTGGCAAGACATGAGTGTAGCCAGGGGCGGGCTGGCCCCCGGGCCGCTCAGTTTTACCGGTGTTAGGGCCGGGGGGTAGGCCGGCCGGCTGCCCCCCAGATGCAATATAGTCTAATTTCACCGGCGGCCGAATCACAATATGCGTGATACGGCCGCCTCAGCGCACAGACAGCCGCATCGCATGTCACGTGATGCGGCCGTCTGTGCGCCCCCCGGGCTGACATCTGCCAGCCCGCGCCTGAGTGTAGCCAAATTGGACAATGATCCTGTTGCTTGGCTCTGGAGTTAAACAGATTTATAGATATTACAGGGTACTTGGTAAACATGTACAGTTCTATTAGGGGAATACCTGGTAAACTTGTGCCTTTATAACATATGTGATAAGAAAAAGATTGAGAAAACCTTATTTAATATGTTACAACTTCATCAGATAAGCAATAATTGAGCTTTCTATTGTCTTCAGAATCAAAACCACCACAATAATAATTGGAGTATTTTTAGCAATCAGATATAATTTTGTGTCTGATAGCATTGCCTAGTCCAGTAATGTCAAATTAACGTAGACCATTATCCATACAGCAAGAACCAGGGAAAAGTAAGTAACTGCTGCTGTTAGAGAAAATGTTCTAAACACACTGGATCACCAAGTGGTTCCCCTACAGTTATTATACAAAGCACTGCTAAAGGAGGAGGGGAGTGACGGGTGCTTTGTGATAAGACACAATAGGGATCATGTTTAAATGTAGTTTAACATATTTAGGGCATGTTAAAACATTTCAGATAATAGATTCCATATCTGTATATCTGACAGGTAAGATGGCTGCCACAACAGGTATATATTGTCACATTGTCAACGTAACATGTAATTAAATCATGTTTATAGAGCTTCTGGTAAGAAGTCACAACAGTGGCAGCTTTATTGTAAAGAAAACCTGATTCATCTTAGGACATAAGTCCCATTGCATGCCGTATCTTGTCTGAAATTGCTCTGCGCATGCTCAGAAACGGACGTTACGTCAGTGAACAAAATTGAATGCAATTCATGTCCAAATAGAAATGTCACATCTGACAGCCTACGACTTAAAATGCGTAACAGGAGCAAGAAGGGGTGGATACATGTAGGCAATGTACAGTAACGGCGTGCTGAGGTTGAGCGCACGTACCTTCATCAGATTTAAGCTTTGGGCATCTCTTAGGTCCATGTTTTTTAGCTGTATTACTTAAACCAGTACGCACACTAGAACATGTGTCTGCAAGTAAGAGAAACTATAAAAATACATTTTATGTGCAGTATGCATTAAGAACACCCTTATTTATGTATATCACGTATTTTACATATATGTTTTATAAATGATTATAGTTTTAATTGTAAATTATTTTTTTGCTGTTCATGAGTTCTGATGGGACTTTATATTGCACATATGCATGTGCGTATCCTGCAGTCTGTTCTATCTGTCTATGGCAAGTAACATATAGCCAGAGAATGCAAGTTCTTATCTCCATGTTTGTTGTCACCACCAAACACTCCCAGGTTTATTTTCAACTCTACAATCATTCATAGCGCTGCAGACTTTAATGAGAGGTCCCTGTGGATCTCAAGCGGATTTCTTTTTCTTTTATTCATGTCAAAATCGACACAAACTGCAAGATATAATCGGTGATTTGAACTGCAAAATCGCTATATGTATTAACCAGTGATTTGGACTCTAAATAAAATCTCTGGCGATTTGTGTTGATTTTAAAACCCCTATCTCTCCCATGTTATAGTCAAGCTTGCCAGAGATTAAACACAAACTCACCCGAGTTTCAATTCAAAATCGCCAGATACAATTACATTTGGACTAATAATTTATTCTTAAAATAAATTGTCCCCCAAAAGAAAATTTATAATACTTTTTGCCCCTCTACAACAAAAAAGATGATTTATTAAAACTTCCATTATGCCTCCTGTTATATTAACATTGCCCTGCAGTGTAACAGTGATGTGCTTGGCAATCTCGTCTATAGAAAGCAACGTGTTGTATCAGGCAATTTTTAATTCAAACTCGGGCGAGTTTGCAAGATCGCAGCTTCATACATTTGGCGAATGGTATAGCTAGAATGGCAAAAAATCGGGATCGTGATTTGCAGCAATTTTGCAAGAAATCACATCTCCAGCAATTATACATCAAATTGCGGGTTAATAAATCGGCGGTTTTAAACTCGCCCAAGAAAATTGCTGGAAATTCAAAATCGCAGCTTGATACATTTACCCTCTGCCCTTTTATCACCAAAATTGGCTTGATTGGTTGGCCCACTACAACATGAAGACTTTTCTCTACTGGTTACACTAGTACCACCCTAACTGATAGTCTACATATAGTCACTATTAATGTCAAAGCCTAAACACAAAGAACCATAGTCCTGCGATCCTTACAGGTTATTAAAGTTGACAAAACCCTTGTCCAAGATACCCATTTTAACATAGTGCTACATCCCCATGCTTTAAAAACAGACAATTCCTACATGCTTACTTCAGTAACAACTGTCATTGTAAAACAAAAAGAGTTGCCATATTTTTTGCCAAGCGCTTGTCCTTTTTGGAAATTGAAGCTCATTGGTTGGAGGAGGGGAGGGGCCTCCGTATAAAATGTAAAATTTTTAATAAATTGTTCACAATTGTTAACATTTTTCCCCCAAACCAGGACCATCCAGCTTTTTATGGTAAGATGCTATAGCGTTTAAATAGATACTTCCATTGTGGGTATAAACCAGGTAAAATGTTGAGCAGGGCACTCAGCATTCAGAAACTTGTATATCCACTCCATCAAAGATGATAAAGGGGAAACACACTACAAAACAGGCAAGATTGCCTCTGCTTTTCACTCCTACTATTTCTCACTGTACAATATAGCTGGTGATTTGGTGCTAGTCGATGAGATATGCAACAGTGAGGCTATAGACACATTTAGCTAGGATTCATTTCCAGAGGCTTTCAATGGAAAAACCATTTACCCCTACCGAGTTGGAGAAAGAAAAAGCTTCTTCCTCTTCTGGCAAAAGCTCTGGGCCTGATGACTTTACAATAAGTTACTACAAAACTTTTAAATATAAGCTTACCACCTACTTCTCCAGGCTTGTAACACAATTTCATCAGTCCTTTTCCACCCTTTCACTAGAAGCACACATTACAATCATACATAAGAGAGGAAGGACCCTTCCCTATGCCCCAGCTACCATCTGATCTCCCAACTTAATATTGATATAAAGCTATTCACCAAGCTTACTGCAAATAGGCTGAAACTTCTATTACTGAAGGTGATACGCAGTGATCAAGTTGGGGTTGTGCTAGGTTGAGAGACCTGAGACAATACTACAAAAGTAATAGATCTCATTCACCCCACTGACTCTTCATATGGCAAATAGACGAAGGCCCAACCCTCACCCATAGGATATTTTCACTAAATAACTTACCATCAGCTAGAATTAAAATTAATGGATCCTTATCTGCCCAATTTAACATTTGTAGCTGTACCAGGCAGGGATGTCCTATCTCCCCACCGATACTTGTCTTTTTTATGGAGGTTTTTGTGCTCTCGAATCAGAAGAATCCAGATATAACAGGAATTAAGGTGGGGAGCAAAGAATATAAGCTGGCTCTCTTTGAGCATGATCTAGTAGTGACACTTACAAATCCAGTGGTATCTGTACATAATTTAGTAGCCGAATTTTGTGAATTTTAAAAATTGTCTAATTGCAAAGTACATTATTCAAAGTTTGTTGCATTAAAGATTACGACACCGCCCTGTATGGTAGAAGGCCTGAAAGACGTATTCCCCTTTGTTTGACACCACTCCCACCTAAAATATTTAGGAGTATACATCACGCAAGATTTCACTCAACTATTTTATACCAATTTTTGGCTTCTGCTTAAAGATTCACCTGGGTGGAGAGAATTAGCATTCTTAAGATTAGCTGTCTATCTAAAATATTCTATCTGTTACAGACATTATGCATACACACCCCTCACAAATGGTTTGCAGACATTCTGAATATGGTTAGAGGCTTTATGTCACGGGCACTAGGAGTCTTTGCCCAGGATATCACCAGATGATGGACTTACCAGAGTAATGTAGCTGGTACTATGGTTCTCTGGTAGCAGGGTGACAACGGAACAGGAGAATCAGCAGATGGTGAGAGAATGCTCAATGAAAGTCTAGCAGCAACTGGTAATGAGTAGATGTATGTACACGAGGAACCAGATGGACAAGTAAACGTGAGGAGAGTCAGTGGTCTGCGTATAGCAAGTTGTACCACTGCTATAGTGAGGAGGAATGTCCAGGAGTAGCGAGGAGGTAGTGAGAGTCAGTGGTCTGCATCAGTAAGCTGTACCACTGCTATATATATGTGAGGAGGGGCACGAGGAGATGAATGGAATGCAGAGGATACACGGGACACACAGAACTTGATCCCACGATGATATCCACAATACAATAATAACTGACAAGCGCTGCTTGAAGTATACAAAGTCACTATAGCGATCCAGGTAATAGGAAACAAAGTCAATGGTAACAATAGCTTCAGTGGATAGTAGACTCCGGAGATGAACACAACACAGTCCAGACGGATATGTAATACAAAAGCAAAGTCAATGAGAAGTATGCATACCGCGGTTCAGGAGAGCAGGCTGTCAGAGAGACGTGCAGGGATACCTGAACGGCTGAAGGCCGGCAGGAGGAGAGACCACTGGAGGATGGAAGCGGTAATCAGGTTGGTGCAGCGTACAGCAGGTAACCAGAATCAACGGAGCAATACTCAGGAAGCAGTAGTAAGTAAAACTGGAAACATGATGAACACGGGAGAGTTGAGGCTGTCTGGTATCCGGCAGTAGTAGCGGAGGCAGCGGAGAGAAGACACGCTGAACACGGGAGAGTAGATGCGGTCTGGAATCCGGTAGTAGTAGCGAAGGCAGCGGAGAGGAGGCACGCTGAACACAGGAGAGTAGAGACGGTCTGGAATCCGGCAGCAGTAGCAGATAGGAATCAGTGGAGAGCTGACACGATGAACACAGGAGAGTTGAGACGGTCTGGAACCCTGCAGTAGTAACGGAGGCAGCGGAGAGCAGACACGCTGAACACGGGACAGTTGAGGCGGACTGGAGTCCGGTAGTAGTAGCAGATAGGAATCAGCAGAATGCAGGCACGATGAACACAGGAGAGTTGAAGTGGTCTGGAAACCACAATAGCAGTAAACAGGAATCAGCTGGAGCTGAATACACGAGGAAACACAGGAACACCTTCAGTGGCTCATGGGGAATGAGACTCCAAGATCAGGCAACCAGGTAATGATCACAGGTGGTTTAAATAGGGAGGGTTGCCTGATCATCCAATCAATTAAAAGCAACAGGTACTGAAGGTTTAATAAGGGCTGCACATGCGCAGACCCTCAGGATGGCGGACAGCCACGGTTCCTGAACACAGGAGAAATGGCACTCACAGTCCGGTGAGTGACACTTTATTTGAGATGGTGGGACTTCCCATCTAAAACTAGAATACTGTATAGAAGAAAACATCTAGGGGGCATACAGCTCCCCCACATCACCAGTTACTGTCACTCTGTTTCGTTAAATAGAGTACTAGAGAGGTCCAGGGACGTAGATTCTAAACAGTATATTTGTCACGATAGCCAGATAGTTGGAATTGTCTTGATCTCTGTGATCTCTGCTTGAGTGACAGCTACCCCCAGAGAGGTGCGGAGTCTAACGGAGGAGAGGTATTCACCAGGGATTCCCACAAGGGAATATGGTCTTAGCTGCTCTCAACTGCAGGTTGTGGTCCTCTAGATGGCGCAGAGCAGATCATTCGGAGAACCACAAAGTACCTGTAAGGCAGAATGAAATGTAGCCTCAAATGTATGGGAATTCAGGAACTGGATGGATGCTGTGCGATGATCAGTAGTATAGCCACAAATCTCGATAATGGGTTAGGCTGAGCAGATAGTACTGTGAAGTGGACTCAGAAGAACCAAGGTATTCACTAGTGTAGAAATTCAGGAACAGAACAGATACTGAGTGAAGTGAACTCTGGAACAGGACCGATGACGAGTGAAGCATAAGTGAAGGGTTTTGAACATCTATTTGTAACTCCCCAGAAACCAAAGCATACATTATCTCAACTATATAAGCTCATCATAGATAAAATCATATTAGTTCACTCTCACAGAATACAAAGTCAGGGACGAAAGACCTTGGATGTATACCTAATGATGAGAAATGGTCAAATTCTTTCAGCTGACACATTGAGCTCCCCTAACATGTGGATATTTGAAACACAGTTCAAATTGCTGTATAGGTGCCCAAATATTTTAAATAGGTTATTTCCAGGGGTGCCCAGTTCCTGCTGGAAAGTTTCAGTAGAGCCAGGTATTATTATTAATATAGATTTATAAGGTGGCATAGTGCTACGTAGCGCCAAACAGTAGGGAAAACAGTACATACATAACACAGGGACATACAAGGCAGGCAAAATAAATGCAAACAGGAAAACAAAGGGTATGGGGGGGCCCTGCTCATTAGAGAGCTTACATTCTAAGTGGAAGAGGAGACAGCTGAAACAAGAGGCGAGAGTGTGGCTCAGGGTGGAGATTGGGATGGTTGTGAGGGTGCATTAGTGTGAATAGTATTGTTGGGGTTCAGGTAAGCTCTAAATAAGAGATGAGTTTTCAGAGAGCGTGTAAAGATTTGAAGGCTGTGGAAAAGCCTGGGAGTGGTAGGGAATTCCATAAGTGAGGAGCAGCACAGGAGAAGTCTTGTAGGCGGGAGTGAGAGGTGTTTACCGGAGACACGACAAGGTGCAGGTCACAGGTAGATCTAAGAGGGCTGGAGGTAGAGTACTTTGATATGAGATTTGAGATGTATGCAGGGGTGGTGTTCTTGAAGGATTTGTAGGTAAGTGTGAGAAATTTGAATTTGATACTGGAGGAATAATCCTTTTCATATCTTTTCTTAGAAAATACCTTAATAATGCCGTCAAGGCAGTGATCCGGATAAGATGGAGATCCTCCTCTCCTCCAATCATGTCTGATTGGTTCTCCAAATTACATCTCTATATGGATATAGAGGATGTTACGTCGGTAGCAGGGGATAACTACGAAAACTTCTACAACACTTTGTTTAGATGGCTATACGTTAAAGATACTGAATTGTATAAGTAACTTTGTACCAAGTCCTCAGACCATGGGAACCAGCAGGTGTAGACACAGGGAGACCTGGGTAATAGACTTAACTACTCCTATAAATATTAGCACTAAAATTAAATATGCCACATCGCCAGTAATCCTCGGGAGTGGATAGATATTGTTTTCTATGTCTAAATTTAGATTCTAATTGATATGGGCTCGACCATACCTTCCTCACTTTAAAATCAGATGCAAGTTCCTCCATCCCATTCCCTCTACACTCCTACCTTTCCCTCTCCCACTTTCCTACTTCAAGCTCACCCCGTCTTTCCTTCCTCAGTTTAGTTTGCTTTTCTACCCATCTGTCTTTAGTTTTATATGTTATCAATATTGTCTATGTATTATAGAAGAGCTTCTTGTTTGACCCTTCTTACATTATGTTCTTATTTCACTGTTATTGACAATATATTGTACAATGTAATGTAAGTTTGTCTTTCATGCGAAATGTTGTTTTGATGGAGAACTTAATAAAGAAAGTTTAAACTAAAAAATCTAGGAAAGTGTAAAAGAAAGCTAAAGTTTAAAAACACCCTACAAGTAAAATAAGGAAATGCACACATGGCAATTTACAATTGGCCATAGTGAATTATTGTGTTAAACACTTTGTTTCATCATGTAAATGTGTAAAAATCAAATTGGTACTGTAAAATCTGTACAGAGTTTGTTTACTCCAATTGTTTAGACCAGATCCCTTGTCCTGTCGTATCTTTGATTAACTCTTCCACCTGGCGACATGTAAAAATACACCCTTCTAACACACAATCAATAACCTAAAATACACAGGAAATATAATCGCATATTTTAGTACACGCATGTTAGCAAAAAGAACTATAAACTAATACAGCCCAATCAGTAGGCAGAAAGAGCTGATGGAATGCAAATGTTCTTATATTTTACATGCGCGAGTTCAAGCTCACAGAGTGGGTTCTCACATTCCTCCCCCTTCTTTAATACAGAACATTAATCTGTTTGTCCTACTGCCGCACAAGCGGTGGGGACCGGGCCAGGTGGGTAGAACAAATAACATTTGGCTCCTCCTGGTAGGATAGCCCATTGGTATTTTCATGTTGACTGTCCTTTTTGTGTGAAAGGAAAAAGTTATACATTTGTAGTGCAAGACTCCATCGCAGCAGCCGTCCATTGTCTCCTGCTGTCTGGTTGAGCCAGCTGAAGGGATTATGGTCAGTAACCACTGAGAACTGTCAGCCAAATAAATAGAGTTGCAACTTTTTGAGTGCCCACAATATGGCTAGACACTCCTTTTCTCACCACCAGTTTCCAAGACAAATAGACTACAGGGTGTTCTTGACCATCTTCCCCAGCCTGGCACAACACTGCTCCCAATTCACAGCCCGAAGCATCAGTTTGTACTATGAATCGTCGTCAGAAGTCAGGGACAGCTAGTATAGGGGACTGGAACAATATCTCCTTCAATTGGCCAAAGGCCTGTTCACATTCATCTGTCCATACTATCTGCCGCATGAACTTTTTGGTAGTCAGGTCTGTCAGTGGCTTGGCAATGGTACCACAGTGGGGCACAAACTTGAAGTATTACCCTGCGGGGCCAAGGAAGGCTGGCACGTGTTTTTGGTTGGCGCGGTGGGGCCAGGCCAAGATTGTGTCTACTTTAGCCAGTTCTTGTCTTATTTTTCCTCCCCCACTCACACTGTCTTTGGACTACTGTAAATAGGCCCACACAGTTAGCTTGTAGCTTATTTATCCCAGCTGCTACCATTACCCAAACATGTTGTGCTATAGTTAACTTGTGAGGACTGACATGTCAAACTGTTGTCTCTGTCTCATTTGTACCTCTTCCAAGTTGTCTCTGGTGAGGGTCATGATTCGCTTAAGTTTGTCCCGTAACTTGGCCACATAATTAGGTATCAACTCTTGGGGCTCCTGAAAGGCCCCCTCCCAACTTTCATGAATTGTCTAGGGACCTTTGTACCCTGCGGCCATTTAGCAACTGAAACGGGGAAGAAATGGTTGAAGCTTGCGGCACTTTGCGATAAGCGATTAGTAATTGCTGCAACACTTGTTGCTCTGACACTGTTAGAGTGTGAGAGTGAGCTTTGTATACACTGCAGAATTTTCCGCCTCCCAGCCACAATCTTGTGACTGCCCAAACCAGGAAGCGCTGATCTAACACAGAGACAGAAGGAATCAGAAGCACAGGTGTGGGAGCAGGGAGGTTTGTGTCAGTACCCCCTCCCTTAAGGGTGGACACTGGACACCCTAAAAGGCTCATCAGGAAACATTTTGCGGAAAGTCTTAAGTAGCCGAGGACAATGTACATCAGTAGCTTTAACCCAGGATCATTTCTCTGGGCCATAGCCCTTCCAATCAATTAAAAACTGCAAGGTGAAAAATTTGTTTGACCTCGTACTCTTGTTGATTCTGGGAGTTGAAGGATTATTAGTAGTAGAGTACCGATTGGAGACAACGGGTTTCAGGAGAAAAGCATGGATCACGTTGGGACCTTTAAAGGAAGACGGCAACTGCAACCTAAAGGCTACAGGATTAATGACCACCAAAATCTTAAAAGGACCAATAAACCTAGGGGCTAGCTTCATACTAAGGACCCGTACACGAAGACTGCAGGTGGACAACCAGACTTTGTGTCCGGGTCTTCAATTAGGAACAGCACGCCTACTTCTATCACTGATTGTCTTGTTCCGTGTAGAAGACTTATTTAAACTTCCATTTACTTGAGTTTTAATGACTGAGAAATTCCGAAAAAGAGAGTCCATCACTGGTACAGCGGAGGATGAAACCTGGGGAAGGGTGGGTAACTTGGGATGGCAGTCATACAGTACAAAGGAAGGAGAGTTGGAGATGGCCTCATGGTATTGATTATTGTGGGTGAATTCCGCCCATGATATTAGATCCACCCAGTTGCTTTGATCGGCAGAAACGAGCATGCAAAGAAATTTCTCAAGTTCCTGATCAGTTTGATGCTGGTAATCTTACAAAAAGCTGAGGACATCCATACAAACGTAAGCTTTCCCTGAGAAAAAGTTCAGCTAAGGTAGAGGCGGAGGGAAGACTCTTGACGGGTACAAAATGGACAAATTTGGAAAAATGATCTACGATTACCCATATGACGGTACAGGGTTTGGAAGGTGGTAGATCAGTGATGAAATCTATTGCCAGGTGTGACCACGGACAATATGGATTAGGTAAAGGTACCAAAGGACCATATGGTTTCTGTCAGGGTACCTTGTGTTGGGCACAAATGGGATATGCATCATTAAATTGTTTGACATTGAGGCAAAGAGATGGCCACCAGTAACTTCGATTGAGTAGCTCCAAGGTTTTCTTAGCTCCAGCATGTCCCTAAAATCGAGAAGTATGGGCCCAGCGTAATAGTTTAGTGGGTAAATTGGGAATAACAAAGATCTTATCCGGAGGACAGAGGGTAGATCTTACGGGAGTTAATGCCACCACGCTTTTAGGGTCCAAGATAAATTTATTCTGTTCAGGAACTGCAGTGGGTGACACACCCAAGACTTCGGGTACTGGTCTAGTGATCTGGCTGGGCTTTAAATGGCCCCCTCTATTTTATCTGTGAGTCTCTGTGTTCGCAAAGTGGCTTGTTAGGCCGTGGCTCAGGTCTTTCCCAAACACCACATCTGCAGAGAGTCCCATCATAAGCCCCACTTCAACTTGGCCCTTAGCGTGTTTCCAATTAAGTCAAATTTCTGCCATTGGTATGTCTTTTAAGCCCTTCCACTGCTCCAAAGACACCTCCAACAGACCTTAACTTGCAGGGCCAGAGCTCCTGAACCTTCCATCAAGCAGCAATCACCACTACAGACCTCCCGCTCACAAACACAGATGGTCCAGGAACTCTTTTTCATTCCATAAGTTTAGCCTGTTGATCAAATAAAAACAAATTTGTGCTTTTAAAACAATAAATACTTATTTATCTAGTTAATAGAAAAAAGTGTAATAACTTTTTCATACCATTATTTTTCACCAGTACAGGAAAGTTATTGAATCTATTTACTGAATCTATATCTTGGCATACAGCTGCCCACACATGGGAAGAGTTGTGCCTTACAATTGACTCGACCTGTGACCAGCTTGCAATTGATCATGCAGTGCGCTATCAGTATGGTTGTTTGTCAATTGTATACATGCAGATTATGGTCATCTGTTAATTAGATTTTTCATCTTGAAATGGCTTTCTGTCAACTAGCGTTCCTAAGTCCATTTCTTTTTTTATAAGCAATATTATATTGATTTTCACAAGTAGTAAAACAACACGGATCTCGTGCAATAGATGACATATATAAATCACACACAGTATAATGCATAAGTACATCATCTCGGGCTAAGTGATATGTTAACATAATATGTAGTTATATGTAGATTATGAAGTACATACAGGTCCAAGTCCTTTTCTATATCAGTTTTCCCTAATCATACTCTATTTATTGTGTACGTTTTTCTTTTCCCTTTTCCTTTACCTCTTTATTACATAATGTCATTATGTCAATTAATCAGTCTTATTTGATCATATTTTATAGATTTTTTTTTTTAATTTTTTTAGATGTATCTGATAGTTGTCATTCATATATGCGTTAGAGGTGTTCTTTCTAGTGAAAAGGACTTAACATAACAGGAAAAGTGCCGATTTTTTCCACATCCGCTTCAGGCCACTGTAGGCAGCTTTAACTGGGGCACTCTGCAATATTAGAAAATGACTTTGTATAGTTGCAAACTCCAAGTTATTTAAATATCTTGTCTTCGAAAACAAAATGTTTATGAATCTTTGTGAACAAAAAATGCATATACATTTTAATCGACACCCAATTTACACAAGCAAAGGGGGATTAAATGCTCTGCTTGGGTGGTTTTCATCCAATTGTTTCTTCCTATTAGAAAGAGAAATTATAGAAAGAGTGTTGCCAACACTGATGCAGAGAGAGATGATATCCCAAATGGGGCAAGTTCCCAATAAAATAGGTTGTCTATGATTTGATCACTGCTAAATCTAAAGGCCATTACTCGCTTCTATTTCTCCTGGATACCTCTGCTGCATATGACACTGTTGATCACTCTCTTCTCATTCAAACACTACAATCCCTAGATCACTGTCCTATTCTGGTTTTCATCCTACCTATCTAATCACTGTAACTGTGTTTCTTCAGATTCACCTCTTTTTTACTTCCCTTATCAGTTGGAGTCCACAAGGCTCAGTCCTATGTTCTCTGCTCTTCTCTATCTACACCACTACTCTTGGAAATCTAATAAGCTCATTTGAATTTCAGTATTATCTCTATACAGATTACACTCAAATTTATCTCCTCTACTAATCTATCACTATCTTTATTGGCCTGTCTTACTGACTGTCTTTCTGCCATTTCATCCTGGATGTCTTCTCGCCAACTCAGACTCATCCTTTCAAAATCATTTTCCCACAAGCCAACAGAAGTTTCTTAACTGACATTTACAGTTCTGTTGACAACATGACAATAAATCCTACCCAACAAGCTTACTACTTAGGTATGATCCTTCACTCAAAACAATCGTTTCTTCCCCACATCACATCTATATCTAAATCATTTTACATCATATAAAATACATTTCCCAAATACACACATATCTCACACAAGACACTGCAAAAAGTTTTATTCATGAACTCATCATCTCTTATATTGGCTATTGCAATGTCATCCTTACTGACCTTCCTGGAAACTCACACCAATAAAATTGATTTTGCATGCAGCAGCTATTTTGATTTTCCTTGAAAATTGTTCTTCCACTGGTGAGCAGCTCTGTCAGTCTCTACATTGGCTGCCTGTTTATTACCAAATTCAATATAACATACTTCTACTAACATACAAGGCCATCAACAAAACTGCACCAACATACATCTCTTCACTAGTCTCAAAATATCTCCAATTCGATAACTCCGTTCTGCACAAGATCCACGTTTGGATGCTCCTATTCCTGATTACAGGACTTTTTTCAGGCTGCACCCACTTTGTGGAATTCGAATCCTTGCACAATAAGACTTTCCTCTAGCCTTCAAGCGCTCTTTAAAAACCCACCTCTTCAGGCAAGCTTATAATATTCCTCCACCACCCTCTCAACCTCCCTAGGTTACCTTAATACCTCCGTTTACAAAGTAGACAATAACCCAATGACCAACACTGCTGTGTGACTGATCATATAGCCCACTAAGTAATTTTACCTTTGCCATCTGGCTGAACCAGTATGCAATATGTAGCACTTACCCTCATGTATCAAACTCCCATTGTCCCATTGATTGTAAGCTTGCGAGCAGGGCCTTCATACCGCTCTTGTCTGCATGTATTAACCAGCATTGTTTTATTACTGTGTTTGTTCCCAATTGTAAAGTGCTACAGAATTTGCTGGCGTTATATGAATAAATGTTGTTGATGAAAATGATGATGATAGGAATCATCATGATTATCAGAACCAGGGGATGCAGTGGGAAAGATTAAGATAGTGAAAGCCACAGGAGGTCCTTGAATACAACACTAGTAACTTATAAAATAAATGATCCTAAAAAGACACATTGCTACATACTACTTTCTATACAATTGCATTAAATAATATAAAGTTTATGACAAATAATTTTAGCATTCTTATAATCAATCTCTAAACGATTAAGTACATACAAAGTACATGCTATTTTCAATTAGACACTTTGGAGTCAACAACTTGTCTGTAGTTATCAAAGTTCAGTTTCACTATTACTTTACTATGTTTTGAAAGTGTAATAACCCTCACTATAAAGTTCAGTCGATACTATAACAGTATCACTTGATGTATTTTCTTGTCTGCTGTTGCTTAGTAGTTTGTGTGAACACTGTTTAAAGGTATTCACCTGGCCACTGCTTAAGTGTCATTGTTCAAATATATGCTGGATGTTGTGTGTGAGTCTTAAAGTGACATAATTTATCTGCTGCGGTTAAATCCTGAATTAGCAGAACTCATTTGTTGGTCTCTGTCATCCTGGTCCTGGTATATAAGATGTATAGTTCAGCTACTTCAAACTCTTTTCTTTGGATGCTGATAAAGATTTCCTGTTGTAGTCCTGGGGGCTGCTGTCTCTGCTGTTGCTGCAAACTCTCCTTCCTCTCTCTAGTTGGCACTTCACTCTCTTGTTTATACTTAGAAATGGTTTATTCTCTCTCTAGTGTCTTCCCTTTATAGGCCATCTGCCTGTCACTTCACTTTCCTGCTTCAAATTTCTCCTACTTAAATATCCTCCACATTAATAATCTCCTACCATATAACCTCAGTCTGGTTCCCTTGCCCTATACACTTTTTCTCTTAATTCTCTTTTTCTTATTCTGAGTCAATAATTACCTATTTAGTCTCTCCCTTTTCTGAATTACCTATATTTAACTTTCCCATTTTCATTCTCTTCCCACCTCTCTTTATTAGGCGCTATCCTAATAAATGTCTTCTTCTTGACACTGCTTCCAGGTGCTCCTCTCTAAATTACCTCCATTTCTTATTCTCGCCTCTTTCTTTTCTCATCTCATTGGCTATTTATAGTGGAGCAGCCAGAGGCTGACTCCAATCAAAAGGAGTCCCTGTGTTGGAAGTTGAAAGACATGTGCAGGTGTTTTGTTCTGGTTCTCTGTTAGCTGCCAACTGTCTACAACTTCCCTCACTTCTTTATAGACACAAAAACACTTTGGTTTCAGTTACAGTTATACACATTTCAATATCAACCACTGAACACCACTGTGGATCTGAATCCTTAAGGCATGCAAAATGCACGAGAAACAGGTATACGGACGTCTGTATTCTACAAGAAGTGGATGTGAAGATACATGTGGTGATGAATACGGGTGCAGGTCTGCTCTGCTTTACTAGACAGTCCACTGCAGAATACGTCCAATACATATGTAAAATATAAACTCACAAATGAACACACAGAAACAAATAACCTATTCAATTAAAGTCACATGTTAATAAAATAAGGCCTGATTCATTAAGGAAAGTTAAGCAAAAAATTGAGTTTTTTTACTCAAGTTTTCTGGACACAACCATGTTGTAATGCAAGGGGTGCAGATTAGTTTAATATTGTATACATAAGGAAGATGCTGTCTGTTTTGTCATGTAGCAAACAAATACTTGACAGCTTATTTGTACACTGGAATTTAAAGTTAACCTTTCTAGGACATGCCCTACCCTAGCTATAAATCTGCCATCACATTTTAAATTTACTTCCTCTTCCAATGCAACATGGTTTTGCTTTACTTGCTTACTTTTGCTTAACTTTCCTTAATGAATCAAGTCCATCGACATTAATGAATAAACATAAAAAGAAAAAAGTTGTTTTTTTTAAAATTAATTTGACATTTACTAGGATGTAGATAATATCTACTGTACATAATAAACAACATGTTTACAGTTGCTGCTGATTTCAAACACATGTTGTAGCCGTCATCATTAGTAATTTGCACTTAGACTATCCCTGTAGTAATCTGCACTTAAACTAGCCCTGTAGTAATCGCCACTTAGACTAGCCCTGTAGCTGGGGCAAGAGATACATCTGAAAAACAAGTACCTTAGAGATTCCCAGAACTTAAATGTGATGCTGCTTGAGCTTTGTACTTCCTTACTGTAGATTGACTATGGGCATACACACCTTTCCCACTCCATTCTCTCTGTGAAATTGTAAGCTGTTGTAAGTGTCCTCTGCGCTCAAACAGGAATTGGAAGGTGTTACGTTCTGTGGTGTACGGTCCGGTTTTCGGCATTAAGTAATTATATGCATTGTACGCAAAAAAAGCCAGTTACGCTCCTTAATGAATCAGGACCTCTATGTTTTATTATGTCTACGTACGATTACACCCTGTATAATTATATAATTGTATTCCTATGTACTACTCCTATAATATATTGGTTAGAAAAGGTTTCTAAAATTATGATCGATACCACTGGGGTACTCATTTTGTATGGCACTACAATGTTATGCATTTACCTTTTTGCTTGCTCACTGCTGCTCATCCATCACTGACATGGCTGCTCACACTGGTCTCCTTCTGAAATTGCTAGTCCTGCATCTGGAAATTCATCATCATCAAAATGTATTCATATAGCACCAGCAAATTCTGTAGCGCTACACAATTGGGGACAAATACTGTAATAAACAATATTGGGTAAAACAGACAATAGGTTAATTCTCCTCATCCTGCTCCCCATTGACAATGGTCTCCATTGGTACGTCCACTAATATTGCACTGCTCTCCCAGTGCTGCTTCTTAAGTGCCAGTCTTTCAGCGGTAAGTTACACTGACAGAGGTGTATGGAGATTGATAGTTGGTGTTCAGGTGCAGTGGAGAGGACTGGACAGGTTAGTGTTTGTCATATTAGGCTTTTGAAAGGTATCTGAGTGTTTGGAGTGTGTGGTGGGTGGGGTAGTAATGTTCAGAGAACCACCATCAGATTAGAGCAATGCTTGTCAAGCAATAACACGTGATCAAAATAGAAGTGCTGGTGAGCAATTGGCCACAAACTAGAAGGAACATGTTGGTTTGAACTGCCAAAACAAATAAAAGCAAATACAGCAAATACAAAAAAATTACCACTTATACCAGACATTTCACAAAGACCATAAACAATTGTTTTCAATGCAACTTGTATTATTTTCAATTTTACATCATTTTTATACTGAATTTTAAACTTTATTCCATTTTATACACTATGCTTTACTTTCAAAAATAGTTGTCAACTCGTGTTGTATTTTATGTGGAGAAGTCAGTAGTAAGAAATGCAAAATGAATACCTCATAGGGTTATAAATATTCCCTTAAATGTTTCTATTTTTCTTCTCTGATTTTTAAAACATATAAGAGAAAGAACACATTGAACATAACTACTGTAGTAGCAGGCTGATAGATTATGCCTTAACTGACAGGTTCATCAGACAAATGTTACTACATTCAGTGAGTAAGACACAACATTTCAACAGGAAAATAATTAGCACATTGCCTGAACTCGTTATCAGTGATCATGTTACTTAAATCCAAATGTGACTATGTTTATAAAACCCTAGTATTACATCATGCCACCACCAGTGTGCAAGCAGGAGAAAAATACATTTTTAGGACTTACTTTTTAATTTGAAAAAAGATACACTATGAGGAGACGGGACTAGCCAATATCCCTTAAAAACCCTAGCGGGTCTGATTCATTAAGGAAAGTTAAGTAAAAAATTGAGTACTTAATCAATTTTTTACTTAATTTTCCTTAATAAATCAGGCTCAACATGATTAATACATAAGTAATTGTACTACTTAAACAACTTTTGGGAACATTACACTGTGGTCTCTTATATGTGTGGAGTAATTTAATACTTTGCAAATCATACCTCCCACTACAGGACCAAGAAATTACTTTTTGGTACTTCTACCATATTGCTATTAGCTCTAACTGTGAGAACTGGGCAAGTATCACCTTCAGTATTTAAATAATTCATTGAAACATAGCACTAAATGCTAACTACCAACAGTAAGTACAAATAGATTTGCACCAAGGTTAGTTCTCTGTAACCTGCTGGGCTTTCTGACTGATATTTGTTAAAAAAGCAATCACTGCTCCTCTCAGTGATATAATAGTTTTACCTCTCTGCATCCGGTAGGCAATATGTGGCAGACATGACGCTCTAATGCTGGCAAAGGGCTATAAATGATATGCATGGGACAGCATACAGTGGGTACAAGGTTGATTTGCAGGTAGGTTATATAGGATATTTCTGGCATGCATGCTAAACATTTGCGTCTTACTCTTTGCTACCAAAATATCTGAAGTTGAACACTACTGAATTAGATCAAGTCTGGGATCGGACCAATCCATCACCTGATTCACCCATGCGACAACTATTTACAGAAAGGCCGCGCCATCTTTCTTTTAGGCCACACCCCTTTTGACATCCAAAAAATCAGACTATCCTTTGGAAATTGGAACTGTTGAGAGTTACTTATTTGTTTTTCATGGCAAACCTCATTATACTTTTTTGCTTTTCTATTATACCTCTTCGGAGTTTGTGAGCTCCTTCAATGGATCATGATCTTATTCTGCAATATTGTGGACTTCTACAGTAAAGTGTGTTTATGTTAATTTGTGCCTGACAGTCTGCCATGTACCTATATATCTTAATTACAATCACTGATCTTAAAATAATCTGAAAAACAATTAAATTCAATATTATAGAATTAATATATAGAAGTCTCCATTTCTTAACAGTACTTGGGTACTTTGCCATTGTATTTACATAAGCTGTTATTGTCTGTTATCCTTTATTTCAGCCTGAAATCTGTGGCACATTGGTGAGAAACTGCATATCTATTTGTGAATAACAAATGCTATTTAGAATAGTTTTTCCTGTTTATATCAAATATAAGACACTTCATTTGTACAATTAGTTTTCTTGGTGGCTTGGCTGATTTTTTCAATATTTCTACAGTAGTAAATGTTAAAGAAGCTGTTAGTGATATTATTGGGTATTATGGATCTGACATTGCTGGATTACGTGTGTGTTGAAAAGTCACTACCTGCCAACTAGTGTTTACTCTCTCAACAGTGGAACAGTGCCTGAGAGCTAGATGATCACATAGAAATGGGGAGTGGTATAACCACTTCAGGCAAAGATGTCTGTAACTGTCTATCATTGACGGATATATTAAACTTTCTATAGCAGTGTGTAAGAACCTGGCTAAAATACTACACAACAACAACAATTTTTCTAGAATTGAAAGAAGAGTCAATTAATAAAGGCTGCATATCTGAAAGATCTTCCATCTTGGTCATAAGGGCATAGAAAGAAAAGAGACCCCTTTATTTTAAAAGAAATGTCTTGTAGGCCAAAGGTAATTCTTTATAATTTTTTCATTAAAATTATTTTTTTTGAGAAAAGGAGCAGTTCAAAGATTAACAGTGCTGACCATATGACAATAACACCGAGAGACTTGCTGAATACCCCACTTATAATATCTTTTCAGCAGTACATTGACATTGGGCAATGTACAGAGACATTTTACAGAGACATTGGGCAACTTGTGTGGTCTCTCTGTGTCCCAGATGCCAAAAACTAGATTGTAAGCTATATATATAAATTAGTTCCACTAATGTAATAATCATTCTTATCCGTAGTCAAAAGATTCAATGCAAACAATTGACTGTCCTTAGCAATAAGAGTTGACGGCTAGTTCCTACAATTCTAAAAAGAAAAGAAAAATCACATCCTAGTGTATTAGTGGAAACATAGCACTTGCCTCTTTTTTTAGATAACATTGTACTTTTCTGTTATGTAGAGTATGCATAATTTCATGTTACTCTTGTATTATTGTTTCTTGAATGCTCTGTAATTATGTCTTTGCTTGCTTTGATCCTCTACTCTTGTGCTGTGCTGTATTTTCCCACAGTATGGTGCTGAGAATTTTTTTGGGTGTCATAAAACAGCAACAATAATAATAATAATAATAATAATAATAATAATAATAATAATCTCTATGTTTTCTATTGCCACCTGACCTATTTATATCTTTATTGTTATAATTTATTTCCATATTTAAAATGTGAGGCACCACAAAAATGAATACACATGTAAAATAATGATGTTATGCAAACTCTATACACAAACAGTAATATGTTTTTAATAAATGTGACTCATGACCCGCTAGTTGGCCATTACTACACAAAAGCATTGCATCAAACTTTGATTACAATTTTGACTTAAGAAAAACCTGAATATAAAATATATAACCACCTTCTTTTATAGAAGTATTTCATAAAAATGGGGAATAGTTGAAATTTATTCCTGTTTTGTTGCAAAGTGTTTTCTAACAATAATCTCAAGATAAAAATTGTCACTATACTAACACTGGCCACACACTCTGCAATGTCTGCAATATTGAGCAATAGACTTGATACCACCATGTGTACGTCACATTGCACGACAATAACCGGATTGTAAAACATAGTATTGTCATTGGGCATGCCCGTAAATCCAGTCAGAAGAAAGCCACTATTGGCCTATGTGTCTACCAACCATACTACAATCCTCCATGTGGTCTGGAAGTATCCATCAAATTGCCTGGACATCCAACATCTGGGAATACGTCCACTTGTGTGTGACCAAAGTGATCAAAACTACCTTAGCAAAGATGCTCTCTTCAACTATTCATAGAAATAGTTGCACAACATGTCAACACTAAATAACATACTCTATTCCTTATCTATATGACTCACAACTCTCTCTAATATTTTTATTTCACTGGTCTGAACTCTGCACTAATCAGGTAGACCATAAAATGCTCATGTAACTTTCACGTGCCATTAAAGAGGCCTGGGTATTGGGCAATATAATGTCAGTGTGAGTTTCCTGAAAATGCAATGACAATACAGAAACCGACCCAGCATGCTTATACATACTGAGCCAACACCTGAACCACCACACCTATCAACACACTGCACTGGCAAAGATCTGTTTATCCACAAGAATTTGGGAGCACCGATATCACTGGGTGTTACAGAAGCATTGTGGATAATGACATGATTTATATAAGGTGGGCCTAACCTTCCAGATATAGTCATTCTTTTGTATATGTTGAACTTGACTTTTCAGTCCATATATTTTACAAAGTAAATAGAATTTCCAAAAACTTATAAGTGCAAAAATATTCATGAACTTTTTAACTTACTTGACCGCAACAATCTTTGTGATTAAGCTGAGTACCAAGCAAAACAAATACTTGTGATTTTTGTATCACACCCATACTGCAGGGCTGTGTTACATATAAGCAAACTAGGTACAAGCCTAAGGGAGCATAACAATGGATATATGTTTACTTTGATTGTACGATATCAGGACAACCCTGCTTTAAGAAACAAAATTGCTTCCATAGATCACATGTATTAAAGTTTCTTTAATAAAAAGAAAATCACAATCACATTTAAGGGGCATATTCAATTGTTGCCGTTTCCCGCAGCGTTAAACGTTTTACCATTATTACGGTAATACTAAGCCGGATTTCAGTTCGCAGCTCCCTGAGCTGCTAGCTGAAATCCAGTGTGAAAGGTACCGTAATAACGGTATTTATGTGTACTATTACCGTAATGATGGTAATAGTATGCACGCCGCATTACTTTTACATGTAACGCCAACAATTGAATATGCCCCTAAGCGACCAATACAAATGCTTTTCAGCACTTTTGGCCACTCCCCACTAATCATTATCAGCTAGCCATGTATCAGCACTGACTGTGCTACACGTTTTGAGGAAGAATAAATTCATAATTGGGTATACTGTACCCTTGAACTAACTAATTTGTCTTCTATAGAGCATTGTGGGTTATATTGGCCCTATAGAAAAAAGTATAATAAATCATCATCAGCATCATGAACATTTATTTATATAGCGCCTGCAAATTCCGTAGCGCTTTACAATTGGGAACAAAGACAGTAATAAAACAATGTGGGTTAATACAGAAAGACAGAGATAACAATTTGTTTACCTATTAATACTATATTTTTTATTAGTTGAAATTTATTTTGAATTTGAGATTGGGCTGCAGAGCTGTAGCCAACAAGTATTGCCCTAGGGGCAAGGCTAAAATTTGGTGAACCTACCCAAGAGGGGGGAAAGAAATATATGAGCCCACCAAATATGGAGCCTGATTCATTAAGGAAAGTAAAGCAAAAAAATGACTAAATGTTCTCAGGGACAAACCAAATTAAAATGCAAGGTGTGTAATTAGTTTATTATTTTGCACATAAGTTAACTGCCTGCTGTTTTTTCATCTATCGCACAAATACTTGATCGTTTTATTTTTACAATCAAATTTAAAGTTGATTTAGGACCTGGCCTATTCCAATTATAAATCTGTCCCCACATTTTAAATTTATCTTCCCCTCCAAAGCAATATGGTTTTGTTCAGGTGCAAAGTTACTCCTTTTTATGCTTTGCTCTCCTTAATGACTCAGGCCCATAGTGTGCACCAAACAAGAAAAAACTGCAGCAATTTTAGCCTCTCATCTCCCCTGACTCTTTAAGGACACCCAACATGTTATTCATTGACATTGCTAGATGCAAAGGATCATTACTTCAATTGAGAGAAAGGAATGCACTCCCACCAGCTTCTGTTAATGCTCTACATTTATATCCTTTAACTACATATAACTTCTTGTTTTGGAAGGTTTGTCAGGTTAGCAATGCGATTTATTATACAAGTGTCCCAGTATAAACTCAACTGCAGCATATAGTACATAGAACATACCAATATACAAATTCAGGTTCAACAACTAAACACACAAGGGTGTTGACAAGTGAATAACAATAGCTTAAGTCATATAAGTTCAGGTTCTCCTACACGCAAGGGCAGCTTTAAGAGTGAAGTACATTGAGCATCAGGTTTCAGGAACTGTAGTGTTAAAAGACAAATGTAAATATTTTTTTCCAATTGAACAGGAGTTGATTAGATGTCAGCTGATTTCTTCACATCAGAATGGTTTGTTTTTTAGGTGTGGTCCAAAAAATGTTTTAATAAAATGAAAGCTTAAAGGACAGCTATTACGAAATTAAAAAAACTAATAGCAGGTTTATTACAGTGAAATTATATATTTTTTTCTTTCACTATGGTCATTGTTTAATAGCTATTACTCTGAGTTTGGTATAATACCTATACTCAGAGTATAATTCTGACTAGGCAGTTTATTGCTGTGAGAATTCTAGCGCCAATTATGTTGTGAGTATAGGTGTTTATGGCAACTCTGATTAATATAACACTGACCAGATTGAAACTTATTTTTTGCAGCAATAATAATAATATTTTTTTTTTCATTCACAAAATCTTCTTTAGTGACATCATGCGCCTCAATTCGCAGCAAAGGGCGTTGGTGTGGAGCAGATGGCAGCGTTTCCAGAGAAGCAGGAGTTTTGTTCTGGCCTGCGAGAAGTCTTGGGCGGAGTGAAGATTTCCCTAGCAATATACAGAGCAGTACACCTGCTTAGTGCTACAACCAGTTTTTATTTACTCTGCAAAAACACTATAAGAGCCTGAATCATTAAGGAGAGCAAAGCAAAAAAAAAAAGGAGTAAGTTTGATCCTGGACAAACCATGTTACAATGCAAGGGGTGCAAATCAGTTTATTATTTTGCACACAAGTTAAATACTGGCTGTTTTTTTTCATGTAGCACACAAATACTTGATAGCTTTATTTTTTACACTGAAATTTAAAGTTGATCTAGGACATGCCCTATCCCAAATATAAATCTGTCCCCACATTTGAAATTTACCTCCCCTCCAACTTAACATGGTTTTGCCCAGGTGCAAAGTTACTCCTTTTTTAAGTTTTGCTCTCCTTAATGACCCTAAGAGATCGGGTTACATCTTCATGAGTTGTGCATTTTCCATTTGCGCTTCAGCGGAGAAAAACATTTCTAGGTGCAATTTGCCCAATATAGGGGGGAAACAAGCTTAAAACAGTAAATTGTTACATGTAGTAAAGTCCTGATATTCACTCCATAAACCAGACTAAACCAAGCATTATTTTACTAGAAAAAGATAAAAGTTTGAGTGCTGGTTATAAAATAGTAATATGTTTACACTTTTATTTTAACCTGATTTTTCTGCCACAAGTCAAGGTGCACTTATAGCGGTCTTCAAAGTCCATAAATTAAGCATAGACCTTGGAGAACACTGGGAGGAAAATATAGGTGCACTGGTGCAAATCCAAACCATTTTGTGGTGCACTCATAGTGCTGTTATTAAATTAGGCCTCTTTAAAAGTAATTAAACACCATTATATATATATATATATATATATATATATATATATATATATATATATATCAGTAAAAATGCATAGTTTTCATTATTATTCTTATCAATATAACTGAAGATTCCCTTGTTTCCTTAATTTGGAGAACCATACTTAAAATATACTATATTACATATTATGTTCCATTTACCCCTGACATTTTGGCATTAAATTTGTTAGCAGTGCTCTTCATAGTGACTGCCAGTGATGGTTTCATGACAATGGGAGTGACGAGTGCATGTTTGAAGGTGGAAGGAAAGATGCCGGTAGAGAGGAATGGTTGGAAAGCTGGGCTAGGTGACTACAAATGTCAGAGAAGAGAGAGTGGAGGAAGTGGGAGGAAGCAGGGTCATGGGAGGAGTTTGAGAGGAAAAGGAGAGGAGGAATGAGAGAGGAAATGAGAGTCTGGGAGGAAGGGTGGACATGGTGGCAAGGGGCTTTTATATGGGCTGGATTGAGGGAAAGGAGAGCCGTAAGGAGGAAATGTCAGGATGGATGGGGTTAGTTTTCCCTTGAAATAGAAGCAACAACGTGAACGGTGACGGAGACAGGAGTGGTTGGAGGCAGGGGGAAGAGAAGGAAGTTAATGGTGTAAAAATGGATAAAATCTGCATCAGAGCGGGCCTTTCTCCAGAGCAGCAGGACAAGAGGACCTCTGAACGTATTGAGTGAGCTTGGCATGTTAGGGGTTTAGAATGATGGAGGCATGGTGTGGTGGCAACGCAGCTTCATTCAGGGCTTCATTCAGGAATAATAAAAGGAGACTGCTGCATTAGGGCAGGACAAAGAGAGCAGTGGTTCAAGGCTGGCAGAGAAGCGGGAGGGGTCAGATCACCTTGGTTGCGTAATATCTGCAATTTTGATTGCAGGAGGGAAGAGGGAGGTAGGGAGAGGTGGATGAAGAGGGAGTTGTTATTAGAAAATGGGAATGATGACATCAGAGATGTTACAGAGGTGAGAGAACACAAGGTCAAGGGAATGTCCTTCGTAGTGTGTGGGAGAACAGGTCCACTGTGTGAGACCATGGACAGGGGAGATAGAGAGGAGTTTGTAGGTAGAAGCACCACTGGGATTATCAACGGGGTTGTTGAAGTCCCCAATCATGAGGGTGGGTAGGTTGGAGGAAAAGGAAGTGGGAGATCCAAGCAGCAAAATTGTCAAGGATATTGGGAGGTGGGGGCAGTAGATGACTGCAATATGGTGGTGGAAAGGGTAGAAAAGTTGTACGGTGGAATTCTCAAAAGAAAAAGGAAAAGATGGAGGGGGCAGGGGGAACAAAGCAGAAGGTAAGGTTAGGAGACAAAGGGGTGCCTATACCACTACCCCAGCAGCTGGCAGGACAGGGAGGATGTGTAAAGGATAGACTGCCAAAGGAGAGCAGCAGGGGAGGCAGTTTCAGAAGGTGCAATCCAGGTTTCAGTAAGGTCAAGTAGGTTGAAGGAGCGAGAGAGGAAAAGGTCATTAATGGGAGCAAGTTTGTTCACATCTTTAATTCATAGTAGATAGACAGCTGAAAGAATGCTCAGATTGAAACTCATGTACAATTCCACTGCCTTACAGATGTAAGATTAATTCATCATAGGGCGCTGTCAGAAAAGAGACACAAACTCCTCTCGATCAAGCAGATGTTTTAATTTCTTAATAGTATCATATCAGCATTATAGAAAATCCTTCACAGGAAGAGAAGAGAGCACCCACCCCAGGGCAGTATCCCAAGAGATACATTTTAATAGCACACACTATTTTCTTCAGGCTTAAGGGAATACAGAATAAGAAGCGGAAAGATGTGTGTTTCAATTTGTTTTAAATAATTGCTTATTATGCATTCTTTATTTGCTTTGTGTGGTAATGTTTATCTCACTAATATTTTACTGAGTCTCCGGGTTTAAAATAAAATAAGTTATATCAGTGAAAGGCCAGAGATAGTGGCCTCTTATTTCCAGACTAAATAGTTATAAACATGTCATTATCTTATCGTATCTTAAATTATATACACAACTCTTTTTTGTATTTAAACTAGTCTACAAGATTGTTTGCTGTTCTTAATAATAATGTTTGGTTTAAATACTTCTTGCTGGCTTTTGTTGTAGCTTTATAGTATATGTATATCTATGCTAACAGCACAGTATTGTATGTCTAAGGTATTATGTAGTAAGTGATTTAACGGATATATAAATATTTTAGCTCTAAGACATGTTATAAACACTTCACATGCATTTACTTGCAATGAGATAAATATAGATACAAAACCTACACAAAAATGTCTGACCAGTCATAACACAGCTGTTTTGTCCTTATAATACCTTAGACTTAAGTGGCGGTTCAGACAGTCAGTCTCCACAGGGGGTTCACATTCAAACTGTTTGCATTCTTCACCTTTATAGGGAATACATAAAATAAAGTGTATATGGGGAAGCATATTTCCCAACCAACAGCAGGGTATATATGTCACTTCCTATTCTTTGATCATAAACAAGGTTTTGCACAGGGAATTTCCTTGTTTTTCAGTGATGAACAAAAAGTCCGATGTCTACGTGCAGAGCTTCCTGTAGACTATTCAGTTTTATACAGATTTATACATTTTCCATTTCAAACTGGTTACCACTGTAATAATGTGCCTGGGTACAGTACCCAGGTACAGTATTACATTAGTTACTGTACCTGGAAAGACAATATTTAGAAATTAAAACATGTATCTTAAATACCACAGTGAAAGGGACCACTGTATACGTATATGTTACAGATGTGTCTTTACTGGAGATTATAAAGCATTTTTATCATTACAATTCACTACAAGTGGGAAATTAAGACTACCTTAGTATAACCATAACCCCCTGTGTATATTGATAATCTATACTCCATTCTAGACAATAATAAACTTATTTATATACATACTTATATTACTTATTTAATATTTATTTCTCTGCAAAATACCTTTACAATCATATAGCTGTGATAAATTCATCCTGCACTACAAAGCTAAACAAATGTAGGAGCAGGAGTTGGAAATTAGCAGATATTGTTGTAGAACAAAATACTTGCAAATATCCGCTGTGTTACTTGCCAGTGCTCCTCACCAACAGTGCAATTTGTTCTTTAAGATTCATTTAAGATTGTGCAGAAATGTGATCCCGCTATGTAAATGCTGTTTTGTGACATCAAGCAGCTACATTTGCGCAATATACCCATTTTTACAAAGATTTGCAAAAAAACAATTTGCAAAAGTCTCTAGCAACCAGTGAGAGAGGAATTGGTTGAATCAGGGACCTTCTTTGTGGATTAGGCGCACTTTCTGCATCAAAGCGGATGTCAACTAATGTAATAAAAACCTTAAAAAACAAAACAGTGATACATGTAATACAGCCAGTTCTGACGTGCACTCACTCTCAATGAGCTGTAATTGTTTCTGTTACAGATTTAGTTTAAATGTTACAGTAAACGCAGTTGATATGAGTTACTAGAACTACTTTTTGCACTTTTGTTTCTATTTATCTGTTTATTTGGCTTCCATGTGTCCTGACTTTCCCAGAATAGTCCTTTTTTTTTTTACTTTATTTGAAACCAAAAAGGAAATATAGGGTGCAGCCTCGTGTGGGTGTCCTGGTTTTTAGATTCAAAATTATAGGAGCTGTAGCATATATATATATATATATATATAATATAAATGCTTAGTGGCGTGTGTTAGTCTGTCTGTGTGTGTGTGGAAAAAATAAAACCAAGCTGCAGCGCCACCTGCTGGGCGGAGTTATACACTGACCTACTAAATTCTTAGTGTGTGTGGAAAAAAAAATTCAGAAAGGGCTGAAATTTGGTATACTAAGATGTTTTTAATTTGTTAATTTAATTTGTTAATTGTTAAAAGTGTTTATAAAGATTTAAAAAAAATATATATATTTCTTGAAGGAGAAGTGACAGTTGGGAGTGGTTGGTGGTTGCCGGGGGTGACAGTGGGGAGTAGTTGGTGGTTGCCAGGGGTGACAGAGCAAGAGGAGTGTGATACTCAGGACCACTGAGAGAGATCCCTGTGTCTGGATAGACATCTGGATAGATGTGGCGATGAAAATGAAGGATGAGGTGATGGAGAAGAATGATCAGGTGGTGACATGTGGACAAAACCACGTTAAAAAAAGGGCGCTTACGTCGGGAAGTAACGCTCTTCCCCTGAGGAGGCCTGGGCTATGGCCCAAATGCATGACAAGAACCTTTTTAACACCTTAAGTAGCTTGATTTGACTAGAATACATGAGTATCATGCACGGGTTAACTTGTATATATATATATATATATATATATATATATATATACATACAAGGATCTTAAAATATCTGTGCATGCGTTATTCTATTTGACAGTATATATACTTGGTTATTTTGACTACACTAATATCCTGGTGATGCAGGCATGCTGGTATTTTGGGTTCCAGGCATACATTGGACATACCATTCACTTCAGACCTTGAAGTTGCAAGTTTATGGATCTCCACACTTGTCATTTGTGTTAAATGTCATTCTCATTTCTAATAGTAAAGGGGATTGGAGAGAAACCTGAAACATTGGAGGCTTTTCAGTTTTATTTTCGCAGTTATGATGGGCATACGCATCTTCTGAATATATGTACCTGACCAAGACTCCAAAATTTTAATATTTCGCTTTTTAACCATTTAGTTTTATTTGCATGACTAATAAACAGTAGTTTTATAGTGTGGTGTCAATTCTTTTGCTCATTTCTATCCACGTCTGTTACCCACAATGAAATATCCCTTCAGCTACACAGGATTTTCTCTATGAGTGTGCCTTCCCCATAAGTAGTATCTCTCTTTCTCTTCTTTTGCATATAATACATTACTACTGGAAGTAGCACCTCATACTATCATACTAATATATTAAGTACATGTCTTGGAAATACACATTAATTGGAAAGGTTTATCTTGTGCGGGAAATCATATATATTACTTATGTTATGATGGGCATACAAAGACCACCAGCTTTCTAAATCTGATAATTGGAAACCAGAAGGTAACTAAAGCCTAAATAGCGTATGAGGCTTGGCAAGATAAGAATGAGTCCCATTACGCACAAGAAAAACCGCTGTGTGTCCAAGGACACTTCTCTGGCTGCTGATGTGTTGAGACAGTAATAGTACTCCGCAGCTACAGTTGAGTGTATATGTAGTTGAAACAGTTCTGTCAAAATGCTAAATATGTGATTCATTTTTTGCAATACTCGGTATTGTTTTGGATTGGAAAAAAATCTCACAGTGGGCCTGATTCATCTTCAAATGGAATGTGAACGCAATTTGCATTTTTAAATCAGACATAAATTGCATGTTCATCTATATTCAAGTATAAGCGGATCTCAAGAAACATTTCCATTTGAATATGGGTATAAGTACACTCTGGCTATACGGTACTTGCCATAGGCAGACAGTCAGACAGAACACACTGCTGAATACGCACAATGCATATGTGCAATATAAAGTCACATCAGAATACAAGGAAAAAAAAGAACTATTAAATACATTAACAACTCTTTATATTATAATCATTTATAAAAAATATATTTAAAAAAAGTCAAGCATAAATCATGATATTCTTTATGTGCACTGTACATAAAATTAATTTTTTCAGTTTATCTTACGTGCTGAAAAACATGCAGCTTGGACAAATACATTTGGGTGTGGCTCAACGCGTTTCATTCGCAGAGAGCGGATTTCCTCAGGGGAGCATCGAATTTTTACTCAATGTTATTTTTTCTATAGATTGACTATAGATTGACTAATAACCACCCAGTTCCAACAATACAATAGAGCAGTCATTACACCGTCTGAATAAACACGCAATTTCAATAGGGTCAATTGAGCGCTCACTATAAAATTTCATCTGCTTTTACTTAACCTTCCCAAGGTGACCCTCCGGCCACCAAACAGTGAAATTCACAGAGTTTCAAACTTTATTATAATGTACAAATTGCTTTATAAGCATATTCTTATTGCAAGACTAATTTCAGTTTCCAGTTTCCCAGATTTTTTAAATACCAGCTCTGACACAAAACAGGGGTTGTCATACTACACCTTAATTTTGTTTTGATATTCAGATTTCCATTTTAAAAATAAATATGGAAGAAATGAAGCAGAAATCCGTGTTGTTTATTATAATAATGCATTTATTGCTACATTGCTAATAGGGTTTTAATGAGTACTGCGTTTTCATATCAACTAACATTCCTCTGCAATACATGCTTTATCCTTTGCAGAAAAATGGGCACAAAAACCATTTGACAAATATTTGCCCTGTCTGGCTGCCTAGCTTAGGTGATGAAATAATTGAAATCCATTTGTATGTCTGGTGTATAGAGTCAGGGTAATACTCCAGCAATCGATGCAAAGCTTACCATTTCCTAACACTTCAGTGTCCGTAGGGACAAGAGAAAGCTGTGAAGGAATATTTGTATGACAGAGAACTGCAGCAGTTCAGTAAAACTTGGCAGGATTTCCACTTAGCATATTTACTGTCTAAGCTTGGTGCAAATAGATCACACTCTAGATCATATATTGTTTTGGGTAAAATATAAACATGCTGCACAGTGCTTATCATGTCATTTTATATAGATGTACAAGGATAAGTCTATAAAAGGAACATTTTCTGGCACAAGCTCACCCAGGGCTTAGAGCCAGGTCTGTGGCAACCACCCAATTAACTTGCTAAAACCCCTGTTCACCTGTCTCATACGAAGTAATATCCGAGTAGCTAATATCTGGTAGTTTGGCAATTACATTATTTTCATGCAGTGTTTGGAAGGTCACTGGGAGCTCTAATGACCTAGTGGGGTATACTTACTAAACTGTAGGTTTGAAAAAAATGGAGATGTTGCCTATAGCAACCAATCAGATTCTACTTATCATTTATGTATTACATTCTACAAAATGACAGATAGAATTTGATTGGTTGCAATAGGCAACATCTCCACTTTTTGAAACTCGCAGTTTAATAAATTTACACCCAGGATGTGTTTTTAATGTACATAAAATTCTGAGCAAACTAAAAGTCAAACCATTTGATTACTGTGGTAAACCAGGAGTTATTTTTGTGTAAATGTACATAAATAAAATTGTCTCTTATTTCAGGGAAAATTGTTTCTGTGATCGCTATAGTTTTTATTTTCAAAGACCAACTAAAGCCACTATTGTATTTTATTATTAATATACTGCATGGGTTGTAAAACAATGCAGAATTATGAGTTCATCTTAAAGCCCCCACCTACACTGCACATTAAATAACCTACCTGCCACACCAGGCGCGGGCTGAGAGAGGGATGGCCGGGGGCACACAGGCAGCCGCATCATATTACAGGGGATGCGGCCACGTCATTGAGGACGCGGCCGCATCCCCTGTCATGTGATGTGGCCGCCTGTGCGCTGACGCGGCCGCATCTGATGACATAGGATGCGGCCGCGGGGGGAAGAAACTTTTTTTTGCATCCAGGGTGCAGCCGGCCGGCCTATCCCCCGGCCCTAATAGGCGTCTAACCCAGTGGCCCGGGGGGGGTGCTGCCCCCCTGCCCCCCGGGCCAGCCCGCCACTGTGCCACACTATATTAAGATCCACACACACTATATTAAAATACTGCGTGCGCACACACATGCACACTATATTTAAAATACTGCGGATACACACGCACACTATATTAACATGTGGCCACACACACTATATTAACATGTGGCCACACACACTAAATCAACATGGGGCCACACAAACTCTATATCAACATGGGGCCATATACACACACACAGTATATCAACATGAGGACAGACACACACTATATCAACATGGGGCCACTATATCAACATGGGGCCACACACACTATATCAACATGGGGCCACACACACACACACACACACTTTATCAACATGGGGCCACACACACACACACACACTATATCAACATTAGGACAGACACACACACACTATCTCAACATGAGGACAGACACACACACAATATCAACATGAGAACAGTCACACACAATATCAACATGAGGACAGACAGACAAACACACACACACACACACACACACACTCACACACCTACCTTGTTACATACTTATGCCCGCCCGAGCAGCAGCACCTCCTTCCTGTGCGCTGCTCAGTGAACGGAGAGTCAGTGAGGTGCGGCCTATGCAAGTAATCACATGGGATGGCAATACGTGACAGGTGCCATCCCATTTGATTACTTGCATCGGCCGCACGTCACTAAGTCTCCGTCCGCCAAGCAGCAAGCAGGGAGGTACTGCTGCTCGGGCAGGCATGTGGACAAGCCCATATAGCCATCCGCCCTTCTGGCATTTGCCAGAAGAGCCAGATGGCCAGTCAAGTCCTGTTTGGTATCCTGTAGTATAAAAGGCACAGATCCTTGCTCACTTGATCCAAGTCTTTTGTAAAGTGTATGCAATTCAGATTAATAAAGAAATAACACAGCTCACTTGAATCACTGGGCTTGGCACAGCATAATAACAAGCAGTGATAACATACAATCTGCAGAACCTTTCCTCCAGAAAGGTATATTTTTCTCATAAATATAACATCCAACACTTCTTCTTCCTCACTTTATATTTTTCAAAATGGTGGTAGAAAATGGTGGCTGCTCCCTCCTATTAGCTATAGTGATGAAACTCCACCGCTTGCTTTCTTCTCCTGTAGCTCCCAGAATATGTCACACTTTAAACTTGCAGTTTACACACTGAAAGGCTTCTCCTTTGCATTTAACAATCTATTTCTTCTAGATATCTAAGTACCAACATCCCTTACTGTCCCTTCCTACACTAGTAATCTTGAAACTAAAACACAGTCCTTCAAGACGGTTTAAAATCAATATCTTTGGTTCTCCCCACCAATTCCCTGTCTAACTAAACTGTAGCCACAAATCTGAGTTCAGCAAATAGATAAATAATCAGTACTTGTGTCTGTCAGTCTGACCCACTCTTCTCTAAACAATTGTTTCTTCAACTGGCAGGACCCCACCTTCTCATTGGCCACCCCAGACCCGTCTGGATCCAGTGCACACAGAGGTGTGCATCTTCATCATTATCATCATCATCATTTATTTATATAGCGCCACTGATTCCGCAGTGCTGTACAGGGAACTCATTCACATCGGTACCTGCCCCATTGGATCTTACAGTCTAAATTCCCTAACATACACACACACAGAAAGCGAGAGACTAGGGTCAATTTTTGATAACAGACAATTAACCTACTAGTATATTTTTGGAGTGTGGGAGGAAACCGGAGCACCCGGAGGAAACCCACGCAAACACAGGGAGAATATACAAACTCCACACAGATAAGGCCATGGTTGGGAATTGAACTCATGACCCCAGCGCTGTGAGGCAGAAGTGCTAACCACTTCGCCACCGTGTGGATCAATCTCCTGCATCTAGGACTTTGCATGGGCTGCTAGGTACGCAGATTACATTTTAATGTACCCAATGAAAATATTACTTTTTGTTTCAAATGTTTTAAAACTGAAGGTGCTGAAAAATATGAATAAAAAGGAAATCTTAAAACGACCTAACTCTTATGTAAAAGTACCAGATTAAATAACCACATAGTTTTCCATAATAACAAACTGCTTTTTGCTTGTAAGGATTACAATGATATTTTGTCATAAGCGAATATTCTATTGCCCTTGCTCAACACTCCGTTCCGTAAACTTGTCTGGAAGAATTTAAAAGTACCAAAGCTGGATTCTCAGATCATAATCTAAGACAAGATAAGACAATATTGTTAGTTAGAAGGAACAAATTATAGGTCAACAAAGGAAGGAACTTCAGCATGTATAGTTCATGTATAGCTTTCGCGTTTTGTTTTTTTTATCTTTTCAATAGCAGGTAATAATCACTTTACTATTTCTGTAAAATACCTGTCAAACTCAATTACAAATAAAAAAAAAACCTGTATACAAAGCAAATATTGCATTTCATTGCAAGTTCATTTACTAAAGATTAATTAAAAATAAAAGAAAACAGCTACCGTTAACTATGTAATACTTCCCTCCAAAAAATTGCATGTAAGGCTGTGATGGAAAACTGTTTACAACTGTAATGGAAAACTGTTTAATTGCATCCCAGTTACTGTGTAAGTGGGATGCAATTATAAAGGAACCATAATGAACTTTATGGGCCTGATACATTCAGGCATGTAAAATGAACTTATGCTTTTTTAAAAAAAACACACGTAAATGGGACATGTGCATGTTCATATTCAAGATATAGTGAATCTAAAGATACACCTTTTGATGAATATATGTCCAAGGCTGGTTACACACTATAGGTTTTTCACCCAACTATGAGGCCAATCCCACAATAAACGACCATTCAGCCCATTATCGTTCCAAATCACATCAAATCGTTTGATTTGATTTTATAAATGGACTAAGAGTCACTTTCAACAATTCTGCAGTGTGTATGCCAACAGTGTAGCCAAATTTTCATGAAGTTTACAGAGTCACAACCTTTTCAGCCGATGGTTATAACAGATGAAGAGCAAATATCTGAAGGTAAATAAGGTCAAACGTGTATAGTGTGTATACATGAATCAGTATGCTGAGTGTAACTTATCATGATTGGTAAAATCGACAATATTGCATCGGGAGAAATTTTCTGTAGTGTGTACCCAGCCTAAGTCCAGTCTGCTATAACAGACAGTACACTGCAGGATATGACCGATACATATGTGCAATATAAAGTCCCAAAAGAACGAACAGAAAAGGAGAGGGAGATGAGTCGTTCAGATTCTGAGAAATACAACAGATTCGAGTAGCTACAAAACACAACTTCATTCTTTCCACCAAAAGTGTCAGGGAATTGTGAAAGAAAAACGCTTATACAGGGAGCATGTCATTGCAGTTACGGTTAATGTGTTCCAAGCTGGAACGCATACTGCCGGAGTGTGCATTTTATAGTGGAGGCAGGTGTCTCAGTGACTCACCTAGGAACCTCTGTGTTTGGTTATTATAGTGAAAACCTGATTGTGCCTTTCTGGTTTATGCGTTCCAGGATGGAGTCCCTCATAAAGAATACAAGGGAGCCATTACCTCATATATTTTGCAATGATATGCAGACTATCACCTTTTGATGAATCATGAGCTGCAGCTGAAGACAATTTGGGATTGCATAATAAGTCAGGTAACTACATGTTTTTTTTTTAATATCTTTCTTTTCTGTTGTTCTATGTGGTTCTCTTGACAAAGGTCCAAATGTAGGACCTATAGCTTGTATCGGAGGCTGCTTTGTGTGCTCGAGCTTGGCACGCCCTTACTGTACATAGACTACATGCATACGCCCAGTCACCTACCCATACCGTCCCTGAAATCCTAGGCTGTAGTAAGGATCCTTTGCGCTTGAAGATGAATTAGATGTTGCTGCTTTCACTGGTCCGAAATACGCAGAACAATTTTATGCAAAATACAGCACGTATCGGCATTTACGTTCCTTAATGAATCAGGCCTGTTATGTATAAATAATCGTGACTTATCCTGAGAGAAGCAGAACCTTCATCAAGGACTGAGTAGTTCCTGTATCCAGAATTTGTCACACTGATTGTGAGGAAGATATTTTGTTAACCTTGGGATTCTATCTTAAGTCTTACACTCTAATAATAAAATCCCTTTTTAAGTCCGTAGCTATGGTTTAAAAATAAAGAGTCTCTGATGCGATTGCTGTGGTTCCAAAGCACATAAGTTTTATTCGCAAATAGAATACAAGGCAAAGTTTGGTATATATAAGCATACGCCTGCTAGCAGTAGCAGAAGCTTCTATGAGAACTATTTATACTTTGTGCAGTTGTAAAAAGCAGGGACATCACAGAGATACACAGTTACAGTATTAAGGTTTTCATTCATAGGTTTCCGGGTCATGACCTCCCAGGAACTCGACCTGGCAGTGATAGATTCCTCTGGTCATTGTTCCTTGAAACTGCCAGGTGTCCTTCTTCAGTTTCCTGCCTTTAGACCTGTATAAACTGTTTTTTATGATCCCATTGAGCTGACTTTTAGTGTATGGAAAAGTGATATTATTTATAATTGCGAATGCTGCAAAAATAGAACCGGAAACGTTCTCATGCAATTGCGAACAGAATGATACTAAACTCATCATTTAGCCTCTTTACCACTTTATATTTTATATTAACTAAAATAAATAGGTTAAACTTATTTGCATGTTGTTAATTGCAATAATAATTATTCGATTGCGTCCTAATCTCATCGCAACTTATTGTAGTTTACAGAAAATATTGATTACCACCTTCATCCTTTAACACCCTTTTTGCCTTGGACTAGTGAGTAATGATAAATTGGCCGAGAGTGTCATTTTTTTGGGAGTAAAAATTAAAAGTACAGATTAATTAAGAGGTAAACAGCCATACAGAAGTGGCAAATGCAAAAGTAGCCAGGCCATGGAACTCAGCTGAATTGTATAAAATTATTGAAGACCAGATCGCCACTGTAAATAATATCTTACTGCAAACAATTGATTAAAAAGCCATTGATTTAAAGCCATTAAAGGATCTTGCAATTGATCAATTCTTAGACTATTGGTCAGGCTCAGTATTATGAATACAAATAAATGAACATTATTTTAGGAGCAAAAAAGAATCAGAAATAGCACAAATGTCCTTACAGAAGAAACAATTGCAAAAGCAGTGAGTCCAAGATCCCAGATGAATACACAATGGATATACCTTATTATTATACATTTTTTTATGAAGCACCAGCATATTACACAGTGCTTACATCACGATACAAGCAAATTACATACAATGAGATAACAAAGGAGGTGAAGATGGCTCTGTCCAAATAAACTTACAAGCAAAGAGGTACATGCTACAATTAATACACAAGGTAATAGTTGTAGCACGCTGATGGGAAAACTCTGTGTGGCTACAAGGCAGAAGCAAACCGATTTAAAGCAGCCATTGGCGGCTGATATTTTTGTGCGACCATTTGTCTTACCCAAACTTTTTTCCAATTCTAGTTCTGGAGAAGGCTGTCACTTGCATGCTGCACTTGTACTATAGTGGCTACCCAGCACCTCAGTGCAGCTGCTACCAGCAAGAAAGAGGAGCTTGACTGCCCATCGGTGATCCATGCATCACAGTGTAAAAAGAAATGGCTATATTTCTGCTAGTTCGGTGCTAATTCCGACTCTGACTTCAGCTGTGGGGGAATATGGGGATTGGGAAAAATGTTAAGGACTAGACTACCATTCACCTGTCACTTAATGCTGTAATCTAAGCATAGGTGACATGCTAAATTGCAGTCCATTGGCTGCTAATAGTTGGAGCCGTGCTTTCCTCAACACTAATCTACATTTCAGCAATTGAAAAATAAAGCGTTATCTGGACTGATCACATTTATAACCAGCTGATACTTTCTAGGTTACTAAGTGGATAAGCTGCCACAAGATATCAAAATGATATAGAGTAAGATTGGTACAGGTGGTTAGTCAGGATCATCTGTAAACATATGTTCAGACTCACTGGGAACAGCAGCCAAACATGACAACAGCAATGACAGGTGACATCATTGGGTCCAGTCGCTGAACTGAGATTGTAGTTTAGTATATCCTTAAAACAGCCCTGTCCTTGGTGTGATGGCACTCCTCAGCACTGCCTTGTAATTCGTCTTTGATGTTGTTTATTTCCAATCCTGCACTAAACAGTACAAAAAAACATATTTCAATCTTGGACAGTGTAATAACATTTGTTACAGAAATAACTACTGAGCAATATAAAATTTGAATATGAAAAAATAATTTCTGAATGTCATCCACGGATACAGGGATTTTGATCTCAATCTTCCAAGTTCAAAAAAATCTAGGATTGTGGAAAATAATTTTGTCCTGGAACATAAACATCCAAATATCTTTCTTTGACATCTGTAATTTTTTTCAGGTACAACAAGAGAAAAAACCTGCCCTCTTCTTTCCTATCCAAGGCAGATGATAATTTATTACTAGGTGGTTCAACAGAGCTGTACCTTTGTGCTTAACATATCACAACCATGTTTCAGCTTCACGAAACAAGAAGCAGAGGCAAGTTGGAGACATTTGCTTCAGCGCAATTTCCCATGATTACTGCACATAGACCTGAGTGTTCTCGCAGCACAACAATTGTGAATTGCAAAAAGGTGTATATGTGCTTTAGACCTATCTATGACTGCCATTAATATTATTATCATTATTCTTATGATTTATGTAAGCCACATTATTTAGCACTTAACAGAGAATAGTTAATCATTCTTATCAGTCTCCAATAGAGCTTACAAACTATATTCCCTACAATTATGAAAAAGCCTAGTAGTGAGGAGGTCCTAGGTGTGCACAGAGAAGGCCAGGCGGCTTTGGTATTTGCAGAGATGGGCTGGTGTGTCAGTGTATTAGTGGGCTAGTCTGGGTTCCCAACCATTTGTTAAAATGGGCTGTTCAGGATACAGCTATGCTCATAATAAAATTCCAATCTGTCTCTGGTGAGATTTTGCTCCACTTTTGCACCAGTCCAAATGAGCTCACATTGAAGACCACAAGTCACAAGGGGGCCTAAACACATCACAGCAAACGTATTGCTTTTTGGATGTGACAAAGGAGGCAGAGAACTCTAAACACAGGGAAGGAGGTGCAATCATCAGAAATTCACTGTCTGGTGACCCCTAGTGGTTACATAGGCTTAGCCCATGTGGAAATATTCTGTGTAGTAGGAAATGTGTGTTTTGTCCTAATAATAAGACAAGTGCCATAAATTTTACTAATAACATATCTTATTAATTATTAGAGATGTTCACTGACCCCCGTGTTCTGGTTTTGATTTTGCTTTGGATTTGGATTAACTTCGTGTTTTGATTTTGGTTTTGGCAAAACCGCCCTTGCGTGTTTTGGTTTTGGTTTTGGATTCTGATTTTTTTGGGAAAATCCTTGTTATTTTTTCTAAAACCACATATTTTTGCCTTTTTCTCCCCTTACATTATTATTAACCTCAAAAACACTAATTTCAAGTCATTTGCAGTCAATTTTGACCACCTCACAGGTCACAATATTATTTTCATACACTTTCAAACAAAGACTGCAGATTTAGAAGACCAAGCCTGCCAGACCTATTATTTGTATTTCAGCAATGACAATTAGCAATGGAGCAATGGAGTTCTCCTGAATCTCACTGGAGACTTTGAAGAACACTGATACCCCTCCTCTTTCTTTTCTACCTATGATGCTGCCGAACTGCACTAGAGACTGCCAAGAACTGTGCTTCCCCTTCTGTGTCCCTCTGTGAAATGGCGCTGGATCGCCGTGGGGAGCGGTACTTATAGAATCCAAAGCTCGCGAGATTCCCACACCTACACAATCTCTCTGGTGGTTTAAAAAACACATGACAGGAATCAAGGACTTATATACCTGCATTCACTTCTCTCCCATAGCTTCTGTCACAATATAAATAGTTTTATTTATGGAAAGCACGCATTTACTAATAAGACATTTTTGAGGGTAAAAGGGTCATTTTTAGCATGGATTCGTGCAGGTTAATGAGGTAATGCAGTGAAAGGGGGATTTTTAGTTATTTGTCAGGAGGCAGCAGTGTTTTATGACTAATAACGGTAATTAAGGAAATGCATGTAGGTGTGTTCTGATGTGAATCGCTCTAAATACACATTTAGTAAAAAAAATTCACTTATTCAATAAAATAAGAAAAAAATACATGTATGCATTACTATGCGTAAAGCATAAATATGTGAAGTAACTTATTTACTACATTTATTCACATCATAATTTCTTTTTCGCAAAGTGCGGATATGAATATGGGTGGAGATATGCACAAGTTCAATGCATTTTTTTAAACCCAAAACATACGATTTGAATCAGGGCCATAGTCTTTTCAAGTACAACAGTTAAATTAGACAAATTATACATTACAATTGCTACAAAAAAAAGAGAGTATAAAAGGAATTTTTGTATAAAAAGAATTTTTTTTCGTTAAGTACGATTTACACTTTTTCACTATTACACTGATGATTATGTTGAAGCAATTAGTGCATCTCTAGAAATATGTCCTACAAATGTTCCCTTGTTTCTCATGTTCATTTTAATATCTAATATGTTTATCTCGGAAAGTTATAAGGACTAGAAATCAGTGTTTTTTCTATGTTTCTATGTTTTTAAGTTTGTTATTTTTATTATATTTGTATTATTTTTTATTAGAATGATCCCTAGTAGGTCAAAATAGAACTTGGGGGACACTACAACTACATTTTAATATTCATACCAACAGTTTGCTCCAACTGGAGCTGACATGCCAGCTAGTTAGTTAGAACTGTGAACTATATCATATTTTATTCTGCTGCAGAGTAACATGTGTCGAGCACCTCATAGAACACTACTGCTGCAGTGTAGGCTACTGTGGGAAAGGCCAGTGCAAGTTTAGTTTAAGGAGTATTTTAGAAATGAAGATTTTTTCTTTATATAAAGTTGTAATTTTGTTACATCTTACACTTGCAATTCTTTATGCTTGGAAATGTGGAATGCTCATTTACTTTACCCACATTCCTCACTATTCCTTATTTAAAGCACAACAAAAAAACCATATTTTACACTGTCTGGCTGTATACCTATCAGCATGGTAGCTCATTGGTTAGCATTGCTACAGCCAAGCTCTGGGTCATGGGTTCAATTCCAACCATGGCCCTATCTGTGTGGAGTTTGTATGGTCTTCATATGTCTGCATGGATTTCCTCCAAGTACTACAGTTTCCTTTCAAAGTCCAAAAACATGCTTGTATGTTAATTTAGGGAATTTAGACTGTAAGCTCAAATGGGGAGGGACTCATCTGATGGCAACTGAGCAAGACCAAGATGGCTGCCTTTCTGCAAAATATGCAAGGATCACTATCAAATATATAGTCCCCATCATCACTGAAGAAACAAATTTAAGGGCTCCCTTACCCTCCTCCCCCACACTTCCCCTTCATCTATATGGCACTCTATGTTTCAGAGGCAGAATCTTCTGTCTGTCCCTTTTATGGTTCGGCGAGCATTTCAGGTGGAGCATGCTCCTCTTATGACATGCCATCAGTAGGTCAGAGAGCTGTGGGCACACAGAGAGGGAACGAGAGGGGAGGAACAGATCAGAATGATCCTTGGCTGCATGCAATAAGGTGACTAGTGAAGGTACGTCCAGCCTGTCAATCAACTGAAGTATAAAGTGCCCCAACCTGGGCCTCGACCACCGCCCTCCAGTGCTGGGGGTGGGTTCTCGGGGTCACTGAAACCCCTCTAAGTGTGTGCATGATAAGTAGTTATTAAGGGGGAGTGCCCTAGAATGTGTTCTGCTGTATTTTTTTCCTTTGTGTAATACTTCCAGCAGTGATTGTTATTTTGCCATAGCTGTGGCTGAATTTAAATCCACCCATTGAATTAATACAAACTTAAGTACCACTAGAGTGGCTGTGAAACATGAAGACAAAAGCCTCCTCTACACCAGCAGAGGAAATATGCGCAGTTATAATGACTGGTTGAGACTGTTCAGTTTGCCAGCAGAGTACTGTTTCGGAATTTCTATAATGGGTGGCTCATGTTTCATGTCTCCGCTGTGTCTCCTAGTTCTAAGTGTACTGCACCATTGGTAGCTGCACAGACATGCCATCCGCCAACTGACTGCTAACAATAGCCAACTGCAATTATGTTACGCTACTTTCTGTTTCATGTGTTCCCCACACCTCTTAAATTGTAAGCTCAAATGGGGAAGGCCAACTTTACCTTCTGTTTTATGTCATTGTATGTACATTGTGTCATATGATGATCCCCTCAATGTACAGCACTGATTTAGATGTTGTCATTTTATAAATAAAAAGATGATAATAAGTGACAATGACTGTGGCTTTAGAGTTTGCACATCACGGTTATACACCAGCATCACATTCATCACCATAAGTAAGAAGGGGAATACCAAACGTATAACTAACATGTTCATTTTTAATTTTGGGACTGCCAACTGGTTTGGCAAATCTTGTGTATTTTTTATGCAGGTGACAATGATATCTTCCAATATATTGAATCAGGGACGATGTTCCAAACTTTATACCCTGGCAACTTTGACCGACCTTTTTTGCACATACAGTCATGGCCAGAAATGTTGAGAATCACACAAATATTATTTTTCACAAAGTCTGCTGCCTCAGTTTTTATGATGGCAATTTGCATATACTCCAGAATATCATGAAGAGTGATCAGGTGAATTAAAATTAATTTCAAAGTCCCTCTTTGCCATGACAATGAACTTTATACCAAAAGCAACATTTCCACTGCATTTCAGTATTACCACAAAAGGACAAGGGTATGTTGGCTGTTTTTTATTATTTATTTTTAAAGCATGGCAATGCACATGTGGTATGGCAAAACAAAAGCTGAACTTAAGATTGTGTTGAGGGAATTGCACACCTCTGCAAAATTGTATGTTCCTCTGCAAAACTTGATTTGTGCGAAATTTAATTGCTATTTATTATTATTGTCCCAGATCTTTAAACAGCTCCGGCAACATACAGCCCTGTCCTCATTACCATAATCACACAAGTGCTCAGACCACTGCCTCCCACAAGATCAGCACTTCATCTCTCTCACATTGCACAAAGTAGGCCACCTGCTTTTTAATCTTACTTCTCTTTTGTTCAGCACTTGTTTTCTGTAAACATTCTGCTCAGTTAATTCCTCTAACAATATGTCTGCTTCTGTCTTACATTGTCCCATACCTCATCTTCAGTGGATCCTGTACCCTCAAACCTTATTTTTCCCATATTTTGCTCCTTTAGATTGTAAGCTCATATAGGCAGGGAATCATCTCCTATTATTGTGTACTGTATGTTGTTTGTGATTTGTTTCTGTTATATTTTCCCATACAGTGCTAAGCTGCAGAACATGCAATTAATAAAAATAGTTTTTTAGCAGCCTTCCTTAAACTTTGTACGGATTATTGGGACCGCAATTATATAAAAATTGCCAGTTTGTATCTATTTTTCTACCTATTTGTTTAATGCTCTGCTACTTCCACTGTGAAAGAGAGTAGTATGTTAGAAATATAACAATGTTTATCAGTCATGACCGACTTCCTCTTACAAAGGAAACCTTTAAAAAGTTGCAAATCAAGAGCGGAAAAGCAGAGTTGAGTAAGAAAGTGACACAATGTAGCAGGCGCAGCTAACTAATAGAGAAACCTACTTGGTTCACATACCTAAAAAGCTGCAGATTAAATTGTCCAAGTGTTAAACTCTTCATCTGTTACAAGGTACGTTTCTTAGATAACTCAACATGTCTGTACTGTAAAATCTGGTTCAAGAAGATGCAACAGTGTTTTATGTTACAAGCTGCTGAAAAGTTAAAATCATATGACTTTTACAGGGATATTTTAGGAGCATATTAAATACAGCCTTTGCATTCACACTATCTATATGTAAATTCATTTGCAGAGGAACGTAAGCAAACTTAAAAGATCAGCATTATAGTGCACTGTTGCAGGGTACAATGATTTTCACAGGTCAGCTAATTTTAGGACCTAATGCATCATCTCTCATACAAACATTGCTTAAGTTAGAATAATGCTTTAACCAGTTTTTATATACACTTATCTGTGCACATTATTATTATTACCACGTTTCAGTATTTCACTATTAGGGGTCTCCAGGAATGTTGCTATGTGAATTTTACAAGAGCTAAATGAAATTTAAATTTATTGTTATTGGGGATGTCCTGTTGCTTTCTCTGCCCCGATAAAATTAAATATTACCCAAAGGAAGCAATGAAACATTGTCCTCTGTTAGCCAGAATATCATGGAATAAATGTTTTTGTCTGACATCACCTGAAAGTAATGCTGGCCACACACACAGCAATGTCACAACTTATATTGTGCACTTCATTTAATATCACTGCATGTGTGGCCAAGTTGCACATTGGTCCTATCCCCAGGCACTTGGTCCTAAAGTGGAAGTAGCCTGGACTTGGAAGTGATGCTATCATTCTTTGCACCATGTGCATTTTGAAGTGGATGCACAAAACAAGGCAATTCCCTTTTATGGGTGTAGGTCCAAGGAATGGAAAGTGGGAATGCAGTTTGAGGAAGGCAAATAAAGGGGTGGGGTACTTCAGTTTGCCACTGGAAATGCTCATACTTAACATGCAGACATCAACATGTCGGTAGGCTAAATGCCGACAGTTCCATTGTGCTGACAGGTTCACAATGTCGGTAGTGTGATTGTCAACATTGATAATGTCAGCACAATGGAACTGTCGACATTTAGCCTGCAATCATGTTTATGTCGGCAGGTTAAGTGTCGACATTTCCATTGCCAGAATTATGACTGACACCGAAATAAAGTGATATCTGCATTTTGCAGTTTGTAAATGGGCTTTACTAAGGTTTTTTTTTTACCATAAATATAATACAATACAAAATATTTATAATTTTCATAAAATATAAGTTTACAACTCCCCTGTCATGTGTCTTCTCTGAAAGCTGCTGATTTGTTACATTATCATTGCTGCCCATTGTAATTACTACATCTCTATGGCTCATACTCTCATTGTTATATGCTTTGATATAGTAAGAGTGATCTTTTACCTTTTTTATACTTCTTTACTGAGCAAAAGAATGATGAATCAATTCGCTCTCATTAAACACCCATATTTTTGAAGTAAGCAATTGGTTAATTTGGGTTTATGGAAAGTCTGGATGATGAGAAAATAAGCATTATGTGTTAAAAAGTCTGGGTTTAAATAATGGGAAACAGGGATACACGGGAGCCCTGCATTAAGTATAAATACTGGAAGTCAAAATGTGCCCATTGCATTCATAAGATTTAGGCAGCATAGTGGTTGGCACCTCTGCCTTACAGCACTGGGGTCATGAGTTCAATTCCCGACCATGGCCTTATCTGTGAGGAGTTTGTATGTTCTCCCCGTTTTTGCGTGGGTTTCCTTCGGGTACTCCGGTTTCCTCCCACAATCAAAAAACATACTGGTAGGTTAATTGGCTGCTAACAAATTGACCCTAGTCTGTGTGTGTGTGTGTGTGTGTGTTAGGGAATTTAGACTGTGAGCCCCAATGGGGCAGGGACCGATGTGAGTGTGTTCTCTATACAGTGCTGCGGAAACAGTGGCGCTATATAAATAAATGATGATGATGATTTGCTTGCCTGTGTGTATACAATAACCCACTGGTGAGTAGCGGTACACAGACTGAGCGTTCATGCCTTGCCACACAGGTCCTGTTCCCCCACCCGCTATGCACACTACATAGCCTGGCGGCTGAGTGGCAGTCAATGAATCCTGCCGACTGCTTCGATTGTGTTTTAAACATAAATTTATATATAAATGTTTGGGGGGATTATTTTGTTGCCATGGCAATAATTTAATGTTTAATTGCAGCAATAAGTAATTTTTTTTATCACTGCAACAAGCGGCAATAATCATTAAACCTATCGCTGTAATAAGTCTTCCAATGATAAATGTACCCCTATAACTGCTCACAGTGAGAATGAGATCACAACTACGTGTAGTGGTTAAATACATAAGTGCTTTATTAAGATAGTGCAATGTGCATATATTGACATATGTCCACAGCAGCCAAGACGAATAGATTTTGACATGTAAATGAGTGTCACCATATTATGTTACGCTGTACATAGAATATTTCTCACTCACATCAGTCCCTGCCCAATTGGAGCTTACAGTCTAAATTCCCTACCATACACACTAGGGTCCATTTTAGGAGTGCGGGAGGAAACCCACACAAACACGGGCAGAACATACAAAATCAACACAGATAAGGCCCTGGTCGGGAATTGAACTCATGATCTCAGCGCTGTGAGGCAGAAATGCTAATGTGAATCATTAGAAGATGTATCTGTTATATTGTATCTTCAGCTCCCTCCCTTACATATTGTTTCTTAGCCAGGAGACTAGTAAATGATGCCATTGTCCTAATGTTGTTCTGCTACAATGATAATTACTACCTTGGGCAAGCCTTTTTATGAGGCATGCTTCATGTTGTGTTCTGGTTTCATTCCATATTTTACAAAATGACATTGTAATATTTCAGCGTGACCCGTGTAACTTTGAGCCAAATATATTTGTCTCCTGATAATTTAACAGCTATAATTATGTGGTTCCCCACAAAAAAAACTAAAAGTCTCTTTTGAATGTTAACTTAACAGACAAGTTTTACAGTGTGTGTTGACAATATAACTACAAGAGAAACCCTCTTTATGTTCCCCAGCTATAAAATACTGAGAGAAATAATACCATTACTGAGGTAAAAGTAGTTGCCAACTGTTTTGGAAAGTCCGGGAAGCTCCCAAATTTTCGTACCCTTGTGCATACCATCAACTTCCTTAGTGAAGTGGATAGGGTGGGGCTTAATGACGCCATTCACATTGAATCGCGTCATCCTGGCCAAAAATGCTGTCGTTGTGCAGAGCGGGCAGGACTTAATGATGTGATCTAAATGGCCAGGAGCGGAGGTGACAATTATGAGCAAGTATCAGTGTAACTGAAAATGACACTGCAATAAACAACTGTGATATGACTACTTGTTTTTTTATCACATACATCTTTTCAAAGAAGAATCACAAGCACTTCCAATATTAGAGATATAAGGCATCAGTCAATGAGAAAATCATCAGCTTGGAAATGTTTTTACATTGGCATGTACAATAAATCAATTGCCAAGCACATATTATATGCATAATTAGTCATTTGAGGTCGACAGGGAACATACCTGGGGACGTCAGTCCTGTATTATAGGAGCACGTGTTCAGTGCTGCATACAGGGCCTGATTCATAAGCATACATAAGTCTGTTTGAGTAACATATCTTGCATGAAATAGCTCTGCACGTGCCTAGAAATGGATCTTACTGCAATCCATTCATGTCTAAACGTAAATGACACTTACGACACTTACGTCTTGAGAGGTGGTTAAGTGCTGAAGAAAATCCCTCCCTCGCTCCCTACCTCAAAAGCATTAAGTCACCAATTAACCAACCAAGGAAGGTAAGTTAGACATTTTTTTATTTTTTTTATCCCTCTGACTGTGTACTTTCGTGGACAGTGGGCTGATGTGGGTATTTAATGATTTTTGGTACATTTGGAGACATTTTGGGAGCCTGAGTTTATTAAAAGAAGCAAGTCATTTTTGGACTGTACTTTCAGGGAATATGTGCTTATCAATACGCACAGTTATGGTACTAGCTGTATATGTATTTATCTAATGCATAGAAGCCACCCCCCAATATTTTTATTTTTGAAATTTACCAGTAGCTGCTGCATTTCCCAATCTAGGCTTATACTCGAATCAATAAGTTTTCCCAGTTTTTTGTGGTAAAATTAGGTGCCTCGGCTTATATTCGGGTCGGCTTATACTCCAGTATATACGGTAATTAATGTAAGAAAAATCTATTCTATTCTAATGTGTACATTCAGTTGTTTGTCTTATAAACACCTCTTCTTCACTTAAGATGCTGCAGCTGTTTTGGTTTAGTTTCCGCTAATATATGTTAATCTAATTAGGATACTAAATTGTCTCATTAAAACCTCTTCTTCAGGGAAAGAATTGTAGTTCTTTTAACATACTTTATTCTAATAGCGCCACTTGTGTGTATTAAATGCATCTGTTTTACTCCAATAAATACCATGATATGGGGGATTGACATTTTTTTTAAATGCGCTTTATCAAAGCCTCTAAAATATACTTTCAAAAATGTAAAACAAAGCACAAGCACTAGCAAAATGAAAAATCTCTGATGGAGGGTGGAGGGTTTTTTTTTTTTAAATCTTTTTTTTTTATTGTTTATAAAAACAAAAGAAAAGAACAAAAGTAGGAACATTAGACATCAAAAGTATCTAGTATGTTTGGAAGTTATGTAATAAATATATAATGTTTGCATTACTTTATACATTAATAGATTTAATGTGATATACCATGTAAATAGTACATTCTCCATAAAATTTCACATTATGTAATGCATATATATAGCATATTAAGGTGATTAATTATTAAAGAAATATGTCCTTTAGGGGTATCGGGGAAGGGGGTAAGGGTAAAGACGGAATATAATATTTGCGGGTAGTTCCTGTATGGAAGTGCAAGGGGGGAAGTGGATGGCAGTATAGAAAGAGAATCTCAATTTAGTAGTTATAAGATTTGGAAAGTTAAATAAATGGGCAGAAAAAGAGTACTTGGAGCTTATTTTTATTATTTTTTTATTATTTAGCCGGTCCAGTTACACCCTTGGTTGATCATGTTTTGCCTAACCGGGTTTCTCCAGAACAATCTGTAATATCTCCTGTTGTGTTACATAATTACATTGTTGTTTCAGCTAAAACTTCCTCGCACCATGGTGATTAGAAAATGCACCCTGACATATCCCCTTCTGTCTCTCTCTACCACTGGAAGCAGCTGTGAATGTCAGCCCACATTGCTCATAGGCAAAAGTTATGGCGCCTTGTTCTGTGACAAAGGCTGGAGTCGCACTGACCATAGTATCAGCAAAGTGGTACAGTGAGATAATGCTGTATTTAGCCACAGGTAAACTACTGTAATTGTTTGTGAAAGATGCACTGGAGATAAGACAGAGGCTCACAGTATGTATGGTGAAGGGCATGGGCTAGCAATAACTGTTTTGGAGGGACTAGCTAGCACTGTGTTGTGATCAACGACTGGCAATACGTATGATGAAGGACACAAACAAACAATAACTGAGACAGAGGGCATGGATAGACAATATTTTTTTTGGAGAGCACATGCTGGTAATGTGTAATAGAGGGTTCAAGCTGGTGATGTCATAGAGGCTAGTAAGATGTGTGATGATGCAGAATATTTGGGATATACTGACATTTATTAGGTATGGTGCTAGGTTACCTGCTGAAACAGCTGGCCATGACTGGAGTCAACTTAGTCACTTACAAATGAATACACCTTTTCTGCCACCACAAAGGATTTTCTATGAAGTCCTTGCATTCACCAAAACCACTTATTAATATTTTACACTTAAATCACATACACATGTAGCATTAGCCTCACTTGATTTCGTAAATTTACAAAGAATCACAGAGAATATGGTGGATTAAATGTATTTAATATGAAAAATGTTTCCGGTTAATAACAAGATATACAAAATAATTTGCACCAATAAGTTTGAGAAATAAAAAAGGAAATAAAACCAGAGTCTCTAACTTACTAGTTTAAGACTTGGCATGAGAGGAGTACACTCCAACCTAGAATGAACAACATTACTGGGTAAGGCAACTGATTTTTACCTTCCTCACACTGCTGCCTTTGGAAAGTAACTCTCCCAATGTCAGGGCAGACTGATTTTCAGAATGACACAGGGCTTTCGAATTAAGTTATTTATTACCTGAGATATAGGCCTGGAATTTTAAAGGGCAGGACTTCTCACCTCTTTGCTCTGCCTGGCTGGCCGGGCTTTTTACACACCCTCTGTAAAGCCTCAGAGATGTTATCTGTCCCTGGGCCTGGTTACTTTCAAAAGACTTGTCACTTTCACTGGTCAAAATCATATTGTTCAGCAAAGCACACTTTGAGATGATTTTACAAGGTTATATACAAAATATACATGGTCATACATGCATATTCAGGGGAAAAGTAACAATCAGTGATTAGGTGCAACACATAATCGCCACACTAACGTTAGAGAAATTTAACTTTACATGTGACTTTCATTATTTTTTCAACAGAATAAACGTCATGGAGCGGAAAAGAACAAAAGGGAGAAAGATGGGCTCATCCAGAAGACTCATGCAGAAACAGGAAGATACAGAAGATATAGAAACTGAGACCAGTCCAAAAAGTGAAGAAGATACTATTTTTAATGAAATGGCAGAAAAAATCCAAAGTCTATTCTTAGAAGGAGACACAAATAGCAATATATTTATCACACGTGATGACATGAAGGTAATTTTAAAAAAATATTTTCTTATAGATGTAAAAACATGTACAGAAAAAGGGGTTATTCTACCGCAGCGTTAATACATATATATTACATCATCATTATATCATACAAACGCTGCAATCCCTAGGTCTTCAAGACACAGTTCTATCCTGGTTCTCATCTTACCTCTCTAATCGCTCTTTCACTGTTAATTTCTCTGGAGCCACATCTGCTCCGCTTCCCCTATCAGTTGGAGTACCACAAGGCTCGGTGCTAGGTCCTCTGCTGTTCTCTATCTATACCGCTTCTCTTGGAAATCTAATAAGTTCCTTTGGCTTTCAGTATCATCTCTATGCGGATGATACCCAAATCTATCTATCCTCTCCTGATATCTCGACATCTGTGTTGTCCCGTGTAACTGACTGTCTTTCTGCCATTTCATCTTGGATGTCCTCTCGTCAACTCAAACTTAATCTTTCTAAAACAGAGTTAATAATATTCCCACCCGCCAACAAGAGCATACCTGACATTTCTATCTCTGTTGATAACATGACCATAAATCCCACCCCACAAGCTCGCTGCCTAGGTGTAATCCTTGATTCACGCCTATCCTTTGTTCCCCACATTGACATATGAATTTAAAAGCGAAATATAGGGTAAAATTGTGCTCATAGATAAAAATTGTGATTAAAATGATCTGGATACACATTAGTATTATACCTATATGGTCTTAATATATAGACCATATGGTATGTAGGTTGAAATTTGGCAAACCTGCAGATATAATCAAGGAGTAGTTGTGTAGATGCCCTACAGTCCCATAGATCTATTATAACGAGTCTATGATATCTATTAAATTAAACTTGAGGTGGTCTAATAGCCGCTAAACTCCTTGATAATTATAACATGCTGCAGAAAATACACACCACTTCCATACTCCTATATAGTTTGGAGTTTGTATCCTATATATCCAGCCTGAAATAACGGCACCCTGCTATCCTGGATACAATGGTTTATGGGGTGTGAATTGCTATCTGCCTAGTAATCCCCTTCTAACTCTGGCTACATAGGGGTGTAAGCTGCATTTGCCAATTCCTCTGAGTATAAAGTTATATCATGTGCATCCAGTTGTAACGCCGACGCGCGTTTCGCTGTCTTGCTTAATCGAGGCAAAAACAGCATGTTATAATTATCAAGGAGTTTAGCGGCTATTAGACCACCTCAAGTTTAATTTAATAGATATCGTAGACTCGTTATAATAGATCTATGGGACTGTAGGGCATCTACACAACTACTCCTTGATTATATCTGCAGGTTTGCCTAATTTCAACCTCCATACCATATGGTCTATATATTAAGACCATATAGGTATAATACTAATGTGCATCCAGATCATTTTAATCACAATTTTTATCTATGAGCACAATTTTACCCTATATTTAGCTTTTAAATTCATATCAATAAAAGTTATGTTTTAAGAGGGTACTTATACTTGTTCAATTAAAGGTTAATTTCAGAGGATTGAGTGCACCTAATTAAAAGAAACTTCTGTTCTTTTCAGATGTAAAAACATATTAGCCATCTGTATTTTATGAAACAGTACTGTATTAAATGTCTACTAGAAACCACTAATCCAAACCAGCACTAAGAATGAACAATGACCAATGACCAATGGCCATGAATGAACATTTCATGATTCAGTACTATGAAGCCACATAAGAGTCCTCAGAGGGACAGGGTTACTTTCAGAAGCCCACTTACAACTTATGGTTACATACCCATTGGTGTTTAAATATGTGCTTCATGTGTGTTTTTCAATGCATATTGGGCCTGATTCATTAAGGAGAGCAAAGCCAAAAAAATTGTAACTTTGCACCTTGGCAAATTTATGTTGCATGGGAGGAGGGTGTACATTTTAAATGTGGTGACAGGTTTATATGTGAGGTAGGGCATGTCCTAGATCAACTTTAAATTTCAGTGTACAAATAAAGCTATTAAGTATTTGTGTGCTACATAAAAAAACAGACAGTATTTAATTTATGTGCAAAGTAATAGACTAATTTGCACCCCTTGCATTGTATCAGGGTTTGTCTAGGATCAAACTTACTCCTTTTTTTTGCTTTGCTCTCCTTAATGAATCAGGCCCATAAAGGGATGTGAAAGTAAAAATCATTGTGCCAAGTGAGACCATACTTAATTTCACTTTTACATGCACATAGCTTGCCTTGCATTGTGTTATTTTAATGCTACTTGCTCCGTTTCGACGGATGTTTCTGCGTACGTACGCCAATACTGTACATTGTCTAAGTCCCTCCCCCATTCTACCCTTCAAATCATAGGCTGTCCTTTGTATTCGAAGATGAATTGCATACACTTGAATTCACTGATGTATAGTTTCTGAGCATTCGCAGAGCAATTTTTACGCAAAATACGGCATTTACGTTCCTTAATGAATCAGGCCCTCTGTCTTGCAGGGCTCTGCAACTATATGGTAGATACTGGTAGGCGAAAGAGAATCATAGGGGTGTAATTTACTAAGAACATTGACATCAAATAATACAGCATTGCCAATGTAAAATTAGATGCCACTCATATAACAATAATAATACAATAACTCCAATGAGATGGTGACAAATTTTCTAAGACATGAAGACACATTATCATGCAATAACTTTTGAACATAACAGTTTGAGAAACTGAACGTTATTTCAATTCATTGTCTTATCTTATTTTACAGTAGATAATGTGTCCATATAATAAAAGGTTGCTATTACAAATAACGTGTAGAACACCACTCAAAACAGCAATCTGTGGAATAGGCTTAGAGTATTCTGACTGAAACATTAATGAACAGGTGAAACTCACTTTAGTTTTGTTTATGGCTAAAATAACTAAATAAATAAATATGGTATGTTATGTTAGAGCTGCTTTGATGAGAACCGTTATACCGAAAAATATGAAAGTGCTTCATGGAAAACAACCATAGCACACACACAATCCAATCCATAACATGTTTCTGTATCAGAAAAACAATTTTATCTACATTCTTCATTTACGTCTTGATTATGTCTTTCAGAAAGTCAGTGACATTATTTTCACCACTCTTGAAGACTTAGAACTTCTCTTTGATGAGCTTAATAATGAAGGGAAAGGATACCTAACATATGAAGAGTTCACTTCAGGACTGAGTATGTGCAAATTAAGTAAATTTAAAGGCTAATTCCACTGACTATTCAATTGTGTCTGCAATTCCATAAGTTAAACTTAGTACTTACCTGACAAGGTATCACAAGACCTATACCAAATTAGTGTTTAACTTATGGAACTTCACCCAAAACTGTATTTTCTCCCATTAATGTCTTCTTGTGAATCTTCTGAAACAGCTAGTGCACATGCTGTTAAAACTTACTACTATAAACATGATTAATATCTATAATATAAAAGCCTAGTGGCATGTGTTAGTCTGTGTGGGGGGAAAAAAACCAAGCTGCAGCTCCACCTGCTGGGCGGAGTTATACACTGACCTACTAAATTCTTAGTGTGTGTGGGGAAAAAAACTCAGAAAGGGCTGAAATTTGGTATATTAAGATGTTTTTAATTTGTTAATTTAATTTGTTAATTGTTAAAAGTGTTTATAAAGAGTTTAAAAAAAAATATATATATTTCTTGAAGGAGAAGTGACAGTTGGGAGTGGTTGGTGGTTGCCGGGGGTGACAGAGCGAGAGGAGTGTGATACTCAGGACCGCTCAGAGAGATCCCTGTGTCTGGATAGACATCTGGATAGATGTGGCGATAAAGATGAAGGATGAGGTGATGGAGAAAAATGATGAGGTGGTGACATGTGGACAAAACCACGTTAAAAAAGGGCGCTTGCGTCGGGAAGTAACACTCTTCCCCTGAGGAGGCCTGGGCTATGGCCCAAATGCATGACAAGAACCTTTTTAACACCTTAAGTAGCTTGATTTTACTAGAATGCATGAGTATCATGCACGGGTTAACTTGTAGTTTAATAAGAGTATTATATGGTGATTACAAGCAATACGTTTATTACAATTTCTGATGACAATTTCAAGTGCAGGGGGCAGTACATGTACAGTGAAGGCACAAATTGGGCTTCACTGTGCTTGCCTTGTTCACATGCATTCTCAGAAAACTAAAACAACGGCCTTCAAAATGAATGGATCAGCATTGCCAGGTATCCAATCACCGATCCAGCGACAGTTCTGCAATTGGGCATATACATGCCCATGCAAAGCTGAAACGGATTGAATTGTTTTTAAATTAATGATGACATTGGCATTTATTTATTAAAAGTCTGTAGTGTACACAAATGTGCTGTAACCCATAAAAACCAATCAGGTTGGAACTGTCATATGTAAGGTAAATATCTGATTGGTTGCTATGGGTTGTTTTAATAAATAAGCCCAATATAGTTTTCCTGTTCTAGTGGTTGGTCTTAGACTCAGGGAGTTAGCAGCCTTAATTATATTGCTATCTGTGCCAATACTGAATAATGCAGAATAGATAAAACTTGAACACTACCTGGGTATTGACAAGCTCTTAGGGCAGAATTCTCTGCTAGACAAGAAACAATATTTAAAATATGAAGCTAAGCTGTTGTACATCAAGTACTAACACTGCAAAGTCATCTGCTCTAGCTCCTATTTTCAAGGCAGAATGATTTCTAGACATTATTGTATAGACATTATGGGGGGATCCAATTGCTGGTGGCGCACATTGCGAGTTAATACGGTACAGAAATCTTCACTCATTTTCCCACGCATCTCTTTAGGACACGAGGGAAAATAAGACACAATGTATCTCCGGAGACACATAGTGGAACCACACTTCTAATTGAATTACCCCCAATGTCTAGGAAACAACTATGCATAAGTTCAAAGGGAGAAAATCCTAGCGAAGATTGGAGTACTTGTGGATGGTACACTGATGTCCTCAGAGTCATTATTTAAAGAAATTTACACAACTCTCTAATGAATCAAGAATCAACAGGAATGCTTTGGTCCATTAAGATTTCCTGCTGTATTTCCACCAATGATACTATTGTGCAACATATAATAGGGTTTCCTTGATTCATCCAGTGTTGTAATCCTTGCAGTAGTCCTTGAAGGAAGTTATCTGAAACCATTATTACATCTGCTCTGGTGATGCACTTTCTAGTTTTAAATATTTATTGGCCAAATGTATTATGCCCAACATTTGTCAGATTATTGTGTTTTGTTTTTGGACTTTCCAGCGATAAAATCTCTAGGCATACACTGCTAAAGTCCAGTGCCGTAAGTAGACATTTTATTGCCCTGGGCGAGACAGGGCACCGGCGCCCCCCATCTAAGTGGGAGTGGCATTTGACAAGTGGGTGTGGCCAACCTAATGTGTGGGTGTGGCTAGCACTTTACTGAAAGAATTCTTATAAATATATATATATATATATATATATATATATATATATATAGCGATAGGTATTCTAATATTTTATGCACTTAATACTCAAATAAGAACAGCAAAACTGTCTGTGTCTGTGTGTTAAGGAATTTAGACTGTAAGCCCCAATGGGGCAGGGAGTGATGTAAATGAGTTCTCTGTACAGCACTGCGGAAGAAATACATAAGTTTAGTTGTTTTATGCAGAGGACAAAGTATATATTTATTTTACATAAACTGTAGTGGGCATGAATTTAAGGAGAGAGAGAGAGAGGAGAGAGAGAGAGAGAGAGAAATTTATTTTTTTAAACATCACATCAACTTACAAGAGTCTGATGCTTCTGGGCATAAGTCCGGCATTTGCTGAACTTCCTGTCTGTGGAACACACATGCGTTCCACTGCGGGACTTATGCCCAGAAGCATCAGACTCTTGTAAGTTGATATATCTCTCTATGGAGACAGGTAGCGGGCGGCTGCTGCGCCCCCTTGGCCTTGCGCCATGGGCAGCGGCACCGCCCGCACCACCCTCGTTACAGCCCTGCTAAAGTCAACCCACTTCTCAACTTTCAGAATATCATAGTCTTTTGGAGTTTCTTCCTCTAGATAAAAAAATGCCTTCTAAAATACTTCTATAAAAAGTAATAGTGAAACAATAATGAGCCCTTGTTCTCTGCTTGAGTCTGGCCATTATACTCCAGATGATGTGCTTTCAATTGATAGATTGTAGGCCTCTATATCATTCTGTGGTGTCATTTTTTGCATTACAATACCTGCAGGGTTTAGCATTATTGTTTACTATGCTGTGTGCTCCCCTAGAGAGAGCTGAGCCATTTCTTTCAAGACAGCTCTGTCCACCCTCTAGACTTACAGAACAACGCCTATTCGGGCATTTAATGAAACAATTTGTTTCCTGCTATAGTACAGAAGTCAGTATAAGTGCTTTCAAGATACCCTTCATTTTGACTCTGGTTTCAAGCAGGACATCCCACTTCTTACACCATCACTAGACAGTAACACTTCAACACACAAACTAGTCCAGCCACCAGACAAAATTCTACTGTGATTTATTTTTATCCACAAGGTTGGTCCAACTTCTTTAGGTTATGGCATATGATAGCAAAAACAAACAACAATATAATCAAGCCTACTCCACTTTGGAGGCTAAGCTGATTCCCAGATAACAAAACATTATAGACAAATGCACTGTTTCCCTTGTTAGTTGCTCTTTCTCTCTGGCTCTAGCCTGACAGCCTTCCTTTAACCCTCTATGCGTGAGAGCATTGCATAGAACAGGTTTATCTTTTTTTATTATTATAACTTAAAACACAGACTAAACCATCTATAAAGTAGATTTCTTTGGTATCCCTGTGATAGAAGTTGCAGAATACAATAAGTTGTATGTTTTTAAATCATTTTGTCAAACTAGCTAAATGAAAGTGATTTTTCCTTTTATTTTTTTTACAATTTTTAGCTTTTGAATGCCCATAAATTAAAAATATATTTGACTATAGCACCAAAAAAAATCCATGTGTCCTGCAGAACAATAGAAAATATGCTTGATTAAACAAACAAAACATTAAAATAAATCTATACCTGAGAAAACAAATATAGAACAAAAAGTCAAAATGGTTTGCTATTTTTAAATCCGCACGAGTTGTAAATAGATTATGTTTTTAAATCTGAGTTAACTGAATATATAATATTTTCCCATTCAGCTCTTTACATATTTAACCTTTCTAATGAGCTACACATAGGGGACATGAATGCAAATGTGGATCTGAACGCTGCTCAATGTTTTAGAGCTCTCCATTGCATTTATTTTATTATAGGCTACCCATTTGAAAATGAGAAAATACTGTCCTCAGTACAGTCTTGCCATCTCATTGACTGCAACATCTTAAAGGATCAGAACAAGGACTTATAGGGCCTCTGAGTATGCACTAAGCACATTATTTTGCCATACTCAACGGAACTGCAATTGTCCAATTTAACTTTTGTTTTTTATTTTGGAATTTCGCTCAACAGCTAAGAAAATGCCTAAACATGTTTTCTAAATAGAGATTGGAATGGAGTGTTTATTGTTACATGTAAATAAATTCTTTAAAGCAGAAGCATAAAGGATACTTTCATCTTTGAGATCACAGTTAATTCCTATTGTCCACTTTGTTTGTATCCACTTAGATGTTAAGTGATACATAATAATAAGGAAATGGTCAAAGTAGTTCAAAGAAATGTTCCCCGACCCTACTTCAGTTTTACAATTAGCTCTCATATATTTGCTGTTTTGCTAGCAGAACATATAGTATTGTTATAATTATAATTATTATTACTATTATTATTATTATCATTTATTTATAAAGCTTCAGAATATTTTTCAACTCTTCACAGAGAATAGTTAATCATTTACATATGATATTAGTAGGAAATTCAAAAAAGCATTGTGGTACTTTGTGCAGAATATTTGCATCTGCTGATGCCATTTACTTTTGTAACGCACCACTCATCATTTCCTGTTCCACATCATGGGAAGTACCCAAGTCATTTCCAAGCATTTGTTGCAGATGTAAGCACCCTACTGGCACCAAGGAGACCTTGCTTAATTTTTCGTAAATGAAGGGCATTCACAGCGGACTAAGAGATTGTACACCAGCTGCCTTCAACATTTTGTACAATAGCCAGTATTAGAGTGATAGAACAGAAAGGAAGCAAGGTATCCTCTAAAACGTTATACCTGATTTAAGTTATACCATGGGCTGTTCTAGGTGGGTTTAATATAACCCTCAATTTGGTTCTTGTCATGTTGCCAACAGGGTTCCAACCCATAATATCTCTGCTCTGGTAGTTTTGTCTAGATCCATATATTTACAATGACTCACACATATGGGACTGGACTGTAGGAGTTTCCTTCCACAGGTAGTCTAGCAGAGTTAGTTCACCATTTCTCACCAACAGATCAGTAAAATAACTAGTACAGCCATTCTTTCCACATGTCAGCTTTCAGCAGAAATCCCTACAAGCAGGCACTCTGGCAAGGTGGCTACTGACACCATGTCATGTTTTGTTACACTAGGCATTTTATTAATTTTATATTTTATAGTTTTTAAATATGGTATAATATAGCGCCTTTGGCACTGAATAATCTACTTTGTTCTTGGCTATTCGGTATCCTGTTACAAGTTATGCTCTCCTGGGCAGGCATCCTACAGCTCACACAGCAGAAGACTTGTAAGGTATAACCTGCCCTAGAGAATGCTCTTCAGGCTCTTAGAAATCATCATCATAATCATCATCATTTATTTATATAGCGCCAGAAAATTCCATAGAGCTTTACAATTGGAAATACACAAATATTATGACTAGGATTTAAAAATGTTCATACTATATATATTAAAACAAAGGTCTTAGATAAAATAATGTATATAGTTCCATGATATAAAGATAACAAAACAATTAAATGTCCAAATGCCCTTGAATAACTCAAAATAATATATATGTAGAAAATCCCCCGGATCAGCCTGAATTATTTGTTGCATGGACTGATCAAGGTGCCAGAAACATTCCTTAGAGATTCTGTTCAGTTAACATGATAACATCAGGCAGCTTCTGCCTATTTGTTAGCTGCACATTCATGCTGTGAATCTCATGTTCCACCACATCTCAAAGGAGCTTTATTGGAACGGGATCTAGTGACTGTGGAGCCATTAGGGTATACTGAGCTCATTGTCATGTTCATGGAACCAGCTTGAAATGATGTGTGCTTTGTGACATAACGTGTTGTCCTGTTGTCCTTAGACAATGGGTAGACTGTGGCCATAAAGGAATGCACATGGTTAGCAACAATACTTCGGTAGGCTGTGGCATTTTAAAAATGCTCAATTACTGTTAACAATGTCTAATGTGTGCCAGGAAAACATTCTGAACCTATCCTCCTCAAACCACAGAACAATTGAGATTCGTCAGACAAGGCAACGCTTTTCCAATCTTCAACTGTCCAGTTTTGATGAGCCTGTGTCCTCTGTAGCCTCGGTTTCCTGTTCCTAGTTGACAGGAGTGGAACTTGGTGTGGTCTTCTTATACTGTAGCCCATCCACTTCAAGGTTTGATGTGCTGTGCATTCAGAGGTGCTCTCCTGCATACTACTTGTAAAGCAAGGTTATTTCAGCCACTGTTGTCTACCTGTCAGCTTGAGCCAATCTGGCCATTCTCCTCTGACCTCTCTCATTAACAAGACATTTTTGCCAACAGAACTGCCGCTCATGGGATGGTTTTTGTTTTGTGCACCATTCACTGAGAGTATGCTGTCATTGAGAGTAAGGGATTTTTTGGGATGTTGGTCATTCTGGAAGGGTGGAAGATGATGGGTGCTGTTTGAAACCTATTGAAATTGTCAGAGGCCGCTTGACACACTGTATAGTCGATGAGAAAAGGTGCACAGAGAGAAAAGCAAAACACAGAGCCTCAATGGACACCAACAGATAAAGGGAGTGGATAAGAGATTGTGCACGAAGTAGAAATGATGATGGAGGAGTTGGAGATGTATTAAGTGAATCAGGAGTGAACTGTGTCATGAAGGCTGATGGAGTGATCTATAGTGTTGAAAATGTCAGAAAGCCCCAGGAGGATAAGTATGAAGTAATGACTCTTTGACTTGGCTGAGAGTGTATCATTGGTTACTCTAGTGAGTGCAATCTCAGTGGAGTGTGGAGAGTGAAAGCTTGATTGCAATGACTGGAGAATGGGGTGAGAGGTAAGTAAGAAATCTAAGCAGCTGTAAATAGCATGTGGTTTAAGCAAAACCACATGGTAAAACCATATGGAAACCATTCAATTTTACCCGTCACCTTCGCCAACACACCACTGCTATCCAGTATTGGATCCAGTCCATTTGGGGGGACCCCAAAAAAATTAATTAGAGACCGCTCCTGATTGGCTGCCCATCTGTTAAGTATGTGGGATTATTGGAATTAACTCATTCTGCTTTGGGAGCTCATATGGAGTAGTCTGCATCATCTGTACTGATTTTTTATTTTGGTTAACTATGGGTTACATTGTATCAAGAAAAGAGGAAGATTATAAGTAAATACGTAATCTTATTGTATTTAATATCGAGGTCATATATTTCATATTTTAGAATCTCGACCATATATATTGCATTATTTAATAACGGGACCGTATACATTTCATTATTTAGGGGCCATACATATTTTTTTAATTGGGGTCAGGCCATATATAATAAATAATTTTCAATTGAAGCACATATAATTAATACTTTACAATCTGGGGCATATTGACTTAATAGTTTATGATTAGTGCAAAATTAAAAATTCATTTAGCATCTAGGGCATATTTAATTCTTTATTTACGAGCAGGGGCCCGCTTATTAGGTAGAGATGCTCAGGCTCGGTTCCCAGAGAACTGAACACACCTGAACTTAGCAGATCCGAGTACCGAGCCGAGCTGGCTCTGTTCTCATGTATGACACCCCTATTCTTGACCACGGGGACACAAGTCATTTGGTCTTTTCCCAATTTTCCTGTGGAAGAATCTTCACTTGGTGTGAGGCTGTTGGCCCTGAAATAATGGGGCTAATTGGATTTACAAAAATTATCCAGTAACAGGATCTGGGTACAGCTGTAGTGAAATGACAGGTTAAATCTCCCCAGTGCATTAAATATGGATTTTATTTTTTGGTAGCGGGAGGGGGGCATGGAGCACATTTGGATGTCTGGGTTAAACAATATACATGTTTTTTAAATAATCAAAAGCCAATAAACCTTTTTTCTTTTTTTTTTGTTATTTCATGTTTTTGATCTATGTAGATCCCCTTTGCTTTGAGTAATGTATTGTGGGCAACAGTGTGGAGTCCTAAGCTTGGTATATTATGTGTATATTTTCTTCTATAAATCACTGGTCATACCAAGAATCCTGTTCTACAATATTAGAAGTCTTCTCACATTTTACTTTTAAACTCCTGTGACACAGCCATAGTGGAGGTATGACACATTTGGTGGTGGTGCCTACCTCTTAAAATTAACTTTGCTAGTGGCGGTAACATTAACAATGCTAAATCTAAAGGTAAGAATTGGGAACTAATAGTCTAAGGAACATAGGGGGAGCAAGTCCAGAATTAACACACAGTTTCTCATCTGCTGAATCTCTGTTTTCGTAAATCCTATGTCTTTGAATGAGATTCCTTTATAGCTGACCATACATAAATGGTGACTGTACAACATTGCTGTACATATCACAGCCCTCATGTAATTAGAGGAGAGGATACAGTTTATCATTTGTGTTGTTTGTGCCAAACAAATCTTGTGCTGCCTTTAATAACGGCTCCACTGTTTATTACAGAAAGCTTCATCAATTCAGGAAGCAGTCAATGGAATCAAACACGAAAAAGAAAATCTGCAAGAAGAATCACAGAGTTTCCTCACATTTCGTCATTAGAGGAAGCAGACACTGAAGAACGGAAACAATTTAAGTCCTTTATGGAACATCTAGGAGCACACAACATCTTTGAAGAGTATGGATTCCATTGCATTAAATTTCCCTGATTCTGTCCTTTTTGCATATATAAAATTACTATGTATGTTCAATAGTCTATAAAAATTTGCCTTGTATTCATATCATCTCATTGTGTTGTAATCTTGTACCAGCACATTTATTGGACTTGATTATGATGATGACTTTCATTATGTTCAAGACTTACTTACAAACATTTTTATTGCAAGACTGGTGTAAAACTAACATTACAGATGGTACCAGATAGTCTTAATGAGCTGATCCTAAACCCCCCCCGCCCCAAAAAAAAAAAAAAACAACAACTATCTTTTCATAAATAATATAAATTCTTTACATGTAGGTGTTAACCAAATATTCTTTATAGAGAGAAAAAAACCCTCCTTCTTTTACCCCCAGCTTTGTTTCTCAATTCAAGTTCACTGTTTTGCATAAATCTTAATTGGTGAAAACCTACTTGATTTTGCCAGAGAAGTAGGTATATTGTAGAACAAATATGCATATAAAGAGTTATTATTGGTCTCTAAGTATTAGTTACAAATGAATACACTGAAGGCTACAAATATAATTCTAATTCCATTGGGTGGCTCAGATAAATTTCTGAAACCTCACAGAGCGAGAGGGATATAACTGTCCTGTACTAGTATAATGCTTCTGTACTTCTCTGCACCGACAATGAATGTCAAAGGATACAATATACAGTATGTCGCCAATTGACCGTTATCACCTTGATGGGGGAAAAAAAACCAATAATCTATTTTGTCTTTATTATTCAAGTGAAAGTGAAATTTGGAAACTGTGGACCAGGCTTAGTCATGAGGAACCCCATTTGCTGGAGAACCTAGAAGAGTTCTTGGAAAAAGTGACGACTCAAATCAAAGAAGCCAAAAAAGAAAAGGAAACTTTGGAGATTATGTTAAAAAAGTAAGTGAAATAATAATGATATGATTTTAATTAAATACCTGCACCTTTTCCTAAAGCATTTATCTCAAGTTAAAAATCATACAATACAGCCTCTGTTATTGCTAGATATTCCCATAGATGTGTAAGCTACTTTATGCTATTTCATTTTGCTAAAAATGTAAGACGGCTTATCTTAGAATCTTAGGTCACAGGTTGAATTTGTGTTTTTTATGTATTTTTTTTTTTTGGGGTTTGTAACTACATTTTTAAAGTGAACGTTCTATAGTTATGTTATTGCTGTTTTTCCCCCATAATACTTTTGTGTAATTGATACCTAGGTCACATTATACTGTGTAAAACAGTAGAATGTTTTTCAAAATTGGACAAATCTCTGCTTCACTAGTCACAGGCCAGGGCTTTTATGTAGATTGCATAGCTCCAATGTGACATCACAAATTTAATTTTGGATATCATGGGCTACAGAATTGATGGGGTTATCATTGTATATAAGTGTGTTTACTGACAGTTACCTATTGAACACTGTAACAATGAGTCAAATTACACAAATTATATTCCTATTCACTATGAAAACTCAAATATGTAAGGATCTATTTTGCAGGCGTTTCTACACATATTCATTTCACCTGTGTACAAACACTTGTAAACCCGTCACCTGCTTCCCACGCTACATTTTGCTCTTCCATTGTAGTTAATTGCTGGAATAAATGCAATGTTACTTCTCAATCACCTGCACTCCTTTCTTCAATCACTGTGTTAGGACAGCGGTGACTTACACTCGTCAGGGAGACACTTCTATTTCTTCTCCTGTCCCTATTACACTCAAGCTGTCAGTCGCCATGCTGCTAATACAGTGACTGCAGTTACTCACGTGACTGATATGTCATACTTCAATACTTCCTCCAACAGTTATAGCCGAGTGTGATGATGGGAGCTCATGACAGGGGTGAAAACTTAAGTTATGAAGCTGAAAGAGGTTTGAAAAACTTATCTCTGCCTTCTCTTGTTCTCACCTCACCTTATGGAAGTAGCAGCCCTGCTCCTGCATTACATCTATTTATGTACATCTTTCACACATCTCTGGCACACACAGCACTCCCGAGAGCCTGCGCAACATGGGGGGGTGTGAAAGGGTTAAAAAAATAATAATTAAAACTTCTGTGGGTATATTTACTAAATTGTGTGTTTGAAAAAATGGAGATGTTGCCTATATCAACCAATCAGATTTTAGTTATCATTTATTTAGCACATTCTACAAAATGACAGCTAGAATCTGATTGGTTGCTATAGGCAACATCTCCACTTTTTCAAACCCGCAGTTTAGTAAATCTAGCCCCTGGTCTGTCTAAGAATGATCCAAATCTCACCCTCACTATTTAACTACACACACGGGTCACCACCAAGATTTTGTTTCAAAGCTGACACTTTATTAATCAGAGATACTGTAAAAAAACAATTCCCTGTATTTAGTTATTTAGAAATAACCAAGCCTAACTGCCTTTTGGAAGGCACCATAACCAGAATTATTTAATCTGTAGTTCTTGTGCTGAATCCTAGGCCTCTAAAAGATTTACACAACCCATCTATGTGACAAGACGCAGCCACTTTAGATAACACCAGACTTCTCCCATTATAAACAGTCCACAAACCTTTGAAGAAGATTTTACCATAGTTAAAGCCTGAGTATCTTGCACACAAGCTGTCACATGTTAAAAACAATTCATATTTGTGGGAGTTAGCATTTATATAGTATTTTATTAACTCCCAACTACAACATAATCATAACAGACCCAACAATATATATATGTATCTACTCATCACAGGAGGATTTCTGAACATAATGAAGAGGTCACGCATCTATATGAAGAGATGGAACAGCAAATGTCTGAGGAGATAAAGAAATTAACTAATGAGGTATGTGACCGTGTGCACGTCATGTTGTTGAAAATTTTAAGTAGTCTGCTGACTAAAAGTTGTAATTTTACAACAACTTTCATGATGCAGTGTGAAATTAATCTTTTCTGTAAGAAAGCAAAAAAGTTTAATTTCAGCAAATGGGGGGCTTTTTTTTCAAACTGTGAATGAGAAAATAATACAGGGGAAAAAAAAGTTGCCCCAGCAGGAGAAAGGTTTTGCTGTGCTGAACCATTATAGCTATGGAGACACTCCAAACTGGGGGATCACAGGATCACAGGAAGATAAATATGTTTTGCCTCAGTCATTAGTTACTAAATGGAGCCTTTTCCCTCTTGTCAGAATACTTTCTAATGCATAGCAAAAATATATATGTGTACCCAAAACTGGAATTTATTCGCCCATACACGACCCCATCTAAGTCTGATTGCGGACAAGGGTAAGTGACTGAGGGTCCAATAGCTTGCTGTTAATCCATGCAGTCATACATCCCTCCTAAGCTGAGTAAGCAGTACCAGCTATTATCAAAGCTGCATGCGTAGCCGGGGGACCTTGCAGTCATTGTCAAGTTGCAGAGGCTACGGGCTAGATTTACCAAGCTGCGGGTTTGAAAAAGTGGGGATGTTGCCTATAGCAACCAATCAGATTCTAGCTTTCATTTATTTAGTACCTTCTACAAAATGACAGCTAGAATCTGATTGGTTGCTATAGGCAACATCCCCACTTTTTCAAACCCGCAGCTTAGTAAATCTAGCTCTACATGTGCATCTTGGAGAGGTGGGCCCAAGTTTCCACTTGGTGGCCCAGCTCACACTATAACTTATTTTAACTGGGAAAAAACAGAAAAAGATTTGTTTATGCTTTAGGGCAGGAGATTAACTTTGTGGCAAGAAGAACCAAAAATGAGACCACAGTAGGTGAAAATGAGAATGTTTAAAAGGTTAAAGCTCAGAGAAAGGTATGATTGCCTCTTAGTTGTTTTTTTTTTGTATAATGGTTGAGTCACAACGATAATGAAATAATTCTCCTATCAAGTGCACTATAATCTTAAGACATATGCAACAATTAGATGAAGATATTGTATTATTGCAAGAATAACATTTACATGCACAGAACAAGGAGAAAATGTCATGGACCAGACAATTGAGCTTCTCAGCCATTAATAAAAAAGGGAAGTAATTACAATTCCCCACAAAAACCTCCCAATATAGATTCTCACTCTGGAAAAAGACAGAAATGAAAGAAAGGAAACATTTGCACTACTGTGTGTAAAATGTACACTTCTCTGCTAAAAGCATTCATGTTATCCAGAGTCATGCCTATTGTATGTAAATTATAGGGAGAAATATCAACAAGGCTATAGACCCTCGGAATGATAAAAGTGCAGGTAAGACAAGGCAGGAACAGCATTGTGGATGAATCGTATACCTTTCTGTCTCATCCACATGAAATAAATGCTATTTCCATTAGCGATAGCTTCCATAATCAGACTTAATTTAGTGTCTGATCACACCCCAGTAGACATTGTGTTGGCAATTGAATATACCTCCAAAAGCACACTGGTATGGAAACGTCCTGATTGCATTTTTAGCCATGCCCAAGCAATAGGTTAGGCCTATTTAAAGATAACTGCAATATGTCCTTTTTATGTTACAATGCCCACAGCCAAGGAAAATAGTTTTGCGAGGAGCAATAATTGGCTTCCATAGGTGGCATATAGAAGAGCATAGACTTGTGAAAGGCCATGTAGCATAAAGCAATCCATGTAATAAAAACCCACAAGCTAACAAATACAGCTGCTCTTATAAGCTAAAGAGACTGAAACCTATAAACAAGAAGGCTCTGTCTCACCAGGCATGGGATGCAATACAATGTCATCTAGGACACAACCTTGGGGAGATGCTGACCAATTTGGTTAAAAAAAATAAAATGGAATATTATATCTACTCCTGATAGTATAAAAGAAACAGTTAGGGATCTCTATAATTATTTGTATAAATATTGCCCTGGGATTGAAGGCATTACTGGATCCTTCGGACTTCCCAGAGGTGTCTGTATGTCAAATAGCCCAGTAACAGAAATAGTGGTAAGGATAGCCCCAATACCTATTGGGTAGACTGGCATGGGTAATTCAAAACTTGGTGTGCAACCGTTTGGGTGAACAGTGGCTTTATTAGACCCAAGTACAGAAATGCAGCAACACAGGAACAGGAGTGAGGAGGTTGTAGATTGAGAGTAAATGGGCTATAAACAATAAAAACAGTATGGCAGATTGTAATATAGAGTGAACCAGCATACTACACTCCTTCCTCTTAGTAAGCAATTTTTATACTGTGCCTGCTGGGCCTTATAAAGGGTATAAGTTATTCCATGCTTCTTTAGAAGTTACCCCTTTCCTCACATGTGGGAGACTCCCACCCTGGCACACGAGTTTATAGGGACTTCTTATAAATAAATGCAGGCAGGAGTGATCCTACCTTTTACCAGAATGTTTATCAGTATATATTGTAAGACAACAAGGTTTCCAAGTGGGGAGCTGGCTTCCATTAGGATATTACATAATGCAGGTAAATATTTCTTATTACCAGCCTCATGTAAGCAAATTTCCCTACTTTGTTACTTAAAAAATAATATATAGGTTAGCCCATATCTTAGCAAAAATCCTTTATCTAGATCCTTAGGTATATGTTTTGAATTAAACACTGTACTAAATAGTTTCACGCATTGGATGCCATGAATACTGAAAAAAACATTTCATTATGTATGCAGAGACTATTTGCATGAGATAATGCAATGATTTGGGTCAATCATTTTAGTATCTATACTTCATGCTTTCCTGCAAGCAAGAATCCTTGGAGCAGATTAATCTTAGCACCTTTGCCCCTCTCCAGAGGCACCCAGCAAGGATATCCGCTGTTGCTGCTGATGTTTAACATCTACTTCCGACCCATAAAAGAATTTGAATGTATTAAAATGGGTTGCCATGTAATTAATTTGGCAATGTCTACCTATAGGGCCTGATTAAGTGTTAGACATAAATTTTGAGTTACACTAACTTGAATCATGTTTGTCATGTTTCTAATGGATATAGTGGATTCTTCTTCACCAAACTGAATTAGCGCTGGTAGTAACAGAGGTGCGGAGTCTTACACCCCCTCTTCAAGTTTTCACCAGGGACCACTACAAGGAGGTTTAGGCTTCGCTGCTGGTGGGTTTGCAGGTCATGGCCCTTTGTGCTGCCTCCAGGTGTGACGAGCTGGTATTAACATCAAGAAGAGGCTGGTCAACGTATCCAGAACTGGTACACAAACAGACAGCAGGGTGCCAATTCATCCAACAGAAGGAGTGTCAGAACATCTGACATAAACAGTACCGAATGACAGGCAGATGAGATGTCAGGAACAGTCCAGGTCAGAATTCATAGAAATCAGCAACACTATGAACAGGAGCGCTGGAGTAAAGTTCTGGAGCCTAACATTCGGTCATATGCCTGTGCCCAGAGCAGGTTTAAATAGCTCAGCTGATGAAATAGGGTGGGTCTCGACATGACCACAGGTTCCCTGGAGAGCAGGGAAGAGCAGAGGGAATGTGCCAGACAGCGGGTTTGAAAAGCAACAGCCAGACTGTTTAATGTTCAAGTAGTGAAATTACTCTTTACAGCCAAGACAAGTATTTAATATGATTTGGATGTTGTATGCACATAATATGCTGGATATAAAATGATGGCAAGGACTGGTGTGTATAGAAATGTACTCCTGGGTGGGACCTAGTCTTGTGATGTACTTCATGTGGGTAAATGAGGAATTAGTGAGATGGTTTTGACTGAAACCGTCAAGATGAACTTTACACTAATTTGTTTTGAAATTGCAAATTAGTTAGTTTACCCAGAACTGACGAAAAGCACAATAAATCTGAACTAGTACCAGATCTCTAGTTGCATCTATATACAACTTCACTCATGGGGTTATATTTACTAAACTACGGACTTGACAAATGGAGATGCTGCCTATAGCAACCAATCAGATTCTAGCTGTCATTTTGTAGAATATACTAAATAAATGATAACTAGAATCTGATTGGTTGCTATAGGCAACATCTCCACTTTTTCAAACCTGCAGTCTAGTAAATATATCCCATGGCATTTTATAAGAAAACTGAGAAAGGATCCGTACATTTGGAGCCAGTCCTGAAACTAACTAAGCATTTCCAGGGCACAGGGATTTAGACATAGGGACACGTTTTAAAACTGTCTTTTACACATGTCATCAAATACATGAAAGGTTTCTTAATTGTGTTAATGATTTCTTGACTAGAGTCATGCCCGAAACAGTATCCACAATAAAGAAATGAAAAATGTGATAGATGTGAAAAATAAAGAGGTGCACCAGCTGGTTTCTGTTCAAAATGAGGTAAGAAATATGTGCAGAATAAAAGTAAACTATAGCCTACAGAGGCCAGAAACAAATGAGCTCATAATTCAATGTATTATGGGAAATGTAAAAAGATATTTAAGTATGCAAAAGAATATTAACATTTACAGCAGACAAGATAGATTATTTTTGTGGTTTTAAAACCTATGCTTGAATGTGGATGCTTTTCTTTGCCAATGTCTTTCTTGGTTGCCTTTCTCTTGCTTGATTGCACTTCATTTAAACAAACAGGTGGGCACGGCTTTTTTAAATGGTGCTTATCCATTATTTGTAGATTAATAACGCTAACCTAACAAATGGGAAAATAATAGCATTTTTTTAAACTGCAAATGGGTGCAGAGTAAAGGTTGCAGACATGTTGCTCAGATATTGGTCACATGACTAGACAAAGTATTTTTCAGCCAGCATGAGAGTGCTACAACACATGATCAATACGGGACGGACTATGCATCATGTAGCATCTCTTAATGATTTTCAGAGAAGAATGCTGTAGGTGTGGCTGGACCTATGGGAATGCAGTGGTTAAGTATTTTTAATTTTCACAGTTTTTCATTATGTGAAGTGTTGCAGTCTACTAATGCATCAATTACTGATACATCAAACATGTTGTAATAGAACTAAATATTAGGTTTTAAATTAAAATACAGTGCTTACATAAGCCATAAAGTAGATAATATAAGTTTCTACAGAGAGACACATGCAAAACATGTTGGTTCTTAGTGCCATGTGCTAGCATATTCCTTTCTATCTACCTACAGCTGGAAAGAGAACTACATAATCTACAAAGTATGGAACAGGTTACAAAATCAGAGAATGAAATGCTAAAACGTACCAACCAAGATTTGCAACTTCAACTGGAGAAAATACGAGATCAGCTGTCCGAAGCTCAAGACTGCTTGAGTGACATGAAGCAAAAAATGATTCAACATGAAAATAAACTGTAAGAAAAAACATACAATAATAGCATGATATTTTTATTTTCTAGAATACAACATGCAGAATGCATAACATTAAATTAGCTTTAACTACACATGTAAAACAAACTGGAAAGAGTTGGGGGATGATAGATCTGATAAAAGTTATTTGCATGTAGGAGTACTTTGCAACATTCACAAATATATAATGTAAAAGTTTCTATACTTTGATAGGGCTTTCAACATAATTTTATTTGCATGAGCATGCATGAGAAAATGAATAAATGTATATGTATGTATAGTATAAATGTAATTTATACTATAACAATGTATACATTCATCCATTGTATTAGTAAAATTAGTATTACCCCCTCCCATAACAAAATATTATCTGGGATGCTTTCAGGCCAAACCAGTGTTTAAAAAAGAAACTGTCTAGACTCCCTCCAATGTTTGTTTACTTCTGCCCAAAAAGGTACTAGCAATATATATATATATATATATATATATATATATATATATATATATATATATATATATATAAAGTGCTTGTAGTGCCCCATTAAATTCATGAAAGTATAGATTGAGGCCTGGGGGTAAGTGTATCATACCCCGGTTTTGTCAACTCGCGGGAGTTCGACATCTTCGCAGCTTAAATTTAAAGCGGCTCTGCCTTGTAAAGGAAAGTTTCCCTTTACAAGGCAGCGCCGCTTTAAATTTAAGCTGCAAAGACGCCGAACTCCCGCGAGTTGACAAAACCGGGGTATGATACATTTACCCCCTGGTCTCCACCACTTCTGAGGACATAGGGAGAAGGAGGCTCTTTGGCCCACTGCAAAGCCGCTCACGCCCTGTAAATGCGCACTACCAAAAACAAACACGGAACTTGACCACATTTACAACCATATTCAAATACAAGCGGATCTTAATATTCCATTTCAATCTGGGAATAAGTACGCTCTACCGAAATGTTACCTGCTGTATGTGGATTGACAGAACAGAGTGCAGTATACGCACAAGCATATGTGCAACATAAAGTCCCATCAGAATGTTAAGTGAAGCCATTTTAGCTGAGGGCACTTAAAATGCATGGATTATGTTTTTCAGGTCCTTACCCATTAGGGGTTAAAGTTGTTTTAGTCCCAGCCAATAGAATCCATGGGGAGTGGTTTCAGTCACCTCATTAGAAACTCCCATGGGCTTCTAGACCTTTCCTTCCTGTGATTTCACTGATGCAGGAGCTCCCTGGAGACAGATAAGATCGTTTTTATTGCTTTAGCTTTCTATCTTTTCTAACTCCCTGTTTTCATCTTTTTCTGTTTAATCTCATCCTTCACCTTATCTTTTAACCCCCCTCGTTTTTCTTTTTCTTCATTTATTTCTCCTCTTTCCCTTTTTTCCTTCTCCCCCTCCTTTTTTCCCATTCCCTCATTCTTCTCCTCCCCTCTCTCAATTTTCTCTGTTCCCCTGTATTTCTCCTTGCCAAAAATGTCCAGACCTAGGAGATCAGCGGGCCCCCCTGCACGTCTGTCAGACGGGTCACAGCTCCCGGCCGGGAGTCTGCGCCCGCCTGTTACTTTATCCAGCTCTTCCCCCTCTAGTGAAGCGCTGGGAGCGCTGCCTGAAAGCGTGCATCCCAGCGCTGTTAATATTGCTGCAGGGGACTCCCCTGTCGCTGGGTCTCAACGGAGATCTGGGCAGGGGGGGAGGGGCGGCGCTCGCAGGTCCCGGGCTCCAGAGAGATCAGCGGCGCTGGCTGCCTCAGGGGACGCCAGCGCTGCTGTGCAGCATAGTCAGCAGAGGAGGAGATCTCCTTCTCCTACCTCTGCTAGGTCCAGCCAGTCCTCCCTTCCTCCTCGCTCTCCACCTCCCAATTTGGCAGGTCAGGTCTCCCCCAGGGCAGCAGGGGGAGAGGGAAGCTTACAGGCACTGGCTTCCTCTTACAGTTCCCCCGTTGGTAATCACCTGATAGCTGTGAATGAGGTAAATTTGGAGTCACAGCATGTCTCTGTTTCTGCCACAAGTCACAGACCCTGGTTACACAGCAGCAGTGGTGACAGTATACCTCAAATTAATATTATCCCCCCACTTATGCCTCAGGGATGGATCAGGGGTAGAGTGCGCCCTCATATGGCTCATAATGTAAGTTTTCAGCCCATGTTATCTTCTCAATTACACACACCCTCACCACCTCAGGTTGGGCCCCCTATACAGTATAATTTCATATCTCCAATACAAGCTGCTAATGTTCCTCTGCAGAGGCTTCCATATAGCGATTCAATCAATGTCGGGGGTCACCCCTCGGCGCTGGTTCAGTCTGGGAGCTTTCAGCAAAGCCCAAACACAACGCTTAGTCCATGGGCAAGACCAGCAGTAGCACAGGTGGAGGCGCCCCACGGGAACCTGCCTCCCTGGTCACTACCGTATCCTCCTCCTAATCCAGATAGGGTCCAGCGGCCAATGCAGAATTGGATGGCACCGTATCCACCTCCTTATGTTTCAAGTTATGGGCATGCTTCTAATGCAAGCATTACAAATATACCCGTCCCTGATCTCAATAGCTCCCCCTTTGGGTTTGGTTCCTCCCAAGATCTGGCCCGCCCACCAGCCCCAGGTTTTTCCTTTGGTACGCCTGTCCCAATAGAGTCGTTAAACAGCATTTCAGGAGTTAGGGTTAACCAGTCGTTTGTGTCTGAAGTAGCTAACATACATTCTGTTTCAGTGACGGCAGTATCGGGCGGAGGGGCGGCCGCGCCATTGCCAGAAGTTATCACAGTGACGGGGAGCTCTGCCTTACAGACGGAGCCAGCAGGGGATTCGGCTTCAAGAGAAGAAACATCAACCCAAGCACTTGCGTTACCAGGGACATCTGCGCAAAGTGGTGAGTGTGATTCTATTTTGGCACATCGTTCACATACACGCAGTCCTCCTTTAGCTACCACTAGTGAAGAATCCGATGAGGAAGGTCAGGGTCCGCGTAAGCTTTTAAAAATCTTAACAGAGCATTTAGCGAAGCCCGCTAGGGTGACCCCTTCAGGCATAGCTCCACCCACGGCTTTAGGCGGTCCTATGGTACGATGCGACAATACAGCATTGTTAAGAGGCGTGCGTCGCAGTTCAAAGGATAGGATTGACAAAGGGTACTATGTCGATTTGTTTATGCTCACCTCTGCAGCCAAAAAAGAATTGCTGGCTGCCTGTGGTAAGGGAGGAATGGGTGAAGAAAATTATAGAACGTTCTCAAACTGGTTGAGGGGGTATTGTATATTCTCTGCCATCTATGTGGAGTCTAGACCGGACACCAGGGCGGATGTGTGGAGGTACCTACACCTGATTAATGATCTGTGGATTAACGCGGGTGGTACAATTTGGAGGCGTTACGATGAGAGTTTTCGTAGCTAGGCAAACAAAATGCATACTATCCCATTTGGGTGTAAGGACGTTGAGTCATGGATGGCACTGATGCTGCCAACTGAAGATGCTATGCCTCCTGTAGTACCTAGGTTTCAGAGCCAGGGGAGGCGTAGTACTCCCCAAAACAGTAAGAACAGATGTTTCGCGTATAACAATGCCTCGTGCGGAAGGGGTGACTCTTGTAGATATAGACACGTATGCTCCAAATGCCGAGGCAGTCACCCAGCTAAGGATTGTACCAGGCAGTCATCAGGAGTGGGTAGGGGCCGCGGTGCGCCAGGAGGTGCTAACTAAGGGGCCATCCCCTATTGATTTAAAAGTTCTAGATAAGTGGCTTAGTTTTTTCCCAGATGTTGTTCAAGCCCAGTGTCTATCCCAAGGCTTTCATCATGGTTTTCAGCTTCCAGTAGTAGGAGAAATTAGGTCGTCATCGGGCAGGAATCTTAGGTCAGCAGTCTTGCTTCCTGATGTGTTGAAGGATAAGGTTATGAAGGAGGTTAGCTTGGGTCGTATGATTGGGCCTTTTGATTCCCCCCCAATTCCTGATTTGATAATTTCCCCTGTAGGAGTTGTCCCTAAGAAGGCTGCGGGTAAATACCGTCTAATACAGCATTTATCCCATCCTCCCGGTTTTTCAGTTAACGACGCAATAGATGTTAGCTTCAGTTCAGTCAATTACCAGTCCTTTGAGGAGGCCTTGACTTTAGTTAGGGGCTTTGGGCAAGGGGCTTTATTGGCCAAGTTAGACATTGAATCGGCATTTAGACTGCTGCCGCTTCACCCAGAATCTTTTAGATTCATGGGCTTTAGGCTACAGGACGGTTTCTACATTGATCGCTGTCTCCCCATGGGGTGCTCAGTGTCATGCGCTCTTTTTGAAAAGTTTAGTTCGTTCCTGCATTGGTGCGTACAAGCAGGAACGGGTCATCAAGGAATCGCCCATTATTTGGATGATTTCTTGTTTATAGGTCCCCCTTCATCCGCAGTGTGTGCAGACACGCTTTTTTCAGCTACGGCATTGTTCAAAATCATGGGGGTCCCAGTGGCGCATGACAAGACTGAAGGGCCTAACACATGTTTGTCATTCTTGGGCATAGAGATAGACACCATTGCAGGTTGTTGTCGTTTGCCTGAGGAAAAGATAAACAAGTTGGGGGCAGCGGTTTCTGAGGCGATTAGTTCACAGGGTAGCTCCTTGCGTCAGGTTCAGTCTCTTCTCGGATCGCTCAATTTTGCATGCAGGGTGATACCGATGGGACGTATTTTTTCTAGAAAATTGCAAATGGCCACATCAGGCTTAAAAAGGCCTCATGCCAGAGTACGCCTATCGGCGGAAATAAAGGGAGATTTGAGAGTATGGGCCAAATTCTTGCAGTCTTTCAATGGAGTGCGGATATGGCCTAAGAGACAAGTCTCGAATGTTTTGTTGGAATTACACACAGATGCCTCTGGGGCGAATGGTTTTGGGGCCATTTTTCAGGACGAGTGGTGTGCAGCTCCTTGGCCTGAGGGGTGGCGTCAGAGCGGTTTGGTGGCAAATTTGCTGGTTTTAGAGTTATTCCCAATAGTTTTAGCCATTGATCTATGGTGTCATAGGTTAGCGGGCCAGAATGTTGTTTTCTGGTGTGATAACCTTGGAGTTGTGCAGGCAATAAATCGCCAAAGCGCTACGTCATTGCCGGCAGTGAACCTTTTACGTAGACTTGTTCTGAAATGTTTGGAAAATGATATAATTTTCCAGGCCAGACATGTACCCGGAGAGGTGAATAAGGTGGCAGATGCGCTTTCGCGTTTCCAATGGCGCCGCTTTAGGGAGCTAGCTCCTTTGGCTCAATTAACCGGCATCCCTTGTCCTTTCTATGCATGGCAGTGGGTCGAGTCGGAATGATCGAGTTGGCGGAGTCATCCTTGGCGCAATCCACAAGACGTGCGTATCAGTCAGCGTGGAGTCAGTGGGAGGCTTTCTTACAATCCAGGGCCCCAAGTACATCAGGTCAGGCGGAGGAGATTTTAGAGTTTATGTGGGAAAGATATAACACGGGTGTTAAAAAGGCGGCTATGGCCTCAGCATTAGCAGGCATTTCTTTTATGGCCAAATTACATTCAAAAGTTGATCCCACAAGAGGTTTTATTATTTCCAAGGCTATGAAAGGGTGGGCTAGAACCCGCCCTTCGGTTCCTGACTCTAGGCGTCCCATTACGGTTCCCTTGCTTAGGCAGTTGATTATGTCGCTTGCGGAGGTCACTTCTAGCTCCTATGAGTCCACTTTATTCAGCACAGCTTTTTCTATGGCGTTTCACGGAGCATTTAGAATTAGCGAACTTGTGGCTAAATCGAGAGTTTCCCTAGGTACAGCCCTTTTGGGAAAATATACTTTAGTTGCTAGTACGCAGGTCTCCATAAAAATTGCACGATCCAAAACGGATCAGTTTAGTAGGGGTCATTGGGTCACCTTGTCCCCTTGCAATGATACGAGTATATGTCCGGTGGCTTGGTGTAATAAATTTTCAGGAATAAGGCCTAAGGATAGCGAGGCTTGGCTAGCACACATGGATGGGTCTCCTTTGTCCAAGTTTCAGTTTAATGCCATTTTTAAAAGTGCAGTGATAAAGGTGGGGTTAGACCCAAAATTTTATGGAACGCACTCGTTCCGTATTGGAGCAGCTACAGCTGCTGCCATGGGAGGGGCCTCCGTACCCGATATTAAATTGTTGGGGCGATGGAAGTCCGATAATTATAAAAGGTACATTAGACCTTAAGGCAATTATATGCTCATGTTTTGCATATGTTATTTCTCTATTGTCTATACTTGGTTCTCTTGCTTTACTTTTATCTTTCTGGTTCTTATCCCCCCTCCTCCTTACTCTTCCCCCCCCCCCTTCCTCGGTAATCCAGGGCGAGAGCTGCTTGCCGTGTTCAACGGGGGCATGGAGGGATTTTTTCCCAATTTCTCCTACGGATTAAGGCCTGATTAGTGGTGAGCCTCCGGGGTTTTTTGGGTTGGTTCACCTTCATCTGGGTTACCGTTCCTTTACTTTCTTATCTGATTAAACCTGTTTAGGTTGGTGACATTTCCCGCCTAGGGGTGTTAAATCGTTTTGGGTTGGTACCTCATAGCTTATGTTAAACCATGATTGGTTGGTATGTTTGCATGTCTGTATCATAAATCACGCAGTGGTTGGTAGTCGGGCATAGAACCATAGAATTAATATATTGTCATGTTGGTGTAACATACGGTAAACCATGACTTATTTCCCACCTCCTGTTTAACCTTTAAAGGTTGGTATGTTTTCAAGGCACATATAGGCGTCATATCGTATTCCCATTGAGCATATATATTCATCAATTCACCTCATCAGATTGGTAAAGGTAATACTGTTATTAGTGCCCCCTCCCCCTTAAAATATAAGTCTAATAGGTTGGCATTTATAGCCTCACATACGTAGTTCCCCTCTCTTTAGCTTAAGCAATTTTATTCATCATTGGCCATATTAGTCTTCTGGGCTATTAGATAAGCAGTTCTATCATATATTTAGTCATATAAACCGGTTGGTTGGTCCATTCTCCCCCCCCCCCCCTGTCCCACATTTTCATACGAAGTTGGTATTAAACCTTTGCGGTTGGTTGCAAATATGGACAATTTGTTTAAAGTATGCAGGGGTCAGGGTCATTGCTCTTCAGAGCTGGTGTGTCTTGGTGTTATGTATGCATATAGGAGGAAAAAAGTAAAGGTTACAGGGCCTGTGTTGTCCCTGGTTTATATTCCAGGAATATTTTGGAATATTTGTTACTACTCCAGATCACCAATTCTTTCTATCTTCGGTTTACAGGCCTGAAGATAAACATTTGGATAATGGGACACTCATTTGTGTATTGGGCTTCAAAACATCATTTGGCGAATGAGTGGTCTAATTTCCCATGCCCGGTGGATATAAAATGGATGGGGAAGAGGGGCCTTTGCTGGCCATTCCTGTTGTCTTGGTTAGAAGAGGAATTGGCAAAATCACAACATCCTGATATTATTGTTTTGCATCTTGGGGGGAATGATGTGGGGAAGACTAAATCATTGGCCCTCATAATAAGCATTAGAGAAGATTTACGTGCTATTCGGGCACGATGGCCTACAATTGGGATTTGTTGGTCCAACATTGTCCCTCGTTTATACTGGAGGTTTCCCATTCGCCCCTCTACGCTTACTAGATTATTAAGAAAAATTAATAGTGTTACGGGGAAACTGGTTAGAGAATTGGGGGGGGTAGAAATTTTCCACCCATCCATTAAGGCGGATAATACACACCTGTTCCGGCCGGACGGTGTTCATTTGAATAAAGAGGGGATGGGGTTTTTCATCAGGGAGATCTATGAGCAATTAGGTTCGTGGTTTTGTGCTCGTGGTGGCGGGCTGGGAACCCGTTAAAGGGTACCAGCTATGGTAGGAGAGCAGTGCAGTCAATGACTAGTCACAACGGTGGTTAGGATATTTGGCCGCACGTCACTGCCCCTTTCAAGTAACATTACTCTTGATCCTTCTGAGTGGAGGATCCCTTGGCGTGCTTTGCGTGGCCGTCAATGTTGAGTTCAGAGGGGAGCAGTCATGCTGACGCCTGTTTAACACCGGCCAATGTTAAGGGAGTATTCCTTGGTTTAGTTTGAATGCCATTTGGGCATTGCAGTATTTGGTTAGATGATTAGTTGTTTAGTTGACTGCAGTTTGCTCTCGCCACCACCAGGTGACTTTCATTTAATTGGTTTATGATTAATAAAAACTGCGACCTTTTGCCAAAGTAGCTATACGTGTCTGTGTCTTTATTTCATTAGATTAAGTAACACTTTTAAAGTACAAAGGTTGGTAAGGTGCGTGAAGGAAAAGGACATTAGCCATATGCGTTTTATGCATGCAAAACAATTTATTTCTAAAACAAGTTAACAACTCTTAATACTATAATCCAGTGGATCCCAAACTTTCTTAGTTCAAGGCTCCCTTAGGGTCTCCATAATTTTTTCAAAGCACCCATAAGCCAAAATAATTACTAAGTAGCCACCCGTACAATTTGAGAACCGCTGCTCTAATCAGTAATAAAAACATATGTATATAGATATATATCTATATATATAGATATATATCTTCCTAGCATACACATGTTCTGTGCTATCTAGAGGCACTCATACATGTTTTTAATACAAAGATGATGCCGTGACAGTCATCACTACCAGTCAGCACTTATACCTGCCCTGTAGCTGGTTTAGAGAAGCCCAGGGCTTGATTCGTTTGCCCTCAGCATGCCCTTACTGTACATTGCCTACATTCATCTGCCCTTTCCCTCCCCCGTTCCACCCTTGAAGTCCTAGACAGTAGTAAGTGTCATTTGCGTTCTGACATGAATTGCATGCAATTGCTTTCATTGGCATAGGTTCTGTTTCTGAGCATACGCAGAGTTATTTCTTACAAGTTACAGCAGGCAAAGGGACTTCTGTTGAAAGTGGAATCAGGCCCATGATGTGACAAAATGTAATTCGCACTATGGGAGCACAGTTAAAATTTAAAGGCAGTTTTCAAGATTACTCATGCTACAGTCTTTAGCTGTGTTCCTTCTCTGCAATGCTGTTTCGGAGATCTCATAGATACACATACACTGTTTACACAACGTCCATTTCCTCCTTTGCAACCTGCATGAAATATGTATCAGGTGCTATTTCCTTGATTTTAATCATATTTAACGGCTTTTTTTTTTTGCAGTGAAAAACCACGTGGACAGCCTTTGGCTCAAATCAGCACATTTTCTGACTTTACATTTTGTTTAGAAATAGTTATTTACATCTCTTTGTGTGGCACCTTGTAGATACATTTTATACATGCATACAGACCGCTGTTATTGAAGGCCTACTGCATAAACTCCAGATATGTGAGAAGTTGTGTACCACTATTGTGTACACATTTCCATCTGGTCCTGCAATTCTGCATGCAGTCACACAGAGCATTTGTGGTGTATCAATGTAGGTGCAAGATTACCAAATAGGTGCATTTAATGTTATTCTGTTAGTGATTGAGACTAAGTTGATATAGTTACTTTACATAGTATTGGATTCAAAATGGACCATTACTAAGGTATAATGATGTTGGGCTTATGGTACCAAACTCAATTCCTTCTTTTGATTCTAAAATTATAGGTACATTCCAAGGCTCATTTCCTAATGGCAGAATATGCTGTTGTATAGTGAAATTCATTTTGTGCAAGTCTCCATATTTGTCTACTTAGTGCATAATAATTCCCATAGTGGATAAAGTAAAAATGTCATTTAACTTTCACTATCTGCTTTAGCTCACCCTTTTAATTAATTACAATTTTTACAGTTTTCTTCTCCAGCTCTGCTCATATATATCTTTAATAAATAATGAGTAAAGGCACATTGGGCCCTTCTTACTATGTCTCATATTTGTGTGCATGAAGGTCTTTGTTACTTTGAGATTCTTGTGCATTAGTATCCACTTTTCCATATGAAGTGCACCTGGATGGTATCCTATTAAAAGTATTTATGGTACCTTCAAGGATGTGTGAAAATACAGTCCTTTTGTAGTGGAAAAACATCTCTGTGGGCCCTTGGGAATGCCCTCCGAAATGTACATTCTTCACCCTTTAAAGCTCACTTTAATATCTCATCCTACAAGATGGAATTTCTTTACTAAATATGTACAATACGAGGTGCCTGAGTACACATAGCCCATATTCAGCAAGGAACAGCTCGGAACCCAAACTCATGTCATCACAAAATGCAAACGTTTGCACTTCCTGAAATGCCACCCTCTGAGGCCATAGCCCATGGTCTTTCAGTAGAAAGGGGTAGATTTGCAAAAAGAAGGTACCTAACATCAAAGAAGGGCATTTGAGGGCAGTTGAGCACTATTGGAAACAACCTATAGTCCCAGTTAACCCAGTCCTCAAAAATCCCCGTTCACAACTATTGGCTAACATACTTTTATTGATACCCGTCTATGATAGAAGGATTTATAAATCACCTTGAAGTTTTAAACTTTTGTAATGTTTGCTTTATGCAGGGAAACTACAGATAATGAAGAATCAGTGAACATTTCTACCGCACAGGTAATGACACTTTTATTTTGCATATTGTAATTTTGACCCACATTCTTAGTGTGTTTGTATCACAGCTGGACAGCTGCAGGGCTTGATGAGAGCCAGATTGTTTTAAATGTTCTAATTAGTCACAAGACTGTCAGTAAAGGAAACAATTATTTTTGCTACAGTATCTGTGAATAATAATTGTAATCAATGATAATATCTAGCCTATTTCTGGTCCTCAAAATTTACGCCTCATAACATGAGCCTTGGAGGAGGGGGTAATCGTACCCCCCCCCCAACTTCTGCACCACCTGCACCCACTATAGTGCAGCCCATGTGCAGATATTTTGCACATGGGCGGAACTAATGTGGGTGCAGGTGGTGTTGATAATGAAATGAGATTAATGTCCAAAAATTAGGGAATATAATTGTGCAAACATCTAAATAGAATTAGTGATGTATAGGACATATAACCCTCAATAGAATAGACTTGTGATATGGGAATAATATTACAGATTTCTACACACAAGAAGATTCCAGATGTGGGGGTGAGAAGCAGAAACAAATGTCCCACTTAAACTGTGTTATTTAGTTATTACTCCACCCTGAAGGGCTGAATTGAGAAGCTGCTGTTCAGTGCAATCCTACACATTGTATTTACCCGTTCAGTTTTCAACACTGTCATGACTATTTTGCACAGCTTAAAAGCAATATTAATGGGAACACAAGAATTTAAGCTATGATGTGTAGATTTTGTCATACGATCAATATTAACACAAATAATAGATCATTAAAAAGTGTATATGTTGTTTATTAACAATGATTGATTCACTAACTTCAAAATATTTATAATTGATGCTCAATACAGTTCTACCAGATTTTCTTTCAGGACCCCACTCAGAAAGAAAGACCTAACGGATGTGAGTCTGAACTGAGCCCTCCTCAGGAATCAGCAGAACTGTAAGTATAAGAAATGTTTTAACATCAATGAGTGTGAAAAATGGTTTAACCTTAGCATAATTTCATAGAACTAAAGTACCATAGAGATACCCTTTGATGACAAATACACTCAAAAAGCTTCATCAAAGAAGCTTCATGTCAGAGTGCTTTCTCTCAGACAAAGCCTTTGATGTCTGAATACAACATACTCTGCATTATAACACAATAGATCAGTTTTGAAGAATGCTTTGCCGATACTGCAAGCAAAATAGTGGGAAAAAATGCTTTTTATTTAATGAATTTTATGTTCCTGTTCTGTTGAATTCCATAATGTCATTGTAGGATAAGGAAGGTCAAAGGTAAACAGAGAACCTGCTCTGCAAGAGTATTACAGTAGGAAATAAAAATAATAATTATTCACAAGTCAAGCAGCTTTGGGGGTTTTAGGATGAGCAGGATATGAGTAATATACTGTAGCAGCAAGTTGCTTTTGAGAGGTAAGAACACGTGGGATGATGTAAGTGTGAAGCAGGCTTCTTAGACAATACTACATTGTAACAAATTGTGTGGTAAATTAAAGTACACATTTTATGTGAGGAATATAAAATAGAATTAAACTAGCAATGAACAAAGTTGTGCTGTAATTTTGTGCCAGTTGGAACAGAATGTATCCCAGTTTACAGTCTTTGCGTACCACTTTTGCTTAGCCATTCCATGCTGTAGGCTTGATTTAGAGTCAGACGCAAGTCCTTTTGTTCAGCGCAAAATGCACTTTTGGCCAAAGATCTGTCTCAGTTTACACTCCGACTGAGACGGATCTCCCCGTTGCACCTCTCTGTGCTTAGAGTGGTGGAACAGGGGAGGTAGTGGGCGAGCCTAGCAATGTAAAGGCGTGTTCACGAACTTTACATGCTATTTTGAGTTCAAAGCAACCGCAAACAGGCTTGTAGGAGACGTATATCTCTTGTGGGTGCTTCCAGGTGATGCAGGGGACCTGTATTAAAAGACAAAGTAAAAAATTATTATTTATTGCACTCCCTCCCAAACCAACCCTGCTGTTTGGGGGGGAAGGGATTTTTTAAAATTTTTCTTTACATTTTTCTTTTTTATTTAATTATCTGCTTAACAGGGTGTTGTGCATGATACACTTGCACGCCAGCCCATAAGGCAGATAAAGAGGCGTGTCTGTGCAATTTGCACAGTATTCTAAGTTGCACAGATTTAAAGATACTGTGTAAATTACGGGATGCTATTTACACTTACGTTTTCAGTGTAAATTGCGTCTCTAAATGAGGCCCTGTATTTGTTACCTGCACAGTTCACAGATTTTATAGTTTTCAAATAGATCTGTGACAACGGCAGTGTCAATTCATTCTGGTCTGTGTTGTGGTTGGGTAGAACAAAAATGTTAGGGGAACATCTGTCTGGAACCCAATATCAACTGAAAAAAATGAGTGAAATTCCATGGTTAGATGAATAATGAGGTGAATATTCCACAGAGCAGTTTTGAAAATTCCGCACTTTTCAATAAAAACATAGGTTGCTGTGAATGTTCCCTTGAAACTGAGCAATCTGGACAGAAAAAGAGTTAAAAGGTTAATCTAATGAGGAATCCGTCCTTGAGGACTCTATTGATAATGTGCTGCTTAGTGCAACCCGGCACGATGGGTTTGTCCTAACAAGTCCAATTTGTAACACTATTATTCTCAGGTTGTTCAGCCTGAAAGAAGCAGCAGTTGCAGACTTGTTACTCATATAGGAAAGGTGTGTATTGTTAGAACTTAGCTTGAATTTTCTGAAATTTTTCATAATTTCCTCTGAAATTATGTATTTGCACAAATTCTTGGACATATTAGCTACTTTGCATCTCATAGCTCTGCCTTCCTCTAATATCACACTGGATTCACATTTGTCATAATGTTTTATTTTAAAATTAGGTGATGTCTGTTGGTCAATAAACCTTTTTTATTAAATAAATGTAAGACTGGTAGGTGGCTTCAGGGTCCTGCAGCCCTCTGCTCTGTCTCTGGGTCATAGTATATCAGTCTGGGTGTAGCTCACGCTACCCTCCTGCCAGCTTACACAAACCTGCACACTGCACAGTGTTATTTCCACTTCCATGAAAGGGGTAGATGAAAAGATGTCCCTATGAATAAATATTTATTAAGTACTAAATATCCAGCTCTAGACCTGCTTTACTGTATTTGTTGCAGTAATCCAGTTTTTAAATCAGTTTTTCAACAGTTTAGCAGCAGAATGTGTACTTATTTTTTCCCTCAAGTTCTTCTCATATTGTGGGGACCCCTCCTTGGGGGGAGGAGCATTTTTCCTCAGCAGAGTGCAAGGCATTTATTTATTTACATATGTATATATTTATTAATTAAGCCACTGTTCCGTGTACCACTGTCTTGCAGAAGAGAAACAGCTTCTTCTCCCATTTCTGACTGCACAGTTGCACAAAACTACAATAATATCTTACAGCAAAATCATTCTTAAATCATTATATCAAATTATTACATAAATATATAACTGCCCTTCTTGGGGCAAATAATAAATGTTTAGAAAGGTATTATAATACATTAATAGTGTGAATCCCTGTATTAATAGCTGTAAAAATATCTTTATTTTTTCAGCCTCTGACACTAGTCATCGAAGATAATTAAATCTCTTACTATGGTGGCCATGATAAGACATACCTTTTATTAGGACATGGAATATTATTATTATTATCTTTAATTTATAAGGCGCCACAAAGGATCTGCAGCGCCGTACATTACATATACAGAAAATAGTGACCCATGACACAATATGATACAGAAAGAACAAAAAAGGAAGAACAAAAAACGCAAAAACACAAACAAAAACACATACATACAGTTAACATGGTAATGCAAATCAAATTATATCTGGGACAATGTGTGAAAGTGATGATAGAAATCATCGAGAAGTAGGCCGAAGCTTAAGAAAACAGGGCTAGGGAAGCAGGCCAAGAGGTACAGAGAGTGATGGAATAGTAGAAGGAGCACACAAGGAAAGAGGGCCCTGCTCCTGAGAGCTTACATCCTAAAGGAAAGGGGAGACACAAATAGGGTGGTACTAACTGGGGGAGAGAGCCGGGACAAGGGAGTTAGGAAGAGGACTGATAGACTTGAATAAAGAAATGAGTCTTAAGGGCACGCTTGAAGCCTTTGAGAGTAGATGCTAACCTGATGGAACGTGGAAGATCGTTCCACAGCTGGAGAGCAGCCCGGGCAAAGTCCTGGAAACGGGAGTGAGAAGAGGTGATCAGTGAAGTAGTGAGGTGGTAGTCACAGGCAGAGCGGAGCATCTCTGTAGCTTCTAATATCCTAATATTTCAGAGTAGGGTGTGTCATATGCCTTATATTCTTAAAATCTGGGCCAGGATTTATTCACTGGTCCTTAATACTAGAACCCAGTCCTCTTTCTAATTAAATAAAAAAATATAATACCAGTTTACAAAACCGTACCATTCTGATTTAGGGATACACTTACATTCATTGTAATATATCCTCACCTTATTTTGCTTCAACTATGGTAGGTAAAGGTGTCTGCTAAACCACAGTATATTTGAAGTGTGAAGATATTAATAATTTTACTACATTATTTTGAATGCAATTCAGCAACAAATAGAAATGATATTTTAACACATTAGGATCTTCTCTTCTTTCTCCTTTATAACTGTTGCTTTTTCGAAGCATGCACAATCCTAAGTGCACAGCACAGATAAGTACAGCACATTTTATTGCAGTGTGCACACAAGGAAACCGAGCCAGGGATATTCTGTGCTGCAGCTAGGGCGTATCTAGTACCGCCTAGGGCGTCTAGACGTGTCCCCAGTTCATATTTTGCCAAATAGTGCCCCAGGATCATATTTTGCCAAATAGTGACCCCAGATGATAGTATGCCACACAGTAGTATCCTCAATTAATATTATGCCAAATAAAAGTGCCCCAGATCATGTTTTGCCAAATAATGGCCCCAGATCATATTATGCTTCACAATAGTTCTTCCAGATCACATTATGCCACCCAGCTGTGCTTCCAATTCATATTATACAACACAGTAGTGCCCCCAGTTGATATTATGTCAAACAGATATACCCCCAGTTGATATTTTGCCACACAGCAGTGCCACCAATTTCATATATTAATAAAACATATGAAGATAGCTCTATTTTCCTATATACGACTCACCTCTGGAGTCTGCACACTGAGTTCCACAAAGGAACATGGGACAAGCTGCTGTGGCTGAGCATGCACAGTAGCTCTGTTCCGTCCATCTTTGTCAGCTTGAGAGAAGCAACTGTGCCACGGAAGTTCAGCTGTACATTAGGGGGTGCCTGGGCACACCCGGCACGCCCTGTGCACACGCCAATGGCGGACAGCAGTGTATTGTAGACAGATTGCTTTTACAGGATACAGAACTCCTTGGTAACTTAAAATATAGTACTTCACTGCTATCCACCTGTACAGCTATGCAGATCTCGACTTATATTATAATACTTATTCTTTAGTCAACTCATGTATATATTTACTCTCTCAAATGTCTGATGCTGAGAGAAGCACATGTAGATTTCCTACATTATCACTCTAGTAGTGAATATTAAAAATGTCTGACAGTTTAGGTTTTGCTTAAAATATGCAATATTGTATTCAACATTTTAAATAGAATTCAATTCTTGTTCAAAACATAAAACACATTTGATAATTAATATAAGGAGTAGCGATAGGCATATCACTGACAATCTTTACTCTAGCAAAAGTATGATTCAAAGTTGACACTTCCTCTTTTCATACAATATATTTCCAGTCAAACTTAAAACAATATAATAGTTAAATAAAAGGAAAATGCCCCCAACCTTGACAATAAGTCTGCTGACACCTATTCCTAAGATTTTTTTTTAATGTTTCCAACCAGCTCTGGAAAAAAAAATTGGAGCAATTGAAGAAATAAAACTTCCTCAGACTCTAATTTTAGGATCTGTGGGCAATGGAAATAGTAAGTAATAAAATCAAAGTACATTATTTATAAAACTTCTGCTAAGAATTAAAATAAAATTCAATTATAAAAATTTATAATAGCCATCTTAATTCATCGCCAACAATATATCAAACAAGTACAAATTAATAACAAGCACAAAACATTCTAAAAAGTCCCTTAATTACAATGCCCCAAGATATTCATCCTTAAAATGCATTGAAGGGAAAAGAAGTTTTAAAGAAGAATGTTTCTTGAAATAAAATTGTGTCCCAATAAAATTAAACAGTCACCTCCTGCTTCAAAGGCAAAATTGACACCATTGAACAAAAGATCTCTTTTCGCCAGTTCCAACATCCGACACCCACATTGTCCTTTACTCTCCTACCAACCTAAGTTCTTTCTGTCATATTTCTGAGCACTACGTCTTGTGCTTCTCTCTTCCTCTTTCCCCTTAACCTGTCCCTTAACCTATTGTTCCCTCATAATTCTTCCACTCTGTCCCTACAGTGCTTGTCTACAGCTAACTACTCTCACCACCCTGTCCTTTTCCACTTGCATTTTCCCTTTTGTCTTCAAACATGCAAAAATCTATCCTATCCTCAAGAAACCATCTCGTATCCCTAACTCTGTCTACAACTACCATCCGATTTCTTTCTTATTCTTTGATTCCAAACTACTTGAGTAGCTTGTGTACAACTGCTTGACACATTTGCCTCTCAATCCCTCCTCAGCCTTCTGCAACCGAGCTTCCAGTTTCTTCACCCCACTCAGACTAATCTCATTAATATGACCCATGATCTACTCACAGCTACGAGTCACGTTTTCTTGCTCATCCTCAATAACCATCAGTCCCTTAGGCTTCACAACACTGTTGTTCCTTGGTTCACCTACTATCTTTCAAAAAGCTCCTTCAGTGTCTCTAGTTCTGGCACATACTATCCTCCCCTTCTTCTATATGTTGGGGTCCTCCAAGATTCTATTTCCTCTGCTTTTGTCTCATTACACTTCTTCTCTTGGTGAACTAATATTTTCCTTTGACCTCCACTACCATCTCTATGTAGATAACTCCCATATTATCTACCCCTTCTCCCCTGACCTCTCTTCATTTCTTGTATTCTTTGTGCCTCCCTCACGATTGACAACATCATCCTTTCCCCATGCCAAATGCCTAGGTGCCATCGTTGTCTCTGCCTTCACTTTGACTTCACACAACCAGTATTCACACTGTCCACTGTCATGTCTCCTCCTCCTTCAAAATATTGCCCCTTTCACAATATGTATGTTACCAAAATCCATGAGCCATTCTTATTTCATTACTTACCGCTTTGATTACTGCAACCGCCTACTATCTGGCCTTCCCCTTTACTAGTTTATCATTGCTACAATCCATCCTACATGTTGTGATTGATCTTCCTCTTTCACTGTTTTACATCCACTACACAATTGTGAATTCCCTCACTGGCTCCCCATAGCCTGGAGACTCCAATTCTAACTACTCACCCACAACTTCAAAGCCCTCACCAACATCTCCACCTAATACATCTCTGGCCTTGTCACAAGATGCCCTTCCTTTTGTCCTCTTAGATCTATCTCTTGTCAGTGTTTTGCTTCCTCTCTGATTACCAATACTCACTCCAGCCTCCACTTCTCCTGTGAAGCTTCCCATTTAAGGAACTCACTTCCCCTTTCCCAGACTCTCCCCCAACTTTCAATCTTTCAAGTTCTCTCTCAAACCCCACCTCTTCATTTTACACTATCCTACCCTGACCTGATACTGTTCCCTTTGTGTACTACCAGCTACCATCCCAATCTCCACTTTGTCCCACTAGCTCATACTGTCTCCGCATTGCCCTCCCTCTAGATTGTAAGCTCCCACAAGCAGGCTCCTCTCCACTCTCTGTCTGACATTTGTACCTTCTTCATTCAATCTCTTATATACCTGTTCTGTTTTTAGTTTTGATATGATTTTATATATGCTTTGTTATACTGGCTGTTCACTGCAGCAGAGTTTTGTGGTGCCTTTCAAATAAATGATGATGATGACGGTTGTTTAGTAGATATAGATGCAGGATAGTTGAGATAGTTAACCCAGCTGGCAGCGTTTATAATTGTCCATCCTTGCTGACACAGGTGGCTTCCCAGTAAACTATATCGCTATCGAGCACTGGTCACTTCTTACATCACCTGATTCTCTCCCCTTTCTCAAAGGCCACTTGATGAATTGTAACTATCTATTTTACTTATTTAGTATATTTTTATAATATTTTTATCATTGAATTGTATCATTTTTATTTTTAGCAGGTGTTGCAAATAAAATGATTTGATGTTATAATTTTCAATTTCCATTACTCTGATGTTCCTAAATTATAATTAGCACATGAGGGTGTTTTATTGTTTCAATTGGCTGCGCAATATAAACAATATACTTAACACTGGTTAATTCCATCATATATCTACCAATATAAAAAGCCACAATTTGCCAAATGGGTTGCAAAAGTAATTAGTGTTAAATGTTGACCATTGAATTTGACAGCATTCAGCAGGGAGAGGAACAGACTAGAGCAGGGTTTCCCAAACCCAGTCCTCAGGGCTCCTCAACAGTGCAGGTTTTCCAGATCACATGTGACATAATTAGGACCACCTGTGGATTTGTTACAATGTGTCAGTCAGTAATGAATACACCTGTGCTCCAGCAAGGAGATATGAAAAACCTGCACTGTTAGGGAGCCCTGAGGAATGGGTTTGGGAAACCCTGGACTAGAGGATTCTATGGAACCTCTTCAAATTTCTACTGAATAAATGGTATCATATCCAGAGGTTGTTAGAGCCCCTTAGATGTATACAGATCCATTAAGAAACACTGATCTCTCACTCTGCTCATATTATATAGGTGGAACTGACGTTAGTTTTATAAATATGGCTTGGGATCCAAATAATTATTCTGAGATAATGGCATATATTACTCTGTTTACACTTTTGGTCGCCTTCAAGTTTACTGTCTTTATTAAACTGTCTATTTTAATTTTAAGCTTGGTTTCTCTATCCAGAAACCTATGCCATTGTTTTCTGAGTACCCCCTATTGTTAAAATATTTGAATCGGTATCAGCATCAAATGGGAGCTTTCTTTTCCGAACAAGTTAATAACATGTTGCTAGTTTTTGGGATGTAAAGGTGGTAATACTCCCCTTACTGGTGTATATGTTAATATTCAATACTGAATTTCCCTTGTAAAATTAATGTTTCAAGTGTTGTCTTTAAGGTTAAAAACACAAAATGTGGAAAACATTATCCACCATGCAGTGCCACCTTGTGGGCAAGACTAATAATACAACAGCCATGAAATTTGTACTTATTTGATGCTAATTTTTAAACAGCGAAATAACATGCTTACCTGCAAAAAGAATTTTCATTGCGCCATTGCACTTGCATAAATAAGCCTGCCTGTAAAACATCAACACCGACAGTCTTATCCAGATCTTTGATTAAGGCTCCTTTTTATTTAACAGGGATGCAAATACGCTATGGTTTCATAGCCTCTAAGTATCATCCATTTAATTTAATTAAAACTATAGGTGTCTAATCGCTCTACCTCAATTATGGCAGGTGGACCAGTATTTTGAATTGTTGGAAAAATAAGCATTTGGAATGGCAAAAAACAACAACTGTCAGTGGAAGATTGGATACACAAGGCCCCTACTCCTGATTCAAGTTTCATTGTCCAGGGAAGGCATTTATCTACCTGCATTCTGAGATCTGGGGGTAAATGTATGAAGCTACGATTTCTGCTGATTTGCAGCGACTTGCAGAAATTGCAGCCTCATACATTTACCCCCAGGTCTCCATGTGCCCTGGTTTTCGCAGGACAGTTCTGTTTGATGTTAATGTCTTCAACTAAAAATGCTTATTTTCCCACAATGTAGACCCCTGATGCATTTAGATTGCCATGATTAATTGTGATAGACATTATTACTTACTGCATTCAGTACCAAAAGGAAGCAAGGGATGACATTTATAAACTCAGAAATCTTAATGTCAAAAGGAACCGTTTCTGGGCAGGATAAAGAGGGCATTTGCCCTGGGCCTCCATTAAACAAGAGGGGCCATGATTTTTTACACGTTCCAATTTTTTATATTATTAGAACTACAATTATTTTTTATGTTTGCACACAATTACATTGCTTCAGATTTTGTTTGATTTTATATTTTATTTTGGTAAAATATTTTGTTTTATTTTTAACCAGCTGAATATTTGGGCCCTGACTTTTTTTTCTGACATTAACCCTTTTGGTCCTAACTTAAGTCCTACATGTCCCATGAGTGTCCTGTCTTTGCTCCAGAAACATTATCCTACAATTGTACTTACCATAGAGAAGGAAAAATAAAACACTTTTCTCTTAGGTGACATAAGTGGCAGCCACTAATGGTGGACGTATGCTCCCAAACCCACCATTATTGGAAATAGCGCCCAGTGGTCCAGGGGTAGACAAGATCTGAGTAATTAGCTCAATGTGATTTTTTTTTTAGTCTGACAAAATTACAAGTATAAACTCTTCACTTTTCTCAATTCTCACCTTTGGGTAATCCACAAAGGGATTGTCCCTTTTAGCACAATAATATTGTTACACATAAACTTTCCTGTTCCTGTAGCTGAAGTCAATATTTGAGACATCATTAAAGCAATTAAACCAAGAAGGCTGAGTAAGCCATTTTTCGTCTAGCAGCATTATATGCTTTAAAGATTGCTTTGATATTTGTAGTTACACAATTGTGTGAAAAAAACCCAGACCCCAACCAATCGAGTAGCTATGCCCCACCCTCCAATGCCACAGTTGTTTTAAAGCACTTTAAAGCAATTGTAATTAATTGTAGGCTTTGAAGAAGAGTTTCGCAGGGCGCGGCAGCAGTAAGATAATTGTTACGGTTTGTTTTACTTTGCCAGACAATAGATCTGTATTTATTTATTGTCTCAAATTGTAGGGTAAGCTTAGTCACAGGTTAAGATCCCAAAGACATATTCAGAAAATATTGTTTTGCTAAAAGCTTTTGTATGATGTAGTATACTGAATTATACTTTACTTAAACATTGGTCATTCTAAGAAATACGAGGGTCATTTATGGCAAGTGATGTGCACAAATTGCCCAGTTGAAAAATTGTACTTATTTATTTATCTCTATGGACAGTATACAACATGATGTACAAATTGACTTTATGCCTGTTCTTATAATATATTCAGTAAGACATCATCATCATCATTTATTTATATAGCGCCAGCAAATTTCATAGCGCTTTACAATTGGGAACAAACATTAATAACACAATACTGGGTAATACATACAGTCAGAGAGGTAAGAGGGCCCTGCTCACAAGCTTACAATCTATAGGACAATGGGAGTTTGAAACACAAGGGCATGTGCTACATCATATTGCACACTGGACCAGCTAGAACGCAAAGGTAAAAGTACTGAGTGGGCTGTGTGTGTACCAATGTTGGTGAGAGGGTTGTTGTCTTGTGTTAGCTGTGTAGAGGGTGGTAATAGGGGAGATAGTAATAAAGGGCACATTTTCCTGTGCAATTCTAGGTCATATCCCTTTATATCATGCTCCCCGGGCAATGACATTTTGAGTGCATAAGAATTTACTATAGGGCCTATTTATGTAGGGCCGCATTTTTAGCATGTAAAGAAGTATATCTTATCGCCGATAAGGGATGCAACTTCCAATGAGTATATGATCCTAATCATGCTGGGACAGCCCCTCCAATAAGAGGCTGTTCCAGTGAAGATAATTCCATTGAGAAAGTTTGAACTTTCTCATGCTGTCCCACTGCTGACCTAACAGCGCATGGGACAATATTCAAACAGATCCGTCTATCCATTGCATTTGCGTTACAGTGCCCATAGACTTTAGAGGCTGATGCTTTCTTCAGATGGTGCTAGCAGCCAACTACAAAGCTCCAAAAGCTAAGCTTTTTAGAGCTTGGTAAATTAACTCTAGTTTGCATTCCCCATATAACATTTTGGGGACTGCGGTACTGAGTGTTTGGTTAAGGCAGGAGATAACTTCTATATCTGCTGCTTTAGCCTCTTGCTAAATAGCTCCAATATTAATATTTGTCTTAATCATGTGGAAACAGCCTTTTTCTCATGATTTGAGGCAAATAAATGCTTAATAAAAAAGCCCTTAAATGTCTATGGAAACAGGTCAGGGTTGTAGTACACTACTAACAATGTTATTTTCAGGAGCCGCAAATACTTTAAATTCATATATGTGGCTAAGTGGTTAGCAGTTCTGCCTCACAGCACTGGGGTCATGAGCTCAATTCCCGACCATGGCCTTATCTGTGTGGAGTTTGTATGTTCTCCCTGTATTTGCGTGGGTTTCCCCTGGGTGCTCCGGTTTCCTTCCACACTCCAAAAACATACTAATAGGCTAATTGGCAGCTATTAAAAAATGTACCCTAGTCTCTTTGTCTGTGTGTGCATGTTAGGGAATTTAGATTGTAAGCTCCAATGGGGCAGGGGCTGATGTGAGTGAGTTCTCTGTACAGCGCTGCAGAATCAGTGGTGCTATATTAAAAAATGGTGATGATGATGATGATAGGGTGCTTTTCCTGGAAAGAAAATATCTGTTCTTAAATCTATTGACCAGTATACCACGCAGAACTACTTTGGTATCCAAACAAACTAGAATACAAACCTCCTTTCTATTGTATGTTGGTGACTAATATACAATATTGAGTTTGATTAAGTGACTCTTATACAATACAGAGCCAATTCTGGTGACTTGTGCAATAAAAAGTATTTTCTGGTGACTATTATACAAAGCAGAGCCCATTCTGGTGATATGTAATACATATTATACCATACCCAGCAGTAGTAACATAGTAGTATACCCAGCATTGGCACTAAAATGCCTAGTTATGTGCAAAGTAATAGCAGTAATATTCCCAGTGCATAGCTTCCATATGCCCCGTCCTTTACTTACAGCTCTCCTGTACCCAATCGCCAGCTGTACAAGTGAACAGCTTTGCAATACACAGATATTTCCTGTGTCAAGTCCACAGATCTACTGTACCATACGCCCAATATTCTAGGTCCCTCATTTCTCAGCTCCTGTGTGATCAGTTACCAAAGTTCTCTGGCTATCTGGAGCTCCCTCTAGTGATCTGCCATGCCTGCTGTCATAGTAGCCAATAGGAAGTAGCCTCTTATTCGCTAGTTAACAAAGCAATCTACTTCCTATTATGTAATATTATAGTTGTCAAAGACCGTGCATTAGAGTGAGCTTCAGGATACCAGAAGAGGGAATTGTCTACCCAGCCACAGACACCTGGGATATCCTATCCAGACCTCCAGATTCGTCCCCGAAAAAAAGATAAATTTGTGATATACCAAAGAGATAGTAACTTTATCCATTTTGCACAGTTCGGTTTAGCCTTATTCATGGCTTCTATTAATTATGAGAATGAGGGGACATCAGGACTGACTTTATTACATATGGCACTTTTGTCTGTTTAAAGAATTTTTTTAAAACTTGCTTCATTTTGTCTGGAAATATATTCTCTGCCATAGTGTAACTGGAAATTGCAAAATGCACCCAATTAAAGTAGAACAAAACCCAGTCTCCACCACCTAAGAGATGGTGCAAAATTCTAATGTTGGCAGAGAGAAAAGTACTCTATACCATTATTACCCTCACAATGTGCCCTCTACACCAGAGATAGAAATAGCGAGCTGTGGGCTCCCGAAGCAGGGAGGAAGGAACCGGAGCACCCAACCCTCTGCATCTGCCATGCAGCGGGTCCCATGATCTCCATGGGCCCCGGTGCACGGCACCTGCTGCACCAATGGTAGTTCTGCCACTGCTTTGCACCCATTAACAGTATCATTTCTCTTATTCTGCATATCACATGCAGTTATCACCATCTATTCTTATTCCCTGTTTCTTATAATTTAATATTTAATGTACAGCAGGTATGCCATATTTGCCGTCTTTTAAAATCTTCTCTCTGATCAAGTGATCAGGGAGTGTGCAGTGGTGTGGTGATGCAAATAGTGTCATTTTGGCCTCGCCCCCTCAGCTAATTGTCACGATCATGTCATTATGCCATGGGGTGCATGGCCAAAATTATGCAGTTTGCGGCGAATCACGTTATTGAGGCTTCCATCCCGCCCATTTCACTTCGAAGTGGGTGGGATCTGTGAGAAAACCCTTCTCTCTCAGGGGTCCAGGAGAACTTCGTGAAATTCAGGAGTCTCAACATGTACTCAGCGCAATAAGTTAACCATTGAAAGCCAAAGTAAAATGAAAGAAATAACATATGTCCATCTTCCAAGTGTATTCCATAATAAGTCAAATGTAGCTTGCAGCTGTCAATTCACACTGCATATAACAATGGGAGAGATTAGAGTTTTAGTGCTGAGGGGTGATTTAGATGGTAATAATTGCACAAGCAACAACTGGGGTATTTTCTTCATACACAATAAAATGTAATTATTTTTTATATTCTATATTTCAGTCAACATAACTTTCTTTTAGATTCAGTGACATCTTTACTTAAGGTTTATTTGACTAACCATTGAAATAAAATGTATGATCGTATTCCTTTGCATGGGAAATTGTATCTGACAAGCCATTTTCAAAAGAATGGAAAGAACGAGAAACAATTTTTACTAGATCCAGTACGTTCAATGTACATACTCTAGTCATCATTGTATATTGTGTGAAAAAAACAATATATATATATATTTTTGCCATTGTTTTTATACCAAGGTTTCTATCTCCAATGTAAAGGTTTGTTTAGTTTTCTTTATTACTGGGTAGAAATAGGACTTGCACCGGTCACTGCTGTTACCATATCAGGCCTGGAAATCGATGATCTCTAAATGTGTCTACCAAATTTCCCTATACCATGCATTGCCCAGACCGAACCTAATGACAGTCGCATCCTGCCGGCGGCATATGGCCACTATGAGAATATTTTCCAAGGCAACTTTAATTTCTCAACCATGGTTTCTCTTATTCCTATATATTTACTCAGACCCACATACTTCATACTTGCCTACTCTCCTAGGATGTGTGGGAGACTCTAATTTACATGTAAAATATATAAATTGAAGTATCAACCTTGTTTTTCATTTGTATTACATTATTTTAATTTTTATATTCCATTTGATATATTTGCCTCATTATTAGCGCTCACTAACATTTCATTATAAACTTATATTTTTTAGTGTGCAACAAAACATCACCAACAATCCTAATAACTTTAAAACCTCAAGAACAAGAGTCATTTCTATAGAAGAAGACCCAATATCTGAGTGTTTGCTAAAGCACCACAAGATACTTGAAGAGGATATTGTAGAAGAGATGCCAAACCAAGAACTCCCCAGTACACAGCCGTTGAGCCAAGAAGGACATTGTCTCGCTTTAGAAGCAGGAGACTCTTTTCTTTCTCACCCATCTGGTAAAAGTTCTCATGATGACACAAAGCAACAAAGCAGTGTTTTATTGCAAGGAAAGGAGTCACCCAACCAAAGTACAATACAGATAAAGGTATCCATAGATCCAAAGAGTCTCCAGCATCACTCTGATTTAAAAGATAAAACTAATCAAATTGCTATTCTTCACAAACAAGTGGATGTAAATAATGTTTCCATAAAAGAAAGCGGTGGTCAGACAAAACTGGAAAATCTTCCACTTTCAGGAACGACAAGTTATCTTCAAGAAATCCATGGAAACCCAGACTATGTTTATAAGATAATGTTTGTTGGGAACTCATATGTTGGAAAAACGGCCTTTTTACACAGAGTACACGAGGGATCCTACAAGAGAGATATGTCTGCTACAGTAGGTAAGAATCTTATGAATGTCATGTTTAAGGTTCTATTTATTTAAGGTGCTCTTGGTAAAGAATGTAACACTTCACGCAGACTGACTTAAATAGGCCGCTAAAAGGAATAATCTGTTAGTAAGCATGTGTGTACGAGCATGGCATGGCTTGGGCCAGGCCTACAATGTTTGCTGTTGCCATGGGCCTGTGATGAGTTTCTGAAATGAATATTGTCCCAAATAATTAGCTATATAAATTAATGATGAATTGTGTTCTGGGAATTGCTGTAACCATTGTCAGGTTTCAGCCCTGCATAACCCTGCACATAAATACCCCTGCCATGGCTATTACACATGTAACACATATGACATAAGAGCATAAATATTCTTTAACCTGACAGCCCAGTCAAAAATGAATGTTTGGTTGGTGTACACATAAAGGGATTTCCTGCAGGTCCGCTGCCTGCTGGCTCTATACAAGATTCTGAGCCAGCCAGGGATGCTAAGTACCACAGCTCACTGACTGCTGGAACTGTTTTATCCCAACATATCTTGTAAACTCAAATCCAGTGTGACCAGCAATTGTACATATCTTCAGACATTAAGCTGTGTCCCTCAGACATGTGTAGATTGCATCAATTCATTTCCACACCACTTATCAGCAGTGATGTCATTAGTAACACGGTTTTGCCAGGTGGCTCTACATACACAGCTCCATCGCACCTAGACATGGGGAGACAGCTTCAATCCTTTACATGTCACTACACACCTTCCCTCCAAAGACAAATTGGGGATCAGAAACTATAGTCCCACCAGAATTACTTCTATGGTAAACTTTAAAATATCAGCTTACTGTTTTCATCAGCCTCTCTTTGAAGTCAACAAAGAAGGTTGTGGTCAGTTAATACCATAAATACACAGCTTTACAAGTGCTAGACTATGACTAAAAACTCTTTCAATTCTCGCAAAAGTCATCTCTTGTGGTAACAGCTTCCTGCTGAGGTATATGATATGCTGTTCCTCTCCATTGACATTCACTTGAAAACATGCCAATGTCATAGGCGTAAGCATCAGTCTGTACCAGGAAGTATCTAGAGAAATTTGGAGTGGATAGTACCATAAAATGAAATAGGGTGGGCTTTAGTGCTGTTATGGCAGCTTCACACTCTGGGGTCTACATTACAGTGTGGAGGCTTTTTCTACTTGTGAGATCTGTTAATGGTTTTTCAAAAAGACTTTAGTTAGGTATAAATTTTATGTACTATCCAGTGGCTCCTGAAACAGCTAATATCTGTTTTTAGTTTTTAGCCTAGGCCAAGAAGCAACAGCCTCTATTTTTGCTAAGCCCCCCCACATACACATACACATACACATACACACGGGGTATTGTACATCTGTCATGGCTATCCATGAAATACATTTTTGGTGATGTTTTTAAGCTTGCAGAAGTCCGTTCTTTATTCAGCATCCAGTACAGTTGGTGAGACCCAAGGACTGTGAAAGGGTGCTATAACTATGAGAGCTAACATTCTTCAATTTACTCTGTTGTGTCAACCTCAACAGATTCTGCTATTCTATAGGCTGAACTGTGTAGAGGAGAATAGATATCTGTGTCTATCAGATGGATAGAACAGCATGTTTATTCAATAAACCAGCAAATTCTACCACTATCAGATTGTTAGATTCTGTAAAATTGATATACAATATCTGAAATAAACATGAAGTTCTTAGTTATATTAATTTCTATAACGGGGTACATAATTATCTATAAACAATATTTCTGCCTTATGCATACATATGTGCACGCCTGCTTCCTGGTTTGGGAAGTGTCGCTGAATAAATGACCTAATCAACCATATGCAGGATTGCTTGTCCAGACTGAAATTCACCTCGCTACACGTACTTTCTATGCACCACTGTCATAAGTTACACCTTTTCTATTTCTCTCCTAAAATGTTCCTAGTACAAGCTTAAGTTACGTCTTAAAAAAGTCGTGAGAGTAAGTGGACATCGGGTGTCGCTGTTGTATATTTTAATGTCTTTTCTACATTGGTAACTGTGTGCCCATAAATAAGTTTTCAGATTTAAAGTCCACCTGGCTGGTACAAGAGGCATCATGTTGAAAGTAAATGATGACTCCTGATATCTGGGAGCTCTAGAGAACCCATAAAAAGCAGTTAGTATCACAGGAAGAAGAAGTGACTGTAATCTCCCCCCCCCCACATACTTTACATCTTACACCTCAAATATCTTGTCCAGCAGCATGAAATGTTGTTTTGATTGTGGGAGCAGTACGAAGACCATAAATGTGTCTCTCAGCATTTAGCTAGGAACACCCATTTCTGAGCAGTTCCTTTGGTCATAGGATGGAAGCCTTTCATACCCCCTATAGATGCCCATCTTGAAGGAGAGCTACATGAGTGTTACAAAACAGGAATTGAGTTGTAGACCCGATTATGCCTTTAAGCTGATCTATGTAGCAACTTTTATATTAAGTTGTAATCTGTACAACATGCGTATTTACCATTTTCTCATAATTGCAGGAATAGACTATCGTATCAAAATCTTAACTGTGGACAACAAGCAATATGCCCTTCAGCTCTGGGACACAGCTGGGCAGGAGAGGTAAGGAAATAATATTTTGAAGGGAATTATTGTGTGTCCCTTGTTGTACTACCCAGGTTCCAACCAGGGGGTAAATGTATCAAGCTGAGAGTTTTCCGGCCGGTTTGAAAAGTGGAGATGTTGCCTATAGCAACCAATCAGATTCTAGCTATCATTTTGTAGAATGCACTAAATAAATGATAGCTAGAATCTGATTGGCTTTTCAAACCTGCCGGAAAACTCTCAGCTTGATACATTTACCCCCAGGTGTCACTGGGTATCAGGGCCAGCATTAGCCCTGGGGGCCATCTAGCGGATGCAGCACCCCTCCCTCACTGCTTACCATAGTAAAAGGGAGACAAAATACCAGCATCCTCTCTTCATGGGATAGAGTTTCATTGGCTGTGATGTCATAGCTAAGCGCCACACTCCCAACATAACACTAATATGGAGGAGTAGCAGCCAGCAGCTTCATATGTAGGAAGCTGGAAAATAGGAAGTGCCTGGGATGGGCGCTAATGTCCACAAAAAGCTGCCAGGATGCACTAAGGAAAGACCACCACTTCCAAAACAAAGATGGTAAAATGTTAAAAATAGTGTACCTTAGCGCTAGAAGCTGAAAGAACAAGATGGGATGCAATTTGGCTCACGATGGATGTACAATATCCACAGAAATAGAGTTACTAAAGCAAAATGCCAAAACATACATACATACATAGGGTAATACTGCATGAAAGATGGTGTCACTATATAAGTCCCATCATCATCATCATCACCATCATCACCATTTATTTATATAGCACCACTGATTCCGCAGCGCTGTACAGAGAACTCATTCACATCAGTCCCTGCTCCATTGGATCTTACAGTCTAAACTCCCTAACACACACACAGACAGACAGACTAGGGTCAATTTTGATAGCAGCCAATTAACCTACTAGTATGTTTTTGGAGTGTGGGAGGAAACCGGAGCACCTGGAGGGAACCCACGCAAACACGGGGCGAACACACAAACTCCACACAGATAAGGCCATGGTCGGGAATTGAACTCATGACCCCAGCGCTGTGAGGCAGAAGTGCTAACCACAAATCCCTCTAGGAAAACTGCTTACAAGATGAATCCGTTGTTCAAGCTCCTCTCGTAGATACATGTTTCTGAGTCCAGAGTGATTATGAGCTTGCTCCGCTCCACCAACGCTGTACTCAGACTATACCATCTGTTTCCCCATGATATGCGCTGTGAAAAGGTTTTTCTGGTACGAGTATAAGAGGGCATGTGCTCTTGTTCATGTTTTAATCCCAGCATTTGTTAGTGTCTTTTAATAAATAGTATTACACTATATGTGTTTTATTCCTCTTGTTCTCATGTGGGGAGTATGCTTCATGCAAGCAGAAACTTCATCAGGTTACCATTCTGATCTATGATCTGACACGCTTGAACAATGGATTCATCTTCTAATCAGTTTTCCTAGGGGAATTTCTACACGTGGTGCATTCACTGGACAGGAGGCGTTCATGAGTGTTGTGCACTTGGCATTGTTGTGGAACTTATATAGTAACACCATCTTTCATGCAATATTACCCTATGTATGTATGTATGTTTTGGTGTTTTGTTTTAGTAACCCTATTTCTGTGGATATTGTACATCCATCATGAGGCAAATTGCATCCCATCTTGTTCTTTGAGCTTCTAGCGCCCAAGGCACACTCTTTTTAACATGTAGGAAGCTGCTGGCTGCTTCTCCTTCATGTCAGAGACCGGCACTCTGTGTTCAGGCACCACAGGGTCAGTAAAATCAATGGATGAGTAATATTATATCATTAATTCAGTGTTTTAGGCATACCCTAAACATTGGCACCCTAGGTAACCACCTAGGTTCACCAATGGTAATGCTGGGTATATAATTTTAATACAAAGAAGGTAACTGTCTAATACTGTGTTTTTGTCAATGTATATTGTAGGCATTGCCGTAATAAATAAAAAGAGCGACTCTTACAAAGTTTTGACTGTTCCCTTCTTGGTGTGAAACATAAGCAGAACTTCCTCAAAATCAGAAGTTTGTTTTTTCATAGGGAAGATATATGTATAGTGCACCATTTAGAGCAGGAAGACAATTCACCAGTACTTGGATAATGTCTACATAGGGTATGTTCTAAAAAAAAGTTATTCTGGTGGGAAAACAGCTTTTTTTCTTAAGCGTTTTACTTTGCTCCCATATACTCAAAATGGGTATGACTACATAGGCTAACCAAGGGGGTGGGGGATTCCTAGTGCCTGAAAACACCCCCTCCAAGCCTGGGGCACTGTATAATTGAGGTGGCTGGACCCTGCCCCCGCTTCACATGGCTTTGCTCGAAAAGAAAGAGCTGCATGCACCTAACAGTAGTGCATGCAGCATTGCCCTTGTATATTATGGGGATAGGAAGTGTTGGAGAGCAGCCAAGCACTGTTTAAAATTATAGCCACACCCCCATGCATGCTTGTCACACCCACTGTCTGCGTGGTGTTGAAACCCCCCTCTACAAATCCTGTGTTTGTCCCTGGACCACTACACCCATTACATAGTACAAGACCTTTATATCCCAAAATTCATGCAGATTTCACCAAAGCAGACTAATAATGGAAATATATATGTCTGCTTCAAGTCGAACACTTTGGCCCAAGATCACTATTGACATTGCTCCATCCCTAAAGGACCACCATCAAAAGCTTGTTGTTACTGTGGAGCAATGTATTGGAATTTTGTGTATTGACGTGGTGTTTTCCTTTGGTTGTACCTAACACGTATGGAGGCAGTCTAGTGTGCTTTATGTTGGATCTGTTTCTCTGGTCTAGGTTTGGTAGAACATCCAGGTTAATGTAATGAGGGCTAAATCTCTGGTTCCATTTGTGGTAGGTGTGGAACCTAATTCAGATTGTTCACTTGTAAGTGTCAGTTTATTAGTTATGAGCTCATCAGCTGGAGAGAATTAAACACACTGCATGGTTTGCGTGTACAATTAGCTCTGCTTTATTAGTTGCAAGTCCATATCTATATAGTAAAAATCACGTATTACAGAAAACTATGCCCCAAAAGGTTTTAACCACTCATGCTTTCTTTAAATAGATCTTGCTACATTCTCACATTTTCACACAGGAATACTCCCCAGGGGGGGAGTCGTTTATCTCCATCTGCTATGTCCATGGTTATAGGCATAGTCTTGTGCAAACAATGAATAACTCCTACAAACTAGCTGTATCTAATCTGTCTTTAATCTATAAGAGAACAAAATGGCTATAAGGCAACAAGATGGCGTCAGCTACGCAAAATCACATTTCTCATAGGTTGCTAGAAATTGTATAAAGTAGACAGAAACTGCATAGGGCTAGCAAAGGGTTAAAGTAGGTATAAATAGGATACCCTTAGACATAAATAAGCTGTTTCATTAATAAAATGAGACATTATTTTGGAGGGATTTTAAAAGTTAAAGAGGTGGAAGGTGGTTGTGGACAGTGAAATAGTGTTTAAAGTGTCAAGAGATTAATCAGTATTATTGGATCAGACTGGTTGGAATAAGTTTATTGTAGGTAATTTTTTATATCAGTTCAAACTACTAAATGGATTAAATTTGCACAAAATGCTTATTTCCAACAGGTTTTATAGCATCACAGAACAGTTTTTCAGAAAAGCAGACGGTATGGTGATCATGTATGATATTACATCTAGGGAAACTTTCACTGCTGTGAGACACTGGCTGAATTGCATTCAAGTGAGTATATTACTAGGTCATTTTATTGTATGCTCTGTGGTGATATGTTATTAGTTAGGTAGTAGGAAGAGATGTGGAAGCAAGGATTAGCTTGATGTATGGATGACAAATGGTGCTGAAAACAAGATTGAGTGAAAATGCTTTAATATGCCCTTGGCAATGTAGAATGTTTTAAAAAAATTATATGGCCCTGGTTGCAAAAGCCATATAGGCCAAAAGGGGAACTTCTAAGTGGTAAAAGACAGAAATTTTTAACATGAAATTGTTATACAAGCAACAGCACACTTTCAACCGGTCTGCCACAGGGGGATTGAAAACATCTCATGTACAATACTATGACATTATGAAATTCAGGTGTAATCCTCACTCACAGTTTTACCTTAAGTAAACGTTTTAGTCCTTCATATGAATGAGGAGCTCCTTGATTGGACAGCTGCAGGTTTGCTGCCACACATACTGTGACCTGATCGATCAACACTCACAAACTAAATACGTAAACAGTTGAGCACATGTGGAAGGCCAAATTTCACAGATCTGCCATTTAGCATACTTGCCAACTCTCCCGGAATGTCCGGGAGACTCCCGCATTTTGTGAGAGTCTCCCGGACTCCCGGGCGAGTGTGGCAATCTCCCGAATTCTGCCCACTTCACTAGGAAGTGCCCCACTTCCTAGTGAAGTGGGCAGAATTAGATCCCAAACGCCGCGATTCCCGGTGAATCGCGGCGTTTGGCCCCGCCCCCGCTGTCAAATGACGCAATTTGCGTCATGACGTCACAGGGGGCGGGGCCGAAATGACGCGATTTCGGCCACCCCGCCCCTTCACGCCCCCCTCCACTGGCTGGCTCCCGGAAGGGAGCTGAAGAAAGTAGGTAAGTATGCCATTTAGGCACCAGGCTAATTGATCACAATGGAAAACTAGCCACACACATGCATCCTAGCTAACATCCTCAATGTTAGCTAAAGACCTCTCACACACATACCCTTATGGGAATTATCAGTTGACCTGCAGTAGTTTTGAGTTTAATCAGATCAAGCTTGATCCAAAATCAAAATGATGGGTTCAATGACAGTTAATTTGGTCTGCCAATTTGGTCAATCAAAATTTGAAGCCTAAAAATACATGTATCTGGCCATCATAGGCCACAAACACAGAGCTTTTTGTTCTGGCTGCTAAAGCAGTGGTTGCATTCTCTGAACTAAGCACGCATTTATTGAAAAACAGGAAACTATTGCATCTTGATGTCATGAGCCGCTGTGGTTCCCCTTGCCACCGCGGCTCACTGCTCCAGGCAATCTGTGTTCCAGCTGTCTCAATGATGACCGGGGCAGCACTTCCGCCTCCTCTTCCCGGTTGCATGGGCAATAGCCGGGACGCTCTATTGACTTGCGCCCGGCGAGCTGTGAAACAGCCAGGTTCGCGTGCACAGTTCAGTAATTACACTCTCCTGAGGCTGATTAGTGCAGCTTGGGATCCTGCATCCTTATTGGGCAATATGACTATTTAAGGCAGGGATGGCTTAGCCTCCCTGCCAGTTATAGCATTCAGTTCTTGGCTGCTCACCTGCTCTTGACCTGTTGTGATTATCCCTGGACTACTTTCTGTGTTTGACCTTTGGCTTGTTACCTGGACTTCGGATATTTGCTTGTGGCCCTGAGCTTTGCTTGCGACTCTGATAATCTTGTTTGCTGCCAGCCCTGATCTCTGCATGAACCTGACCTCACTGGTTTCTCTTGTCTTTAGACCCTGGCTTGTTCCTGACCATCGTTACGTACTGTCATCACCTCCTATTTCCGTACTGCAGCGTTACTCATAAGCTTGCACTGCATTGAGTTTAAGACCTGGGGGCATCTGAGTAGCTGTGAGCATATCAAGCTCTACGGGAAAGGTGGCTGCTATAGGTGAAGACCTCTGCTAGTAGTTCTAAAGGCTTATGATAATTGCTGGTAGCCGTAACACTTGATTGTTTTTGCAATGGTGTAGCTGACAGTCCCTGAGCACCCGTAACATAGAGAAGCGCTAGGATGGCCTGGATATTGGATATTGGACACTCTATAGATAATTGCACATGTGTGCTGTGTGGTGATGTGCTGCCAATTTTGAAAGCTTCCTATAATAGCTGGGTTCTTGGGAGGTTGCCACCGCTGATACCTTGATGGTGTTTTTGAGAGTGTAACCTAGTGGCTTCTCTGATGTCATTGGAGCTGTGGTATGAAGTTACTTGAGTTGGTTGTGACTTGGTCCAGATGATTCCTAAAGAGTCAGAGAAAGCAAAGAGGAGTCAGACAGAGTCTGTGCAGAGGGATTGCATAAAATATGTCTGACATATTGTGTCTCATCCTATGATTTTCACCCTACAGGAAAAAGTTATGGATGATATTGTCATTCTACTTATTGGCAACAAAATAGACCGTGATTCTGAGAGAAAGGTGCCATTTGATGATGGGAAGAAGTTGGCCCAGGTATGTGATTCCTCACTTTAGCGATGAGTGAATGAGTTCTAGCGATGAGTGAATGAGTTCCAGTTAGAAAGAACACATTTTTGCTAGCACGTGGGTAGAAGTTTGCCCTACTATTCTTAAGATTTAAGGGCACTAAACTATCCAAAGTCCTACCCCTGCACCTAACTTACCTGACCACATCCTGCAGATACACATCCACCCTTTTGCATTTGCATGCAATCATGTCAAACCAAAGAAAGATGGAAGGCAAGGGGTGAGAATAAGGGGGTAGTGGTATTTTAGTGAATCTTCCTTCCACTTGAAGGCACTGTGAACTGTACTAAATGATACACAAAATAGAGTACTGTGAAATGTTGATTATCGTGAGAAAAATAAATGCTACTAGATTTTTCCTTTAAGACGGTTACTACTCTAGTGCTACATATACCTCCCAAATGTTTGAATTTCTGCAATTTCAGGGCTCTGTCCCACTGTCCCGTCAGGGCACATGTTTGTCCCTTGGGTGGGAATGTCGAAGGAAGGGGTATCTCTAAAGAGCAGCCTAGTTCTCTACAGTGCTAGTCAGCCCTCTGGAGGTGTGGCCACACCCCCATCATGACATGGCTATGCCCTCTGTTCCACTGCCGGGATCTGACATGTTAGGAAGTATGGCTACAGGACATATGGTCCTAAACCAACTTGCACTATAGACTGAATTATAGCTGCAGTTTGCAAAAATTAGTAGCATCTGGGAAATTGTCTGATTTTGGGTCTGAAATCATTACTTTACCCACCTCCTTTTTCTGTGTTTCTATACATAATGTACAGTAAATCTAAAATCAATTACACAAAAACATTATTTGCTTGTCCCACGAGACAGTAAAGTAATTTATAATAAGGTTATCCCCAATGTTATTAGATAAAGTGTTATCACAGACCCTTACGATTTTCAATATGCAGATGTACCATATAGGCCCTGTAAGGCTAATGCCTAAGGGAACATTGTGTATGAGGCCAGCAGCAAGCTCCCAAATTCCTGGGAGTTCTCCCTGACTCCCAGGAGAGCAGGGCAAACTCCTGGATCCCGGCAGTTTGGTAAATTATATAGAGGGGGCGCGGCTTAATGACGTGATTCGCGCGTATCGCTGCCCCCACATCCCCCATCCCACCTGCCCCCGGACCTCCCGGAAAATTATTTGCCAAATGTGGCAAGTATGCTTTATCGCTGTCTGTTTTCCAATACTGGGGCTCTAATCCTGTGTCTTCCTGGTGCAAGTGGGTCATGGGTGGGTTATGCTTAGATGCCTCTATTGCCCTGCTGCAATGGGGGGATGATGGGGAAGGAGTGCATAATCAAATTAATTTAGTACATGTTTTATGATTAAGGTATTTTACCCCTACAGAGGCTAATAAATTTACAAATATAACCAAACTTAAAATGATTATTTTTCTAGGAGCACAAACTATTATTCACAGAATGCAGTGCTGCATCAGGGATTAACATCATGGAATCACTGAGCCAGATTGTCAGGTAAACACAAACTCTTGTGTTTTATTTTGTATCATATGTAATAAAATCTTTGCATGTTTATGTCTCTAGGCTGCTGCTACTTTTCTGGCAGGTTGGTATTATATCTAACAAACTCAAATAAAAATTAAGGGCCTGATTCATCAAGGTACGCAAACGCATACGCATCTGTGTTTCTTACTTTGAGTGACGCAAACCGTTATATTTGCGTTGGAGTTTGAGATTGAGTTGACTTTGAGTGCCGTATCTGCTCTGTTTGCGCTGCGTATGTGGTGTTTTACGTAGCTCAAGTCCCGTTTAGCAGATGCGTATGCGTACCTTGATGAATCAGGCCTTTTAGATTTGTTCTAAGGCCTGATTTAGAGTTGGAACCAACTCCAGCTGCAGGCCACAAAAATCCACATTGCCACACTATGCTGGCGCAGTGAAATGCTGCTGGATTCTGAGTTAACTTACAATGGCTGCCTCCTAGAGCTGGAGAGGTGTGTCAGGAACAGGCCAGCTCAAAGAGAGTAAAGGGGGCGGGGCACATTGATGTAGCGTCCCCTAGAGATATGGCCTAGTTAGATTGGGCTGCATCTCCAGATACTCCTTTATGGAGTCTATTGCAGCTCCATAAGCCTTGTTGTAAAGAGACATGAGGACATCAGCACATATTCTTACTGTTTAAAACCAGGTAAATTAAATGAACAATTTTAAAAATCTCTGTGCCCAAAATCTTTCTAAAATAAATCATACTTACCAACTTTCTTGCATTGTCTTCCGGGAGCTGCCGTGGGGGAGGTGGGCGTGCGGGGGGCGGGGCTCCAAAATTGCGCCATTTTGGACCAACCCCTCGTGACGTAATGATGCAAAGGCGTCATTTTACAGTGGGGGGGCGGGGCCAAATGCCGAGATTCCCAGAGAATCGCAGTATTTTGGCCCTAATTCTGAAGATGTGGGATTTTGCCATACTCTCCCGGGAGTCCTGGAGACTCACCCAAAATGCGGGAGTCTCCTGGACATTGTGGGAGAGTTGGCAAGTATGAAATAAATAACTTACACCAGCGCTATAGCTTGCTGTAGCTTGGTTGGCGTTAAAGCAGATGGACAACAAGTGTGTAGCCCCCCCTGCTAACAGTGGCAACCAGCACCAGACTATGCCAGTCTAGGATGGTCACATTATAACAGGAAGACCTACAGCGTTGAATCCTCCTATCATAATGTGAAATCAGCTCCAGCCTGATCAGCACGGGGCAGCATTCCCTAGGAAACTAGAACCGCAAACAAGAGCTTGCCCTAGGGCAAACCAGCCCTGTGCTTAATAGCGCTGGTGCGATTCCTGGCATCACTTTGGCGTTGGATGACAGATTAATACTTTTTTTTGTTTTTAGTCTCTTTATTTAATGTTTTAACAATATACAGAAAATACAGTTATTATCTCAGGAGGGTACAAGTTGGGAAGTAAAAAAATCATCAAGCAGGGCTATTAACATTTGTGTGGAGTTGTAACAACTTAATGAAAAGCCACTGGGAAGAAATCAAACACAACATTCAATGGGCCTCTTGTTTGTGAGAGTAATACTTTTAAGTCAAATATAGATTAAGCATTGTTGTAAAACTGATAGCAGTTAAATTATTTTTTTTAATTGAAATGTTTCCTTCCTTTTCTTCTACAGATCCCTTAAGGAGAATGAAGATAATATGAAAAAGAATGTGGTAAAAATACGAAGATCTACAAGTCTGAAGAAAACAAGTTGTTGCATGTAAATCTTGAGAATGTATAATTAAAAAAAATAAAAAATCAAGTTGAACAGTTTAACACTGGCTGCAAATATGAGGTTTTTGTACACCATACTGTATATTGATCATGAATTTAGGGTTTTGGGGTAATTTCTAGAAGAACTGTACAAAACTATAGTGAAAACTAGAGATGAGTGGTTCAGATTCTGAGAAATCCGACAGATCCGAATTTTGGAGGCGAACTGAGTGATGGCTCGGTTTCTTGCGCCAAATTTGGATCTGAAAACGAAGCAAAGCATTTTTTACGGTAAAATGTCTGATCTTGCCAATTTTGCTGATATCTTCTATATATAGTCCTATCTCCTGTTCTCGGCTGACATTTTATTAGAAGTGATAACATTTGGGTAGGACGTTTGCTGGAATTCTGTGCTCATAACGTGGCTTGTAGAGTGATGGACCGGGTGAAAGAGACAATGTATTTTGAAATAGCTGTGATTTTACTGCACAAATCTTAACAGTTTATTTACAAATCAGTCTTCTGGAATAGTGTGCTGGTAAATTGAGTGTGAGAGAGTGAAGAGCAGGCAATCAGCGGCTACTAGTTGTAATAGTATATTAGTAAACTAATTAGGAGTGGACAAAAAAAATCTTTCTTGCTTTTAAAATCATCATCAGCTATATAGCACCACTAATTCTGCGCCGTTGTACAGATAACTGCCCCATTGGAGCTTAGAGGTTAATTTCCCTAACATACACACACACACACACACACAGAGACTAGGGTCAATTTAATAGCAGCCAATTAAACTATTAGTATGTTTTTGGAGTGTGGCAGGAAACTGGAACACACCCACGCAAGCATGGGGAGAACATACAAACTCCACACAGATAAGGCTGTGGTTGGGAATTGAACTCATGAACCCAGGACTATGAGGCAGAAGTGATAACCACTAAGCCACCGTGCTTCCCACAGCAATGCTCAACCTGAAGGCAACTGTGCAAGCGTCAGTATCAGTGACATATGAATTATTTAGTGGCAAAATACAGGGTGCTGATTCACTGTGAGCAGCACATCCCAAAAACTATATATCATCATCATCAACATTTATTTATATAGCGCCAGCAAATTCCGCAGCGCTTTACAATTGGGAACAAACATCAATAAAACAATACTGGGTAATGCATACAGACAGAGAGGTAAGAGGGCAGTGCTCGCAAGCTTACAATCTATGGGATATATATTATATATATTTTTGGCTTTTAAAATCCCAAGTGTTTCAATCGGAATGCAATTGTGTGAGGGGCAGTATCAGTGACATCTGTACTACTAAAACAGGGTGTTGTTTGACTGTGAGCAGCACGCCCTAAATAAAGATATATTTATTGCTTTTAAAATTCAAAATTTGTGTGAGGGGCAGTATCAGTAACATCTAATAAACGGCCAGAAAACAGAATAGTCTTTGACTCACACCCACACCTCAAAAAAAATTTTTTAAGAACCAATTGTATTAATTTGAATTATATTGTGGAGCAGTGACTGAAAAATTGCAAGGCAACAGTCCTTCCTTTCCCTATCTCATTCGATGTTTACCTGGTGTGGCAGCTACAAGGAGCTCCAACTTCAAGTTGCTTTACTCCTCTTGTCATTCATGGATCAGTCTACAGTTCAGGAGCACCCCAGTATTAGTACTGGCAGTAGTAGTATTTTTTTCAGCCTCTGCTAGTAAAAAAGGTCTGAAGAAAGTGTATTAAAGCGTGCTCAAAATCCAAACACTGTTTGTCAATGTCAAAGAAAACATCAGTTCTTAATGTATGGAATAAGGGAAACGTTTCTGATGAATGTGGTGGTTTGTCAAAAACAATGATCAAAGCTTATATTCAATACACCATCCACAGTGGGAAGAAAAGGCTCAGACCTTACCCACTTTTGCTAGTAGTGCTCCTGCTACTACTTTACACGTACTAGAATGCCCATTGTGAAAGAGAATGTCCAACATGGTTATGCATCTTTCATAACTTTTCATGCATCATCTTCTCACTCAGAGTATAGGTCTGTCACCTCCACAACAGCCAGATCAGTGCATGAGAAGAACACGAGACTGAAGAGTAACTTGGGTAGTCATAGAATCCTGGAGAGAGTCTAAGGGTGTCCATGAGTGATATATGTGAATCTCCTATTTCAGATTCTGACACTGTAATTGTATAGCAACCTCCTTCCAAATTTTCTCAACCATTTGGAAATGTGAGGATGAATAGTAATTATGTTAATTTAGACATAGAAGTTGAATATGCTACTTTCAAACTTGCTAATGTGGGATGAGGGGGATAATTGTGTCTCTGAAAATGATGAATGTGTTGTACTTGAAAAAGATAATGAGGAGGTTGATTGTGTCCAAGTAAGGCCATCTGTTACGTCTCATGGGAGACTCCTATTAGTCAGAGTTGACAAAGGCCTTCCCAGGAGGCGGAGTCTAATGGACCCCCTGGTCTTCACCATGAACCACCGCAAGGCGGGGTGGGATTTGCTGCCGGAGGCCCGCAGGTCGTGGCCCCTAGGTTAGCCCCTGGCGTAATAGGTGAGAGGTTAGTAGATGAGAGATCCGGAGCAGACTCTGAGGCGGTAAGCAGGGCAGGATAATTAGCTGAAATGGAGCAGCACTGACTGTAGATTCCTGATACGTTTCATTGGAGCACTGGATCGGATACACTGAAGCGATACCACAGTAGGAGAGTCGCAGGGTTGGATACACAGGAGCACAGCTGGGTTGAATACACTGGAGCACGGGCAGCTGAAAAGTCAATGTGAATAGCCGGGTCGAATACACAGAATGTCAGCCGAGTCGGATACACAAGGGCACAGGAAGCAGAGTAATCAGTGTGAATAGCCGGGTCAGATACACAGAATGTTAGCTAGGTCGGATACACAAGGGCACAGGCAGCAGAGCAGTCAAATATGAATAACTTCAAAATATTTTATCACAACCCAAACATTTGTCAAGGCATCTGTAGCCTATTTGATGCCACAATAAGTAGTGGTAGGAAGCAAAGGCAGAACTAGCGAGCTGTGGGTCGGTGTAAGAAGGTGGGGAGGAAGGAACCGGGGCCCTCAACTCTCTGCACCTGCTGCACCAATGGTAGTTCCGCCACTGGTAGGAGCGTTGATCATATAGACACCTCTTCCCTGTTTCATCATTTGCAATGACTTCATTTAAGTGGTTTATCAAAAGGTGAAAAAGTGTGTATAGCAACAAGCAGCCCAGCATCAGCCTGCAGCAGAATGGATAGACACCTTATGCAATCTTCTCCGTCAACACCTTCATCATCAACATCCTCATTATTAGTATGCAGTCTATCTTAGCATTGGATGTGCATCCAATTTCCACTATCAATGCCTCAGATTTTAGCAGATTAGTTGAGGTCATAAGTCCACACTACCAAATACCAACTTGATTCCTTTTCTCCCAAACAGCAATTCCTCAGCTGTACCAGGAGGTTAAACAAAAAGTCATTCAGTTCCTAGAAAGTGTTCCAACTATATACTTAATTACAGATATGGGGACAAGTGGCACTGGTCAAACTACATGACCGTAACAGGCATTTGGGTAGGTGTACCACTGTCAGCAGCAGTAACAGAAACGCCTGTAGTTTTGTCATAATTACCCTCATCCTTCCAGCATAGTAGTGCTAGCACACATTGTCAGGTCATTCACAGAAAAGCTATTCTCTGTAACACTAGCTTCAATAAGTAACATATCTGTGTCTTGTTGTAAATACTCAGGAATGTCATAGCAAAATTGTGCACCACGCTAAGAGTCTCCTCAGAATTTCTCACTGGCATAACAGAGTGATTATTGTGAATGCTGGGGGAATTTTAACACGTACCAAACTTAAACTTATGCACAATAAACTTTGTGGTTCAGAATTTCTGAAAAAATAAGAGGTTAGTACAGGAAATGCTGTGTGAGGCCATAAAATTTCTGGGCATTTTCCTCATTCAACCACTACTTGTAGAACATTGCAGCAGCTACAAAAAAATATAATCTGTCATGCCACCAGCTGAAGTAAAAGGTAGTAACAAGGTGGAATTCCAAAGTTTATATGTTTCAGCAACTACAGGAACAGCAAAAAGCCATCAAGACCTACACAACAAGACATGAGATAGGGAGAGGGGGGCATGTTATCTTACTCCAGCTCACTGGAGAATCCTTTGTATTTTATGCAAGTAATACCCCTAAGCAAACTACTGGAAATGCAGTTGGAGAAGCTGATGGTGAAGATGAAAGTAAGGGATTCTGCTAAGTATGTTGGTCATGTAGATCAAGTTCCTTATTCGCTTTGCCAGGACCCAAGGGTTTGCAGCATCTTGATATTGGATCACTACATTATGGCAACCGTGCTTGATCTTAAGTTTGAGTCATATGTAAAGTCTTTTTTTCCAACAGACACAAATCTTCACAAGTGTAAACAGCTCCCTGTGAGCAAGCGATCGGCCCAAGAGACATGAAAAGTCCCCTGCTTCATCTTCTCCTAAAAATGCTACTGCCAGAATAAAACTGACCTTTTCTAAGAGTCTCACTGATTAGTGAGTCAATACAGCACACCAATGTGAAAGGTTATTATGACATCTAGTCAGGCTTAAAAGAAATGCCCAAATATATTGACACCTTAAACATGTTTCAATCTCATACAGCTCGTATTATTAGAATGGTGGAGGATTTCTTTGATGGTAATGTACAAATTAGCATCTCAGAGAGTTCCTTTGAATTCTGGGAGGAAAAGAAGCCCCTTGTACAAGTTAGCTATGGTGTGCAAAAGTTGCCATCCTCCAGTGTGTACTCGGGAAGAGGGTTTAGCACAGCTTGGAACATTGTGAGTGATCGTTGGAAGAGACTACTTCCCAAAAATGTTGAAAAACTGGTGTTCATCAAAATGAACTACAACTTGTATGAGGAATACTGTTGCCGCCAAATTACAAACAGAATCTGTAACGTTAGTTTCCAGTGGGAATGAACTAATATTGTGTGATGATGATCTTGACATCAGTGATGAGGATGAAGGTGTTGATATTGTCAACATTGAGGAAGATGACCACTGTTAGCCAAATACCCATTAGTAAATTGTTACAATTGATATATAGTCTACAGTTCAGCAACCAAAATGTTCTGTTTTGTGGGGGCGGAAGTAACTTCAGCCACAAAACTGGCATTCATTGTTGTTGAACTGCTTAGTTTGTTAAATTTGGCATGTCCTTTTTAACATACGGGTAGGAGAGGTGGCCCAAGAACAATTCCATTTTACACTATTTTATATTATGTCCATGGTCTATCACCTTGTCTAAAATATCCACTATAATTACTGCCTCTTTACTTTCCATGACACATGCTGTTGAATGTTGAAAATATTAGTTCTGTGTTTTCTCTCTCCATTTCACTTCTGGGCACAGCCCACCTTCGACTATTTACTTGTCTAAATGTCTGTTGATGCTGTCTGTCTAATAAGCTTTGATTACTATCTCTTTACTTTCCATGACACATGCTGTATAAGGTTGAAAATATTGTATTTGTGGTCTTTCTCCCACAATTTCACTTCTGGATGCAGGTCACCATCGTCTATCTACTTGTCTAAATGTCTATTGATGTTGCTTTCCATCTAATGAGCTTTGTTTACTGCCTCTTTACTTTCCATAACACATGATGTCTAACATTGAAAATATTGTGTCTGTGGTCTTTCTTCACCTTTTCACTTCTGGGACAGGCTCACCTGCTAAATCCTAAGGCATTGATGGTGGAATGTTTGAGCAGTTTCAATTCAAATGTCAACAATATTATTAGGTCAACAATTTACATGGTCAACACTATAAGCCGACAATTCAATGTCGATAATTGGAAATGTAGACAGTATCATGAGGTCGAAAAGTCGAATGTCGGCAGTAATGTTAGATGAACAATTTAAATGTAGACAGTATCATTAAGTCGGCAATTCGAATGTAGCCTGTACTATTATGTTGTCAATGTGGACAGATATATATGGTTAGCATTAGGGACAGAATTAGGAATATCTTTGTTGACCTAATAATAACATCTACATTTGAATTGTTGACCTAATACTACCCTCCACAGGTCCCTCTGGCGATCTCTACTACTTGAGCCCCCAGCTCCGGCCTAGCTACCTCCACCGACTCCAGCCTCGGTCTCCAGCACTACTTGGCCTTGCTCTACGCACTCCAGAGGACTCCTCTCCTTCTGCCTGCCATATCTTCTGGTCTCCTGCTGTCTGGTCTCTGGTCTCCCGCTGCCTGTTCCTGCGGCCTACTTCTTGTCCACTCCCCAGTCTCTGGTGCTGCTCCTCTTCCCGCTGCGGCCTACTTCCGGTTGTGTCCCCTGACTCCGATGCCACACGTTTCCACTCTGCTACCCTCCTCACTGCTGCCATCTCTCAACTGTCCGGACACACTACAAGTAGCACTGCCTGGTAAAGGAGTCAGTACATGTGACACTTTACCCCTGTTCACGTTTCTCCCTGTGTGCCTCACCTTGCCACTGCTGCTGTCTCCCTGGGTCTCAAGCTGCCTACCCCTCTGGTATACTGGCCTCATCTTGCTCTACTGCACCTCGATCTGCCGGCCTGCTCTGATGAGCCCTAGAGCTCCCACATTCCGATGTTGTCCCCAGCCAGCTTTGTTGATGCCTTCACCCACCACTCACCCTCCTCTGAGGTTCCCTGGACCTACATTATCACTTGATTACAAGGATTTTCGGCCCCTCCTGGACTCTGATCTACCCTAGCTCTGTGACCCACTGGATCTCTCGTCTCACCTGATCCTGAACTTTGGTCCCTCCGGACTGCTCCGGCGACTAACTGTGACCTGCTCTGAACCCTCCTGTCCTGGACTTTCCAGCCCTGGACTCTTCTGCCCTGGACCCTCCTGCCCTGGACTCTCTTGCCCTGGACCCTCCTGTTCCTGTGTTCTCCATGCCTGGTACCGACCCACCGGTTCTCTCGTCTCACCTGATCCTGAACTCTGGTCACTCTGGACTGCTCCGGCGACTACCTGTGACCTGCTCTGATCCCTCCTGCCCTGGACTCACCTGCCCTGGACCCTCCTGCCCTGGACTCTCCTGTTCCAGTGTTCTCCATGCCTGGTACCGGCTCTCTGCAGCCTCCATTACTTCTATTACCATGTGTTTTCATTTTAATTTACCATGAGTTTATCTTAACCTTATTTTACTTCATTTTAATTTTATCTTATTGTATTGTATTGTATTTTATTTTATTTTATCTGCATTTTATTTAAATCTTTACTGCACTTTATATTGTTTTGCCACTGCCTTTCGTTCTTGCTTCGTTCCATTGTCCTTTACAGTCCTATTCCTGTTCTACTCTATTCCGTCAGCCCTTAATTTAACTAAACCTCTAATCCGCTCTGGTCCATTAAGGTTTCCCTTTTTCTGCCCTCACCTCTGTGTTAATTATCCCTTACCCCTCATTCCCCGTCCCCCTGTCTCTCACCATGCCGCCTCGCTCCTTTCCTATACCATCCTCTCCCCTAGCCCACTTCACTCGCCCAACTCTCACTGCCTCATCTCTCACCCTCCCATCTCAGTCCATCAACCCTGACACTCTCATCTGCATCTCCCCTCCCTCACTTTCTCATGTGCCCTCTTGAATTCCAGGTCCATTCGTAACAAACTGTCCTCCATTCATGACCTCTTCATCTCCAACTCTCTAAATGTTCTTGCCATCACTGAAACTTGGCTAACTTCTTCTGACACTGCTTCACCTGCCTCTTTCTCCTATGCGGGCCTCTCCTTCACCTACTCCACCAGACCGCCTGAGCATCCAGGAGGCGGTGGGCCTCCTCCTATCCTCTAACTGCACTTTTCAGGTGTTCCAAAAGGGGCGAGGCCCATGTCAAGGCCTGTCCAGAGTGCAGGGAGATTATGAATGCAACCTTAACTCCTTCAGGTGGAAGCGATCCAGAATTACATTCAAAGTGGATGAGGCATTGGTACAGAAAGCCCCGGCACTTCTTGGGAACCCCGTCAAGATTCTAAGGAGATGGGAGACGTAGAGAGGATGTGGAGGCTGTTGTAGGAACCGGGGATGGCAGGGTAACTTCAGAAGTGGTGACGGCCACCGCTTGAGATGTTGCCACTGCGGTTTGAAGTGATTCCAGTCTAGTAGCGACTCCTTGTATGCACTAAAGCAGTTGGGCCTGCTCGTACTCATGTTTTTAAACTTTGTGAGCCAGATGTAAGAGCAATTCACGAGCAGATGGTTCACCGGATCCTCCAGTTGTCATGGCCAAAGTATACTGTCGTGAGAATAAACCCACCTTCTGGTATTGGCGCAGCTAGTCCCGGGAGATGTGGAGTCTAAACGTGCTCCTGGTCTTCGCCAGGGACCCCCGCAAGGAGATTTGGAGTTTGCGGCAGAGATACGCAGGTCGCGCCCTCCCAGGTAGCCACCAAAAAGGCAGAGAGGTAAAGCAAGGTCATACAGTCCGGGTCAGAGCCGAGCAAGAAAAAAAGTACAAAAGGAACAGGCAGAGGCAGAGTCAGGGAGAACCGAGGTCCAACCAGGAGATCCAAAATAAACCAAGAGGAAATTCCAAGAGCAGGGTCAGGAAGTCGGGTTGAAAGCCAAAAGGACAATCAGAATGCAGGAATGCTGACAGAAATGCTGGAGCAAAGGAGGACCTTGATACTCTGGCACCAGAATGGCGCCAGAATGGCGCCAGAGCGTCCTTGAAATAGTGAGTGGGGTTTATCATTGGTGGCAGCGGGATCGGCGGTCAGTATCAGCTGACCGCCGACAGGAAGCAGAGAAGAGCGTCCCGTTATCTAGCAACGGAGATGCTGAGAACCAGCTCATGTACCGACGGCCGGGCAAAGGCGCATCCCATTGCTTGGTGACGGGGCGCAATGAGCTGAACAGGAAGGCGCCCGCCCCCTGAATGTGCAGGGATGGCGCCTGACAGATAGTTAACATAACACTGTATCTGTCAGATAAAGTAGATATATTGTATGTGTCATACACAAGCTCTAATAGTCATCATCATTTACTTTTCCCCATGTTGTTTGAAAATTACACTGAACTAAATTGACCTGGAAAAGCCTTCACCGCTCAGCCAATAAGAATAGATCTACGTGGGAAATCTGCTTGTGATTGGCTGAATGGCAAAGACTCGTTAAAATCCCATTAAATTAAAAGTCATTTATAAGCAGCTGTGCTAGTCCCTTATGTTTTTTTTATTCTACTTCCCTTTGGATTATGTCCTGGCTGAACATTCCTTGTAGACTACTTCAGGAAGAGGATCCCTTCTGGATAGAGCAGTTTAATAAACAGCTAGTTGATGGTTTGGGGCATGCTTATTTCATAGTTGCCTACTCTCCTGGAATGTCCAGGAGACTCCGAATTTTTGGGAGTTCTCCCGGACTGATGGTGGGGGTGGAACTAAACACGCCAATGTGGCCCCGCCCCCTGCTGCGATTGGCTACAATTGCCTAAGATTGACAGGGGCGGAGCCTAAGGCACACCACACGTGGCCACTCCCCCTCGACAGACCCCCTCCCGGACAGCTGCCTTCAAAAGTAGGCAAGTATGGTTTATTTTAATAAAAATATTTTTTATAAATGTACTCATGTGGAACTAAATGTTCCAGGGCATGCTGGTGCTTTCAGCTTTACATTTGATGGTAGGAAATGGCTGCATGTAAAAAAAGCTAGCTAGCTACAACTGTAACTGTTTGAAAAAAGATAAAGAGGAAAGGGGGGGTGGGAAAATGTGTATATAGGGCACTCTTTTTAGATTCAATATATAGAGTACATTTCTGTTAAAAGTAATATCTTTATTATAATAAACAGATGATACATTAGCGAAATAATTTAAAAACACTCAGTGAATGAACATATTGACCAAATGTACTAGGTGAGACACTGTTAAGAAGTAGTAAAAAAGACTACTATGCTGTCTCACTGTGTCCTATCAATAATATTGAGTAATGAGCTGTACCACCCATATAATCATATTACTAATAGAAGGTGTGCCAGATATTTGGATATATTATGATATCTAACCCTAGTCTCTACCAAAGTTTATTTGAATGAAACACCAGAAATTCTTATAATATCTACACTACTATTTAGTAGTAGAGGGGTGTGGTTAAGTACCTGAGCACGATTAGATCTATTATATTTACTATATACTAAATTGGTGCAGTACCGAAATCCACCTCTAGGAGTGTTAACATGGGACTATGTTCCCAGGAGAGGAAATATGTGAAGGAGTCCAAATTAAAAACTTAGTATCCTGAAATCAATCATAATACAATAGATAGGTTTGGACACATAAAAAGAAAACCTTTTACACCTATACATCCAATATCACTATATTATCTATGTGATAATGGTACAGCTCATTACTCAATATTATTGATAGGACACAGTGAGACAGCATAGTAGTCTTTTTTACTACTTCTTAACAGTGTCTCACCTAGTACATTTGGTCAATATGTTCATTCACTGAGTGTTTTTAAATTATTTCGCTAATGTATCATCTGTTTATTATAATAAAGATATTACTTTTAACAGAAATTTACTCTATATATTGAATCTAAAAAGAGTGCCCTATATACACATTTTCCCACCCCCCCCTTTCCTCTTTTCCTTTTTTCAATATGTATATTGGTAATGTGTAGGAGCACCTCCCCACTTTATGAGACATATAGATCTCTTCAACATATAAGGGGTTCAGCTTGGTGCGGTGAAAATTGTTATGTTTACAACTGTAACTGACCAGGTCTTACTCCGCAGAGGAAAGTGACCTTTGAGTTAAAGTTTCAGATGATATAAAGTTAAATAAGCAGTGTTAAAATCCAGAAGAGCACTTGATTATATCATCATCTTTTATATAGTGCCACTACTTCTGCAGCACTGACTTACATCAGCCCCTGTCACTTTGGAGCTTACAGTCTAATTTGCCTAACATGCACACACCAAAAGAGACCAAAGTCAATTTCAATAGCAGCCAATTAACCTACCAATGTGTTTTGGAGTGTGGGAGGAAACCGATGCAAACACACAAACTCCTTGTAGAAGTGCTAAACACTAAGCCACCATTCTGTCCATGCTGATGTAAGTATCATGGCCCACTTTATAGGTCACTGGTAATACCCCACCTCTGGAACTGTGAACAATTTCCTATCTTCAGAAATACATTTATAAAATAGAGCACCATATTACTATTGTTAAGATTTAGATAGAAAATATTAAGAAAAATAAACACCTAAAACAAAGATGTTTTCTGTTAACAAATTGTATGTTTCTGTGTATACTACTGACAAGAAAGCAGTGTGGGTTTGTTTCACTTTTAAAAAGAAGTGTAAGAGTAACACCCTAAGTTTCCTAAGTCCTCACTGACGAACACTTGTGTATTCAAATAGAAAGATTCAGTTATCTACTTCCTCTTAACACAGGAAAACTTTTTTTGACACCAAATGTCTTAAATTAATCACACAGAGAAGATATAACAGAGGCAAAGAAAACATTAGTGACAGTGTTCAGTATTAAAGCTACTTGATATTGAAGCAGAAAAGGTAAGATGATAATATCTTAATATGCTGCTATACATAAGTGATTATTGGAAGGAGAACTTGCAGTACTTAACCAATTAATATATGGGCAGCATGGTGGCTCAGTGGTTAGCACTTCTGACTTACAGTGCTGGAGTCATGAGATCAATTTCTGATCAATGTTGAGTTTGTATGTTCTTCCCATATAGGTTAATTGGCTGCTGAGTAAATAAACCCTAGTCTGTGTGTGTTAGGGAATTTAGAATGTTAGCTCCAGTGGCAACTATTATCTGTACACAGGTGCTACGGGATTGGTGACACTATATAAATAGATGACCATTAATATTACAAAACACAATTCAAAGCCTTGTAAATAACACAGTCCACCAAAACATTTTTTTTAATTGCTAAGGATATTTGAACCAATTTATTGTATTTTGTGGTTGCTGAATTAAAAAATGAACGCATCTTTTTCAAATTGGCTCTAGTTCTTGGGATAATGGATAGCCTTACTAAACAGGGAGCTTAGCCATAGCGCGTGCATGTGGGAAAATACCAGAACATTCTACAAGGTGAGACACGTGAATATTCTAGGTGTTCCCTCTCTGTATATAAGCAATTGGTCACCCAACCAGCAGTCAGTTGGCAGTTGAGCGTTTCACGTTGTCTATTGTGTTTTTCTTGTTTCTCGCCCATGTAATATATTTGTATACATGTAATAAGTGTAAATAAGTCAAGTTGTATACGGAGTGGTTGTAGATATACAAAGTGTTTAAGGCATTGGTTGACAGGGAAAAAATAATTCTCCCATCACTCCATATCAAGCTGGGACTAATGAAACCATTTGTTAATACCTTGGATAAAGATGGCGATTGCTTCAAATACATTTGTAGATTGTTCCTGGGCTAAGTATGAAAGAACTAAAATCTATAATCTTTCATAAACCTATCAAGAATTCTAATTTTACTAAATTTATGAATGGTGTTGAAGCTTCTGCCTGGTTCAGTTATGTTTCAGTTGTCAAAAACATCTTAGGTAACCACAAAGCAGGCAATTATGAAAAACTGGTGCAAAGCATGCTCAGAAACTATAAACATTTGGGTACTAATACATACTTGCCAACTCTCCTGAAAGTCTGGGAGACTCTCGAAATTCGGGTCATTCTCCCGGGCTCCCACGAGAGCTGGCATTTCTCCCGCATCCCGGAATTCACTGAGAATCGCGTCATTTGATGCGATTCTCTGTGAATAACGCCATTTTGAAGGGCAGGAGGGGGCGGGGCGATGCCAATCGCGTCATTTTGGCCCTGCAACGTAAATTACATTTCCGCAGAGGGCAGGGCCAATATGCCGCGATTGGCCTCACCTCGCCCCCTCCCGTCCTCCAGTCACACCCCCTCTCCCGGAAAAAGGTTTCCAGGAGTAGGAAAGTATGTACTAATATGATCATAAAAAGTACACTTTTTACATAGCCACTTACACAGATCTCCAGATAACCTTGGTGATTTTAGTGAGGGACAGGGTAAGATGTCTCATCAAGATATAATGGTGACAGAGGAAATATATCGAGACAGATAGGACAGACACATGATGGTTGACTATTATGGCTTCCACATGATTGTACTGATAACCCACATAAAAGAAAAGAAAAGAAATAGTGCTTTGCTATGCATTAATTGAAATGATCTGAATCAGCTTACTATGTTTATCTATTATTATACCGAATAAAATGCCCTTATGTATTTCATGTGTTTACTTTTGTATGATTTAAGATAATTTCAATGTGATTTGTAATTAGGCTCTGCTTGACCATTACATTTTTTGTACTTTTATGTTTTTTTTCTTTTTTTCAATCGGCTGAAAAGATCATAACTTTGTAAACTCTATGGAGATCTGCCTACACTGCTGTTCATGAGTGCATACACACTTCAGGATTTGCCTGACATCAATCCATTGTTTTATTTTTAGTCCGATTATAAAATCAAATGAAACGATACAATGTGCTTTGGTACGATAAAACGTGATTGTGGGAACGTACACACTAATGCAGTATCAGACCTAACAGTTGTTTATCATGTGATTGGCACGATAATTGGTTGCAAAACCTGTAGTGTGTACACAGCTTAACAAAACTGCATGTACCTAATAGTGCCTAAATGCATACATAAACAAAAATATTAATAAATAGTGTGTGCATGCTTATGGGATTATACTATTGGTATAACATGCACCATTGTACTGTAAATTACAAAAACAAGACCCAGAGTACAAACAATATTTAGATACAAAAATAGATAATATTTCACTTGTAAACCACAATATTAAAATAGCCAACATTTGTTATTTTTCTGTATAAGCTTGTTAAAAGAGGTTGTAAAAGGTTTATTTCAGCTATACCTCTACCCCATTAATGCTGCTGTAATGTATTCCTGTTATGTGTTTTATACATCAAGTTCTGTTTGATTTTATTTTTGATTAAAAAAAATAAAAAAATATTAAGTTGCAAAACTTTTTTAGGGTTAAACTTGGATTAAATAATGTTATTCATAGGTAACATAAATAAGCATGCTTAAGTATTAATCTGGAAAACATTTTAGTTACTTTTTTAGAATGAAAACTTTAGTATATAGGGGTCTATTTACTAAGCAGCTGTGAGCCAAAAATCTGGAGAAAATCGCTTACCTTGACCATGGAGTCCCTTAGTACTCCATTGTGGCTGGAAATGTCTCTCATCATCCAGCACCAGGTACTATCATAATGCTCATGCGCGACCTTAGCAGCGCATGCGCAATAGGCACAGGGATCAGATACTCTATTCCCTGGCACTGTTAGGCTGCCAGTGAAGGAGTTCTTAGTTAGTTAAGATGGGGGTAGTTCACCAGGGATTGCCAATGAGTCCTGGCATGGAATATTTAAGCGGCTGGACATTTTCTATTGTTGCGGTATGCAGCGATACAAAATGTTTCTCCCTGCCGTTCACTGCCCACCAATGAAAAATGGACCACATACTGAGGGGTCCAGAAAAATTGTGTAAAATCCAGGAAAGTGTAAAACTATCACCCCATCAAACTACTACTATACACATAAAGCACTTATCCATTATCACTGATACTGTGCACACATAACACTGACAACACCCACTCTACCATACAGAAACCACAAAGCAGATAACACTGACACCACACACATAAAGTGCTCCATTGCCTGCAGATAAAGCACTTAGGGGCACATTTATCAATATTCACATAAAGTGAAAAGTAGTTTTCAATCCTTATCGCAATGATAAGGATTGAACTATTTCTCACATTTATGTACAGCCCTGCACAGAAACAGCCGTTCCGAAAAACTGCTGTTTCAGTGATAAAAAAAATCATACTTACCCCCCTCTTCGGAAGCGCTGTCTCCGGGTCTTCTCTTCATTCTTCAATTGCGCATGTCCAGTTCCAAGAACTGGACATGCACACACAGATCCCCTCTCTGTCTCTGCAACGATAGTTGCAGAGAGCGCGCGCTGAGTGACAGGGAGGGATCATGTGATCCCTCCACACATGCGCTGTCCAGCTCTGCTCTTCGGAGCAGAGCTGACAGCATTAGATTTCTTCAATTCTGCTGATGTACGCCAGCTTCAGCTGGCGTACATTAACATGACAAGTTCCCGAAAAAAATGTTTTTTCGGGACTTGTTAGATTGCGGCCAGGAGCAGTCACCATTCTGTTGAATGGTGACTGCTCCCAAAAACGAAGAGGAATGCAAAGCAGCAGATATCCATGATATTTGCTGCGATGCACCCTTAATAAATTTGCGGAGGACAGGAGGACACCTTAATGACCCGTTAAAAGCACTATCGTGCTTTATTAAATATGCCCCTTAGTGATACTGTGCACACATGTAAGACTCACCACATAACACTAACAGCATCCACCCCACCATTTACCAGATAATAAGCACTTACCCCATAACACATACATTACACACACGGAAAAACAGAAAACACTCACCAGATAATACTGACACAATCCATATACACAGAAAACACTCACCCATCACAAACACTCAGCCAAGAAATGCCAGGCCTCTTATGTACGGTTTGGTCTTTGAGTGGTTGCGAAGCATCATCTTCCCATCAGAGCATGCACAGCACACTCATGGAATACAAGAGGCATTGGCGTTCCCTCATCTGACAAGCAACATTCAATTCTGATTAGCTTAGCAATTATGATTTAATAGCGCTCTCTGGACCTATAGGAAACAAGCACTCCACAATCAGAGAGCATACCGCACATCACTGGGAGGAAAAAAGGGATGCAATATTGTAATATAAAATCTGGCCAAAGGCATGTTTGCCCACTTTCCCAGAATGTCCGAATTCCATGTAGGTCTCCCGGACTTCCAGGAGAGCAGGCCATTCTCCTGCACCCTGCCCACTTCCAAGAGAAGTGGGCGGGTTGGGAGCCTCCATGACGTGATTTGCAGTTAATCGCATCATTTTTGCACCACCCCCTGTGGCGAAATTTTACGATTGTGTAATTGCATCACTGAAGGTGGGGCCAAAATGACATGATTCGTGGCACCAACCCCCCCTTCCAGAAGGAAAAAAAGAGTTGGCAAGTGTGCGAAAAGATATTGTATATTTCAGATGAGGAATATAAGAGGGAAAGGGAAGCATCCAGAACATTGGGGTTTGACTGTAGGTTTTTCTCAACTACTATACTGTATGTTTTTATACCCAATGATACCAAATGTGATCAAAATTTTCTTATGTAATAAAAGTTTAATGACGAAACATCTGTTACTGTAAGTCTTAGACACTTGAATAGACTTTGTGGGGCCGATCACAGTTGAAGAGCCTTGTTGGCAGCATGTGAAAGCCTATACAGGTATATAGAAATATGAGCTGCCAAAGGAAAATTCCTTCATAATTCATATTTTGGGGAATTCGGGTGCATCTACATACTGAGGAGCAGAAATCACACCAGGGTTGTGAATGACAGGTATGGGTGGTATCCGTGTACAGCTAAATTCACATATCTTTTGGAAAAGTAATGTCACATTGTCATAAATCCATCATGTTTGGTATTTAAATGTGCAGGAGATTATGACTGGTTTATTGAAGGGGGAGTTATGTCGCTGAGATATATCTGTGAAAAGCGAAGACAGGTCAACACTTAGGAATAGTTTTGAACAGGCCTTAGGTGACACCCAGGACATCCCTGCCCCCTATTAGTATTAAACACTGCCGCTGTGAAAACCATTTCATTTTGCTTAAAAAACCTGTGTTGGGAAGGGGCAAGTGTCAGCTTCTTGGTGAATCAATCTAATTGAAGGGCTGTCCATCTTTTCTGCCTACCCCCAGGCATACAGATTATACATAAGTTATGCTCTGTATTGTTATCCCTTTTGTTGTTTTTATAACTATTTGCCATTTTTTATTTGTATGTCAAATCTTTATCTAACTGTTTTTTTTTTAATTCTCTTTAAGCATTGTACTTTTTGTATATTAAATTGAAAATTTAATAAATCTGTCCTTATTGCTCTAAACGAATTCATTAGCCTATTAGAAGAGATTGCGCGACCAAGTTAACCCTTGGAATGCCAGTGTGTGATTTGCTGATACATTTGATTAGCAAGCTGTGTGTGCTTGCATTTACATTTGTGTAACAGTCTGGAGGGGTGAAGAGGTAACCCTTTGTTCGCTGGTGTGGGTCTTGCTAGTCTGTGGATAGCTAGAAGCCTTGTGTGTCAGTGTGGGACAGTATATTGGGGTCCTATTGCCTGTATTCAATAGGTGGTGGCAAACTTGAAGTGTCTGAGGTGTGAGCACTGTTTGGGGGCGATTCCGTAGGTCTATAACCTGTGTGATAGGTAGAGAGAGACTGCGGGCTGGAATCGTGTGTGACCTCATACAATGAACACCCCAAAGTCACGGCAGCTGGGAGCGTGTTCGTGACACACCAATTAATTTCTATGCACTGCCCTGTCAGTGTTGTCATTGACTCCTAGTGAACTGATAGATTGCATATTCATGACTGTTGGTCCAGCCAAAAATATATGTTCTCATCCACTGTGTAAATGCAGCTTGGATATTCCTGGTGTTTTCCAGTATGTCACTGTATAGAAGTTGTATGCTATATTTTTATTACTTCCTGTTTGTCACTTCCTGGATTACCAATGAGAGATACATCCCTATTTGACAGACATGGTCTCATAACATGTACAAATTTGCATGTTGCCAGGCTCTTTATTTTATTTTTGCAAGTGACAATTTAGCTTTATTTTAAGCTGTTGGGCTACTGTTTTTGAATGGCATATGTCTGCAGGCAAAAACACACAGAATTCAGAATCCAATGGCAACATGCTTCTTGTTGCTAGATGACTGCAGACATATATGGCCATTGGTTCTATCACTATCTGAATTTTGGTAGGACTGTTCAATCAATTTGAGGTCACATATAATTATTTGGGGAATTTTTAATTTGGCAAAATCGCTGCCTGTATGACCACACAAGCAGATTTAGACAATTGGCCAGTGACTATATACTAATGATTGTATATATCGAAACCATCAGAAGTTAATTGTATTCCTAGCAAGCCTGATAAAAATCCAAATAAACTCATTATATTTTCATTGCCCCCACATACACAGATGATGGGCCAGTTTAATGAAATACATAGGCAATCCCAGTTTATGCATTATGGACAGCCTAAAAGTTTAAACAATCCCAGTTCTCAATAGGCAATGCAGGTTTTAGGTTACCTTTGCAAATCAGACATTTTATATCCTTTGATATTATAGTCAAGCCACACCTTGTCCACTATCCTAATGGTTAAAAGGAGCACAAGTCAAACAAACTATTGCCATCAAATCAACATCGATAAATATGATACTTAAAGTGCTAGTCTTTCTGGCACCTATAGGGAACTGCCCTCACTTTGGATATTTCACCCAAAATTAATTTTAAAAATGTTGATGCATCCACTAAAGCAGGATGTGGTTTTTTTTCACAGGTCTACTCTGCTTATACAGCATACCTCCCAACTGCGTCGATTTCATTAGGACAGTCACGATTTTAGGGCTCTGTCCCACTGTTCTGCCCTGGGACATCTTTATCAGACAGTTGGGAATGTTGAGTGGTATCTTTCATTAACAGCTGCTCTGCATAGAAGAACAGTGGTCAACGGGTGCAGCGCAGTAGGGAGGTTTTTAATGTATAGTTGCCTACTTTCACGGAATGTCTGGGAGACTCCCGAATTTTTGAGAGTTCTCCCGGGCTCTCGGGAGAGCAGAGCAACCTCCCGCAACCTTCCCACTTTGTTAGTAAAGAGTGTGGGGGTGGGGCTAATCACGTCATCCTGGCCATCGCCCCCTGCTGTAATAGGCTGAAATTGGTATAGTTTGACATAGGGGCGGTGCCAGGATGACATGATTCTCATGGCCACGCCCCTAGGACACACAGGACATTTTTGAGATCTCCCTTCTGGGAGATCTCAAAAGTTGGCAAGTATGTTCTAATGGGCAAATTAGTGATTTACAGCACTAGGCAGCCCCCATCAAGTCGTGGTCACGTCCCCATTGTGTCATGGCCATGTCCCCTGTCTCACTGGCCGGGACTGAAATGTTGGGAGGTATGGATTAAATCTAAAACGAATCATATAAATATATAAGGCCTGATTTACAGTTGCACATAAGTGCATTTCCACAATAAAAAGGTGTATATTGGTGCAAAATTGATGCATTTCTCATGTGCACAATTTGTTTTGTATTTAGAATCGCAGGTATCTTGCATTTGCATCACTTGCACTTAGGTATGCAAATCAGACATGTTAATTTACAAGTACAGTACAGTAATGCATGCAGATGCAAATTAAGCGCTCCTCTTTGAGAAGAGTCTTGTTCTATGTCATAAAGATCTTGAAAACACGTTATCTATGGGACCTAAATTTGCATAAACCAGAGGCAACTTTTGGTGTTGATGATTGTCACATCTCTGCAGAATAGATTTAAGGCTGCACAAATGTTTGGATGCAAACAACTCAAAATGCAGGAGTGTAAATAATGGTATCCAGATGCATCTTTTATGTGCAAACGGAGCTACTTTGTGCTCATCCCTAAATCAGGTGCAGAGTATGCAGTCCAAAGGTTAGATTTACCAAACCTTCTAAAAACAGAATGTGGAGGTGTTGCCAATATCAACCAATCAGTTTCTTGCTATCATTTTCTAGAATGGCCAGATAAATTATAGCTAAATTCAGTAGATGCAAAGTATCTGACAAATATATTAGTACTACAGGTATTCTGTTGCTGTTATATTCATTTACTAAATTTTTTTGTGGTATTGCTAAAGCTGATATCTTCCACATCTAGATTGATTTTAATTCATGAGTAGGATGTATTTTCTATCAGCTATACTCAAAGTAGTAAGTGTAAAATAATGCTAATTTATTTTATTTAAATGTCAGCTGAAAGAGCTAAAGCCCATTGGAAACAATATTAGATTACAATTAGTTATGCCAATCTGAGGTGTAAGGAACTGCTTTTGGCTGAGTAGGCATGAGTAATATGTATTTGGATGAGGTTTTGCATTGTACATGGGACATCCAATATGGCTGTGGATTGTATACTGGACATCAGAGACGGCTCTGCATTACATGCCTGACATCTGTTGAGGAGGCCCTGAATTGTATAGTGGTCGCTGTATTTGATTATAGCTCTTGGATTGAAATTTTTCTGGTTGTAAAACCAATGTCACAAAATTTGACCAACTTTTTTTTTCCACAGTGTACATCATATACTACACAGGTCTTCCTTATTTCAATTTCAATCTGTGAATTATGGTGACTCTGTGTTTGAACTCTGCACTGGGTCCCATCTTAAAACTGTCCTTATAGGTTACGCTGAAAGTTTGGCCAGTGTCCAATATTCAATTTTTTACCTGGTAGACAATTTAGGCAAGACAAACTGCGGGACTTTCTCATGTGTTTATATAGAATCATTGAGTGCAACTAAATCAGAATGCCGTAAATAAAATTGTGTATAATAATAGGAAACAATAATAGGATCCACTACATTATATGCCATAACTACTTGCAGGCACACAGAATAAAAGACAACAGGAATATTTATTAAACCAAGGTGACTGTAAAAAAGAAAGCTCCAGCATTTAGTTTTTCCATGGAGTTGTGAAGACTATTTGAAATTCATACCAGTGTACATCACACAATTTAAAATCCCCAAAGGGGTACAAAATGGGGTCAGTTGTGAGGTATGCCAGTGCTCGCTGGATGGAAGGACGTTTCATAGTGGTCAGCTTGAAATGTGTATGAACACGAGCACACAGGAAAACTGTGGTGGCCCATAGCAGCCAATCCGATTGTAGCTCTCTTTATGTGTAGTGCAGTTTATAACATGAAAGCAAACATCAATGTTGCTTCTTATGGTCACTATTACAATTTTCATACACCCAAGTTTTTATGTTTTTCCATCCACTTTGCAGGAGCATATAAGAGAAGCAAGCTAATTCTGTTACCTTGCTACTTGATTACACATACATCTAATCTAAAACATTTTTTGTGCTGATAAGGCATACTAGATTCAAAATATTGTCATACTATATAGCTGTTTTGAGATATTTTGCAGGGGATCTCCTAACTTCCTTTGTCATATATATCATATTACAGTAACTCACTGATCTCTCAGAGATAAAGAAAATAGGTTCTTTTATGCAAGACATAGAAAACCTAGAATTTTAAAGTGATGATTACTGGTAATCTAGAAGTTAAAATGTGTTTAAAAGTTGAGTTTATTTGCCTTAAGTTAAGTTTACAGCATGAATATAGTTTTTTTTTCTTTAAAAATTTTTCTTTTTTCTGTGTTGTTACCGATAATAAGTAGAATGACCAAACTGAATAAAGTTGCTTTATATTGATCAACAGTTATATTTATTAATTTAGTTGGATAAACCTATTTCATGGCAGTCTTACAAAATAGAATCAAACCAATGTCGTATATACTGCAGGTGATTGGGGACCTCAAATCTTATTTATTTGGCTTTACCACCTCTTATTTACCAAATACTCAGATGGTTATATTTTACATGCTTTACATTAACCTCCGGTTCTGAAAGAGGGACTAGACACTAGACTACACCTACTGCCCATCCAAACCACTACCAGATCTCCCCAAGCCAGGCCAATTTTCCCCTAGCCAGGTCATTTTCCTTTCAGTCACCAAATATTGGGGCAGGCTTAGGAAAATCAAGACATTTGGCAGGTGTGGTATGGGAAGGCTATAGCTACTGGGCACACCAGCAGATCCAGTATATTGTACCTACAAGCAGGGCTGGAGGAAAGTCTGTGGGTGTACTAGGTGGCACCACTCCCCTCTCAGAGGCAGCACCCCAACCCCTCTCTGAATTGGTGTACCACAACCCTCAGCATTGCAAAACACTCCTTCTGCATTTTACCTTAAATGGTGGCATTTCCTGTTGCCATCACCACACTCTCAGTCCATCCTTGACATTGAGGAGGACCATAGCTTCACAGGTGAGAGGTTGCCGGCTGCTTCCGCTCCAAGTCATCAGCGGGTGACCCATTTGGGGCTAAATGACATTATGCTACTCATTCAGTGTTTTAGGCACCCCCTAACTATCGGACTGCCTAGGTTCATCTAATGGTACGGTCAGGCCTGTCTGCATGATATGTTAAGTTTTTTTAGCTTAACTAATTCAAAACTATTTTGTTTTATTTTGAGTAGAGTTATACTTTACATTTGCAAAGGTACACTTAGACATTTCACTTCCATGTTTACTTCTCCATCTGTTACTTTAAATAGTACACAATGGTTTTGTGGTTTGTTTCAATGACTTGTCATAATTGCACACTCTTAATACATGCCTAGTGTATACTTTAGTCTTTAGTTTTCTATGTCACATTGTAACAGATGATACTTAAAAATAAAAAAAATAACCTATATTTGTGATTTTATTATTTATTTTATTATATTAACAAATTCTGTGCAAATATTAACTTAGGACCCGATTCATGTGCGGACGTAAGTCCCTTTGCATGCTGTATCTTTCGTGAAAAAAATCTGTGCATGCTCAGAAACAGACATTAGAGTTTCACACAAGTGTAATTTTGCACGTAACGTAAAATTAGTCGGACTGCACATGCACACAACTTGCTCCAGTATTTTGAGGTGTACATATTGGGCAATTGCAGCCCCTTGCACTTGGAGAGGCTGATCAGGGGCATACACTTGAGAGTTCAATATAATAAGGGCTTGCAGACGCAAGTTAAGCACACCTCTCTGAGACACATCTCATTTTGGTTTACAAATATCTGTGAAATACGATCTGTAACAAGAGTAAATTCTGCTCCTTAATAAGGCAAATGCAGTTTACAAATTTATGATGCTGATTGCCGTAAATTTAATTTGTACGTTTCAAAATTAAAGCTGAATTAAAAAATTAACACACTTAAATTTAAATTAAGTGTAGATACACAAACAGACATCCTTTAAGTTCAACTGAAAGTCACCCCTGTAGCACATAATTTTCTTACTTCTCATTTTGGGTGTGTTTCTATTTCCATGTTCACTAGCAGAAGCTGAGCTATTTTTTCACAAGACATTTAGGTCGGTTATGCTGTAATCTGTTGACCAATATTCATTGCAATAATGTACATCTGAATTGTTCACACTGACACCAGAGTAAGCTTCTGTTGTGTCATACATCTTTGGCTTTACAGAGAGTTCACGTTTAGAAATATGGGACCTCAAACATTAAGCTTGGTTAACCTAAACAGAATAAAGCACTTTGTGTCCCTACCACATGTAAAGATGTGCAAAGCCAATACACTTATTCTCTAATGTGATAAATACTTCTGCGATTCTCAAGTCCATTCATAAATCAGTCAAGATTTACCCAAAATTCATGCCAGCTGGAACATCAGGGCAGTGCTTGGAATGCTAAAGAAGTCAATCAACAAAAGTCATAGACATATAAAAGATGCTGTGTGATTCATCCTTTAACTGTTTGTGATGTGTCAAACCTCACAGCAGTTGAAGTCACCCAGGTGGCAATAGAGAAAGACATTTTACGCAGGAGAAGAACACAGGAAACACGAAAATGGTTATCTAGTAGAGCAAGAAGACACTGGTGGCTGACCAAATTCATTCAAAACATGTCACTTGTCAGCCTCATGTTCTATAGCATGGACTCGATAAGGGTCAGCGATGCACAAGTTTTCTACCTCAATGTGCTGCAGCATATTTGGATTCTGCTCACCAAAAGTCACCCTTTCATAACAGACACAACAAAGTCAGGAGCAGCCTATTTGGGCTTCTAATAATAACCTAACATGGCTTCTAATCTACCATGACCCCTTAACTATATCCAGCTGTATATCCATTAGATGGCTGCTAGAACACTGATTGATGGCTGGTGCTGGCCTTCACCATTCTGAGTGCAGCAAGCTGTCTATGGATGTGATGAGATCCCAGAACAGCCAACCAACATCTGGTAGGTGTTGTATTTGAAAGCAGCTCATTGACATAGAAAAATGTCATAGTACCGGGAACCGTGGTACTAAACTATCCTGACTTTTGGCCTCTAAACTAATTCACTATGCAAATCTGAGCAGTTCTGTCAACACATTGAAGAAAGCTCTCCACCCCTCCCTGAGGGAATGGTTAGTGGATTAGACTATTACATGGACATGGATGATATAGCAATGTCAGCAAGGGTTCGTTACAAGAGTTTGTTAGCCTGTGGTTTAGGTGGAAAGGCTTTAAAGATTCATACACCTACACATATACACTAATATTGAGGAGGACATTTTTTTTAAACAGGGGATGAGGTGTTAAGAAATAGTTGCTGCATGTATGCAAATAGCACCAGCACAGACTGTGAGTATTCAAAATACAAACTTACTGATGTATTAACCCCTTCTGCTGTCGAGTAATAATCAAATCATTAATAAATACACACATAGTCAATAATTGTTACTCTCATATTGCTTTTCTTTTCATCATCATCATCATCATCACCATTTATTTATATAGCACCACTGATTCCGCAGCGCTGTACAGAGAACTCATTCACATCAGTCCCTGCCCCATTGGAGCTTACAGTCTAAATATACACAGAGAGAGAGAGAGAGAGAGAGAGAGAGAGAGAGAGAATAGGGTCAATTTTGATAGCAGCCAATTAACCTACCAGTATGTTTTTGGAGTGTGGGAGGAAACCGGAGCACCCGGAGGAAACCCACGCAAACACGGGGAGAGCATACAAACTCCACATAGATAAGGCCATGGACGACAACTCATGACCTCAGTTTTGTGAAGCAGAAGTGCTAACCACTAAGCCACCGTGCTGACCTCTTCCATTGTGGTGGTCTCTTTTTTATGTCTCACATCACATCTACTCTGTCCCTAAGTCCCATGACACATTATGTCAGATCTGCTCACTGCCTCCACTAAGCCCCTCCTTGTTTCCTCTGCCCTCTTCCATGTTCTTCCATGAGATGTTCCATCTCTACCATGTTTCTTCTGCTCATTTCCTTTCAATCATGTTTTACACTTTGGGGTATATTTTCTAAACTACGGGTTTGAAAAAGTGGAGATGTTGCCTATAGCATCCAATCAGATTTTAGTTATCATTTATTTAGTACATTCTGCAAAATGACATCTATAATCTGTTTGGTTGCTATAAATAACATCTACACTTTTACAAACCCGCAGTTTAGTAAATATACCCTTTGTGTTTCATACCTGCCCCAACTTTATATATTCCTTTGCATTCATTCACGACATGGCTCCATATTTTTGGTTTTTGTATGACATTATATATATATATATATATATTAATTAATATATGTGCTTCCTATCCTTATTTGTGAGTACTAAGCTATTGTGATTAGTTTTACAATATTGAATGTTACCTATGGTAGGACAAATGAGGATGGCAAATTTAACTTGGTAAGACAAATTATTTCAATTGAAAATGTTATTGTATTATAAAATAGAATGTTCTGCCTACCACTCCTCAGGTCTTTGAATTTAGAACCAAATAGCTGCAATTGATAAGCTAAAAGTGTTGTATTTAAATTAAATGGAGGTTTTATATACAATTCATACTCTTTATCTTTTTTCCAGCATTATATTCCCTGATCAGAATGGGTAAATGTGTTCGAGTACTTAAGTACATGCTGTTTGGTTTCAATTTGTTGTTTTGGGTAAGTTATTATAATACTGCATATATTACGTTACTTTCAGCTATGACACACATTATAGTCACAATAAGTGGGTTGAACTATCTCGGCTAGAGCTCCTAGTATGGAGTAACATATCTGGTAAACATCTACATATGATTTATCTGGTGTGTCACTCACACTGTATTCATGTAATATAGGTGCAATATCTCATAGAAGGAAAGTTAGTGCTAATGATTTTGAGGCCAATGATAAGAAACATTGTTGGAGTGGTTCTTCACATCCATTGTAGATTTTATGGAGAATTAAGTAGACTTTTCCAAGACTAAGGGCTAGATTTACTAAGCTGATGGTTTGAAAAAGTGGGGATGTTGCCTATAGCAACCAATCAGATTCCAGCTGTCATTTTGTAGAAAGTACTAAATAAATGAAAGCTAGAATCTGATTGGTTGCTATAGGCAACATCCCCACTTTTTCAAACCAGCAGCTTAATAAATCTAGCCCTAAATCTCAATGCTTGCCTATGTATGGAAGTATTCTGACTGTTGCAAAAAGGATATTGTTGTCTCATGATTTGCATTAACAGTATATTTGCCTACTGAAAGCTTCGCAAGACATGATTCAAAGGAGTGTGGGGAAATCTTGTATGTGAGTCAAAGAAGCGTGGTGAAATGAGAAAATAAATATTCATTAGTAAAAAAAATAGGAACTTCAAACTATTTTTTTAAAACAAATTACTGTATACAAAAATTATGTTATTATAGCATGCAAAGAGCATGTTATATTTCCTATCTGTAATGAAATATTTTTAATGATATTCCTTTATATTTTACAGGCAGTTGGATGCTCCGTAATAGCCATTGGAATTTACTTTGTCGTTCATAATATTTATGGGAGCTTGCTTTCAAACAATCCCACTGTAACAATCGGCAATGTTTTTATTTTATTTGGCTGCGTCATTATGGTATTTGGATTTTTAGGATGTATGGGTGCAATTAAAGAAAACAAATGCTTACTGCTTACTGTGAGTATTGACTTAATATATCTGTATGTATTCTAATTATATATTTATATATATATATTATATATTTATTTAATATTACACTTAATTCATGAAATGGATTAAATACTATAATCATGCCTATATTTGAGTCATAAATTGAAAATGAAATTCTTATAATTTGTAGTTGGCATTATGCAAATGTATCAGGGTGCGGTTTACAAAAATCGCAAGCTTTTCTGTGATTTTTTTTGTGGCTATTTGTAAGAAAGGGCAATTTGAATCCCAAAGTAAACCTGCCACTTTCAATACTGCCACGCTACAAATTGCCAACCCAATTTCTTGCCATTAAAAAAAGACAAATGCCAAATGCAAATGACAAATGCCAGAAGCGAACTTGAAACCCACTGGAAAATTAGCCAGACAAAACATGGAAACAAAGTGACTGTGGCAACCGAGATACCACTATCTCACCTGTCAGCATGTAAGAAAAAAAACCACACTAAAAAACCCTCCCTTCATTTCCTGACCAGGACGTGCTACTTAGCATCGGTACCACTATTCCAAGGGGCCACTCAAACAAACTACTTAGCATCTGCATTTTCCTGGAACCCCTGACCAGAGGGTACCATGAAAATAACAAATTAAAATAAAAATTGTGCCCCCAGCGCTTTTTATTAAACGTAATATTGCCCCCGGTTGTCTTTTTTCATATAATATTGCTCCATTCCTTAATAACTAATAAAATATTACTCCCGGTCCTAATAATTAATACAATATTGTCCCCGATCCTAATAATAAAATATAATCCCCAACACAAAGAAATAAATATATTGTGCATTTGATAAAAAAAAAGGCAAAATATATTTTCCAAGAAAATGTCAGAACTTGCAAGTTTTGGATCGATCTCTTTCATATATATAGCTCTCCCTCGTGTTCTCATCTGCAATTTTAGAAGAGAGAATGTGGGGAGGAAAGTAGCAGGCATACTGTGTTTCGAAAATCTTGTGTAGAGAGTGACTAGAGCATTAGACAGGGCGAAAGAGGGAATTAACATAGAAAACAATAGCTGGGATTATTATAATACAGTTCATGTAGATATCAGTGAGCTGAATGGTTTGCTCAACAATTGGGTGTCAGTCTGTCAGAGAGTTTAGAATAGTGTCTGCTGTTATTATAGTATATATATATTATATAGTACTATAGACATCACTCTGAACTATTATTTAGTGGAGAACGGGCTCTGGTGCTGCATGACTCTGAGTAGTACACCCCAAAACCAATATATTTCTTGCTTTTAAAATCTAAAGTGTTTCTAGTAAAGACATTTTGTGAGAGGCAGTCTCAGCGACATCTTTATTAATTGGGCAAGAAACATGGTGTTGTTTGAGTGTTAGCCGCACCCCCTGATAAACAAATATATTTCTTGCTTTTAAAATCTAAATTGTCCACTTTTTGCTAGTAGGAGTCCTGCTACTGGTGGTAAATGTACTATAATGCCTATTGCAAAAGAAAGTGCCCAACACGGTCATGCATTCAATGCACCGCCTTCTCGCTCAGAGTGTAGGTTTGTCACCTCCAAAACAGCTACATCAGTGCATGAAAAGAACACTGAGGCTGAAGAAGAACTTGGGCACAGACAGAAGAATCCTGAGCAGAGTCTAAGGGCTATATATGAGAGCTAGAAATGTGTCTGATGTTTCAGATTTTGACACCTTCCAAAATTTTTCCACCACTTGGAAATTCGAGTCTGGGTAGTAGTACTAGTAGTAATGATGATTTACACATAGAAATTTAGGATGCTACCTTGCAAATGTGCAAGAGGATGAGGGATATAATTTAAATGTGAAAATGTTATACTTGAACATGATAATGAGGAGAATGATGGTTGTGGTAAAGTAAGGCAAAAACTGTGGTACCACTTCATGGCCATGGCTTTAGAATTCTGGTTGTCCCTACCATCATACGTGGTCCCCAGGAGGGAAGGGGGACGGGGGGTGCAGATCTATCTAGAGATGACCTGAGGACAGTGTTATCTCTGGCCACAATTTATTCATTGTCTAAATTGGGGAAGTAGAGAATCTAATTTCTAAAGAATGTGGGTTGGTTTCTGTTAGGACAATACAAGTATAACAGTATATTACATATATCATTTGTAAGGAGGGAGAACCAAACCAAATTTTTGATGCCTCGTAAACAATTCAAAACATGCAAAGCGAAAAAACACTATAGTCAAACACTCAATCTAGTCAACATTAAACGAACAAAGTGTCAATTTACATAACAAGCAAAGAAACACAATTAAGTGGGTTTACTTAAGGCAGTTCAAGGAATCAGTATATATCTGGACCAAACTTTTGACAAAGTGAATTTTATTAAGGTAGTTCGATATGTCAGTCTGTAAATCTATTCTTAACCCACCATTTGACACAGCTCTGAATTGTAGATTGAAACACTGACTGCTTTTATCAAATGCACTTTAACAAGCATGGATGTCTAACTAGATGTGTACATGTACCTAACTATATTATAATTTTATGGGAATTGGGGCTGATTCAAAGCTCAGTGATGAAGTTGCTTTATGCTTGGAATTACAATGGCTCTTTTGAGCGCTTTGTCTGGTACCCTGGATTGGTCTGGGTCTGATAAAAGCACGAATCCTGGGGGGGCAGTGCTCATTGCCATGTATTAGCTGTAGAATTACCACAGTTATCCAAGGAGTGGGTGGAGCGATAAAATGAACCACAACTGGTTTCATGATCCAAGGACAATTCCATTTTGCACCACTTTTCTTTTCTGCCACTGCTGTGTGTTAATGTTTCCTAGATGTGCTAGGAACTGCCGTGTGTTTGAGTCATTGCTTTGTCGCTTACCATCCAGCCAGGTCGCTGCAGTCTTTGTTTGAAAGTTTATGAAAATAATATGGTGACCTGTGAGATGGTCAAAATTGACTGCAAATGAGTTGAAATTAGTGTTATTGAGGTTAATCATAATGTAGGGGGATAAAAAAAAGCAAAAATATGTGATTGTAGGAAAAAAAATAGGGATTTTAGAAAAAATTGGGTTCCAAAACCAAAACCAAAACACAAAGTTAATCCAGATCCAAAACCAAAACCAAGACCAGAACACGGGGGTCAGTGAACATCTCTAATGATAACTATCAGCAGCACTTCGGTTGGTGATACTTTGATTAGCAACGAGACTGTTAGTTTCATAGTATACCTTTATGACATCTGCATGCTACACTGCGGAAAGACAGTTCCAGAAATATATATGATAGGCACAATAGACTGGTTAGAACTGCGCTTAGGCAAAAAAATGTGTAGTAAGTGGTAACTTTTGTTCTTATAATTATCAGTAAGTTGAAAACTGATGAGTAACTATTTGTTTCTGTCTGTCTTAGTTCTTTATTCTGCTCCTGCTGATTCTGTTAACAGAAGTTATACTGGCAATCATTCTCTTTGTGTATGAAAAAGAGGTAAGATATGTGATATATTTTATAATTTCCATTTTATACTCTTAGGGCTTCAATTAGAGGCTTATTTATCACTGTCATTTTCTCTCACCTCAAAATACCAATTAAAATTTGCTAGGGCAGCTGAGTGATACTCTCATATAGTCTACCTCTGACAGACCGACAGACTTCTGCATTATTCGCTGTCTGTAGAAGCCCTGTCTCTTGCTATGGCAGATTACATTATGAAACTGTTGACTGTCAGCAGTGTGTTGATGGCCTTGTCGCCTCTCACTGTTTCTAAGGGGTATATTTAAGATGCACTGCTTAATATGAAAAATAGTTTTCAATCCTCATCGCATTGATAAGGATTGAACTATCTATAATATAAATGTCTAGTGGCGTGTGTTAGTCTGTCTGTCTGTGTGTGTGTGTGGAAAAAATAAAACCAAGCTGCAGCGCCACCTGCTGGGCGGAGTAATACACTGACCTACTAAATTCTTGGTGTGTGTGGGAAAAAAAATTCAGAAAGGGCTGAAATTTGGTATACTAAGATGTTTTTAATTTGTCAATTTAATTTGTTAATTGTTAAAAGTGTTTATAAAGATTTAAAAAAAATATATATATATTTCTTGAAGGAGAAGTGACAGTTGGGAGTGGTTGGTGGTTGCCGGGGGTGACCGTGGGGAGTGGTTGGTGATTGCCGGGGGTGACAGAGTGAGAGGAGCGTGATACTCAGGACCGCTGAGAGAGATCCCTGTGTCTGGATAGACATCTGGATAGATGTGGCGATGAAAATGAAGGATGAGGTGATGGAGAAGAATGATGAGGTGGTGACATGTGGACAAAACCACGTTAAAAAAGGGCGCTTACATCGGGAAGTAACGCTCTTCCCCTGAGGAGGCCTGGGCTATGGCCCAAATGCATGACAAGAACCTTTTTAACACCTTAAGTAGCTTGATTTGACTAGAATGCATGAGTATCATGCACTTGTTAACTTGTCTTTCATATTTATCAATAAACTTCAGCAGGGACAGCAGTTATGTTAAACTGCTAGCCCTGTGAAGTTTTTCACTTACATTTTCACAGCATCTTCAGTATGAAGAGAAGGGTCTTCACGGCATCTTCCTTAATTTCCTAGGGCACGTGTGCCAACCGAAAGTATCGGGCATACGCACTTGGAGCCATTGTAGTGTGACCGTGACTCATGTGACAGGGAGGGATCATATGATCCCTCCACTCATGCGCTGTGCAGCTCTGCTCTTCGGAGCAGAGCTGTCTTCAGTGAAAGTTTTCAATTATGTTAATGTACGCCAGCTTCATTTTTTTATTGATAAATAGCGTTACTGAGCACTCCCCATACACTGTTATGGGGACTGCTCAGTAAAATGACGAGAGATGCAAAAGCAACAGATATCTATGAAAACTGCTGCGATGCAATGATCATAAATAACAATTTTGCTGACATTTTCGGAGATTAACTGAGGATTTATGTTTGATAAATAGGCCCTTAAGTTTTTTATGGTGGCAAGACTCTCACATTCACAGTACATACACATCATATGTATTCTGTCTTTCCCACCAGCTTCTGTAACCAAGTACTGTGCAGTCTCTTTACTTCTCTGTCAGGATTCAGGACTTCTAAACAGGCCCCATATTCTCTTGCTGTGTTTCCCTTCCTTGTGCAGGCTCAGCAGACTTGTAGACACTTGTTTCTGTTTGCAGGTGGCTTCTCTGGGTATGGCTGCAGATCAGGCTATGGCCGTGCCTTTTCTGCTATTCACTTCTCTGCCTGTGATTTTCGTGAGCTCTAATATCATTTGCTCTATCCTCATAGCTTGAGGTTGCTGGGATTTGTGGCCTTCAGCAGCCAAGGCTGTGTTACATTGCTGCCTATTGCCTGGAACTCCCATCACCATGTCAATAGGGTGCATGGTCTGTGGAAGTACAAATGCCAGCATACACATGTACACCGGTGCAAACTTGTAGTGTCACAAGACCATTGTAAAATAAATACATATTAGTTCCACTGATGTTAAATAAATAAATAAATAAATAAATAAATACATAAATATGGCTGAAAGCCAGTGTGGCTGCATTAACTAGTGTGTGTCTAGTTTTAAGTGTGTTTAGTTACAAGTGTACTAGAATTAATATTCTTAATTAAGGAGAAGAACATGTTACCCAATTCCAGTGCTATAGATCATAATCCTACAGATCTAAGGTGCTTTTTGTTATTTGATATTTAATTTATAGTTTGCTTAATAATTTATGACTTTGTAATGTGCTATTAGTGGGGGTTTATTCACTTATTGAACAGACAGAGGCTGTGCCAGCCAGTGTGTATTTGTTACAAGGGCATACACCATTTTGTATAGCAAAGCAAAAATTACACAATGTTTGAACAATTCCCCAACAAGAGGGAAACATTCTATTAGAAAACACAGCTACATGAGGACAACATCAATCATTCACCTTCAACTCCATATTTTACTCCTAATGTTGCCATCCCTCCCTTACATCTCAAGAACTTTGTTTTGAACTCCAAATTTATATCCTTTCCACCTCAAGAAAATCTGTTTTATCTGTCAGTTTATTTCACTTCAACATCCCCTCTGTTTAATCAGCCTGCTGTTCTAATTGCTCGGCCATTCCCTCCCCCTGCAACAGCTGTTTCAGTCTTCTATATAATTCATTGTATTTTCAAGCATATTCAAAGCTTTGCCTACCATCACAAGTATGATGAGTTGTAACTGAGTCTGAACTGGAGATGGACTGGACCTTATTACTCTTCATTGAACACTTCCACCCACTCCCCCACATGGCTCCCTATATCATTACTTCATACTACAGATTCATACCTATCCCCTCTCTCTGCTGTCGCTTCCCCGTCCGCCCAGGGGCGGATCTAGAAAAATGCTGTACCCGGGGCGAGATAGGGGGGGCGATTTAGGCCCTGCCCCTTTCTAACATCTTAGGCTGCTGACGGCTGCACACTATGTGCAGGTCTGTCCAGCCGTGACAGGCAGGGACAGTGTGCTGCCCGGCTGTCACGGCTGGACGGAGTATCCACAGGTGCAGGGAAACTGGTCAGCAATTCGTGTACCACACTGGACGCTATAACTGGCAGGGAGGCCAAGCCCTCCCTGCCTTATAAACACATGTAAGCCAATGAACAGCAGGGAGCCATAGGGGTTGCAATCAGCCTCAGGAGGCTGTTATTAGATCGGGGAGAAGTGCGTCCACGAATCGGCTGTCAAACTAGCCGGGCAGTGATTGACAGGAGCAGGGAAGTGATGTCCCAGCTGTCAGGCAGCAGCCGGGACATGCTATGTAAGAGGGGAGACGAGCTGCCACAGCGCCGACTTGAGACAGAGCACCTTTTATATTTAATCTTCTTCTCATGTTCATTCATTGCATCCCAAGTTTTCAAACTGGCACTGATAGAACAATCTGTTTCCAATCAGATCATCAAAATTTTTATAGAAGTACAGACTAATTCAGGACATTAGTATACTGACCTTTAGGCAGTGAATAATCAACTCATGGGGTTGTTTACGTGAGGACAGGGCTGCATGTGACAGGAACAGTGGCAGTTGTGCAAACCTAACATGGGAATGTTTATATTGCTTGCTGTTTACGTCATGCATATTTACAAAATACATGTTTTTATACACGTGTAGAAAATCTCAGTTAGATAGTGGAAGAGTAGCGTTCCCCAAGAGCAGAGGTTTGTGTGTTTCTGTCAAACTGATACTGAAAGATTGTAATGCCAATTGCACCTCTAAACGAATGGAAATTCACCCTAATATTTTATCCTGATAATTTAATCCATTTCAATGATTCTCTCTGCTTTATTTCAGATAGAACCTTATGTAACTAAACAACTAACAACTAGTTTTGAAGATAACAAAAGACAAAGCAACCAGAATTCAACTATATGGGACATCATACAGAAAGAAGTGAGTATGCAACATAAATGTGTAAATAAATAGGATGTAATCCAAATTATTGTTAGAGATGCTCAGGCTCGGTTTTCTGAAAACCGAACCCACCCGAACTTAGGGGATCCGAGTAGGCTCGCGAGTCGGCTCGGTACTTTCGTGCGTCCTTGGATCTGAATCGAGGCAAAACGTCATTGTTGCGTTGTTGGATCTCGCGGGTTTTGGATTCCATAAGTACCTCCCTCCCCAGGAGCTCCAGCGCCATTGCTCACACAGAATCAGGGGTAGCAGTGTTCTTGTTACTTTCCATTCACCAGTGACATTGCTCACTGTTACTGTCCTTCAATATATATTCGTCCTATAGTCCATTACCAAGACAGATAACTATTACTAGTGCAAACAACCATTATGTTGACTAAACCAGTATGCATGAAAATGCAGTGCCTTAGTTGTCAGGACACTATTTAGATTACTTTTTTTTTTATCAGAGCATACCCAGTTGTGATATCCAGGCAGAATACCTTCAGAATTCCTAGTTATGCATAAAACAAAAAAAATGTGTGAAGAAATCCTAGGTCCCTTTACATGCTCAATGTGCATTCCTCTGGAGCATGCTCACTGCTTATCCCCACACTCATTTGTTGCTGATCATTGCAATCAGTAGCCAGTTTAAACCTCTACCTGAGAATACTTCCTAGCCAGGTCATTGACTTTTGTCTGTATTTCCATCCTTTAATCAGTTTGCCTGAATCCCTGTGTACTGACCCAACCTTGGAGTTGTGTTACTCTGCTTTCTGACTTTCCCCATTTGTATTCTGTGAGCTCTTGCTTCTAATCCAGCATTATTGTGTCCCAGTGTTCCTGATCAGTATCTATGGAATCTGACCTTACATCTGTTTTGTCTTTTGCTTCCTGTTATCTAGTTCTGATACTGACTTCGGCCTATTTTCTGACCTTCTGTCTCGCTTGCCCTTTATTTACTGTTATCCAGTCCTGACTCGAACTCAGCCCATTACCGCACCTTGCCTCTGGTTTGCCATTTGACCACTCTTACTGACCTTGGCCTGTTATCTGACATTGCCTCTGGTTTGTTAATTGATTACAGCTAATCACTGTAGTTTGTAATAATTATTTGATTGTCTGCTGCTCCTTTCTGAGGGCTTCTGGTAGTAACATTCCAATTACCTGGACTGTGGTATTCACAATAAAGACTAACTTTTACATATTCCTCTGACTCCGCTTGAGTTCCTGACATGAATTTGAATGAGCTCGCCAACAATGGATGTGGCAAATGTCCTAGGCTTAGGGGTTTTGATTTTGCATGTCCCAGCTGACACCCCACACCCACTTCCAGACTTATTCTCAGGAGACCCATGGTTATTCCACTTCTTTAATCAATGTTTTAGCAACACTCCAAATCAAGGTCAGTTACCTTGATATCTGCTTAAATGTTGTGGCTGACAGGTTGGCTAACTCTGTATACTTCAAGAACAATCCTCTGTTTCCCAAAGCCACGTCATTGACTTTTGTCTGTGTCAAGGATCTCACTGAGCATTGTCTGTCCATGGTCCCTGAGTGCTCCAGCATCACAGATTTGCAGCCATTTATTATTTTAGAGCTACCCAACTTTTGTTGCACTAAGAGGGGGTTTCCAGGTCTCCAGCCTACAGTATCCTGTATTCTGGATATACCAAAACAAGTAACTGACTTTTTCTATGGAGGAATTTCTGAATTTCATCACTGTGTTCAGCACTGTATGCATGTGTGCTTATGAGTACCAGACATAAAGCCAACACATAGCATAGGAATCTAAAATTCCATGGCGGTGCTTTGGACTGGGCCATTCCTCTCATTGAAACTTCCCATCATTTGCTGAACACTTTTGTAGCTGCTATAATACAGGAATTCTTGTCTCAAGCACAAAGTACAGCACTGGTCCTGCCACCCACTAGTTCCAGAGCCTGTTGCCGTACTGCTAAAAAGCAGATTCATAGTGTCAAAGAGGGATCATTATGTCACAACCAGCCTGACCAATGTCATGCACATCCCATGAACATCAGTAGAGATGCTTTTCTATATCATAGAATTGCTATGCTGTTGACTTGAGTTCGAAGCTTGCAGTTAAGATGTTAATACAAACTATAAAATGTTGCCTTTTCTTCCTGTTTTAATTTAAATGGCTACATTTTAAAGCTTCCAGTTTGCCTCAGCCTGTTTAGTGGTCCTGCCTCTGGTTTGCCCTTCACTTCCTGTTATATACTGCTTATACTAAACTCAGCCTGTTTAGTGGCCCTGCCTTTGGTTTGCCCTTTGCTTCCTGTTATATACTCCTAATACTAAACTCAGTCTGTTACCTCATCATGTAACTGGTTTGCCCTTTGCTTCCTGTTATATACTCTTGATACTAAACTCAGCCTGTCACCTCATCTTGTGTCTGGTTTGCCCTTTGCTTCCTGTTATATACTCCTGATACTAAACTCACCCTGTTACCTCATCTTGTGTCTGGTTTGCCCTTTGACTCCTTATACTATATCAGTTTGTTACCTGATCTTTCATCTGGTTTTTAATTTTAATCAATTTGTATTTATGCTGATTGTGTCTATATGTGGAGCATAAAAGCTAGAAGGCAAAGTGAGAACCTTGTGCCACCCTCTACATTTCTGCTACCTGGGACCAGAATCTCCCCTTATCTTATATGATGAATGGCCCTTTTTATTTTAGTGCAAAGTCAAGCCAGTAATATGTGTGAACTGTGTAAAATGTATGCATGTTTGTATACAATGCAGTGAGCTGTAATCTACAATAATATTTATAACCTCAAACAATATTTTTCCCTAGTTGGAATGCTGTGGAATCAATGGTTCAAAAGACTGGGAAGCAACAATTCCTCAATCTTGTTGCCGCGTAAATACTAATGTGTGCACAGTTAAAGATGTATATGAATCGGTAAGAAATATTTACAAGTATGATTATATTATAAAAAGAAAGCACATTTGGGTTACGCACACTAAGTGCCACGAGAAACAGCAATATTCAGTGAGTGCATATAATGTTTGTTTGTTTTTACCTTGGTTAGCTAAAAAGTCTGGATTGGCCCAAATACAGTACACTTCCTTGTTATGTTACTGTTATAAATAAAACAAGTGTTTCATTGCACTCACTGAATGCTACGGAAGTGAAAAGCATAAATCACAGAGGAAAGGCTCTTATGTAATGTGCAGTATTATTCTTGCAGGCTTTTCCTCTTGGCATATCTTCCCTTACGTTACCTTCCAGTTGAGCAATGTACCACACAAATTTACTACACTTGAGAGCTGTTCTTTTAAATAGGGTAGATGCCTAAAATCTATAATGTTGAAGCCAAACAGCTAGAAGGTAGAACCACTCATATTAGTACAAGGTAAAAATGAGATGGACGTTAAATGCATACAGTAGAGAAGGGGAATTACAAGCTCAGTTGACAGTGTTTCAACTGTTAGAAAATTGATGTGTAATATGCCATTTTCTGGGATCTATACAAGTGGGCTCTTGGTCTTATATTGTGATTATTCATGTTGTGAGCAGCAACCAGCCATGGACTATTGTGCTATATGTGCTTTTAATGCACTGCACTTACTTTGTGACATCTGAATTGCTAGAATGAGGCATAAAGAAAGTAAATTATTCAGGTCAGAAGGACCACTGTCTGGGCTGAATATCTGAAGCCTTGACAAAGATCAATTACCACCTCTACAACACTCAAATCTTCTCCCCAGACCTGTCCCTTTCAGTACTATCTCATTTAACCATCTCTTTGCTCTTTCCACATGGATGCTACCTAAAGCTCAATATGTCCAAAATAGAACTTGTCATCTTCCCTACTCCCAGAGTACACACCTCCCTTCAAATCTCCCTCACTGTCAATAACACCACAATTTCTTCCGTCTTCCCAGTATAACTCTCAGTCCTGACTCCTCCACTTTAGAAACATTGCCAGCATACACCCTTTTCTTACCCGACATGAAAATGTTTGACTACTACAACCTCCTGCTATCTGGCATTTCCCTCACCCATCTATCCCTACTTTAGTTCATGTTATATGATGAAGCAAGGTTGATGTTACTTTCTCACAGCTCCACATATGCCTCACCACTTTACCTACACTGGATCCCTTTGTTCTCCAGAATTCAATTCCAATTATTGAACCTTACCTACAAAGCCTTCACCACCACCCCTTTATACATCTCAAATCCCATTTCAAAATAGTCTCCTTCTCACCTTCATAGATGTACCTTAGATGATCTTTATTAGAACATACCCCATCGATGGTATTCACACTGATACACCCTCACTGCTGTCCCAATCTCCATATTAAGCCATGCTTGTGCCTCTTGTTTTAGCTGTGCCCTCTTCCACTTAGAATTTAAGCTCTCTTATGTGCAGTTGTCTCCGAACTGTCACTAGGTGCCGGAGATGGTCGCCTGTGCCTCGCCGACAGCAGCAATGAGATGCTTCCTTGTTTCACTCTGCGCACGCTATGCGTGCGCATGCACTGTAGACCTTGTGTCCATTGCTAGGCAACAGAATGCTTTCCACACTCACCTGTCGGCGGTCAGTGTGTGTGACCACTGAAATCCTCTCACCCTATCAGGGTGCATCTTGCTACATGAATAGGAGCCTCTGGCACCGCTAGGGTGCCATAGTATTGATTCACTACCTGCTCCAGCACTTACCTCTGGTACCTGAATCCTGCATACTTCGATACTGACTTGGCTTGTTTCCTCTACTGTTCTCCTGGTTTACGATTTGGTGCCTTATTGCCCAGTTTGGGTTTTACTTCTTTCTTGTTCTGACTATTCTTTGGATCCACCCTGTGTTCTGTTCTGTCCAGCTGGTTCTGACATGGAATGCTTGATTACACCTGTCTACTCCCGACACTACGCCGGTGACTGTCTAGGAGAACCGGGATCTGCGCACCCTTTACAGCAAAGCCCAAATTCCCTTGCAGGGGTCCCTGATATATACCGGGGATGTGTTAGACTCCGTGCCTCCCTGTTCAGTTGCGCCAATACCTACTAGTGGCCACCTTTGCTAATTCTGTGAAGCAGGACCCTCTTTATCCTTTGTTTTCATCTCTGCATTTATTTTGTCTACCTTGTAGGTCCCTGTTTTATGTATGTCCTGTGTTTCCCACTGTACGGTGCTGCGGAGCACTGTGGCGCCTTACAAATCTACAATAATAATAATAAGAAGCATAATAAAAGATCAAACTGAGATCTAAACAGCTGCTGCATTGTCCTTCCTTTTCATCAGGGCCCTCTTAAGAACCTCTTGGGCCCCCGGGCACAGCAGTGCACCGGGGCCCCTATATATACAAAAAAATAAATAAATGATTATATATATGGGCCCTGCAGTCCAGAAGAAAATACTTACCGTGCTGTCAGCTGGCGATCCGGCTCCCTCCCTGGTCTCCTCCTCCGTCGCGCTCCGCAATGGATGTCGGGCGGGCGTGATGACGTCACGCCCGACATGCACTGCCAGCGCGACGGAGGAGGAGACCAGGGAGGGAGCCGGATCGCCAGCTGACAGCATGGTAAGTATTTTCTTCTTTTTTTGCAAGGTTTTTTTTTTCTGCCTCCGGAGGGCCCCCCTGGGCTGCAGGGCCCCCGGGCACCTGCCCAGCGTGCCCAATGGGAAAGACGGCCCTGCTTTTCATTACTTATGGATTCATGGGCTTCATTTCTATGTGACTTTATCACTACTGTGTGCTGGTCTTTGGTAACTACAGAAGTTTTTCAGTGTGCCTATATTGCATAAAAAAATACTAGGGCCTGCTTTGGTCTCCTTACTCTTTAGTTCACAATGGAGGAAAATAAACATAACTAGATAATGCTGTTTGACTACCTATAATATGTTTGGTTTTTTCTTTAGGGGTGTGTTGAATCTTTCAAGAAATGGTTTGAAAACAACTTCCTTTATGTTGGAATAGCTATCATTTGTACTTCTGTTATTGAGGTAAGACGTTAAGAGGGTAGTGAGAGAAAAAACACCCCAGTGTCACAATTCACTCCATCTATGTAATAGTCTTGCCAAATACAGGATAAAATTAAAATTATTTTGTTATGAAAATTTTTAAAACGCAGCTAAGTGACCATTTTAGTATTGGTTTAAATTGTCATTCATGGATTTGTAATTTTTGCCAATGGCCTTTTACAAGTAGGCATTACTTTTACTATGTTTTACTTTAGACAATTAGTAAAATTAGGGCATTGGTTACAGTAAACCTTCTGTCAATGGTCATTTGTATTTAATAGTGCCTGGGACCTTCCATATTAATTTCTATGCCAAGGTAAATGAAAAAGCTGTCTGATGAACGTGGTGGAATGATTGAAAAAAAAAACGAAATTAAAATTTACCATAAAAAATGTCTATTTAATCAATTAAGAGTAATCATCTAAATTCTTCTAGATTTTAATACGTAGTATTTTAGTATATTGTTTCCATGGTAAAAAGTTTCTGACATGGTAATAATTATATAAATATTTGTAAATTACACAAAGAATCTATATGATGTGGATGACGCAGCCAAGTAACCACATGAATGTACTGTTATTTAATGATTGTAATTTGCTTTGCAGGTACTAGGAATGTCGTTCGCACTGACGCTATATTGCCACATTTCCAGAAGCAGTGGCTCGTTGAGTACATAGTGAAATAAGGACCAAGCTGCACCAGATCATCAAAAGCATCATGCATGCACTCTGGGCACTTCATAAGAAACGTTTGGGGACAGTATACTAAGCTCTGTATCCCATTACTGCAACTTACTTAACTATTTTTAATTTAAAAGGCACCTCTGGTCTATGCACAATGAAGGCAGACATTTTTTGGACTGTTGCAATATCCATTAAATGACAACTTATTAATTCACTAGAAACCAAATGACATCACTGTGCTCAATTATGTCAATGGATCTAGTAAATTGATGGGTGCATTCTTATTAATTTGTAGCGTTGGACATTCTCTAGTCAAGTGGATCGGATGCAATTTGCATCTTTTTAGCCCTGACCCATGCGGTAAAATGTCACTCCTGCGGTGGCGAGGCCTCAGTAACACAATTTGTGGTGCCACGTCTACCTCCGCAGCTGCCACTTCACCTCCTGGAAGGAAGAAAAAAAAGTTTGCAAGTATGCAATAAAAAAATATTTTTGATTGACTATGTGTCACAAATAGGGAAACAAATTGTTTTCTGGAACTAAAGGATAACATCACAAATGCACCATATATGTGCTGTGATTCCATCAGGTTCCACTTTCCAGAGTTTAGAACATCTCCCACATTGACATGCAGTGGCGCACGCAGGGGGGGTTTCTAAGTCTCTAGAAACCCCCCCTGCACTAACTAAGTGGCCACTATAGCTGCACTGTCCTATACAGCAGCCGCGGCGCTGTCAAAGAAGCGTCCGCGGCGGTGCTGTATTGTATACAGCACCGCCGCAGATGCTTCTTAGACAGCGCCGCGGCTGCTGTATAGGACAACGCTGGCGAAACGGCGCAGCAGCCCTCTCTCTCTGGTTTTTTTTTTTGGGTCGGCGGGGGGAAACCCCCCCCCGACAATCCTCTGTGCGCCGCTGACATGTATAGATATTACTGTAATAAAGAAAAAGCAGAGCAGGAATGTAACTAATTGTTATTCTATCCAATGTATTGCCTTATGCCTGTAAGTAGAGTTATAGAAGCAAACGATATGTACTTTCGCTGATATATATTGGCACGTAGCTGCCACTGCTATTATTTACTGTTTTTATATGTATTCACATATGTATTCATATATATATATATATATATATATATATATATATATATATATATATATATATGTGGCTCTTAGTCATAAGGAAACTGAGATGCAAAGAAAAATAAATATAAATTGAAACAAAAGGTATAGAGTCTGTGCATATGATCTTAAAATCTATTTTTATTAAGATGGGATATTGCTCTCTCTTCTGTTCATGCAATGAAATGTTATTGCAAATTGTGACACACTGCTAGTGTAATCCCGTGCTGTTACACTTAGGCTGGTACCCCTGACCGCTTACTATGGATAAGGGTGCTGTGGATGGATCCCCCCTGGCCTATCACATTGGCCAAAGCTGCTGGGTAGCAACAGAGCGGTGGTACTGGAGAGCTGAGTCCAACCTCAGAAACAGCCAGAGGATGGATTAGATTTAGGTTCTAATCTGCAGGTCACAGGATTACAACAATATTGAAGAAGTTGTCAAGCCTGTATCTTGAAGCAAAGTGTCATGTTTTATTTCGCTCAAGTGCCCTGACAAGGACAGTTCCACTGATTAAAGGTATCAGTGGTCAAGTCAGATGGAACATCAGAATGATACCTTTCAGTATACAAGACAGTGCTTTTTATACTGATTTGGACACAGGCTATTTTTAGAATTAGGATTCAGTGTGTTTACATAAACATGGATTTACATGCATTGCAAAACTAACAAAATTTACGCTTTTCTGTGATATCTTAAAACCTTGCTGTGATATCCTGCATCTTATAGTGGACATCAAGTCTTATTACATCTTCCTATGACCCTCACACATCAAAAGATATAATTAACATGAGATTAGCATGAGTCCTTTCTTCCAACAGTTGCAGAATACTCATTTCCTCCAAAGAAAAGGATTCCCCAGGAAAAGTTGTAAGCCCCAAACAAGACATTTCCTTACACCAAGATATACAAAAGGTTTTCAAAACAAAGGCTTATTGTATCAGATATATACATCAGAAATAAGGCATTTCCTCTAGAAACGTTAAAACAGAAAAAAAAAAATGAATTTTCTCCCCCTGGTCTCAGAAATTAAAGATTTCCCTTACCAAACTATACACAATTTCAAAAATAAGTGCATGTGCAATTATATAAATAAGCGCCCTGCGCTATTTCCGTTAAGTACATTTATACCATAAGTTATTTATAAGTGATCCAGTCACACTATGTTACTACCCGCCACAGTACTCATGACGATTCGCACTGTAGCTACTTTCTCCTTCTGAGCACCACTTACTCTGCCCTTGCTGTGCGTTTTTTTTTTAATTAATCAATCACATGATCGCAATTGCTCTATTAGCCAAGGGGCTTGCTCTAAGGGAGCATTCAGATTGGGTCTTATTACTTTAAATAGCAGGGAGAGCAAAGCCTCCCTGCCGCTTATAGCGTTTGAGCCTGCACTTTGTGAAGCCTGCTGTTTGCTGAGACATTATCTATTGATTACCTATTGCCTGACCTTTTCCATGGATATTCTCTATCTGCTGCATATCTGGACCTTTGGCTTGTCTCTGGTTATCCCTGTTTGCTGCCTACCCTCGACAAACAGTTTCTATACTGGTTTGTTTTCTGTATACCAACAACCCAAAAAATTTCTAGGATATGTGGCGCAAACCAATCACTTGCAGGTCAAAAAGACCTCACCGACACCAAGATCTGAATATACAATCACACCAACAAAATATTGAAAAGAAATTGGTGCTAGTGATTTAAAATAAAAAGGTTTCCCTAATTAGTAAAAAAAACCCATATAAAAATAGCAATATTTGAGTCTGTTTTTTTCTCACAGTTCAGAGGTAGAGAGACTTGTATAAATGTGGTTCATTCTTTATTTTGCTGTTATTTTCTTGATGTTAAATCTTTCTCATATCTCCCATAAAATGTGTATATAAAAAACAACAACAAAAATTCAAAGTGCAACCAGTATTGATTGACCGAAAATCACTACTTTAAAGTAAACAAAATGATTTTAAACAATTGTAATTGTGCTTGTCACAAGAAGTGTAAAAAACCTCTATTTTGACTGTGTGTATTGGGCCTAAGTCATTAAGGAGAACAAAGCATAAAAATGGAGTAACTTTGCACCGTGGCAAAACCATGTTGCATTGGAGGGGGAGGTCAATTTAAAATGTGGGGGCAGATTTATAGTTAGTGTAGGGCATGTCCTAGATCAACTTTAAATTTCAGTGTAAAAATAAAGCTATTAAGTATGTGTGTGCTACATAAAAAAACAGCCAGTATTTAATTTATATGCAAAATAATAAACTAATTTGTACCCCTTGCATTGTAACATGGTTTGTCCAGGAACCAAATTACTCAATTTTTTTTGCTTTGCTCTCCTTAATGACTCAGGCCCAATTGTGTATATATTATTGGTGAGTAATATTTCCTTCTTTTTGTGTATTTAGGGAAAAACATCCCTTAAATTGCCCTCTTTGATATATTGCAGGAAAAAGACATCATAAGTAAAACAATCAATATTTTATTACCAGAAATACTGGCTCAATAAACATGCATAAAATTCCACAAATCCAGCACAAGTATAAGGTGGATCTTTACCATGGAAGCACAGTCACCTTCTGATGAAAATGACAGGACGCCTGCTGGTGTTCCACAAGACCTGGGATATGATACCCCATACTTGCCAACTTTTGCAAGAAGTACTCAGGGAGAATGACGGGAGGAGGTGGGCGTGTTGGGGGTGGGGCCCAGCGGATTTAGTAAGACCAATTAGAAGCTGTGCCCTTCCCCCCAGGACCACCCAAGCACCTTCGTCCATAGCCTGGGCTGGGTGTGGCAAATGCAAACATCGTGCAGTCCCCCTGAAAAGCCACAACCAGCACCAGGCTATGGCAGGCTGAGCTGGTGACACAGACCTGGAACCCGTCAGGGGGCTCCCCTTTCAGCATGGGGCTCAATTCCCTAGGGGGCCCACAAAAAACATGAGAACAGCCTGCACCTAGGAGAATAGCACACTCCTGCCTCTTTGTGTTGGGATAATAAACGATTAAATAAATCAGCACTTTTTATTTGGCACTGAGGCACATAAAAACAAAAAACATTATTTGATTGCAAGCTCACTCTTCCCTAGTAAGCCTCTCACTAATTAACTGTCAGTAGATAGTGAGTATGTGTGTGTTCTTTCCTTGGCATATCGGTGTCGGGGTCTGTGTCCAAGCCGATACTAGTTGTGCAGTGAAGTGGGCAAGAAAGCATTTTAGTGGTTATTCAAACCTCCTTCCGAGCAGCATGAAGCGGGACATACCTGTCCTGACAGCTTGGGGCAGTGCCCCAAAATCAGGACTATTCCACCTGTTTTTGCAGCTTTGTCTGCCTGTTGCTGCAGGTGTCTCAGGCTTAATTGCTGCTTGACCGGATCCTGGTATGTTGGGGCCCTGTTTGAAAAAGAGATAGTTACTGTTCACCTACTAGAAAGCTGAGCAATGAGTTAACACTCTAGCCCCCCTTCAGCAATCAGCCCCAACATTGAGTAAACGATAGCACGCACATTTCAAAATTCGACTTCCTTCCCCACCAGTCACCTCATTGTCAAATTAATTGCATTTATGTTTAATAAATAGGCTTCCTTTAACCCTAACCAGCCCGAACATTAAATCACAATCATATTTAATAAATAGACCTCAGTCAGCTCAACATCAAATTAGTAGTAACCAAATATATATTAAATAGTCCCTACTAACCATGCGCCCCCCCGCCAAACACACACACAGACACAGCAGTCCCTAGAATAGTGACAGGCAACTTGATAAACATCTGAGGCCACATGGATGGCCATCTAACCTTCAAATAAGCTGCACATTACAATTAATCTTAGTAATAAATTAAAATAATGCATTTAAATAAAGAGTTACTGTACCTATCTGCAATAACATAACAACCTGCTGTTTTAACAAGTGTTAACTGGCAACTTTCAAAATCACAGCATTTTTAAATTCATAAATGAATGCTTACCTATCACATTCCCATGTCCATTGTGAGGGTCCAACTAAAATGATCAGTCATTTTTGTTGGAATAGAAATATACTGCAACAGCATCTATTTGCCTATGATGCATGGCTAGAGCAGGAAGGTAGTGGTGGTGGTGGTTTTGAGAAAGAGCATTGACTTCATGCCATATGGTGTAACAGAGAGAAGAGCAAACGCATAACAGGATGGTGAAACTAGATTAAATAAAAAGTTATGGGGAAGTAATAGAAGCTGTTGACATATCTGCATAGTATACACTTTACTTTTTCCAAGTACATTATTTAACTGATTAATGAAAACTCTATTCTTTGTTAATGTCACTTGGATGTTAAATATTACATAGCTGCAACCATGTACACTGCAGAGCCCAGATCTATTGACATCACTGTGCTGGGATATGCAGCAATTTCCTTGTACAGATTCAAGTTAGATCAGGGCCAATGAACTACTTTAATTAGTAAATTAAAGGGGACACATAGAGATGAATAGGATGCCAAGGATGCATAAATGGATCTAGGTGAGATAATAAACAGAGTAAATGAGTTGCACGTCAAAATTTTACTTTTGTGTACATGTAAAAATGCGTCAGTACACTTATGTTTCTGAGGCTGTATTTTGAGTTGCGTGTATTTTAAAATTCATGCAACTTTGAATGTATAGAAACATCCAGCGCAAAAGGTGTGGCCATCATCATCAACTACAGGCCGATGGGATGAACAAATATACGCCTCCTAAAATTCTTTTAAGTCAAAATCGGATACATCGCTAAGTGGCGTGGTTGACTTGTGTCTCCGTGGCCCTAGTGTACTTACACATCAAGGAAAGTTGTTCTCATGCGCAATGAACAGTGCAATACTGCAATACAAGTCGCATTTTTACAAGCTCTAAATTAGGACCAGAATGCGCATATATTGTTCTGCATATAGAATCTTGTTTTCTCTGCATAAATCTTTTATTAAAGGCAGGGCTTCCATGTATATATTTCAAGGACAGCCCCTCTTATCACATGAATATTTAACTCTCAATGATAAATTTAACGGAATTCAGACTCCTAACGCACCTAATTAACGAAATATAAGGTCATATGAGCGTTCCAATTTTTCATTTATTAATCGTAGTATTTTGTGACATAATTTGTTTCTGAAAAATTAGTTTTGAACACTATTCTGGGAGCCTTATTTAAAGAATACCTGTTGCCTATGCACAATAGAGGTTGATATCTCTGACATGAATCAATCTTTCACAAGAATGCCACCTATCAATTCATAAGGACATCAATGAAGGATTTTATCACTAATATTTATCAGACACAATCTCCTACTGAATTCACATGAATACTGGTTGAGCCCACAAAATGACTTTTAAATTATAGCTGCTTTGTTGTTTGCTCTTGCTAAGGAGATACCCATAGAACTCTGAAAAAGTGCTACAAAGTGTTCCTATCAGCATTATTAAGCAATGACTGTTACATACAAATATACATATATAGGGCCTGATTCATAAAGGAAAGTAAGTAAAAAAAAATGAGTATGTATTCTCCTGGACAAAACCATGTTACAATGCAAGAGGTGCCAATTAGTTTATTATTTTGTACATAAGGTAAGTACTGGCTGTTTATTCATGTAACGCACAAATACTTAGATAGCTTTGTGTTTACACTGAAATTTAAAGTTGATCTAGGACATGCTCTACACTAACTATAAATCTGTTCCACAATTTAAATTTACCTCCCCTCCCATGCAACATAGTTTTGCCACGGTGAAAATTTACTAATGTTTTTTGCTTCACTTTTCTTAATGAATCAGGCTCATGTAGTGCGTTGCAGACATCAAAGTGCACTTATTTTACTCAGTACCAAATGTTTTTCAATATTGGTTACCTAAAGTGTGTTTTAAGAAAAGATTACATTTATTTTGTACCATGAGCTTGGATTTAAATTTCTTAAGAATAGATCAGCATATTTTTATGAATGATTCATACTAATTTTTAACAGTTAACAACAAACAAATTAAGCCTAGGCTCATTATTTTTCAGAAGCATTAGCTGGGTCAGCAGACTTCCAGTTCACAAGGTTCAAGAGGTGGCACCAGATCATTCTGTCTTTTCACTTGCCATTGTTCATTATAAATGACTTATGTGTTGGTAAATTTTCCTCAACATCTGTTTGTTTAAACAGAATTGTGACACACCAATAGTAAATCAATATATTAAATTAAGTGGATTGCAAAGAAACTTGTCTACTAGTGATTTGCTAAAAAGTGAATCATAGATCATTAAACTCTTCAGCTCCAGTTAAAATATAGTTTAAATATTGTGGTTCAATTTTGTGAGATGGGGGAGAATGAGAGAGATGAAGGAAAGAAAGAGAGAAGCGAGAGAGGGAGAGAGAGAGAAAGAGAAAAGTAAGAGAGAGAAAAGCAAGAGAGAGAAAAGCCAGACAGAGAGAGAGAAGTGTGAGAGGTAGTGGGTTGAGAGAGAGAGAGAGAGAGAAAAGCAAGAGAGAGAAAAGCCAGAGAGAGAGAGAGAAGTGTGAGAGGTAGTGGGTTGAGAGAGAGAGAGAGAGAGAGAGAGCGAAAAGCGAGAGAGAGAGAGAGACAACTGGTGCAAAATACAGGAGCTCCATGAAATACAAACACAAATTAAATACAAACATTTGTTGAATTCCCGTTATAAATTGAGTGGAAATATGTTTTCTGCAGAAGTCCAAATGACAAAGTAATAAGTAATGTGAATAGATGGCCACAACTTCATATAATAAGGCAGCTACATTAAGTACTTAGGGGTTGATAAGCAATTAGCCAATCAGAAGCTGACAATCATCATCCTCATTGCATGTTATTGCACCCGCAAGATATAACCTCCTAAAAGGCATATCTGCAGATGCTTACTCAACCAATTATGTCACCCTTACTGTGCTGCCTATGCTTGGCCTCCCCTGCTCCAGCACTTAAGACATAAGGCAATGGAAGTCAATGATATGCAAAATTCTACATACTGTTAGATAAATTCTAGATGATAGGCAAAAGAATAAAACAGGCCGAGGATACTGAAATTCCAATAAATGTATCCCAAGGTCAATGTATGAAGCTGTGGTTTGTAGCCATGTCATGCTGGCACTTGTAGTGTCACATGTGTGCAGTATAAATGATGTCCCCATAATGAAATAATAAGTGTCACCCTCTTCATAATTATTAGCAGTCAAATAATATTGGCCCCTTAACTTCATTAAAAAATAATTTTGCAGCTTAATTTCATTACAAATTAATTTTGCCCCATAAGCTCGTTGTAAATTAATTTTGCCCCCTTAATCAATAAACAATGCTTGCCCCATAATGCATAAGGTATTTGAACGTCATGGCAAGATAGCTCAAACGTCATCTGATGGGTTTTCAGGTGACGTTTGCTAAACCACCGGTGGTTTTGCTTGAAATACTCCCAGTTTCAAGCTGCTGGATAATATATGTACATTTCCCACTAAATGACTCTTTGATGCAATGGGTCAAGTCAACATACTGTATATAATCATGTTGTTAAAGCTGCACTAAAACCTAGGTAAAATATTTTACTAAGATTCCCTTCCACTTTGCTTCAGCCCCAGGTAAAATTCTGCATGGTAATGTGACACAGCGGAAAGACCAATTGCAAGCATCAGTCTTCTTTGGCTGTGAGAGAAATTAAAAAACATGCAGGGGGCTCCGGATAGGTGATGGGACTTACATTGTATAAACAAAAACAGACATAGACCCTCTTGAACCCCAGTCTGTACATGGTGAGTGCAGAGGATCTATGTCTGTCTTTGCTTATACAATGTAAGTCCCATGACTCTTGCACCCCATTCTTTACATTAATTAATTCCAACTTGTGTCAGGTGAGTCCCAGGTTTCCCATGGCTGCTAGTGCTTGGGAAAGACTTGCCTTTACAAGCTGTGTGCAGGTAAGCCTTAAGCCCAGATAAAATAGCATAGCATTTGATCAGGCACTGTCCTTGGTTCATAGATGTATTTTGCAATCGTTTTATCAGAGATTTTGCTGGCAAATCTCTGATAAAAGGACGATACATAAGCCTTGTCTCACTGTCTATAAGTAATTTTCTACCTTCAGACAACAGTAATGTTTTGATTTGTGCAAAACCTTCTGCTACCTTTATCAAACACTTTGCTATATTTTTCAAGGTTCCCTTTTGTATAAAATCCCTGCGATATATCCAAAGCAGAAAGCATAGCTGATCTGTACTTTATCCAAGGTCAACACAAGTAAACACATGTGCCTGATGATATAAAGGATGTGGCGAGAGGTACAGGCAGAAACCAGAAAGATAAAACAGCATATTTAATTTCAGGAGGGTATGTACAAATGAATAAATTAAAGTTGTCAGAAACTTAGACTCATCTCTCCTCATTCCCACAATGTATTTATGAGGTTTCAGTAAAAGATTTAAAAATAAATCAATTATTATCTGTCATCATGCTGCCAAATACCACTGAATGTAATGCAACAACTGTTATTACTCAATCAAGGTGGGTGCCAGCAACATCTGAGACCGCCACTGTGTAAATGAGGACAGTTTTCTTTAGAAATCTCATATCTAGAAGACTAATGTGGGTTTTGAGCAAATAATACTATTTGTACTCAACTTTATAAAATGTTTTTAGCAGTGTGCATTATTGAAGATAACTTTCTACTAATACTGTTACTATCCAATTAAATCTACTTTCTTGGCATTACCTCAATATAAAAATTAATATTTTAAAAAAGAAGAAGATGTAAGACGAGTCCTAATATTAATCTAAGCATCTCAATCTAAAATTCTATTATCCCAAGACTTAAAACTGTATCTACATCTAAAAACATTCTGATCACACTCACAAATTATAAAGCTGGGAGACATCCCTTACACTGCATAATTAATACTAGTGAATATGCAAATAAAATATTCATTTCTTGTGCTTTGCTGCCATGTCGGGCAAGTTTAGAGACTTCTAATATGATTTTTGGCCAGAATCCAGTCATTCACTGATTATGTTTATTTACGAAGTGCAAAGTGCAAAAAATATATAGCCGGCCACCAAATAGACACCTACCTTAAATTGTCTAACTTCCGAAACCAATTGATGATTGCTTGCTCTGTGTTACTGCACATATCTACATGTGCCCCTATGTCTTCCAACAGCCCTGGGCCAAATATCTTAGTTATGTGTATTTGTTATATTATGTTATGTTTAATTGTGGAGAGAGCCTCTGTTTTCATAGCTACAAGGCATACCATATATAATTGGCAGCTGGATCAGTTCAGTTTACAAAGCGAACAGAACAAGAGAATTACCTCTACTGATGAAAAAAGTGATTGCTGACAGCCACATCAAATTCACTGCATTAATAATCTGCATCTAAAAGCAGCTCCTCATAGACCTATAACAAAATAGCACAAAGTGTATAGCAAACTATTAAAAAAACATATATATTTAAAATTGTTTTTTTTATGGCGCTACAAATTAAACTGCGCTGGACAGTCAGCATGCAGGTCACATGAATGCTAACTAAACAGAAAGCATTTAGTATAGGTACAAGTGGAAGATATCTAAATACAATTACAAGTAGCCCATAGTCAAGCACAAAACCTTTAAACACATACATAAAGGTTATAAATAAAACATAATGGGTGTAAACAAAGAAGACAAAGAAAGTGCAGACAAGAGACATTGAGGGGAGAGGGCTTTGGTCGTGAGCAGGGCTGCCAAGAAGAATTCAGGGCCCGGGTACAACAAATTCATGGGGCCCCCCTCATAGTGAAGTAAGCCCCAAAATTTTTTTGCGCCGCCTTACGGCGGCGCAAAAAAAATTAGGTATATGGTCATATATTCAGGGGCGTGGCTAGCCAAACGGCAGTGCAAAAATTTTGGGAGGTGCGGTCATGCATTTGGGGGCGTGGCAAACGTGCCATTGGGGCGTGGCTAACATAAAAACCACTAGGCTCTCAATTCGCCGGAGCGTCACATATGTTTAAGCACTCCTGACTTTCAGGACATCTACCACCACAGGGTAGTATACAAACAATGCAGTGTGTACACAAACAGTTCAGTCTTGGCCTACACCTTACATTGGACACAACATTCACCAAAAATTGGTATTGTCCCTACTAGAATCACAACATTTCACACACTGTGCTGCTCTCTCCTACCTGTTCTTCTCACTTTCTCCACCTGTGGCTGCTGCTTTCTTTAGTTGTGGCTTGTCCGGATCCAGAAATGTTGAAGGACCTATTTTGAAAAAAAAATGGCTACATTTAGAAAATTACAGCCAGCCCCAGCGTTAAATCAATAGCACCCACGATTAATAATTAGGCCTTCCTCCAGCTCCAATATTACAATAATGTGCCCCTTCATCATCGCCATGCCTTATGATCACACTGTGCCCTCCATGCTGTTTTTGCCCCCTTCATCTGGCTCCCCTTCATCAGACTATACTATGCTGCTCCCCCCCTTTTTCAATCCCACTGTGCCATGCCTCCCCCCCCCCTTTGTAACCCCACTGTGTCATGCTGCCCACCATTTTTTAACCCCACTGTGCCATGCTGACCCCTGTTTATTAACCCCACTGTGCCATACTGCCCCGTTTTTTAACCCATCTGTGCCCCTCTCATTTTTTCACCCCCTCTGTCATGCTGCTTTCCCATTTTTTAACCCCTCTGTGCTCCCCCCTCAATTTTTAACCCCTCTGACATGCTGCTTTCCCATTTTTTAACCCATCTGTGCCCCTCTCATTTTTTAACCCCTCTGACATGCTGCTTTCCCGTTTTTTAACCCCTCTGTGCTCCCCCCTCAATTTTTAACCCCTCTGACATGCTGCTTTCCCATTTTTTAACCCCTCTGTGCCCCCACTCATTTTTTAACCCCTCTGACATGCTGCTTTCCCATTTTTTAACCCCTCTGTGCTCCCCCTCATTTTTTAACCCCTCTGACATGCTGCTTTCCCGTTTTTTAACCCCTCTGTGCTCCCCCCTCAATTTTTAACCCCTCTGACATGCTGCTTTCCCATTTTTTAACCCCTCTGTGCCCCCACTCATTTTTTAACCCCTCTGTCATGCTGCCCCCCCCCCCCCGTTTTTTAACCCCTCTGTGCCCCCCTCGTTTTCCTCCCTTCACTTACCTTTTCTCCTCTCTTGGTCTTCTCTGCTGCTCTGTGCTCCATTGCTCCAGACTGACTGAATGCTGGGCATGACATGATGACATCACACCCAGCATTCAGACAGTCTGAATAGAGCACAGAGCAGCAGAGAGGAGGGATGCCGGCTCCGCGATCAGGTGAGTATGTTTTTTGTTTTTTTTTTAAACTAGCCTGCTCCCCCCACCAACGACCGAGCCCCCCCCCCCCCGCCAAAAAAAAAAAAAAAAAAAAAGGAAAGGAAAAAAAACGTTTGGAAAAAAAAAATTAAAAAATTAAAAAAAATCAGCAGCGCAAGGGCCCGGGCCGGGCCCCCTGACATGCCGGGCCCGGGTAATTAGTACCCGCTCCCCCCCCCTCTCGGCGGCCCTGGTCGTGAGAGCTTGCAGTCTATAATATTTTGCACAAACACTAAAAGAAACACAAATCTCTCACAGTCTTGAGGGTGACGCAGTTCAGCAATGAGAAGTAAGTAGCCAATTTAGTAAAAACAAAAAGCATTACACCTTTGCACAGAGAAGTTGGCACTATTCCTCATCACAAGACAGAACACAGATGTCTCTACAAATAAAATGTGTTTCAAAATATTTACGACCAAACTCTGATTAAGATTGTGTGGGTACTGTGCCCCCATGTGTCTGAGCACACAACCAGGGCTGCCATCAGAAACTCTGGGGCCCAGTACTAATTAATCTGGCATGGCCCCCCCATACATGCCTCCTTCCTCTTCGCCATACATGCACCCCCCTCCCCAATCACAGTAAATGTCCACCTCTTCTATCTCTCCCCTACAATGACAGTAAATGTCCCCCTCTCATCACAGTAAATGTTCCCCTCCCCTATTAAATTAATGCCCATTAAACTTACCTTCTCCTCTGCGATGCAGCTGCTTCCAGTCACTGATAGACTGGGAATGCATTGTGCAGTGATGACGTCACTGCGCCGCATGCGACCAGTCTATCAGAGCCTGGGAGCAGCAGCATCGCGAAATAGAAAGGGGGTTGGTCGGTCACACTAATAGACCCGGACAGTCTAGGGGGCCCGAAGGTCTGTCCGGGCTCCTTACAGCTGTACCGGCCGTACCCCCCTGATGGCGGCCCTGCACACAACTACCGGTACTCTGGGTATAACAATTGTTCAATCAATGGTATTACCATGGGAGATGTCCACTTATTGTTTCTTTAAACTCTATAAATAATTGTAATTTCCTGTTTCAAAAGTCTGCAAACATTTCAATTCATTTTCTGCTGCCAAGGTCGAAAATAAAAGAGCTTTTCAACAGCAATGAGGGTTCGCTATTTTGCAGAGAGTTCAAACATTGCTGCAGCAAAGTAGCAATAGCTATATGTGCTTGTCAGGGTAAGGCTACATGGGTGATCCTGGAATGTGACTGTGGATCAAGGTAAAGGGACATTAGTCTCTCTGGCAAATGAATGAGTCAAATTCACCCATGTAGCCTAGCCCCAAGCTCTATAATCGTGAATAGGGAAGTGACTGAGACGAGAGAGCTGCCATCATATTCTTAAGTAGAAAAGTTGAAAGCAACATTAAGAATGTGTCCGAAAAGTTAGTCTATGGCAAGCAAACTTATAACATGAGAATAATGAGTTTATTCTTTTAAATTATATTTCAGATAATTTAAATAATAGAAATGGTGACCCACTGTTACATTTTGTACACAATTTGCAGACTCTTAATATGTTTGTCAATGGCCACTTATAAGAAACTTGCATAAACATAGTTTTATATATATATATCAATGGGGTTTCACTGCTCTGTTTTACTAGTAGGTGTTTATGTAAAAATAGTGGGTTCTGATGTCATCACTTCATTGTTCAATAGGGACAAAACGTGTACTAAAAGTAATAATTTTAGTACACATGTAACTCAAACAGGTATTAGAAGTCACTGAAGCATTCTGAGAGTCATAGTTTTCCTTTGGGACTTATAATCTTATAATATATGCACTACATACTGAAAATTATATGGATGTTAGCAGTCCCCAAAGAGATCTGAGGCCATATAAAAGCATGAGGCTGTAGGACGAAAGGTAAGAGCAACCCAATGTAACTTGTAATATCCATAACAATATACAGTAGTGGGGTGCACAATTATACAGTTTTCCTAATGAACACTGAAGTGATGTCATCAGAACCTAGTGTTCCTACAGATATTATTAAATTATGTGACCATCCACACTCTCTAGAGGCAGATTAGCAAGTCCTAAAAATAAAAGTTTCCTGTTTCATCAATACTGCTAATCACCATGATATAAGGCCTTTCCAGGAAAATCCCAAAGCTCCAAACAGACTGGGGTCCACCATAGGCTTTGATACCACTGCAATTAGCACTGATGATGAAACACTAAGTGAATGTGCTGCTTTTATCATCATCATTTATTTATAAAGTGCCAGCAGATTCCATAGCACTTTACAATTGGGAACAAACAGTAATAAAACAATACTGGATAATATATATAAACAGCTTACAATCTATGGGACAATGGTTTGCTACACAAAGGGTAAGTGCTACATCATATTGAATATTTGTCCAGCTAGAATGCAAAGGTTACAAAGTATTTAGGGGGCTGTATGCTCAGTCACACAGCTATGTTGGTCAGAGGGTTGTTGTCTTGTGTTAGCAGTGTAGAGAGTAGTAATAGAGTAACCTTAGATTAAGATGGTGGTAGAGGAATATTATAAACTTGTCTGAAGATGTGGATTTCCAGCGAACACTTGAAGGTTTGAAGACTAGAGGAAAGTCTTGTGGTGCGAGGGAGTGAATTGGGTGCAGCCCGAAAAAAGTCCTGTAACCGAGAATGGGAGGAAGTGATGAGAGTGGAAGAGAGACGCAGATCTTGTGCAGAACGGAGATGTCGAGTTGGGAGACATTTTGAGACAAGTGTGTTGGTGCAATTTTGTTGATGGCCTTGTATGTTAGTAGAAGAATTTTATATTGGATTATTTGAAAAACAGGCAACCAATATAGAGACTGACAGTGACTCAGCAGACGAAAAATGATTTGCAAGGAAATTCAATCTAGCCTCTGCGTGCAAAACAGATTGAAAGGGCTCAAATCTGATTTTGGGAAGACCAGTAATAAGGAAATTTCAATAGTCAATGCAAGAGATGATGAGTGCATAAATTAAAGTTTTTGCAGTGTCTTGTGTGAGATATGTACGCATTCTGGAAATGTTTTTTAGATGTATGCAGCATGATGTAAATATAGAGTTGATGTGGGGAACAAAGAATAGTTGTGAGTCAAGGATTACACCTAGGCAGCAAGCTTGCTGGCTGGGATTCATGATCATGTTGTCAAAAGAAATAGAAATGTAAGGCTGGAAGCTTCTATTGTTGAGTGGGAATATTATTAGTTCTGTTCTTGAAAGATTGAGTTTGAGTTGGCAAGAGGACATCCAAGATGAAATGGCAAAAAGACAGTCAGTAACGCGAGACAACACAGATGGTGAGAGATCAGGAGAGGGTAGATAAATTTGTGTATCATCCGCATAGAGATAATACTGAAATCCAAAGGAGCTTATTAGTTTTCCAAGAGAAGTGGTTTAGATAGACACTAGCAGAGGACCTAGGACTGAGCCTTGTGGTACTCCAACTGATAAAGGAAGCGGTGTGGATGTTGTTTCAGAGAAATTAAAACTGAAAGAGTGATTAGATAGGTAGGATGAGAACCTGGATAGGACAGTGTCTTGAAAACCTAGGCATTGTAGCGTATGAGGAGAGAGTTGTCAACAGTGTCAAATCCAGCAGAGAGATCCAGGAGAATTAGAAGAAAGTAATCACCTTTAGTTTTAGCGGTGATCAGATCATTGACAACCTTGGTCACTGCAGTCTCTGTGGAGTGTTGAGAGCGAAAGTCTGATTAAAAGGATCCAATAGGTTGTTTGCAAAAAGGAGGTGAGTGTGAGGCGAGTGTAGGCAATTCTCTCATGAAGTTTGGAAGAGAATGGGAGCCGAGAGATGGGGCAGTAATTTGAGAGAGGGTTTGAGTCAGAATTTAGTTTTTTAGAATAGGAGTAATCACTGCGTGCTTGAACAGTGATGGAAAGATACCAGTAGAGAGAGAAAGATTACAGATTTTAGTTAGAGGCACATGAGACAAGGACCTTCCAATTTGTGAGGGTATGGGATCAAGAGGACAGGATGAAGAGTAGGAAGATAAGAAGAGAGTAGAAACTTTCTCTTCATTTGTGGGATCAAACGAAGAGAGGGTGTGAGAGGATGCTGGGAAGGAATTGAGCTGATTGCTAGTTGAAGCAGATAATAACATTTCAAGTCTGATCTTTTCAATCTGGTTCTTGAAATAGGAAGCAAGATACTGGGCACTGATGGTAGTCGGAGAGTTAGGGGTGGGAGGATTGAGAAGAGATTTAAAATTGTTAAAAAGGCCTTTGGGGTTAGAAGCCTGAGCATAGATGAAAGATTGGAAGTATGTTTGTTTGCCAGTGTCCAAAGCATTTCAATAGGAGTGGTAGATAGCAGTATATGTGATGAAATCATTAGAGGTACAAGATTTACACCAGTGACGTTCAGCTTTACGAGAAAGCTTCTGTAGATTTTGTGTTACTTTAGTGTGCCACAGTTGACAATGAAGTCTTAGCAGAGAACGAAGAGTCGCTGGAGCCACTTGATCAAGGGCAGTTGCTAGGGTATGGTGAAAATGAGGAACTGCCATATGCGGGGAGGATAATATAGAAATTGGGGAGAGAAAGTGTTAGAGAGAGGTGGAAAACTGTTGAAAATCAATATAGTTAATATTCCTGCAGGTATGAGGAGACTTGGAAGAGTTTGACAGCAGGGAGGTTAAAGAACTGGAAGTGAGCGAATAACTGATAAGGTGATGATCCCAGAGGGGAAAGGAATGTTAAGGAAATTAGAAACTGAGCATAGTCTAGAGAAAACAAGATCAAGACCATTGCCATCCTGATGAGTAATGGATTCAATCCACTGGGAGAGGTGGAGTGAGGAGGTTATAGAGAGCAGTTTTGAAGCAGCAATGGAGAAAAGAAGAGAGTCAAGAAAGTGTGGGTAACATAGGGCATTAGAACATCACTACCAAGAAAGAGTGTGGAACATCATGAACATTTATTTATATAGCGCCAGCAAATTCCGTACCATTTAACAATTGGGAACAAACACAGTAATAAAATAATACTGGCTAATACAGATAGAGAGGTAAGAAGGCCCTGCTCGCAAGTTTGCAAACTATGGGACATTCCGCAATACTAAGGGGAGGACACTAATTGATAGAATTAGTTACTGATCACGAAATTCATTAATAGAAAATTACCTCCTCTTCATTTTGAAATAATAACTATGTAAACATTGCTGATCTGGTTCAGGGGAAGGGGGGTGATTAACCGCCAGGATCCTCTCCCTGAAATCCTCACCACTCTTCTGACACCCTGTCTCCGGACTACATCCACTCTCACTACAGTGAGAGTGGATGTAGTCCACATCCAGTCCTACATCCAGTCCTACATCCAGTCCTACATCTAGCTTCCCCTTCTCCATCAGAACATCCCCCAACTTGTCCAGCTTCAAATGGGCCTTAAAAACCCACCTCTTCCTTAAAGCCTTCCAGTCCCCCACCTAACCGACCGCCTTCCAGTCTCCCACCTACCACCCGCCTTCCAGTCTCCCACCTACCGCCCTCCCTATCCTGCCCTCCTCCTACCTCCCTCTTCATCATTCTCCTCTCCCCCTCTCTCCATCTCTGCCTCCAATCTCCCCCTATCCTCCTCCTACCCTTGCGTCTCTGTCCGTCCTACCCTCCCCTTAGATTGTACGCTCCTTAGAGCAGGGCCTCCTCTCCTCCTGTTCTCCACCACGTTAACTCTGCTCTCCAGCTCCTTGTCTCCTCCGTAAGGTCCTCCTGCCCTTCTACCCCTCTAGCTACCCCGCTGGGGGCTCTCAACTCTCATCTAGCTGTACATTGAGCATCCGAGTTACTGTGCTTTTTTGTTAACTGTACCGTGCTGTCTCACCCTGTATCGTGTTTCTGTCTGTCCCTGTATGGCGCTACGGATACCTAGTGGCACCTTATAAATAAAAATTAATAATAATAATAATAATTGTTCTGTTGCACTCAGTCCTTTTATTTTAATGAAGATTTTTTTTTTTTACTGTATACATGTTTTTCAATTTTTTACATTTTTGTAATATATTTTATGTATTTTTAAACTTCTTATTTCATTTTTTTTAAAATTTAAGTGGAAATTGAACTCCGATTCTGGGTTTACAGTAGAACTGTTTATGCACAAGCCGGAAAGCTGGCTCATACATGCACACATCTGCAAAGACTGGCATGACGAAGCAGTAATTTAATACGTAATGCTCCAGGCTTGTATCGCTAGAGCAGCAGAGCATTGCCCAGCTGCACTGTTATTGCAGTGATCAATCGACCCCTAAAACTGTAGACGGTCCCCTAGCACAGAGTTTGGCAACACTTTCCTGAATTACTTCCAGTTGGCCATGCTGTGGATGTTCATTTTACCCTCTCCCCTCCACACCACATAAAGACCTCCCTAACAGAAGTGAGGGTCACCTGCTCTGGAGTATTAGAGGCATTGGGTGCCGTGCTCAAAGGAGGGTCCCAGGAGAGTAAGTAAGAATTTCTGGTTTCACTTATGTTACCTTGTTTCACACAAACTAAATTTTAAAAAAAGTTAAATCTTATTAACTTCTGCTATAAAGTGAAATGTTACGTTACTATAGCCAGACTGGTTGTTTTTGCATTTTACCGTGTGAGATTGACATGAGTTCATTACCTATTTTTACACAGCGATATGGTAAGTGATAAGCCACATCCTTGCTGTCAGCATATAACTACATGAGGTACACACAACAAAAACAGAACTGCAGGAAGTTAATTTTACTGGCTTGACGGAGAAACAGACTTACAAGTGTGAAACTTACTTAAAGAGGTAGTGCTAAAGGTGCCCATATATGAGGTGATGCTGGAGGCCAATTGTAGACCTAAATGTCCACAAATTGCAGTGCGTATGGACCTTTGCTCCAGATTAACATCTGATCAGTTGCCAGGGCAGAAGATGAATCGCGTTGGGTGCCAATGATGCCCAGAGTGCCCAACGGCTGAACCCCTCAAAACTATAATCATTCGTCTGTGGCCAAATCTGACCGTGATCGCACTTAGGTCGAGTGTATGGTCACATTATTTGCTTGAATTACAGCCAAAATGTTATACTTCCCAGCCAGTTACAGCATGAGGGTATGATGTGCTGTTGGGTTATTTTTATTTTTTCACTGACATCAACTATAGTATTAGCTATCAAAAAGCACATTTTAAAATTGGGGAAATAATGAAGAAAAATAATAAGGCATCAAATTAAAAATCCATCTATGTAGCATGTATTTGTACATTTAGAAGAAACAAAAGAGCTGTTTAATACTCTAATACTCATACTTTGCAGTCTCGCTTGACTGAGAGCTACAATCACGAGCTCTCTCACACTGTCTTGCTGTTCCTTATATTACCAGAGTAAAGACAATTGCATAATAATTGAAATGCTTTGTCTGATCACCAATTTTTGTATATGCATTATATTTAAACAGGTGAGTAAAGAGGGGTACAGTGTACCCAACCCTTCTTTAGAACACACCAATTTTATTTTCGAATTGGTTTCCCTTTAAAGATTAAAATATTGCATACAAGTCAATCTACATATTATGAGATCTCTCTACTAAGGCAAATAAAAAATGATGCATTCTCACTTTGTATGTCCATCTGCTGTAGGCGGACCAGTGCTCATGCATGGTAAAGAGATTTATCCTTACCGCTTGGCATATGCTGCGTTCAATCCACTCCTCTATATGGCAAAATGCTTCGCCACATCTGAGGTAGCAGAGGTTAGCTCTGCATATTTTTGAAACAGACCTAAAATGTATGTAAGAACTTGAAGCAACTTTTACATATGGCACCACTCTGCTCCAAAAAAAGAGCACTGAAGCTGCTCAAGGGCTATATGTATGTTAGCACATGGATCCCTATATTTGTACGTGGGGTGAAACATCAGTGTTTAAATACATAATACAAACAGTTGTGCAAACTGTGCTAATTACTTTCTAACATCACACAAAGTATGAGAAACCAGGGATACAACTTGAAATCCCAACTCATCACCCTTTGCTGTTAGGCTGTCGTTCATCTCCCCCCCCCCCCCCCCCTCCGCTAACAAAATGCTCCTACATAAGGCACTGTACTATACAGCAGCCGGGGCGCTGTCAAAGAAGCGTCTGCGGCGGTGCGCTATTGTATACAGCAGCGCCTCAGACGCTTCTTTGACAGCGCCGCGGCTGCCGGATAGTACAGTGCTGTCGAAACGGAGCTGCTGCACATAACAAAGCCAGTATTTTCCGTATGTGCAAAATAATAAACTCATTTGCACCCTTTGCATTGCAGCATGGTTTTGTCCAGAAAACTTCAGTAAGAAAACGTTCTCAATTTTTTGCTTAACTTCCCTTAATGAATCAGACCTATATAGTTTCATTATGAAAAACCCCAGCTGGTAAGTCTGCTTTTCCAATCATCTCAACACAATACCATGCTCATTGTCTCTCACTTTGAAAATTACAACCAGTCAGAAGAAAGTGGTGAAGGATGGGGGTTTCTTACAGGAATAATGGCCTATGTCTACTTGCTGGAGAGCATGGAGCTTTTACCTATAATAAAAGAAAAAACAGGAAACTGGAGCCCCAATTAAATTTCATGCAAAATGTAATATACATGAAAAGCATTAGGTCCATAAATATAATGTGAATCACTAAACCCACTGAGGAAGCCACTACCAGTACATTTGCATACCTCCCAACATTTAGAATCTCGAAATTGGGACAAAATAAGCCCCGCTTCACTTCACACAAACTCCGCCCACAAATGTGCAAATTTCCGTATTAATCTATTCAGTTTTGATTAAGCCCCACCCATTTTGCAGCCAGCAAATTGGGACATCCCACTAAGATTGGGTCAGTTGGAATGTAGGCATTTGCTATAAATTCCACACAACAAATACTAAAGACAAAGGGGTAAATTGATCAAACCATCTTAAAAGGAAAAGTGGTGGTGTTGCCCAAAGCAACCACTCAGATTCTAGCTAGCATTTATAGAGTACATTCTAGATAATGATAGCTACTGTTTAGCTTTCTTATCTCTTATCCCACAGATGAACTACTGTAGCACAAACTGTGTCACAGTTTTCTGTGTATGGGACTGTGCAGCCGCAGACCAGTCAGAGTGCCCATGCTGACCCTTGTCCACTGTAAAAAACTGCCTACAATGGGCACATGAGCACCAGAACTGGCCTATGGAGCAATGGAAGAAGGTGGCCTGGTCTGAAAAATCAAGTTTTCTTTTACATCATTGGACGGTCGGGTCTGTGTGTCATTTATCTGTGGAAGAGAAGGCACCAGGATGCACTATGAGAAGAAGGCAGTGTGATGATCTGGGCAATGTTCAGCTGGGAAACCTTGGGTCCTGACATTCATGTGGATGTTACTTTGACATGTATCATCTACCTAAACATTGTTGCCGACCAAGTATACCCCTTCATGGTATTCCCTGATGGAAGTGACCTCTTTCAGCAGGATAATGCACCCGGCCAAACTGATAACATTATTCAGGGATGGTTTGAGGAACATGACGAGTTCAAGATGTTGACTTGGCCTCCAAACTCCCCAGATCTTAATTCGAGCTAGCATTTGTGATATGTACTGTAAAAACAAGGCCTATGTGAGGTTGAAAAGCGTTTGACATTCTACCTTCATCCTGGAACTGACTGCCTGGACCATCAGAGTAAAGAACTTTATTATAAGCCTTCACCATAGGCCACATCTGATCTCTATCATATGAATATAAGCACTTCCAATATGAATTCTACACTGCCACTATAAAGCAAGGATATCCATCATTTGTGGAGTGAAAAATAAGGACTTTTCAAGAATTGGAGATTTTTGTGTCTGTTTCTATTTTTATCTCTAAACAACTCTAGTTGTTACAATTTAGACTGGTAGCATCCAGAGATGTTTATCTTATTTGTGTTGCAATTGTGTATTTAAGGTTTATGGGTGACATTCCTGATACTCATCTTAGGCAGCCACCTAGGAGCGCTGACCATCTATCTTGAAATACCTTCATCATCAATCTCCTCATTATTAGTATGTAGTCCTGCATCCAATTTTCAAATTCCAACTGACTCCCCTAATGCAAACCACGATTCCCAAGAGACATCCTTGCACACTACAGCTGCTGCTGCTGGAGGTGATGCTTCTATATGGAAGGGGACCATGAAGAGTAAATATAGATTTAATTGTCTGTGAAAAATGAAAATATAATTAATAATCCAGTATGCCAGCACTACATCAAATTTGAAAAAAATAGCTATAATCAAGTCCAGCTAGCAGAGAACAGCCTCCATGGCCAAAAAATCCTTCAATGAATGAACACTTCTGCTGTATGGCTGTCCCTTATGTGTGGATTGAAGAGTGTAGTGGCTGCAGATCACAATGAAACAGAAAGAGCAGTCTGTAACACTTCCGCAGTCCCATTCATTTTTGCCTCAAATGTGTAGCAGTGAGACCAAGAAGCTTAAGTTTACTCTGAGTGGCCTTCAGTGTCTTCAGCTCCTCTGTGACTGAATGAAACTGGGTCATCTGGTTTACCAAATTAGGTGCCTGGTGGGGATACCAAAGCATTGCTCGATTCCTGGCAAAGGCCTTATCTGTGTGGAGTTTGTATGTTCACTCCGTGTTTGTGTGGGTTTCCTCCAAGTGCTCCGGTTTCCTCCCACACTCCAAAAACATACTAGTAGCTTGATTGGCTGCTGAAAATATTAACTCTAGTCAATGTGTGTGTGTGTGTGTGTGTGTGTTGACAAAGTCGTATAATTGGATGAACGAAAGTATATAGGTTTAATATTGGTTTGCCGTGCGTATTGCGAAGCGTACGCCACGTGTTATGTGACGTGGTACGTTCGCACGGTAAAATACGCACGCACACACTCGCATTACAACAGTTAGTTATTTATATAATTTCATATTGGTTCTGTTACACTGTAATTCAGGAGCAGATAGTATTCGGTTTATTATTAGTCTATATATATATATATATATATATATAAAGAGAGAGAGAGAGAGAGATATATATGTTGATTATATGTACATTGTAGTGTTATTAAAGGTTTAGGTAATAGGAAAGGTGTCATGCCTGATATCATATTGAAGCCCTATTCATCAGCAGCTGTCCGGTGCAGTCGGCGAAGAGATCGCACATTGCATACTTTAGTTATTGATATTAGAGAGTAAAACCTTTGTATGATACTGGCTATGAAAAGGAGCAGACCCCCTGGAGAGAAGACCCCCACCTTTGGATTCCTTAGATTGAATCAACCTATTACCTGTCTGGCCTGGACCCACCCAACGTCTGGACCTATAGAAACAATCTACGTCATCTCTTTTGTTCACAATGAAACACTGACTGTATATATATTAGCTGCATCTCACTGGGGCCTCAGTCAACTCTGACACAATATTCTATACAGAATATTGTCCATCGGGTCCCGTGGGTGCGCAAGCAAGCGCAAGCGATTGCATTGGTATGTACTTATCTTTTGGTATTGGCTGTGCTGTACTGTACTTTATCATGATATAATAATGTATTGAATTGTTGACTATTTACATCTGTTAAAAAATAAATCACTTTGTGCTTTGGACACACATTCAATTGATTGGGCAATGCTTATTTTAAAACGATAGAATTACTTTAACAATTTGGGGGCTCGTGAGCTTTGGAGGTTTCGTTGCCGATGATACGCAAGACCAACGGATTTCGGTTCCTCAACAAAGGGTGGAGACGCGTCATAAACGGGTAAGAGCGCATGGTGTTCAAAACCTGAATTTTACTCTGTGTTGCGAAACCGAATGTCCGTTTTGCATTATCTAGGGCATGCTAACTAGAACCTAGGGACAAAAGAGAAAACTGTTTCTTTTTTCTGTCATTGTGCGTTTTAACTGTATTGCATTGCTTAGCATATGTGTACTTCCTGCTGTGCGTACGCGAACTTCCGGTAGACTTGCCACGTGGTTAAACAATCGTTTTGATAGTTATTGTACATGTATAGTATAATTACTTGTGAAAGCCTCTGAGATATTATTAATGTTGTTGGGAACTTTTGATTTTCTGCGCAGAAAAGGTGTATAGTGTGTGATGTTGTAACGTAGATACACTGTTTTATTGTGGATTGTGCTCAGTTGCTGTCTGACGAGGCGGATTGCCCAACTGAAGGACGGTATACAGGGCAGGTATACCAAATGCGAAAACCGGGTTTTCACAAAGCGCTACCAATAGATCGCAAGGTTTGCTAATAATTAGTATTGGTAGGCAGTGCGATCCGATCGCACCGTTAGTGCGAGTTGGTGAAGCAGCTAAGAGGAATTATACTGGAAAGGCAGGTTGATTGTATTAACTTGCGCTCCCAGCGATAATAAACTCAGCAGATTTTTGTGGTTGAGCCAGGGTATCGAGGAGCTGATAGCCCTTGGGGCCCACAGTGATATTTCTGTATTAGGGATCCTCGCCAGGGGCGAGAAAAGCGAATGAACGCGGCTAAAGGAAATACGTTCACCGAGCATTATAGATCTCTAGCGGTGAGTATAGCGACAGAGTTGAAATTATTTAGTGGAAAGAACAGAGCATTGCGGTGTGTCTGTATTTCACATTTGGCCGGAAGGAACAGAGCATTGCGGTGTGTCTGTGTTCCGGGTAGAAAGTATATTGTGCAACATGGGTGCTAGGCATACGCTAGAGATTGCCAATTTACTGCCTAAGGAAGGTCTTATTGAGTCAGCGAGATTTCTCATGTGTGCAAAATATGGTGCATACACAACTGTGTATTGTGACACGTGGGTCGAAATGACCAAAGATTGTGATAGGCCTTTCCCAACAACAGGGAGTTTTAATGCAGAGGTGCTAAATACCGTAAAAGATAAAGTACGGTTGATTAAGTCAACGAAAGTGAGAAATGCACATAATCATTGTTTAAAATCGTGGCAAATGGAAGGTAACACGTGGCAGAGCAGCGAACGCACAGCGGAAGTGAGTGTAAGGAAAAATGCGTGTTCAGCGGAAGTAAGCGTACCGGAAACAAGCATTCCGGAAGTGTGCGTTGCAAAGCGTGGCGAACTGAGCGCAAACACGCCCCTGATAAATTCGGTCGGGGCGGAAAGTACAGCCAATACCAAAAATGTAAAAACTGTAACTAGTAAGTTGTATGTTGTTTTAAGTAACGTTAAAGGTAATGTTTCAGGAAAAAGAAGAGGAACCGTCCCACCAATAGGGGCAGCTGCTGAAAGTGGTGAGAACAATGAAAAGGTTAACACAGGGGGAGACATCCATTGTACTGCAGCAGCAATTTCAGCAACTAGTTTTAGTGATTTGGTAGACTTACATCCTGTCTGCACAGCAGCAGTTCCCAATGGGAAAGCAGACAGGAATAGTGATGTTCCCTTAAAACATGTAGCAAAGCATGATCCATGCACTAGGTCTGAAACATTTTCAATTTTGTCTGATTTCCCTGATCCTAGGAAAGATTTGACCAAATGTCAGCAGTTTATTAGATATTATGGTAATGTGTATGAGCCAACTAATAAAGATTGGCGAGTATTATTGAAGGCCTGTCTTCCTCTCAATACTGATATACAAAAGTTCATTAATGATTGTATGTTGGAGGAGGATGAATCCTTAACCGAGGATGATAATCAGGACAATATTAGAAATATAATCACACAGTTGGCCATATATTTCCCAGTGATAGTGGACTGGAGTAAAATTTTTAGTATCCAGCAAAAAGATAGTGAAAATGCAACAGACTACTTTTGCAGGGCTCTGATGGAGATGGTCAAATATACTGGGGTACCAGACATAAAAGATAATGAAGATTACAGAGAGGTTGCTGTTCACGTTCTAATGGATGGACTCAGGGAAAACTTGAAAAAAAGGGTGCAAACTTCATTACCATACTGGAGAGGAAGTACTGTAAGTGTTCTCAGGGAGTCAGCTATAGAACATGATAGAAGTATGAATAAACAGAAAGAGACACTAAGTGATAGGGTAATGATAGTAAGTATCCCAGCACTAGAGGGACTGCACACACGACCACCGGCATACAACCCACATAATAAGAAACATAGAAAAAGCAGGTGTTTTAAGTGTCACGAAGAAGGCCATTTCGCAAGAGATTGTAAAAAAGAAGAGAAACAACATGAGTTGAGAAAGTGTTTTAGATGCACTAAAATGGGACACCAAGCACAGGACTGTACAATGACAAGAGCGGAAGCAAAGAGACTTGGCCCATCTAAGGGGGAATCACATAGACACCCACAGAGACGGCGCACACAAGTCTCGGAGACTTCTCAACAGTTTCCTGTGCACCTCATAGCAGCCAATTCCTGGGGGGAGAAATATAGCCGACTCTAGAGTTAATCTGTGGTGAGCATTAAGGTGCAAAATGTAGAAAGAAACTTATTTTTTTAAAAGTAATCTTTGTTGATTTTGTTTGTTCGTTTTATGTTGTCATATGTTTGTTTTCCTAAATCACTAGCCGACGGCAAAGTATAGAAATGTTTGTTTTGTTTGCTGTTTTAAGATAACTATCTTGTTTTTCTTTTTACAGATAAAGGGGACACAAAAGAAGTATAGACAAGTGTTTAAAAGGGGTGAGATAGAGAAATAGAAGAATTACTCTTGAAAGACTAATTAACAATAGACAATTGGAACACTCTTTTGTTTTAGGCTGCAGTGACTCATGATAATTTGTTTGGCTGAGAATCATTATCCAACAATGAAGTATGTACATACTTTGCTCCAAAATATCGTTTTATGTATTTCAGAGAAAATATGAGTCACTAAGAGTACATTTTTACATTTCTCTATTATAAGTTAGAAAAGTCCGTTGAAAAGGTATGTAGTCAATGAGATACCGAGTTCTTACTAAACAAATGACGGACGACACTGGATGGCACTGTTAAGACCCCCTAGTCAAGTATGGGGAGGGGTCATAGTTAGCAAATAGCTAAGGGGAGCAGTGGAATGAATACAGCCATTTCCCCATAGAGTCAGAGTCCAATCCAGCTGTCATTTTGTTGTAAAATCTCCCTTTCTACATGTATGTTTGTATTCAAACCTTTGTATTCCCATCATTCATTGCTTTCCTATTTCCCACTCTTTACACAAACGCTAGTCTCTCTCTCTCCCTCTCTGTCTCTCCCCCTCTACCTCTCCCTCTCTCTCTCTACCTCTCTCTCTCTCTACCTCTCTCTCCCTCTCCCTCTCTCTCTCTCTCTCTCCCTCTCTCTCTCTCCTCTGGTAGAGATAAAATCAACAATGAGGCTAAAACATATTTTATGTTTTTACATAAGACAAATTCAGAGATACACACACTAGATTGACATGAGTTACAGAAACAGTCAGGGGTTTTGTTTTCAGGTGTATAGAAACTGCTGATTTTAAGCAGAAAGGTTCTGTTGTGGAAATACGATTCATGTGTTATAGATTGCATATCTGTTTTGTTTTTTGTTTTTTGTTTTGGCTCGTGCCTCCTGTACAAAAATGTGCCTTTATATGGATGCACAAAGGGTGGGCAGGACAGGAGGACAGAAGAATGCTAGAGGTGAGGCATACAGATATGCATCTCTGTATAGAACATTGGAGTAGGATTTTTACCACAAGATACGACATAATGTGAAACCCTAAAAAAATGTAGAATGTTCATGTTTTATATTTTTTCACTGTTAGACAGACATGTACTGGATACTGTTATATTTGAAGAAAGTGTTATAGAAAGAGACCCCGTTGCCTTTCCCACTTAGTCAAGTAGCTGAATATGAGGTACTGAGAATGACATGTGAGTTGGCAGAGGGAAAATCGATTGATATACATTGGTCTTTAGCATTTTTCTAGTCTAGAGGGCGATGTTGAGGTGACGGAGAAATCGTTTTATAGCAATAACAGCACATGATTAGGACACTACATAGAGGACTTTATACAGTGACACAGTTACCAACTGAAGTAGCTGCTAGTAAGGTCCACACTTACACGCACAACCATACAGGGCTGTCACACCAGAGAGAACATAGCTGTCAAATAGACAGCAGGGTTTTATGTGACAGCTAACAAATCTATGTTTTGTTTTGTTTTTCGTTGTATTGTTTTAGTTTTAAAATGTGAACACACACACACACACACACACACACACATGCACGCATACACATATTGGTTAATATAGGAAGATTTGTGTTACCTGAGTGATAAACTGTCTGGAAGGTGAAGAGATGTGGTGAGGAGTCTGGTGGACTCTGGAGAGATTGACAAGGTAGACTAATAGAGCCATCCCATATCCCTCCTGCTGATGGGTTTTCCTCCAGGTAAAACAAATACACGTCATCCAATTACCACCATGCAGGATCCTCAAGTATACACAGGTGTACCAATGAAAAATGTCTGGGTAGAGGTGTATTGAAATGTGTCTAATATATTACTGTATCATACTCAAAGCTTTTGTTATTTAATGTGATAGTCCTAGAGTTATAATAGATGATAGGGGTATTCATGTTATTGATAATAGATGTATAATGTATGAGTAGTGGTAACAAATCACATACTTTCAGTTAGCTATAAACCAGTGTGAACATAAAGTAGTGGTACTCGGTAGAATGAATTGAATAGAATAAGAGTTGGAACTTGATTGAAGTGCCACTAGTCCTTTCCCGCTACCAAGAGATCACCTCTGGGCAGACTCCTAACCTGTCAGTTTTTGAAATGTTCTTGACCCCTCGTGAGATGAGATTGTAACTGGGAGGCTAGGTTAGACCTTGAGAGAAGGTAAATAGTGAGACAGCAACCGAGAACGTCCAAAACACTGTTTCCTGAAAGGTCACACTAACTGTCAGGATGTTGGATCAGGAGAGTAAGTTGTGGAGCAGTAATTTCTTAAGCTTAGGTTATTTGCCAGACAGGTACCAGGTGTAGGCTACCAGCCTCACGGCTTCAAGGGTAGCAGAGACACACTGGTGCCCACACCACCCACTGCAGAGGGGCCAACACTCAGAGAAGGGTCCAAGGGCACTCATGAGTCTGTACTGGAAGGCCTCGAATGCAGTTAGTAGCACCTGAGCCAAAGGCTAAGACTGTTGTCCAGCATGAAGTTGTAGTTTTTCCTCTTTTGTGTTCTCTCATTTCACTCTCTTCTCAGGACGGTTAATTCTTTTGATTATTAGCAGGTGACAGAGACTGGTTTGGGTAATGATAAGGAGGTATTGGGGAGGAAGAAGTTAGTAGCATAATCAGTCCGGCCAATTACTCTATTCAATTCAGGGGTAAAGGAAAATTTGGAAACCTTGGAGCTTGGAGAAAGTGCGAGGGGCTATTGTCTGAGTAGCATTACGTCCGTAAGTACGGCGACCCCATGGTTAGAAAAGAGATACACCCAGCGATGCCAGTCCAGTAATATTTGGACTTGAGCAGGCATCCTTGAGAATGATTATCATTCTTGGGAGGGTAAGGTTTTAGACCAAACAAAGTGCTGGGCGTGCTCACACGTGCCTCAGTGATTATATCAAGTAGGATAAGTTCTCTTTCCACTAAATATTCTTGAGGTACCCGAACTATGGGTGGGAGGTCACTAGGGGAAAAAGTAGGACACCTAGGTCCCTTAGTCGGAAGTCTCCCAATGCTTTGCAAACCGATCACTGTTAATCTGAGTATTGAGAGACTGGGAAGAACGAACAGACAATAGCCCGCCCACAAGTGTTGATGAAAAGAACTGGTGACATTATTAGATGTGTGTATATTAACGCAAGCTGAAGGAGATTGCATATGACATTATTGATAGACATAGGATGATGCTATTGATGAACATGAAGTGTTTAAATGTATTCTGAGCTTAAAGACATGCGTTGGACAGAAGAACCTGTTAAACTTGAAGAACTGTAGTAGAGTATTCTGTATAGCTGATACACGTTCTACTGTACCTTGTACCTTTCCAAATAATGTATTAAGTGTTTTATTGCACCCTTGAAGGGCATACAAAAGGTTATCTCCAAGCTCCAGAAGTGTACGGTTTATAGTAGAAGAAGAAGTCGTTTAGAGGATTAAGACTCTCTCTTATGATAACTTGTTTAGATCTACAAACGGCGTGGACATACACCAAGGGGGATTTGTATTACATAACAATGAAACGTGGTACTGAGATCCTGCTTATAACATCTTTAAGGTGATAGTTTATTGTACTATCAAAGGGTGGACTGTCAAAGTCGTATAATTGGATGAACGAAAGTATATAGGTTTAATATTGGTTTGCCGTGCGTATTGCGAAGCGTACGCCACGTGTTACGTGACGTGGTGCGTTCGCACGGTAAAATACGCACGCACACACTCGCATTACAACAGTTAGTTATTTATATAATTTCATATTGGTTCTGTTACACTGTAATTCAGGAGCAGATAGTATTCGGTTTATTATTAGTCTATATATATATATATATATATATATATAGAGAGAGAGAGAGAGAGAGAGATATATATATATATATATATATGTTAATTATATGTACATTGTAGTGTTATTAAAGGTTTAGGTAATAGGAAAGGTGTCATGCCTGATATCATATTGAAGCCCTATTCATCAGCAGCTGTCCGGTGCAGTCGGCGAAGAGATCGCACATTGCATACTTTAGTTATTGATATTAGAGAGTAAAACCTTTGTATGATACTGGCTATGAAAAGGAGCAGACCCCCTGGAGAGAAGACCCCCACCTTTGGATTCCTTAGATTGAATCAACCTATTACCTGTCTGGCCTGGACCCACCCAACGTCTGGACCTATAGAAACAATCTACGTCATCTCTTTTGTTCACAATGAAACACTGACTGTATATATATTAGCTGCATCTCACTGGGGCCTCAGTCAACTCTGACACAATATTCTATACAGAATATTGTCCATCGGGTCCCGTGGGTGCGCAAGCGAGCGCAAGCGATTGCATTGGTATGTACTTATCTTTTGGTATTGGCTGTGCTGTACTGTACTTTATCATGATATAATAATGTATTGAATTGTTGACTATTTACATCTGTTAAAAAAATAAATCACTTTGTGCTTTGGACACACATTCAATTGATTGGGCAATGCTTATTTTAAAACGATAGAATTACTTTAACAGTGTGTTAAGGACTTTAGATTGTAAGCTACTATGGAGCATGGACTGATGTGAATGACCAAAAGATATTCTCTGTAGTCTGTACAATGCTGCGGAATTGATGGCACTAAATAAATAAATGGTGATATTAAGATTATTCTTTACCATTCACTGACTGCATGGAGACAACCTCATACTCAATGGCCGAAGCCAAGGAGCTGGTGGTTGGTGAAGGAAAGCGGTTCATCTTCACAGAACAGGAGCTGGGTGGCAAGGGGTCCAATCAATCCTTCTGAGAAGGAACCCAGCTGCTGTAAAGTGTGGAGTGGACTGGCTGCAGCTAAAGATGAAACACTAAGATCAGCCTGGAACACTTACTGAACCCCCCCCCCCCCTTCCCAGTCATTCTTGTCTCAAATGTGAAGCAGTGACAGCATGTAGCTTAAGTTTTATCTGAGTGGCCAACTCTTAAGCTCTTCTGATTATCTTCACCTTGTCTGCTTATCAGTCCATGAAGAAATCAACTGGCTTTTGTTTTGAAGGTGACCGGTTTCATTTTCTTTAGTAGTACAGCCTTACATCAGACACCGAAACAGCTACTTGAGGACAAGTTGCTGGACTTTTTTTTAAGGAGATAAAGTCATTTTAGTTTGCTTTCCTTCTTTTGCAATTTCTAATTGATTTTGCAAACATTCTGTAGTATTGTCAGCCCAGGGGCCTCTGGCATCCAGGGGGTCCTTGAAAGTGCTCAGCAGCAGTATTGATCGGTCGGGGGCGGGGGCGCCTCTGGCGCGATCAGTGCTGCTGAGCACTTTTAACTGCGGTCCTTCCCCGGCGAGCTGTAGTCTCTTTACGGCTCGGCTCACCGGGGGGGGAGGTGGGATCCCTCACGGGGAAATGGAGGCCCCCTTAGCCCAGGGGCCTCCATTCCCTTAATCCAGCCCTGAGTGTGGCTTACAATGAACAAAACAGTCTTTTTCAGTATCTCTTCTTATGTTAGGGATGGTAAAGTTATGCAGAGGTTTATTTTTCACATTGTTCACAAAGGGAGACTATGTTTGGTTGTCCATGTTATCCTCCTCCTATGAAAACGTCTGTGATGCCATCAAGTTGGAGAAAATCTGCTAGATTCATAATACTGGCTCTTAACGATCATGTAACATTAGCGGCCCAGGGTATATAACATCAATACAGTCTTCACTGTACTAAGCTTACAAGCTGGATATTGACCCACATCTACTTGAACAAGTCAAACACAAAATGAAAAGGCACACAGGGCTCTCCCTATGTACAGCACGGGTCTTGTACTCAGAGCCACCATCAGGGGGTAGAGGCGGTTAAACTATAAGGGGCTCGGACAGACCAGGGGACCTGGACAGACCCCTTTGTATGTCCAGGCCCCCTAGTCTAGGGATTGTATCTTTTATTAAACTACCAAGCAATTTTACTGCTCTGTCACTAATTTTAGCCAGCCAGATCACTGCAGACTTTGCCCAAATTGGTGCCAATTTAGACAGTTGTGAAGAGATCATTACAAAATAGAGAGTAAATGACTGTAAATGAATGTTAATGTTATAAATAGCAATGTAGGAGCAAAAACAGCTCAAAATCACATGATTTTACCTATTTTTCACAGTTTTTAATTAAATCCAGATCCAAAACCAAAACCTTTCAGGATTTTTGGACCAAACCAGAACCAAATCTAAAACATGAAGAAGTTTTAGAACCAAAATCAAAACATGGGGGTCCACGCACTTCTCTAAACACATACTACATGGCCAAAAGCATGTGGACACCTGAGTGCTTGTTAAACATCTTATTCCCAAAACATGGGCCTTAATATGGAGCTGGTCTCTTCTTTCTGCCTCTACTCTTCGAGGAAGGCTTTCCACTAGATTTTGGAATATAGCTGAGGGAACTTGCATCACTCAGTCACAATAGCTTTAGCGAGGTTGGGCACTGATGTTGGGCGATAAGATCTGGCTCTAAGTCGGCTTTAGAATTCATTCTAAAGGTGTTCAGTGGGGATGAGGTCAGGGCTCTGTACAGGCCAGTCATGTTCTTACACACAAAATTCAGCAAACTTAGTAACAACTAAGAATAGATGATTTGTACACGCTATGCACTTCAGCACTTGGCAGTTCTGTTTTGTGAGCTTGTGTTGCCTACCGCTTCATGGCTGAGCTGTTGTTGTTCTTAGATGGTTCCACTTCATAATAGCATCACTTACAGTTCACCAGGGCATATCTAGCAGGACTAAAATTTGCTGAACAACTTGTTGGAAAAGTGGCATCCTATGATAGTGTCTCTTTGATAATCACTGAGCTCTTCAGTACAACCCATTATACTGCTAATCTTTGACTGAGGAGATTGCATGGCTGTATGCTTGATTTTATGCACCTGTTAGCAATGGGTGTGGCACAAATGGCCAAACCCACTAATTTGAATGAGTGTCCAAATACATTTGGTCATGTAGTGTATGTGTATAAATGTCGGTTTGCAGATGTAAGCATGTATTTTTCATTACAAAAAACAACTTTACATTTAATATATAACATTTTGAGATGTTTGAGATGATTCATATGAATGTTAGTATTTAAATAATTGAACTGAAAACATTAATTTGCTCTTTCAGTCCCATTATGCATATATCCCCATCTTCATCACATCCCTCACCATGCCCTTTACCCTTCATAATTACCATTTCCCACTATCATTAACACTCTCTCACCCTTCAAGTTATTTCCCTCCACTCTCAACCTTATGCCTCTCTCCCCCTACAGCTTTTAAACCATTCATCCTAACACCTTATCAACCACTCTCCTTAAACAGTATTTCCCTTTCAACATCCCCCCTGTAATCATATATCCTCCCACTTGGTTTTATTCCCTCTGTAATTTTTTATTCCCACCTGTAATCATTTATATACCCCAGTAAATATGTTTACCCCCCATGTAACTATATATCCCTCTGTAATTATATATCCCCTACCATGTAATTATTTATACCCTCCTGTAGTATTACCCCTAAAGCCGTTTAATTCCCCTGTAGCAATTTATCCCACACACCCTTTAGCCATCTATCCCCTCCCATTTGGGCCTTTAAGCCCCTGTAGCATTACCAACCCTGGAGCCATATATCCCACATTTTATGACCTCCAGTTAGTTATTGATCCCCTCCCCTATAATCATGCCCCCTTTATATATGCAGAGCACAGCAGAGTGTGACATTCCATTCAGTGGGGACCGATTGCCTCCATCTAAGCAGAATGTATTACTGCAGAATGGAGGTGGTTGATATTCACATATTAGTCCCATCTGGGTGCAGCGTTCAGGGTAGTGGGAATAGCAACATAGTGCTCAGAGGGTAACTTTAGTCCACCCCTCTCAGCACTTTTGCATTTGACACACCTGAATGCTGATTACAAGGCATGCTGGGTGCACATATGATATATGATGTCATTGGATAGTGTGTTTTTGAGCTCTCTGCTGCACCGGGACATCACAACTTTTCTCTTTGAGTGCTATCACATAGTGTTTAGAAAGAAGGAAGTAAGTTCTGCACAGGGTCGGACTGGCCCACTGGGGTATCTGGGAGATCCCCGGTGGGGCCCACTGCCAAATGGCCCAGCCCCTTCTCCCTAGAGGGCGGGGCCAGAATGAGATCACCAGGGCGCCCACAATATTTTATTGGTGTAGTACCCAATGGAGGAAGAAGTGTAGAGCAACCTGTGCTGCTCAGTAATGCAGAGGAGTTTGCTGCTAATGCATGAACTCCTCACTGTCTTTGCTGTGCTCTAATTGGCTGACACAGTCACTCAGCAAATCAGAGCACAGACACGCCCCTTACCCATACTGCCATGGAGGAAGCTTGAGGCAGCACAGCAGGAAAAGGTAAGTGTATGGGAGTTTATATGTCAGTGTGTATGAGAGAGAATGTGAGTCCATGTGTATGAGAAATGTATTAGTGTGTGCCTGTGTGTATGAGAAATACTGTATATTAGTGCGTGTCTGTGTGTATCAGAAATGCATTAGTGTGTGTCTGTGTGAAAGGGAGAGAGAGAGAGAGAGAGAGAGAGAGAGAGAGAGAGAGAGATTGCATTCAATTTGACTTAGGTAAATGCATGTATATTATTTTTAAATACTGCCATTATTATTTTCATGTTTTAGGATTCTGGTGCAAAATATTTAAAATATAGATAATATCTAAAGTATCATATAAGGTGTTGTTTTTTAACTTAATTAAATTAATAAAGTTTATTTTTTTTCTTTTGGTACTAGTTAATTATATGGACGCCGCTGTAGCTTGCCGGTGCTATGCTGCTTCTTCCACTTGAGACATTGTTTTCAAGTCTTCCACTGGCTGGCCGATGTGATGATTTATTTACTGACATCAGTCCGGCTGTGGGGGATTTGAAAACAACAGTTGAAGTGGAAGAAGGGACTCGGCACGGAGGAGCTACAGTGGTGCACACACAATATTTCATGGGCATTCCTCTGGTGGGCCCTACATGCCCCAGTGCGACACTGGTTCTGCAGATATGCTGGACTGATTAACGGACTGCTATCACTCAAAGAGTGCTACATAGCCGGAAAAACTGATTATTTAAACAGTGCCAGAGTCCTACTTAACTTATCAAATCTGTGCATGTCTTGAGTCAGTGCCTTATTTACCCCTTAAGTAATACTCATGAGTTACTTAAGCTTTAAGTAAGAGATGTTACTCAGGGTATATGCATTGAGCATAGCTACTGCTTAATTTTTTAACATCTCTTACTTATTTAAATAAGGTGCCCCTTAAGGCCCTTACTTAGTAAGCTTGTTTTATTTAATCTGTAGCATGGATAATGAAAGAGCTGACACATATGGCTAACTCACATGTATATGTAAAGTCTTAAAAGTCTGTATGGAATTATGTTATATGAAATTATTCTAATTCTCATAATGAGATAATTATGTTGGGTCATGAAACTGTTTATGACATCAATACATTCTAAGAACATATTCTTGTTGTTGAGCCTATGGAGAGAACTACTACAGCATTTAATTATCTCTCTGGGGTGATGTCCTTGGATGCTAAATGAATTCAAACTATCCAAAACTTCATCCTTCACCAATAGCCAGAAAGCTATTCACAGGCAAGAAAACAAATATATCATCTGGAACCACAGGATGTACTCTCAGGTCATCATCTACTGAATCTGCAGATGAACCCAATCTTCGAGTGAAGAAAACTATTGCTGTGGTTATTGACACTGGCACTGGAAGTTGTAAGGCAGGATTTGCCGGCCAAGCCCAACCAAGCTTTCTTTTGCCCACTTCGATTGGTTATCCTTTGGAGAAGACTTTGAGGTCCTACAATATACGAGAACCTTTATATGTTGGTAAAGCAGCCCTGGAAGAGGAATATTTAAGGTTTATTGAACCAGTGTATCATGGCATTATAACTGACTGGGAAGCCGTTGAGACTTTGTGGAGACACCTGTACTATCATGACCTCAAAGTGCCACTGGAGGAACATGCCCTCTTACTCTCTGACCCCCCTCTCAGTCCTACCACAAATCGTGAGAAGATGGTGGAGGTAGTATTTGAGTCCATGAATTGTCCAGGAATGTATATTGCTTATCAGTCTGTATTATCAACATATTTCTATGGTCTAACTGGAGGTCTTGTTGTTGAAACTGGCTATGGTGTGACTCACACAGTACCTGTTCATGAGGGATACATCCTACATCATGCCACAGAGCGATTAGACATAGCTGGCACAGACCTCAATAACCATCTTATGAAATTGTTTCATAGATCCAATAATGTGTTCAGTGAAAAAGACAGAGATATAATTGAAGATATTAAGTTGAAGAGCTGCTATGTTGCTTTAGACATACAGCATGAAATGCAACTTCCAGAAAAAGATTATATGCTAGAATATCATCTACCTGATGGACAAATTTTAACGATTGGTAAGGAACGGTTTATGTGCCCTGAAGCTTTATTCCAACCCCCCCATGTTGCTGGGATTCAGCCTAATGGCATTCACCAAATGGCCTTGAAAAGCTTAAAGAAAGTTCCAGAGGAAAGCAAGAGGAATATACATGAAAATATTCTTATTTGTGGAGGGTCTAGTAAATTTGAAGGTTTCACTGAAAGGTTCTCCAAGGAAATATTCCTTCACAATTACAAACCTAACATCTTGTCTGCAGATGAAAGAAAATACTCAACTTGGATAGGAGGTTCTATTTTAGCCTCACTCAACTCCTTCCAGTCATGTTGGATTCGTTTGGAAGAATACAAAGAATATGGGCCTCTTATAGTTTATCGTAAGTGTTTTTAAAAATCAATAGAAACAAAACACAATAAATAACACTGAAAAATTATAAGTCTGGATTGTATATTATAGCATCTGATTATATAACATGTGTTTGTTGTATTATGTTTACTGGGCAATATGTATTAAATAATTAAATAATTTTAAGTGAACGTATTAGTAAATAATTACAGAGTGGTGTTATGGCAGACCATAGATAGATCGTTACCATATTTACTTATGAATAGAGATAAGTGAAATTTTCTGCTCTGTAAAATAATCAACTCTGTCTGCATTTGGCTGCCAAATTGTATATGTTTCGCCAGTTTAATTTGGCCTTAATTTTTCCCAGTCCTATTAATAGACTGTAAATTCCTGCAAAATGAGAATTCACAAATACAGTGCACACTTCTTTAAGTGAAAGCAGAATTTAAGCATTATATCGCCTAAACTTGTCACTTGATTTACACAATGGGAGGGGATTCATTTGCCAGCTGTGGCATGCGGACTGTCAAAATCTCCACCATAAAATGTCTCCGGAACGTCCATGAGACTTTGCGACTAATTGGATTCTTCCCCTATATGTCACAACTTTGCTCATCTCTAGATATGAATCACTGAAATTGTGTTCAAATAAGTGGACAACATAAAAGTAAGATCAAACGTGCAAGAGGAAGCATTGAAAGCAATACTTTAGATAGTCATTAATCTTATTAATTAAAATTAAAAATAAAAATTCAAATTGTCTAAGAATTGTTTCATGTTTGTTACCCAACAGAAACATATACTTTTTAAGGACAATTAAACCTGCTCACCAAGATATCTATAAACCAAAGCTGAACTGCAATAATCTTTATGTTCTGCAAAGAATTTAACAAGTTTACCTTTTGAAGATTCCAGTTATCAGGGGCGCACGCAGGGGGGGGTTTCTGGGTCTCCAGAAACCCCTCCCCTCCGCTAAAAAAGTGCCCTATATAGTGGCACTGTACTATACAGCAGCCGCGGAGCTGTCAAAGAAGCGTCCGCGGCGGTGTATTACAGCACCACTGCGGACGCTTCTTTGACAGCGCCGCGGCTGCTGTATAGTACAGTGCTGCCAGAACCGAGCTGCTGCGCCCCTGGTTATATATTAAACCATTAATGTAGGTGCAGAGATCAATTTCATAGGTTTATGTTTGAAAGTTGGGGGGTGTAATGCCATGTAGCCCGTAGTGCACTAAAAGATATTATTGTAGTCTCTTCTCTCAACTGTGTTACTCTGCTAATCACTATGTGAATAGCAAATGCATTTTTAGTTAAGTAAAGCGTACAATCACTAATAAGGTCATGCAAGGTACTCCCAATCTATAGAGCAGGTAACAGGTCACAAATTCTGATTTGCTACAGGAGTTACAGCAAATATCCACCCTACCAAAATAAACAGTAAAGCAACCATCAAGCATTGTAGTTTTCCATGTCTGTACTACGAAAGGCTTACACAGTCTTTGAGACATGATCTACAACTGTGGAGATTGAGAAACATACATACAGGGCTTCATTTAGGGTTAGGATTAATTTTGCACCGTGGTAAAGCCACGTTGCACTGGACTGGTGGCCAAATTTTAAATGAATGGATAGATGTAGAATTGGGATGGGACACATCCTATCTCACCCACTCTCAACCACTTTTTTAAAATAAAGCTGCCCACTATTTTTGTGCTACAGTCAGGAGCAGCAATATAACATGGTGAGTATTGCTAAATAGCAAGGCGCTGGAAACCAGGAACTGCAAAGAATCAGCAAGGCTTGATTGCATGAAAATAGTATTTATGAGGTAGTCTTCAGGATTACCAGCTACAGCTGAGGGAGGCGGCACAGCTGCTTCTAGGGAACATGAACCCTATTGCGGCCACTGGTGGTCAAAATGCAGTACTGCACCCAAGGTCAGACAGGTCTGCTGGGGACTGGGGTATTCCCTGGTGGGCCCAGACGCCTCTTCGTTGGTGGGGTGGAGCTGGGTACTAAAAATAAACAGAAAGACTTACTTGATCGCTGCGCCAGCTCCATTCACACTGAATGCCGGGCATGACATCATCACGTCTGACATTCAGTGAAGAGCGGCGCAGAGAGGAGCCTGCAAGCAAGAAGTCAGAAGAGAACGAGAGAAGAAAAGGCAGAAAGAAGCCAATAAAGGTAAGTAAAGGAACAGAGGCAAGGGGGAAAGCAGAATGGCACAGAGTGATGAAGGGGGAGGGGGGGGGGTGGGAGCAGGATGGCACAGAGTGATGAAGGGGGGAGCAGAAGGTCACAGATTGATAAGGGGGGAGCAGGATGGCACAGTGATGAATGGGGGGCAGAATGGCACAGAGTGATGAAGGTGAGGGGAGCAGAATGACACAGTGTGATGAAGGGGGGTAGGCAGCATGGCACAGAGTGATGAAGGGAGTCCAGGTGAAGGGGGGAGCAAAAGCAGCATGGAGGCACAGTAATGTGTGTGTGATGGCACAGGGGGCTTGTGGCAATGTAATGTGTGTGTGTGTGATGGCACAGGAGACTTGTGGGAATGTAATGTGTGTGTGTGATGGCACATGGGGCTTGTGGCAATGTAATGTTTATGTGTGATGGCACAGGGAGCTTGTGGCAATTAAATGTGTGTGATGGCAAAGGGGGCTTGTGGCAATGTGGTGTGTGTGTGTGTGTGTGATGGCACAAGGAGCTTGTGGCAATGTAATGTGTGTGATGGCACAGAGGGCTTGTGGCAATGTAGAGTGTGTGACGGCACAGGGGGCTTGTGACAATGTAGTGTGTGTGAGGTAGGTGGTGGCTAACTAATGGGTACTATTTTGTTTGTGGGGTGATGGTGGGGCAATTTAATTTAATAGTGGGGACTATTAATTTAAGATGGGGTGGCTTAGGGGCTATTCATTGAATGTGGAGGTGAGTTTGAGGAGAATGAGTTCTAATTATTAAATGTGAATATGAATTATTTAATGGCAGTGATGGGAAATAAGCATATTTATGAAATGAAAATACTATTAATTTATTGGTGGGGCTGTTTGGAGGGAGGGAAATAGGTTTATTTATTAAATGGGAATACTAATGTTGGGGTTAGTTGAAGGGATATAGATCTATTTATCAAATGGTAATACTATTGTTTTAATGTTGGGGCTGGAGGGAAGCCTAATTATTAATCGTGGGTGCTATTGATTTAACGCCGGGGCTGGTTGGAATTTTCTAAATGTACCCATTTTTTTCAAATAGGGCCCCCAACATTCCAGGATCCAGACAAGCCGCAACTAAAGAAACCAGCAGCCACAGGTTGTGAAAGTGACAAGAACAGGTAGGAGAGAGCAGGATAGTCTATTAAATGTTCTGATTCTAGTGGAACAATCCCGATTTTTGGTGAGTGTTCTGCCCAATCTAAGGTGCATGTCAAGACTGTGTACTCTTTATATACACACTGCATTCTTTATGTACTACACTATGGTGCTAGCTGTCCTTCATGGGCTTACCACACCCCTCTAGTGGTTTGGTTACACCTCTCTAGTGGCTGACCACACCCCCTCTGGTAGGCCTCTACCATTGTATTCCCCCTGTGGGCCCTTTATGCCCCAGTCCGACACTGACTACACCATTAAGGACTGTGCAGATAGGTGTCAGACCGTTACACTACAACTTTGTAAATGTTCCAGCATTTGTGTTTTAGTCCACTGCAAATCAAATAAATACATATGTGGATACCAAAATATATTTTAATTTCACCAATTTTCTGGAAGAAATGATGCATTATTAGGAAAAGCTGCAAGGGTGACAAAATTTTGTCCATGACTGTAATTGCAACAGACCGAAGTCTTTGGGATAAAATGGATTAAGAAGCTCCCCCGTGGATGCAATATTACCTCAATATTGCATCCATGGACACGCAATGCGGCCGCGTCAGCGCACAGGCGGCCGCATCACATGACACGTGTTGCGGCCGCGTCATCAATGACGCGGCCGCATTGCATGACATGTGATGCGGCCGCCTGTGTGCCCCCCTGGACTGAAATTTTCCAGCCCGCGGCTGATCCACGGTATGCTGGGATCTGTAGTGCACCTGTAAAAAAAATACAATAAAATCACAAAGTGTAAAAAGTCCTCTTCTTTCTTCCTGCTTGATAATCTCTTTAGGAAAAATAAATAAAACATCTGGATGGGGAAGGGGGGGTTGCAACGCTAATGACAGGCCTGCTGCCTGGCTGACTTTCATCAATACAGAGTGGCTTAACTCTGATTGGTCAGTCTGTGGTGTCTCACTACTAACTGCAATGAGTTACATACTGTATATACAATGTAGTGCATTCATAAAATGTATCCCCCTGATTTTAAAGCTATTAGCCTAGGCTATGATCGCTGGTGCTGGCAACCTTTTTGGAAGGGCACACTATTTTTTACATTTATATAACACCCTTTTTCCTCAGCTATGGTGTGTGTAGTAGTCTTTGTGTATCCTGTCTGCAAAAGTACTGTAGGCTCCTTGTGGGGTAGTTTCCTGGAGTTAGCAACACCAGACCACATTGGACCACAGTCACATGCATAGGAAATATTATCACACTAGGTTCGTCTTTGGAAGCCAAATCGGCACATTTATTAATGGACAAAGGCTTCTAATGGAAAGTTTTGTATCAAAAATAGATTTGTTTGACTTGGAACAAAACAGTCAAATATAACTTATAAGCAACACTGTTGAGTATCTATATATAAAAATATATATATATATATATATATATATATATATATATATATATAAATATATATATATATATGTGTATATATATATATATATATATATATATATATATGTATATGTATATATATATATATATATATATATATATATATATATATGTATATCGATGCTGACTACCCTGACAAGACTTACCCCGACGTCTTCACGCCGAAGGGCTCCGTCCCGACGAGGCTGCAGGACGACTGATGTGCTCACCGACTGCAAGCAATTGGGATGAATGAAGAAGCCGCCGCGACTTGATGACGTCACTGGGAACTGTGACGCTGTTATCAGTGCTGTTAAGGGGGTAATGTAAGTATGCGGCCATGGACAAGGTACAATGCTTTGTAAAGTACATTGCCAATGGCCGCATACTTGCATTGGGCTCTACAATTCTGCTGGCAGTCCTGCTTCTGACTACATTATCTTGGAGGACCTGAAGAGTTCCAATGTGACAGAATATAGTGCAGTAACTATTTTAAAAGACAAATGATAAATGGTAATGTGCTCACATACAACCATTTTGACCCTTTGTAGATGTAGCGGTAGGTAGAAGGCGATCTAGTCTGTTTAAATAAGCCTTATATACATGAGAGGGGTGACAGCATTAAAGAATTAGATTCAATATCAACCCAGGACAGAGAGGTTGAGGGGGCAAAAGAAGCAACGATTTGGTTCTGATGGGCAGCCCAATAAGACATCTTCAGATCCGGAAAGCCTCTATCCCCACATTTGGTCATTTTCTTTAGAAGGTCTGTCACACTCCGCTCCCTGGGTATCTCTACCCGAGCCTCTAAACACTGACTGTTACTTTAATTTCTGGTTCTAGTGCAGACTATTAGTCATGGTCTGCACCTGTGATTACTACACCTGTGTGGTGGTCAGTTTTTACCATTGATGTCTGTTGGGATGCATACCCGTGGAAACTGTGCTTTATTGCTGCTTCATGGTTGGACTTCATTGACCTCTGCATACTTATTCCACTGCTCGTGGTAAACGCTATGATCCACACCTGATACACACTCGGCCTGCATTGTTGACTACTGTTACTTGTTCCACAATCTGTGATAAGCTGCTATTCATCGCTGCTGTATGTTGGACTTCCTCGATCTCTGCATACTTGTTCCACTGCTTGTGGTAAACGCTATGATCTACACCTCTTAGCTACTCGGCCTGCATTGTTGACTACTGTTACTTGTTCCACAATCTGTGGTAAGCTGCTATTCATCGCTGCTGTGTGTTCATTGCTGCTGTATGTTAGACTTCCTCGATCTCTGCATACTTGTTCCACTGTTTGTGGTAAACGCTATGATCTACACCTGTTATCTTCTTGGCCTGCATTGCTGACTACTGTTATCAGCTCCACAATCCGTGACAAGCTGAGTCTATAGTGGCTGAATATGTCTGGACTTTGATGATTCCTGTGCCTCAATTCCACTACTAATGGAAGTTATTGCATGTGCAGCTTGTATTAATGAATGTTGCTGACAGTTTCTATTCTTGCATGTCTTCGTGATCATCATTTGCAAAGTACTCAAGTCTTCATTGAACTCTTGTATTAATGTTTTATAATAAAATGGTAATCTTAGTTACCACCATTTGATGTCCGAATTGGATCATTCTTCTGCTATATAACTTGTTCTCTAGCTGTCACATTGGGAGCTTTTCTGGAGGGCCGCGACCTGCAAGGTGGGAGCCGCAGAAGCCCATATCCCCTTGCGGGAATCCTGGTGAACACCTCCCATTTTGTTAGACTCAGCGCCTCCAGGGAAGTTTAGTCAATACTCATTGACACAGCAGGATTTCACTCAATTATTCGTGAGCTAACCTGACAAGGTCTAGCTTGACCCTGGGAGACTTGTTATCGCCCAATGAACTTTGTTAAGCATTTCCTCTGCTGTGGATGTTTGATAAGATACAATGTCCTCCATTCTCCTCTCAATTTGATCTGTGGGAGTGTCTAAGGAGGACACTTCAGATTTAAGAGTGTGGAGGTTATGTTGGACATCATAATGAATTTAGGAGCGTAGTGCAATGATTTGTAGATGATTAAGCAGAAAAATCGGTCAGGAAAGGCCGCTTTGGGATCTAACATGTAGGGATACTCCTAGGAAATAAACAATTAATAGACGTGGTCTTCAGGACACTGTGTGGGAGACAACACAGTACATAGAATGGGCACCTGGTGGTAGCAGGGCATCAGCCAAGTACAAGAATAGTGCAGTACAGTCACTATGGAGATACATGTGGATAGGTCAAAATGGCCAGATGAGATAAGCAAAATTTTCTGAGTTTGCTTGGATATAACATGTCCATTTAATTTTACTTTCTAGCTCCACAGTCTGTGCAGGCTGCTTTTTTAATATTCAACTACAAGTGTAGGGTGTAATATACACCCAAAGACGATGGCTACATTGCCAATAATAAAAGATGGAGGAGGTAGACAACCAGGTTTGAATATATAATTTGCAGACAAGTGTTCGCAGTAAGGACGGCCTACCAGGGATTAAACTGTTTTTTTCATAATTTATTAGCTTTAGAATTACCTCACTTATCTAAGAAACTGGCAGAGCCCTAAATTAGGTTATTTTAGACTAAAAATTTTTTTATTTTTTTCAAAAATAGCAAAACAAAACCAAACAAAATGAAAACACGCAAGGGCGGTTTTGCAAAACCAAAACCAAAACCAAAACCAAAACACAAAGGTAATCCAGATCCAAAACAGAATACAAAACCAAAACACGGGGGTCAGTGACCATCTCTACCTAGTAACATTATCAGAACAATTCTCTACTTGATATAGAAAAAAATAAAGAAACCAACAAACCATGAATCAATATAGATAATTTATTAACACATTAACATAGAGGATTAAGAATGCAATGTGCAGAAGCCATTCTGAATGGGCTGACATCTTGAATGAAGCAGACATGGTTTTTGTGTTAACGAACACCTGCCGTTGTATATTTGTTTTTCGTTTTACATTTTTTTTGCATTTTGTTTTTTATATGTATACGACATTGGAATACCTCTTGTATTTTTTGTATGGATCTAATATTTTAATTGCACTAAAGTAATTACAGCTTAAATAATTAGGCTTTTAAAACTTATGTATTAGAAAAAATGTCAAAAGTTACTGATCCTCCTTTTATGATAAGAATTGTAAAGACATTTATATATAAATTATATGTGTGATAATCAATTAGGTTTAAATGAACATTTGACTTCCAATTCAATTTTTTTTTATCTCTGAACACTGGCCTTTACGAGAGGACTTGGATAACTTGTTTGAGATATTTCAAATGTTTCCTCACCTATAATAGGTGAGGAATAACACTTAAATATTTGATACTTTTGTATATATAGAAAACACGTTTTCTTCTAACTTTTTTCTAAGTCCCATTGTACCAATTCACATCCTCCAAGATAAAGTACACTGTAGTCATCACCAAGAAAATGCACAATAAAATGTATTTAATGCCCTTTAGAGGTGAGTGCATCACTTATATTGACTAACGGTTGTTCAGTTAGACGATACACACTATATTTAATTCTGCGTATTTCCGGGTTCGCCTGTGCTGGATTTTTCCAAGTTGTTCTATTTCCATTAGGAGCTTTATCTAAATCCTAGGCACCGGCTTTTTGGACTTTTCTACATGCCTTATATAGTTTTAAGTGTTGGAAACTGTTACTTTAATCATTTGGTGCTTGTCGTTCTTTCTGTACCTGTGGAGGAAGCCTGCCTTTGTCATGGTAAGGTGGAGTTATGATAAAAATGAAGTGATAACCATTTACTCTAAAGTCCAAGTATTATACATATTGAGTAATTTAAGTACACTCTAGGAAAAACACTCAATTTTTATTGATTTAAATACAATATTAAATTATGAAAACATAGGTTGAAGGTTCAATTTACAGAAGTACAGTTTTATATCAGATGGACTAAAACTTAGACATAATCACTAGAGTGTGCTCTTGGCTCTGAAATATTGTCTTTATCCTGTAATTTCTTCCAGAACTCCAACCATTCTTGTCTTTCCAAAAGTGGATTGTCTCTTTCTACATTACTTTAATTATCATCTTGATGTTACTCATTTCACCAGAACTCTGTTATAGAAAAGAACACAATCCACTTAATTACATTAACAAATACAAAGAGTACAAACAAGTAAGCAAATTGCAGTAAATGTCAACGTAATAAATACCTATTCATGAACTCCAATACATGAAAATATGTATTACATCTGGTAATTCTGCTCATTAATTTCAATAGAGTGTGACACCAAGGAACTTCTACTGGATATTGCCATGAACTGAATTTTAGCTACACATTCTGGTGTTTGTGTGATATTAAGTGGAACCCTTGCCTATGTACAGTTGAAGCAATAGTTCTAAAATTGCAGCCAATCAATTAACTAGGAACTGAAGACATGACTGAGTCATAAAGGATAAAGACACTCTGGGTTCTCATGTATATTGTACATGCCTCAGTCACATATAGGTTTTTACCTAATCCATAATAGATTACATAATAGATCACATGCTCATGAATATTGGTTAAGTACACAAATAGCGGTCTTCTTTGTGTCATTCCTGGAATTACACAAACTCAAGACATGCACCATTTCAGGCAGTTCTAGCCAAATGTATGCAATAAGGATCCCAGAGTTACAATGATGTCAACTTTTAATGACTTCTTCAGACTGGTACTTTTATCTCGTGATTCTTTTGAAAATATCTGTACAAAGCTATGTACATTGTCAACATATTAAAGAGGATATATTACTTTATTACATTATATATATATATATATCTCCCCTGAGTGCATCAATATAAGAAAGGAATTGTGTTGCACTTGGACAAAGAAGGTACATCGTTATCAATACTTTACATATTATTATTGTTTCATTGTCTGCATAACAAAACAGGCATCATTTACAGAAACTCTAATGTCAATGTATTTATTCTCCAAGCATAATTACTAAACTGTACCTATAGTAAAATGTAGGTGCTTCTATGAGTAGGAGTGAGAACAGACCCACTGGTCTGTAGCTGCTTACAGCTAGAGCTCCCATGTTTAACGTCTGTTGTTTCACAGTGCATGAAATGCATAGCACATGGTGTAATGAAGATGCCCACAGGAACCATTATGTTCATTCACAAAGGTCCAAGTGGAAACAATCCAAAGACAAATATGCATATAATGAATGGAAACATTTCCAAGTCATTGATACTTATAGCTACTTCCCACATCCACATTACATCAATTTTTCAAATGGTGAATGTTGAAGTTGGGAACCATGCAAGTACCATTTTCTATTTGAAACACTTCAAATTTATGGTGACAATGGGGGTTATTTTGTAGCAAAATGCAAGTCCCCAGCAAACTATGACAACACCTGAGATAAGGGCTCTGATACATCTAGGCAATAATAGCAAATGTCTTATTGATTAGTCAAGTTACTGCACATATTCACCTTACTTGTACAGTACACCCATATATTATACTTCACTGCCCTCATGTTTGGTGGCGAAACTTCATTTTAGAGATCAGTTTCCGTCTATGGAGATACATTACTGTGGATATCTGGAGCTATAATTACCATGAGAGAAGGTGAGAAGTAGAGAGAGGGCAAAATGGTTCTTGGTGGGGTTAACATACCACCAAAAGTGCTTTGCTTAACCGACAATAGAGCGCCAGGCAGTGGGTTGGTAAAGTGTTGGACGAGGTTAGAAGACAGCTTATGGGATAAAACCTCAGCCGTAGTGCTTATCAGAATGTGGTATATCTACATTGTGGCAAAACTAAAGCAAAAGTAAAAATAAATGAAAACTGATTTCTGACTGTTAAAGTGTCATATAGTAGCGCAGTCACAATATTTATAGAAACAAATCCGCTTTTCTGGCTTTGTATACGCTGCATAAACAACATGTAGACATCTACAGATTTAACATAGGACAACAACCCACAAAGTAGAGATTTGTATCTATTACGCAGAAAGAATTGTACTCTCTGCTAGTGGAGTAAATCTGCAATCCTCCAGTTCTGGTGTACTCTTGTCCTGTCAGACTATTTCCGCAACCCATCAATAATGTACAAGTAAAACATAAAATAATGTATGAAAATATTGTAGCACGCTGTAGTAATTATGGCTTTGTACAATTAAAGGTGCACTTTGGGTGCTCGCATGTCATTGTTCTTAAGGACAGCCTTTTTTTTGCCACTGAAAATCTGTAATATGGTACACTTGGAATAACGGAAATAGCAGAAACCTGCTCCATTGACTGGCCTATTAAATTTGGCACGGAAATAAAAGAGTATGTTGTTTTTTGTTTTTATAAATTCTAATGTCATGTTACATTGGTGTCTAGCTTTTCTGATTTAAAAATATGGGACCACTGCGTGCTAGTGTATTATCATGACAACACTATATTTTAGAGGATACTTTTCTTATCCCCCAACATAATCTGTCTGCCTAGTTTCCCAGCTACTCTTATCCTTTTGTCTCCACTGCTTAGGTAAAGCAGTTATATGATGACATATACATAGTACTGGTACCCACAGTTTACGAAATTTCGATTATTTTATTTTTAATGGAAATAAGCTATTTACTATGGTAAAAAAGAAATTACTATTAGACTACATAATAATCATATTCCCTTTTTCTTGAGGATTAAAAGGAGCAGAATCATAAGGTACAGTAAATTTCCTCCACAATTATTTTGTGTGACAGTTTTGACAATTAGTCAATCAGGTTATTTTATAACTGAAGTTCAGTTATTTTGTGGTATAATTTGCAGTTGTGACTACAGTTTGACCTCAATTTCTAGAAAAATGACATTCATGGCAGATTTCTGAAATTTTTGATCAAATGTGACAAAGTTTTTTTTTTTTCCATTCTGCCACTGAAAACTGCTTAGTGATGAGACAAAGGGAGCCAGCTGGAAACAAGTTCATACACCTGGCCTTCCATATATGGAGGCACTGCAGTAAAGATAAGTGCTAGATACATTCTATTACAGGGTGTATCTAGCACTTGGATGTACATAGGATAGGGGTTACATTTACAAAACAGATCCTTTAAGTCTTTTTGCACATTTAACCCCAACAAAGTGAACAGATCCTTTAGATGGTCATTTGCTGAGAATATGGTTTGAATCAAAGAACATTAGGATTAATTTACACTGCAGAGTTGTTTGGTGCCAGTGGGCACGATCCATAGATGGGTTCACATAGACTAGATCAGGCCTGACACCTTGTGGCTCTGCAGGTGTTGTGAAAGCCCCATGATAGACCCACACCACAAAATAGTATAGATTTGAATGAGACTTACTAACATTCAAGGAAAAAATTAGCCAACCATGAACCTGTGATCCTATGGCTCCTTATACCATCTGCAACAAAACAAGCTTGCTAAACGTCGATATTTGGGCAGATATTTACCAAGCAAAGGGAAAGAACGAAGCAAGATTAAATAGTAGTGTACATAGATAGGATTTGACGAACAAAAGGAATGTAACATGTCTGCATAAATATGTCCCTGGAAAAAGAGGATTTTCATGATCTAAACCAGAAACAAGAAACTTCTGGATCTCCCAGCATGCTTTGGCAATACTTGGCTGTTAGAACATCCTGGGACATAGTAAGTGAGCCGCCAGTTGGATAAGCAAACAGTATGTCCAACTAAAATATTTGGCAAAGCACGAACTTGAATGACACAAAAATAAAATAAGTACGCTGATAAATTAATTCAACAAAGCCATTTTTCTATATTTTGTTATGAACCCTGCGGTGCCTAATCAGATGTGAGCTGCGAAAGAAGCATTTTCCACATTCGTTGCAAGTGTAGGGCCTTTCGCCGGTATGAACTTTTTGGTGTCTGACAAGATCAGAACTGTGCCGGAAGCTCTTGCCACATTCACTGCAGACATAAGGTCGTTCTCCTGTATGCACTCTCCTGTGTATAATAAGATTGGAACTGTTTATAAAGCTTTTGCCGCATTCCTTACACACATATGGCCGCTCTCCAGTGTGGATTCTCTGGTGCATGACTAGATAAGCACTGCTGATAAAACTCTTCCCACATTCCTTGCAGACGTGGGGTCTTTCGCCTGTGTGAGTTCTCTGGTGAATGATGAGACTAGCATTCTGGGTAAAACTCTTGCCACACACAGTGCAAGTGTAGGATTTAGCCGGCTTAGTAGCTTTAGTTTCTGAGTTAGTGTTAAGTTTACGTTCCATGAAAGTGCAAGCCGCATCATCGGCATTAGTACTTCTACCACTCATTAAATGTTTCCTCCTTGTACGGGGTTTTTGCAAGCTAATAGTTGTTTTTTGAAAGAATGGAATATCCTTCTCAGTGCACCTTTCTTCTATTACCTGGGTGTTTATTGGGTTTGCATTCCCTTTAGCATATTTTAGTGCAAGAGTCGACATACACGGTTTCTTTAAAATGCTTCTGGAGTTTGATGGACTTCCTCCTTCACACAATGTAGTCTCTGAAGGGGCAATATTGAATGATGACCTGTGTATGCTTTTGATTTGAGTATGTTGTATATCTCCATCATCTTCTGATGTGACATAGGAAGAGTTTACAAATGTTCCACATTCTTCTTCAGATCTGTCACCTTTACATCTACCTGTCAAGTGAAACATCAATAGAATGTTAAGAAACATATTATCATCAGGTATTTATATAGCACTACTAATTCCGCGCTGTATAGAGAACTCACTCACATCAGTCCCTGCCGAGAGAGAAAGAGACTAGGGTCAATTTGATAGCAGTCAATTAACCTACTAGTATGTTTTGGGAATGTGGAAGGAAACTGGAGAACCCGGAGGAAATCCACACAAACACAGAACACAGATAAGGCCATGGTCGGGAATTGAACTCATGACTCCAGTGCTGTGAGGCAGAAGTGCTAGCCACTAAGCCACCATGCAGCCCAATGTATCTCTGTGTCACTACACTTTGCTTATGAAAGGCCAGCCATGCAAAGGCATACTCAATCTCTCTCTTTTTGGCATAAATTGTGTGGTTGAAGGTGATTATGTGTATGACACAGAGTTTGCCTATTTTTATGGATGATGCATTTGATAAAAAAAAAAACTTTCCTGAAACAACCAGATGGGGCTATGATGCCATTTTGCTCTTTTAAGCTATTACTGTTACTTTATGTGTAGTTCTTCTACTTTGGAAAATTATCTTTTTGTGGTAAGGTTTATTTTGAATGGTAGAGTAGGCATGGGAAAACCGTATTTTTAAGACCACACTCAACCCAATTTCCACACATCCCAAGGCCATATGATCTAAAATACACTTTCTTACATTATTTAGCAGTGCTGATAATATTTTGTGGTGCTTTATTTCAAATTGAAGCTGAAATGTATTGCATTTCAATTAATAGAATTTTAAAAATCCAGTTAGCAAAAATATAAATGAGTATATAAATGTTAAAGGAACTCCTAAATAAATGCAGCCAATCTTCCAAAGGGATGTATGTAGCCATACACAGAATTAATGTGGTTTTCACTGAGGTTTATCCACCCAATACAGTTGCCAGTGTCACCTGAGTTTGACATGCCTATTGTAGGGAAAGGCTGCTGATTGCATATAAGAAAAAAATAAAGACACTCACTGGTAGAAGGACTTGTTTGGCAGTCCCTGTTTTGTGAATACAAATTGCTCCTTACACATAGCTCTTCTCCTCTCTGTATACGGGACACAATGTCAGGCTTCACATAAATATATCCTGTTGGCAGAAAAAGAACAGTGGTGTAAAAAACATTTAGGGCTAGATTTACTAAACCGTGGGTTTGAAAAAGTGGAGATGTTGTCTATAGCAACCAATCAGATTCTAGCTGTCATTTATTTAGTGCACAAAATGACAGCTAGAATCTGATTGGTTGCTATAGGCAACATCTCCATTATTTTAAACCCGCAGTTAAGTAAATATACCCCTTAGTGACTAATTTCATGGTGTCTCACAATGTCTAAGATCGTGGTTGGTATATGGTGTTAAGGCAAATGGATCATCTACAAATATAAAGTGCATACCACAAATTGTGAATTGCGATACTCATGCATTCATTCCAAGGGAAAAGCAGAAGAATCAAGTTGCAGAATGAATGTACTTCATCAAAACTGGAGCTCATTGGAGGTGTATCATCTATCTACATACAGATTTCAAGTAATGGTTTTTGCATAAAGTTCTAGGAGGGAATGCACAAGCCAAGTAACTGAAGTTATTTGAAAATGGAAGCCCCCACTTAAAATAGTGTTTTACTATATGTAAGCAAGATTATGTTTTTTTTTCATCTAACTTTACTTAACCTTTACACTGTTAAAATGATCACATTTTACAACACGAGATTTCAGAATGGTCCATCCCGAGCTGCTGTCAATCAGGGGCAGATCTAGGGGTAAATGTATCAAGCTGAGAGTTTTCCGGCGGGTTTGAAAAACTAATCAGATTCTAGTTATCATTTATTTAGTACATTCTACAAAATGACAGCTAGAATCTGACTAGTTGCATAGGCAACATCTCCACTTTTCAAACCCGCCAGAAATTTCTTAGCTTGATACATTTACCCCTAGACTTTTTTTTTTTAAAGGCTGAAGGGGTGGGGGGGGATTTTGCATAGCCACACCCTCCTTCACGAATACTGGTTGGTCCCGGATGGCCCTGCCTCTTTCCCCACAATGATCGGATCTTTCTACCTCAATTTAATGGGATGAAGATTGTTGCTAGGGGGTGCGATTGGCCCCCTCTATCCGGCAGTGCTGTCAAAGATAAATAGAGGATTCAGTTATAGGACAAGGAAAGTTTACTTCTGCATTTTAAAGGGCAATTCCTGTGACAGCATCATGCATAGTATTACTAACTGACCCATGCTGAAATGGATTTAATAGTAACTGCTATATTGTTTGTTTGTTTTTTTAATTTCACACAACCAAATTTTAGATTGTTTATGTTTCGTAAAAGGAAGAATTTTCTTTGGTACCATAGCAGAGTAAATATGTTTTCCATTCATGGTCAAATGTAGAAAAACATTTATAGGTATACCAAATACTAGAGGTTTGGCCAATGATCATAGGCTCATAATAAATAAACAAAAACAGCTAGTTTATGTTTATTACATTTGCATGATTAACATGATATAACATAGGATTGGATGTAGCACATGCTCTACCACTGGGAGCATTATAATAGATTGAACATTATTTATCAAGCATCATTGGGTTTTTTTTTGGGGGGGGGGGGGGGGTGGTTTAAATAAAAGTTTTTCTGCAATGGTTCCAGCGCGATTTAAAACAGCAGTTTTATGATGGTAAATCCTGGCGTGCTGGGTCGAGTTTTTCACATATTGGGCAAAATTCTATGAGGAAGTAATTATACAACACAGGCTATGGAGTTTCTTAAAGCAACTGAGGACCCCAGCATAAAGTGAGTATAGATGCATTCAACACGTTGGTTAAACACAGCTCCTCAGCACTCCCAACGGATTTAAAGGCTAGCCCTACCCACTAAGGTTGGGGTCTGGTGGATTTCTGTAGTTTCATTTTTGCAAGATTCCTTTTGCCTCTCTTCAAACGACTCCAGCTCCTCTACTGAGAAACGGACGGTGAGATTATCTGATTTTATTGGTTCCTATAACAGAAAGACAATGCATACATTAACTAAAGATTTAAAGTTGACAGCTAGCTTTTTGCAGTTGCTTTTATACTCTTACCTGCCAGTTCTCATGGTTTATCTCTGAAAGATAGATCTTTTAAATACATCTCAGGATCACTCAGTACAGAGTCTCTAACTCCAGGATTTCCCCTTACTGTCTGCTATCTGTGTCACCTATTCTATATTTTACAAATACTGTCAGTCGCTGGAACCTCCATGTTGTAAGGTTTGCATACTCACTACTGGAACTAGTTCAGTTTAGGCTGCAATTACTGAGTGCAATGCGCGTCTCAGCCACTCCACACTCTTACAGAGTATTACCTGAGTGGCCAGGTCTAATGCAGTTGCAGTTGTCATTTAGACGCTGGAGCATCATACTAGTCTAAGGGCGCCTATTTCCTGGTATTATGGTACCTAAAACATTGCTGATTTTTGCTCGCCCCTCCTTGAGGAGCGAGCAAAAATTAACAATGTTTTTGGCTACATCCCTTGGGGTATCTTCATTCTGGGCTGCAATGTGACTTTGCCTGGAATTGAACGGACCCCTAAATAAGATGCACTTTATATGTACAAGTCAAAAAGGACATACTTATTAAGTGAAATCATACAGTAAAAACAATATACAAGAAAATAGTGTTCTCTTTCTCTAAAACTTCATATTATAAAGTATATCAGTGCCATTCTAAAACAGAACATTACCAGCTATGTCTATCAGTTCACCTGTGGATACCTACTAGATATATCTGACTGACTACCACGTTGTATGTCTCTGGCATCTGGTATAGTCCACAAAACTAAACACAATAATACACACATTATTCATGAGCAATAATTACCAATTACCCATATTTGCCTTGTTATTTTAAGGTATTCACAATTGAAATGATAACAAATAAATGGAAGAAGAATTACCTGTAAGGATGCACTGCTTAGCTCTTCATCATCCAAAGTGTGACTACTTTCAGCATCTGTCTCACACTCAGCCATTTGGAGACCCGGCTTGTAGGGAAGAAGAATTTTGGGGAAATGGATGGAAAACAGTTAACTATCATATAAATATCTGCCCTGTACCAAAATGACTTACGATTTCACAAAACAGAGCTGTAATTAGTGAAAAATATAACAGTGTGATTGCTAGGGAAAAAAAGCCACAATGTACAATTGTCTATTTTAGAACAATATTCCTTCATCAACATGTTCTAGTATGACAAATGAGATCGGAGATGAAATCTGATCAGGGAGCTGGCAGAGGCCGGGTCTCCCTGAAAATCTGCTTATAAGAATAATTAGGGGACCTTCATATTGATTGGTCTGTTGAGGTATAAATGTGTTGCATTGTCTGTAACAGTACATCCTTGTGCCCCCATATTGTAACTGTAACTATGACATGATCAAACAATACATTTGGAAGGCGTCATTACCATGAGACAGCTATAGGTTTGTAAGGTCATCCACAAATCTATATTTCTTTTGATAAGTATTGTTTTCTGTGTGGCATGTCTGTGACATTACCTCACATTATATACTTTGCTTTTTGTTAACAGTCTTAACTTAAAATAGATGTTCTACTTATTAATTACCCAGATACTAAAAATGTGCTTTTAGTTAACAGCAAATCATCTGACACATTTTGACTCACATGAAGGATCAAATATTTACCTCAAGCTTTTTCTTAAATTTGTTTAACTTTAGTAAATATCACAGCACTTGGATCTCAGATTAAAACCATCTGAGCGGATCTCCGGTTCGTAATCAGACAGGACCACAGCATATCTAGAGAAATCTTGGGATCTGCCCATTACACTGGGTTTTCGGCTTAATGTCAAAATATCAGAATCATTCAGGCTATGCAGGTTGACTATGGACCATATCTGGGAACTTGACAAAAGAGCTGTCCTGAGATGTTACGATAATATCATATTTTAAAAGACCAGTAAACTTACATTTAAATGCCCACTTCCTAAAAAGTTCCACTCTGCCTGTTGAACTTCAGCCAGAAACCCCTCTAGAGAAACAGATTCTCCACTAACAGTCATCCCCATCTCTGACTGAACAACCTTGTGAGTTTGTGTGCTCACACAGTTTACAGTCTGCATTGACTGCCCCTTTTGTGGACTATAAACTAGATGGTGTGGCTACAGAACTTTGTAAGAGATTGTCACCTTTGTGAGCACAGAAGATGAGAATGAATGCGAGTGGAGGAACTAACTTTCTCCAGCAGGACATATGACTGGAGAACTGCCCAACCACAGGAGTAGTGGGCAGGGGGATATTTTAGGAAGGTAACAATTAAAATAAAAAAAATAAAAGAGAACAATCAATATATGTGTGAACCTATTCTAAAATCAGAATCTTTTGTATACGTGCATTAAATGTATAACAAATATGACACTTGTGAATGAAACTGGCATTACATGAAAAACACCTACATTAATGTTTTAACTAGTCACATTGAAAAACCTAGAGTAAGGCAAGTGCCATGCTACCACATACATGCCAACTTATCAGCCAGTTTGGTAATGTGTTACCAAATTGCCCAAAAACACTACACAAAGATTATCTGAAGTCCCAACTCAATCTCGGCTCAAATCTCAAATCAAAATTTTATCATCAGCAAACCAAGATGACTGAAGTGTCTTCAGATTTAATCAACACGTGTGTGGCCAGATTTCATTTCACACTCATATTACGGACTTCTAATGCCAGGTATAGTTTGCTGCATTTTGGGCAACCAGGAGTTTGAAGTCAGTACCATACTGACAGTGCCGTCCTCACAGTGCTCTGTTTAGCATGATTATAAGGTCTCTCAAACTTTCAAGATGTCTTTATTTACAAGTACTGCTTTTACCAGAGAATATTAACTAACACTATTTATTTTAGTATTTAGGTAGCATTTGTCAATACAATAATGCAACCAGTACTAGACAGTCATTGGTTATGCAGTTATTGCTTTAAATAAAAAGTCAACTGAAAGTGCAGCTTCCCCATTATTTTTTTAATGACAATTTTATAAAAACTTACTGATGGCTATAAATGAACCCAACACACCACAAACAATGCCTGGCACATCAGGGGCACACGCAGGGGGAAGAGGGGGTCCTTGTCTCTGGAAACTCCTGTCCTACCTGGTGTGCCTGACCTTTTTTTTTTCCCCACCCGACGCGGGTGGAGAAAGGGGGGGAAGGCGAGCGGGGGTGCCGTGAGGGGGGGGGTGGGGGTGCTGTGTGCGGGGAGGGGGCGACAATCAAATCATTGGTGGTCAGTGGCAGCAACAGGCAGCCATTTGTGAGGCTGCCTGTTGCTGATTGCCCTCAGACAGGAAGTGCTCACTTCACTTCCTGTCTGAGCAGTGAGGAGGGATGCAGCAGAAGTATACCTAAAGGTAAGTGAGGTGTGTGTGTGTGTGTGTGATGGCACAGAGGGCTTGTGGCAATGTAATGTGTGAGGTAGGTGGTGTCTAATTAATGGTTGTTATTTTGTTTGTGTGGTTATGGTGGGGCAATTTAATTTAATAGTGGGGTTTGTGCAGAGTTATTAATGTAGGGTGGGATGATTCATTTAATTTTGGGGTGGTTTGGGCACTATTAATCAAATGTGTGGCAGAGTTTTGGAAAAAGGATTGCTATTTCTTAAAATTGAATGCAAGTTATTTAATGTATGGTAGGAAATAGGTTTATTTAATAAATGTGATTACAATTAATGTTGGGGTTGTTTGGGGGAAATATGTCTTTTTATTAAAGGTGAATAAAATTATTTTACAGTCGGGCTGGTTACAAGAAAGGGGCACTAATAATAAAACATGAGTTGTTTTGATTTAATATCGGACTGCATAGAGACAGGGAGGCCTACTGTGTTCACTCATTGCTGGTATTTCTATATCTCATGTACCTATTCTGTTTCCAAACAGGAACCCAACATTCCAGGATCCAGGCAAGCACAACTGAGCTTAGGACATGAGCAGCAAAAACAAGTATTGAAAGCCGGAAAAACAGGTAGGAGAAATCAGGACAGTCTGCCAACTGTCCTGATTCTGGTGGGGCAGTCCTGAGTTTAGGGACCGACCTACTCAGTCAGGACTTTGTCCTGACTACAGGGACAGTTGGGAGGTATGTCCCACTTCACACTGCTCTGCTCATGAAGTGGGAGCTGCATGCACCTAAAGGTAGTGCATGCAGCATTGCTTGTGTATTTAAAGGGGGATTGGAAGAGTTGGAGAGCTACCTAGCACTGTCTAAAATTATAGCAATGTCCCCATGCAAGCTGGTCACGCCCACTGGTGGTTTGCCGTGGAAACCCCCCTCCTCGAATCCTGTGTTTGCCCCTGCATATGTAAGACAGTGATTTACTGCAATCATAACAATAGCATAGCCGCATTTACAGATGAAAAAGCAAAGGGAGAAACTCTAATAAGAAAGGTATAGGGCCATTTAATAAATACATTTGGGTGTTATTGTAAATTGGTGCCGGGCTTTCAGCCCTGAACAACCCATCTAAAAATCAGATGGCCTCCTAATAAAATTGAACCTTGTTTGTTCGATGCAGAATGATGTAGCTATTTTGCATTGTTGCAATAACAGCAATATCACTATGTAATGGTAACAGGCATCTCATCCTTATAGGCCTTGTATCGGATTTATGAATCAACTATTATATGCAAGGTATTACGAAAACATCCATGCTAACATGGTCTAAATATAATGGTTCATTTAGATACTATTAGATGCAGTGGTATTGCATTTATTAGTAATTACAATAAAGGAAAGGGGAATTAGTCTAAAATGTAAAAGAAAAAAAAATCCCTGTTTCTATACCTTTAACTGTCTAAGACAATAAGTATACATATTTGGTATCACTACAACCGAGAGAATAAAATAAATACATCTTATGGTCATTTTCTTTGATTAAAAAACAATATTAAATGAATGTGGTTAGAACAAGAAAAGAAATAGGTTATTCCAGTCAAAACCCATGCATGACTCAAGACTTTTCTGGTGGTTAAGCTGTAAACTATCTCTGGATATTAGGAAGTTAATAATATGTTGCAAATAATGATGTGCTCTAGCCCATAACAAGCAATCAGATAACAGTTTTCACTGTCTGGTGTAGTCAGACTCATGAAAAACGTTATATATTTGGTTTGCATGGGTCACAACGCATCATTGCACTTTGCACCATGTTGTTAAGTAGACTTCTACATTTACATGCTTAAATATATGTTTTCATGAATTAGGAAAATAGTGCATATCTAGGACCAGCAGTAAATGTATCACCTTACAACAGTGAGGACTGACAGCCTCCTATTGGTCACTATAGTTGTCCAGGTGCCAATTTGCCAAGGAAGTGGTTCTAATGCAGGATCATGGATTCAAGGGTACTCATTTCTCAGGTCACAATGTAACATTTTATTTTTTTGTGCTTCACACAATGTGTGACAGTATAGCATCAAGCCACAGCTTATAGATTTTTGTAGAACTGTGTTGATGTAATGTGAAAAATAATACATTTGTTTTGTTTAGCAATAAATTAATTTAAAGCTATTATCGTTAGGGCAAGTTATAAAAATGTTAACTTCAACCCAAGTGTACAGCAAAAATAAGGATTTGCAATATTTATCTTGCAGAAGCACACAATTATTTTACCCAAAACGATGTTATGTTTTATTTTATTTTCAATAACGACCCCCACCCCAACAACTAGAAAGATACATTTACACAATTCATATATCAAATGCTTGTATTTCTACCACCCGATTATCTACCGCACTCTAGTAAATACTGTATACATGTGAAATGTACCGAACAGTAGGATGTCTACATTACTGTCAGATGAGCTTCAGTATCACTGCATCATATTATGTTTTTACCGCACGCTAAGATCTAAAACACATGATTTAAATAACAGTGCATTTTTACGGAACCATCACAGTTATGTAGTAACAATGACATGCGATTATATAAAAACAGATCCTACCGACTGCAGCAATTTACCTCTTATGTATACAGAAAATTGAATCAGGCCGGAAGTACAGCAACAATGGTGGTGAGAGCTATGCGTTCCAAGCCTCTGTTTTAATCTAAATAGGTATAGGAGTGTCGCGGAATTTGTTGCAAGGGACGCCGGGATTTGTAGTTCTATCTGTAAGCGAGTGCGTACGAAGCTATGTGGAATATGACGTCCGGTACTACAAGTCCTATAAACCTTCTAGTTTACTAGTTTCTAGATTATTATTTTTTTATCCTACAAAACCACAACATTTTATTTGATATGAAGTTTTTATTTTTGTGCTGTCAAAACAAAATGTAATTTTTTTTTTGTTTTGTTTTAGATCAAACGTCTGATTGGGAACTCATCTTCATGTACAACAATTATTGTTATTATTATTTTTATTATTATTTTTATTATTACGTGCAGGGGCGAACGGAGGATTGTCGGGGGGGGGGGGGGGGGGGGGGGGGGTTTCCCCCCCCCAACCCCCCCCCCAAAAAAAACCCCCCCGTGAGAGCAGCAGCTCCGTTTCTTCAGCGCTGTCCTATACAGCAGCCACGGCGCTGTCTAAGAAGCACCGCCGCGGACGCTTCTTTGACAGCACCGCAGCTGCTGTATAGGACAGTGCAGCTATAGCGGCCACTTAGTTAGCGCAGGGGGGGTTTCTGGAGACTCAGAAACCCCCTGCGTGCGCCACTGACGTGTCCCCCAACTGTCCCTATTTTGGTGGAACAGTTCTAAATCATGAACCGTGAAAGAGGTGGAGTTTGCGTTAAAATAGCCTGAGTTTCATAGCAAACTTGGTGTTTTGGAGTGGTTCAGGTGGGGTTTGGATGGATTGGGGGTGGGTTTTGAGTGGATTGGGAACAGTGTGTTGGGGAGGAGGACCACTGTGAGAGGGCAAGAGAGAGAGAGAAGTTTGGTGGTAGTGGTTTCTGAGGGACTATCAACAGGAATATTAAGTCATACTTGCCAACTCTCCCAGAATGTTCGGGAGACTCCCGAAATAGCAGGCAGTCTCCCAGACTCCTGGGAGAGTTGCCTAATCCCCCGGACTGTGGCCCAGATCAGAAGAGGGTGGCAGATCTGACCCATCTAGTGCGATGATGTGCAGTGTGTCATCACTCAGTTATCCTTGTTCAGACTGACTAGCATTTCAGAGTCTGAAATTCAGACTCTGCAGAGACACAGACCCCACCCCCACCACACATGACCCTGAGAGACTGTGTGATTGGCTGACAGGAGAACTGCGCTGAAGATCATGGCAGACAGAAGAAGAGCAGGTAAGTAAAAGTCTCAGCAATGTATCAGAGGTATCGCGGAGGGAAGAGGGGGAATAGTGGGAAGTAGAAGCAGTATATGGGGAAAACAAGGGGGTGAAGTTAAAATTAATAATAGGGTGCAAAGGAAAATATAGAAAGCACAGTTGGAGACAGACATAAGTGGGGAACAGAAAGTGAGGCGATATAATGAGGGTTGAGGAGGAATCTGTAAAGAGTGATCAGAAGGATAACGAGAGGGATGAAATGAGTAATATGTATCCACCTGTAATATGAAGTTTATCTGTTAAAACAATCCATGTACCCCTACCTCCCCTCCTCCTATTCTCTTATCGGTACCCTCCCCACCTTGTTGAAATTGAAATAAAAATAAATGTAAAAAAAATAAAATAAAGGAATAATAAATGGGACAACAGAGGGGGTAATTGTGACGCTTATGTAGTATATCTAATGAATGGTTGTTATTTTCTGTTGAATTCATGTATGACAATGTGAATATTTTATGTAACCTTGTAATGTAATCTCAACGTGTACTTTGCTAGATGACATGAGTTTGAACTTATGCAAGTCTTTTGAAACTAGCCCGGCCCGGGATAGATAAGGATCTGAGGAATTTAAAGCCCCAAAGTTGTAAAACATCTAGCCACTGAAGTAGAGCAGAGGTGAGAACTCAAGGTCCTGTGAACATTCCTGATCTCAGGACATCCCTAGCTCACTTTGAAAGCCCTGTGAAATTTGGGAGGTCAATCTGTCCTTATTGACAACTAAACTCCAGAGGGGGGGGGGGGGGGGGGTGAGAGCTATGTGGAAAAAGGTTTAAAATCTTCTGATTTAGACAATAACGTGTACATTTTCATGAGGGGGTCTATCAAGATTGAAATGTCTCATATTTCTCAGTTCTGTTTCCTGACACACCAAGTCTTAACTAATAAGTAGTGATTTTATTTCCTATTTAATTTTCAGAAACTTATTTGTGCAATATATTGTATGTCTTGTTTTTAATTTTTGTAACAAAGCCTTGGAACCATTTTTAATATTAAATACATTTAATCTAGTGTGTTCTCCGTGATTTTTTGTGAATTTACGAAGCCCGGGAAGGCTCATGCTACATGTGTATATGATTTAAGTGTACGCCAGTCACGGTCAGCTGTTCAGATTGCTGTATCTGGGACAGGCTGGGCGTTCCTGACAGTAATAGTAAGAGATAAAGAGAACAGAGGTGGAGAGGTAAAGGGAGAGTAAGGGGTGAGACAGAGCAGCATAAGAGTTCCTAGGAGTTTGTATGTGTACATGAATATTTATTACATAGCTGGTGATATTAAATGGTCTATCAGGAAACCCTACCAGAAATAATTTTTTTATATGAAAGTCTTACTGAGTTCAACATAAGAAACAGAAAAATACAGTTCAAGGTTTTTAATACAAGTAAATTTGTATATATGTAAATTTATATATTTAGTCACATTATTGGAAGTGCAGAATGTGTTTGTTATAACTTACTAGAGATTTTTGATAGTTGAAGAATTTAGGGTCAATTACAGTCTCTGGTACCATGTCACCCATACAAAAACTCCCTCTGGCATGCTACGAACAGTACTATAGGTTCCACCTAGTGGCGCTGAATATGTCCCCTGGGTGGTACTAGATATGCCAATGGGTGTAGCTAGGCACACCCCTTTTTCAGATGAGGACACACCCCCTTCAACGGCACGCTGCTTAGGTTTTACATGTGGAATCTCCCTGAAATTTTTCAAAAGTTGGCAAGTATGTATAAAGTGGGGAATTCAATTAGCCGTGAAGAGTCTCGCGACCATTCCGGAGACACTTTGTGGCGGATATTTTTACAGAAATATCTGCTCATTTTAACTTGCGCAACATAGAGGTGCGAGGAAAACACTAGTTTGCAGGAATCTATAACCTGCAAACTGGATTTGTTCTAGTGAAAAGAATTGCCACCTAGTAACAGCTGGTGGGTTAGACAGCAAGCCTCCCTAATATGCTGAGACAGAGGGAAGCAAAAGTATTTTCACTTCCTCTGCAAAAAGAAAAACAGAGGACGCTCGCGGTCAGGTGGGCACGCCAGAGCACTGCTGATCAAATGTTTTGGAAGCTCCCAGGTGGCAAGCCAGTCCTAGAAAGGAAAAGTGTAAAAAAAAGTAACCTTTGAGCCTGACAATTCTGGCACCTTTAAATTGTGGAGAAAGACCAAAGACACATATGTTCTTAACCAAGAAACAACAATTTATTGGAACTTTAACTGACAACTTATGGTAATAGTTGATATGCTGTTGTTAGAACTAGGAGACGAGAAGCTGGAAAAAACAACTTTGGCTCCAAAACTTAGGAAAGAATTGTAATGCTTGGATTACTTCTGTTCCTTATTGGTGGCTGCCTGGGGCTTCTTTTGGTCCCTTGCTGCGACCTAGAGGGATGATAGTAGGAAAGATTATTAATACCCAAACATAGAGTCTCAAAAAAAACGCAGGATTTTTAATGGGAGGTTTCTAAATGGTTGAATTTGAAACAAATAAAAAATAAAATGGCACAATAAGCTTTTTAAGCATTGGAACTACACATTAAAACTAGCATTGATACCACACATTAAAACTAGCATTAATACTGCACATTAAAACTAGCATTAATACTGCACATTAAAACTAGCATTAATACTGCACATTAAAACTAGCATTAATGCAGCACATTAAAACTAGCATTAATGCAGCACATTAGAAATACCATTAATACCGTACAATAAAACTAGCAATGACACCGCACATTAAATGTAACATTCATACTGCACATTAAAAAAATAAAAGCAAAAAAAATTGATACCAGTTTTGAATATACTGCATACATATATGCAATATAAATAATGCAGCAAAATTGTTACAGGATCCTCTAGTTTAGTAATCATTATTAAAGTAATTTTCAAAGCCTGCCTCTTATATTAAAGCCGGAATTAGATATTTTTTTTATATATATATATATATATATATATATATATATATATATATAAGTTTAGAGGCAGGCTGCAGCTTCGACAATTACTTTATTAATCATTAAGAAGATAGAGGATCCTATAACATTTTTGGAGGTTTAACTGAAAAAAGCTTGGTCTGTAATACAAAGAGTAAACAACATGTCTCTAAGCTTTGCTTTATTTTTAATCTCACAAATTAATATCACAAATTGAAATTAAAAGAAAACACCGCACCAGGCAATCCACACAACTCCCCCTCAAAAATACATTTCAATTTGACTTTAATAGCGATCATGTGTATCTTAAGGGAGGGTGCACCCACTCGTTTAAATTCATATAATACAAAGACACCAAAGAAAAAAGATAATGAGCTTATGGGGCTCTCTGATGGATAGAGTGCCACCTGCTGTTGCTAGGTGATATGCCTCCCAAACAGAAAACCAGCGGACATTTGTACCGTAGTAATGATAAAAGTGCGCAGTCGCAATGTTCTGAGGAGCATCACGGCTAATTGAATCTGCCCCTGAAGCATACTTACCAACTTTTTTCGCTATGAGCGTAGATCTGTCACCTCCAAAACAGCCACATCAGTGCATGAAAAGAACTCTCAGGTTGAAGAACAAATTGGGCGTTCGCAGATTCCTGAGGAGAGTCTAAGGGTGTTCACGAGTGCTATATTTGAGTCTGACAATTCAGATTCAGACACTGTAATTATAGAGCAGCCTCCTTCCACAATTTTCCAACCATTTTGAAATGTTAGGATAAGTAGTAATGATGATAATTTAGACATAGAAATTGAGGAATTAGCTAATGTGCAACAGAAGGAGGGGGATAATTGCGGACCTGAAAATGATGAATGTGTTGTACTTGGACAAGATAATGAGGAATATGATGTTGGTTGTGTCCAAGTAAGACAGCCACCAGTAGTACCACCTAAAGCCCATGAAAAGCACATTGTCATGCTAAAGCATAAGACCAAAAAATCCCCCTCTTGCGTGTGGAAATATTTTTATCCCAACCCAGACAACATTTGTCAAGGTATCTGCAGCCTATTGTGATACCACAATAAGTAGATGTAGTGACGTTCCTAGGCACCTTCTCCCTGTTACATCATTTGCAGTGACTTCATTGAAGTAGTTTATCAAAAAGGTGAAAAGTCATGTATAGTAACAAGCAGTCCAGCAGTAGAATGGATAGACACTATGCATCTTCACTGTCAACACCTTCATCATCAATGTCCTCATTATTATTACATAGTACATCCAATTTTTAATGGAAACTGACACCCCTAATGCAATCCAGAATTTCCAAGAGGCATCCTACGACTTTTGCTTCTGTTGTGGGTGAAACTTCTATACAGAAGGGGACCAAGAAGAGTAAGCATAGTCTTAATCAACAATTGTCTGTAAAGCACGTGTTTGCAAGAGGAACAACATATGACAGTCAGCATCCTGTTACACAGCAGATCACTAAAGTGAAGATAGCTATGATAGCATTGGATGTGTATTCATTTTGCATCAGATTATAGCAGATTAATTAAGGTCATGTGTCCACGCAACCAAATTCCATTTTGATCCCATTTCTCCAGAGACAGGGATCAACTGATTTGTGAGTGTATAGTACAGGTAGTAGAGTATAATGAGAAAAAAAGAGTAGAGAGTAAATACCTAATCTTGTGTGATCAAATGAAGAGAGGGTTCCAGAGTGTAGGGAATTGAGCTGGTTGTTTGTCGAGGAACAGGCCTGAACAGAGATAAGAGATTGTAAGTACGTTTGCTAGGCAGTGTTCAGAACAATTCCATAAGAGTGCTAGATAGCAGTATATGTGAGCAAATCATTAGAGGTACGAGATTTAAACCAATTACGTTCTGCTTTGCAAGAAAGTCTTTCAATATGTTGTGTTTTTTTAAGTGTGCCACAGCTGACATCTTAGTCAGCATGGAGTATGAAGAGTAGCTGGAGTCACTTATTCAAGGGCTCATTCTAGGGTTTGGTTAGGAAGTTTTACATCCAGATCAGGAGAGGAGAATGTTGAAACTGGGGAGAGAAAGTGTTGCAGAGTGGTGGAAAACTGTTGAAAATTAATAGAGATAAGATTTCTGTGGGTATGAGGAGGCTTGGAAGAGTTTGACAGCAGAGAGGTTAATGTAATGGCAGAGAGCTGTAGCTGGTAAAGTGGTAATCTGAGAGGGGAAAAGAAGCAAATCAGAAACCGAGCATAGTCCAGAGAAAACAAGATCAAGACAATGGCCATCTCAATGAGTAGATTAGTCAGTCCACTTGGAGAGTCAGAGGTAGAAAGTTAAGGGTAGTAGTTTGGAGCCACAAGTAGAATGTGAATTAGCAATGGGGATGTTGAAATCACCCATAATGATAGTGCGGATGTCAGAGAGTAAGAAATGAGGGAGCCAGACATAGAAATGTTCAAGAAATTGTTGATGTGGTCCAAGCAGACAATAGATCACATCAACACACATACAGAATAAGTTGAAAATCCGAATAGCATGTACTTCAAAACATGTGAACGTGACATTTGGTAGAACTGTGAATGTGCAATGTGGGGAAAGAAATAGTCCAACCCCAACTCTATGTCTGCTCCCAGGTCTGGAGGTGGGGCTGAATTGGAGATCACCATGTGAAAGGGCTGCATGCGAGGCAGTGTCTGATTGTGTAAACCATGTTCAGATTATTGCCAGAAGGTTGTTTGAGAGGAACAGGTCGTGTAAGTTTGTTACAAACTGAGTGTGAATTCCATAGGGCAAATTTAAAGGACTTTGAAAGAGATGGGAGACAGGTAATGTGTTTGAGGATAGCTGGATTTCTTTAGTGTTCTGAATAAGATATACGTTTATGGGGGGTGTAGGGGATGTGTGATCTTTTATATCTTGGCGACAGGGTGAGGATGTTACAGTTAGGAAAAACAAATAGGAGAAAACTTGATGAGTTTTAATTAGGTGAAGTGGAGTAGTGGAGGCAATTTGGACAAAGGTGTATGTTGAAGGGAGGGTGAAGGGTGATATATTTCTAAAGATAATGCCATGAAAGGATAGTAAGAAAAGCAATTTGTTAAACATTGTAATTGAAGAATGAAGGCCAAGAAACTCAGGCAAATAAACTTAAGAGATGCAAAGAAGAAAAGAAAAGAAAAGAAAAGGAACAAAAAATACCTGGTCCAGCATTTTTCAGTGCAGTTGGCGAAGAAGTGCAGGATAAAGTAGTTTTTTGCTTATATCTGGATGTTTTCCAATGTTGTTTAATGTTTGATCCACTGTGTTGTCTAACTGTGCATTTCCTAACACTGTGTGAGAAAATCCACTTACTGTAGGTAACCCCAATGCGTCACACCCCAAACAAGTTTCTCCTTAGAATGAATGCTAAGATATAGTTGGAAAGAATACAAACTATCTACATCTGTGCTAATTGGTCAGCTTATCAGAGAAGAAAACAACTATTGCAACTTATTCAGGCTATATGAGATCCAGGCCAGTGTCGTAAACTTTGCTTCATTGATCAGCGCAGGTATAACACAGGTTATAGCAATAGATAACAAATACCTGTTACATACTTTAAAAATAAACAGTTGTACAAACTAATTGTTACGAGCCTTGGCAATCCGCAGCTTGCCTCCTTCAGCTGTTATCATGATGGCCAGGATGTTACTTCCTTTTCGCCATTCTGACCATCACCATGGTTCTGATTGGTTGTTCTCTGTATTTAAGGCAGGGAGGGCTTAGCCTCCCTGCCGTTTACAGCATTCACACTCAGTGCTGCTGTTCACCTGCTGTTTCTCTCCTGACTTTGGCTGACCTTCTGTTGTGACCCTTGCTTGTACTTTGGACCTTGCCTGTGTTAAATATGATTTTTGTTAAGGCCTCATAAAGCCTTTGTTCAGCCATTTTTGTAACTTGCATAGATATATTAGAGGTTATTCATTTTCTGCTAAAATACAGTTTTGCAAGATTTAAGCCTACTGCCTTGAGGTTAAGCTGATATAGAGAATTTCTGTGAGAATGAGGCAAGGTTTTTCTAAAGGAGTCATGCACGACAACTGGGTTCATTATCAGCTTGTAGTTGCACCCAAGACCTTGGATATGGCAGACAGGAGATAAACCTCCAGCTCCCCTTGAGATAAGAATAAATGGCACATCTGTCCTGAGAAGGGGGAGAAAGTTAAACACCTCAAGAATACGTGAGATAGTTAATCCGCAGCGCATCCCATAGACTATTGTATGCTTACGACGTAGGATTCATATATTAAGACTATAAAATCTTGTATCTTGATATCAATAAACAGAGAATATTCCTTGTATACAGAACTTGGTCTGTGTCTATTCTCTCCAGCTGATTGAAGCGCTTCCAGATATACTTGACAGGCAAATTTGGAACAGATTATTAGATCTGACACCTGTTTGCCTGTTGCCCTGACCTTTTGCTTGAATACTGGTCTCCACTGTTTCACTTGTGACCCTGACCTCTGCTTGGATACCGATTTGCCTGTCTGCTACGGACCCCTGACCTCGGCCTGCCACTGACCACTCGCTCCAATCTGGGCTAGAGCCTTCGGTTCCATCTGTGCTACGGTCATCATAGATGACCTTTTACTACACTGAACTTAAGACCCGGGGGCATTCAAGTACCTGTGAGCACATAAAGCTCTACAGGAAAGGCGGCTGCTAAAGGTGAAGACCTCAACACTATTCGTTCTAAAAGGCCTTTACACTAATGAGATGAGGTTTAGATGAGGTAAATGATGAGAGTTGTAGCAGTTCATGTACATACCTTAAAAAATACAATTGTATAAAGTGCTGTATAATGTTGAGAATGATATAGTACCATTTTCTTTCTCAAACCATTTCACTTCTGGGTGAGGACCACCTTGGTTTATCTTCTTTTGGTGTGCTACTATGTTTTATAGGTATTGTAAATATTTTTTTAATCTGCTATGTGATTAGCTGCTGTCAGCCTTGGAAGTCCCCTCTTTCAGATGATATGGTCATTTAGTAGTTCTTGTTTGGTGATAAAATGTGATTCACAGACAATTACACCCTACCATACAGAAAACACAAACCTGGGCAGGTTGGGGGATTTTGTAATGCACAGATCAACACCATCCCAGCACCTATAGACACAAGGACACCCATGTTTGAAAGATGTAGCATAGCTACAACAACAACAAAATGTCATTATCATTTTCAAATGCAGATTTTATTAATAAAAACTATGTGCAAAATATTGCTTGTTACTGTTTTGGAAAGGTTGATTAATGCTAAAGGAAGAACTACAAATTATTTATTGATGGTGTTTGGAAACAAAATGCACATTTCAGTTCAGTTCACTTTATTGCAATGTCAAAAAAAAAACATGTATTTGGGTAGATTTTTTTTTTTACCTTGACATGAGATATAAGCTAATGGTGTTTTCTGAATATTCAAAGACTTGTGAACAGACAAGCTATCATTTATGGGTGTACTGCACAAATTACTGCTATTGATGTTGGAATGTGACCAGCACAAAAAGTAACAAAATAAGCTTAGCGATAAAGGGGTTAGTTAACTATATATGCCACATTTACAATTTAATATCTGAATAATTTATATATTTCTTTTCATTTGTGTGTTGTATTCTAGCTCCTAGTCATACAAGGCCTGAGTCATTAAAGAGAGCAAGGCATTAAAAGGAGTAAATTTGATCCACGGACAAACCATGTTACAATGCAAGGGGTGCAAATTGTTTATTATTTTGCATGTAAGAAAAATACTGGCTGCTTTTTTAATGTAGCACAAAAATACTTGGTAGCTTTAGCTTTACACAGAAATTTAAAGTTGATCTAGGACATGCCCTACCCCAACTATAATTCTGTCCCCACATTTTAAATTTATCTCCCCCTCCAATGCAACATGGTTTTGCCAAGTTGCAAAGTTACTCCTTTTTGTTGCGTTGCTCTCCTTAATGACTCAGGCCCACAGTGTTTTATATACTGTATGTATGGTCTTGAAAAACGAATATTTTAAAGTAATTTTGCACCTTACTATTAGTATTCTATCTATTAAATGTGAGTGCTATTGATTTAATCATCAATATGAAATAATGTTTTATGAAATACATAAAATGTGTGAGAAGTTTGTTAATAACAGGAGCAGTAGGGAATATTTCTGAAAGTTCAAAATTGCAGCCTGCAGTTGGTATGTGCTTAGGAGTATCGCTGTGTCCAGTTGCAATATTGGGGTTGGGGGTTATTGATAACGTTCTCACCCACCCAGACCCCCTACTGCTCTCCTCTGTGTGCCATAGCTGGCACTTCCCTTGCACGCCCTTACCTTACGTCCCTGTGCATGTGCAATGAACTCAAAAGTGTAATTCTTTTCACTTGGAATTGATACAAATCACAATAATTGAGGATCATTATTTAGCTGAAAATGTCAGAAGAGGACCATCGATAGCCCTCTAGACAGTGGCTGTTGTACCTTGTAACTGATGGTCAGCTTGAATCTGTTTGGCAGTTGATTAAGGTGCTTTCTTCATAACTCGAACAATCCTGCACTGCAATCTTCGATTGCGGTTTCTCTTTCTAGGGAGGATGGATACAGTGCCATGGGCTTTAAACATCCTAATAACATTACATATGGTGGAAACAAGAACATTAAGGTCTCTGGAGATTTATTTGTAGCTCTGACATTGTCCATACTTGGCTGCAATTGCCTGTCTGACCTCTTCAGACAATTCTCTGTCTTTCTTTCTTTTCTCCATGCTCATTGCAGTACACACAGTGACACAAAACAGGAGAATGGGTCACTTTCTCTATTGAAGCTGATTTAATGATTATTTTTAATATTGCAGGCACCTGCTACTCACCACAGGTGAGTCCAGTTCCAAAGTGAAGCGGAATCACTTGCTGGAAATCTAATTATTTCTAACTACTCCTACAGGGTGTCACTAAATTTGTGTTGCTCATTTAAGGATTTCTGTGTGGAATAAATTACACAATTTTTTCTGCCTTTTGTGTTTTTTTGTTCCACTGCAAACCAAAAAAATACTTATGTTGATACCAAAATGTTTGTTACTTCCCACATTTTATTTGGAAGAAATGGTGCATTTATAGAAAAAAAATCAATATTAATGTAGAGTATAGATGGTAAAATGAATAGATCTAAGGAGAAAATGAGTAAATAAAATATAATTTATGGATGAACATGAAATAATTAAATTATAATGTTGGAGTGTTGGTGATGGATATATGTAAATTGAGAAATGGAGAAGATAATAGGTAATTATGATAGAATAAAAGATAATACAGCTTAATGATGATGATGATAATAATAATAATTATAATAATAATACTTGTATTTATATAACGCTTTTCTCCTAATAGGACTCAAAGTGCTATTCATTTGCAAAACACATGATATAAAATAAACACATAAAGGATAAACAGAGTAGGGAAAATAACTAAACATTTGGGTTTTTAAAAAATATAGGGGCACTAATGAAATTCTTGAGTAAATAGGTAAGCCTTGAGTTTGTTTTTGAAGATATTTATAGTGGAGACCTCTCAGGCTGTGCGAGGCAGAGAGTTCCAGAGAGTAGGAGCCACAAAGCTAAAAGCCCCCAGAATGAGATTACAAGTAATGTTAGTAGTCCTTAATATATATGTAAGAGGAAAAGTATGTAATAACAACAGATTGTTGAAATATAAATGCAGTCATGAAATTAAAAAAAAATGACAGATAAAAAAGTAATACAATGAATGGTAATAAATAATAAATAAAAAGATGTTCAAACTGTTTGTTATAAATGCTGTTAATATTTCCACAAAACAGTTGGTGCATTTTTGTATTACTATTCATTGTATTTTTTTTTATTTTATCTCTCATATTACTTTATTGCATTATTTATTTCATTATTGGCTTCATATTTCAGCATTCTGTTGTTGATACATGCTTTTCTGTTACATATACATTTAGCTAAATTATCTTCATCCTATCACAATTATCTTTCCTTCTCCAATATATCCATTTACATATGCCTACCACCCACACTCCAACATTATGCTTTAATTATTTCATGTTCTTTCATACAGCCTATTTTATTTGCTAATTTTGTTCCCATTCTTAAATCCTATAAGTTCACCACCCACACTCTGGTCCAACAATACCGACCGCTCTGTTAATACTTTTTTCAGCACTATTTCATTGTCCACAACCACCTCCCACCCCTTTCTATCTTGATATTCCTCCAAAGTTATATCTTATTTTATTAGTGTTGTGTTTCATTATGTCTAAAAGTATCCAATTTGCAAAGTCTACACTTTAACCCGTTCATATTTCCTGTGATACAACAGTTCTTGCCTATCTTATAATCTGTTAATTAATTTATTACTGATCTAATTTGACCATCCAATAACCCTTTGAATCAAAGTCGAATTAATAAAAAGTCATATACATGTAATAAGTACATCTAAATTTGTGTTTTGTTACTGTACGTACATTATTGTACAAACATTTATCCTTAATAATTTTTTTAAAAAACGAATAAAATAATAATAGTAAAAGCAAGTGCTGTAAAAAAAAGAATGAGCAAATATTAAACACTCATTCATTTATTCTCGGGCTTTGAACATTTTCACACGTTTATTAGAAGTATGTTGCTGACTCTAGAACCATCATACATAGTTTCATTTTGGACAATTTTCATCATACAATTATGTGAACATCCATGTGTTTTTATTATTTCAGTAAACACTCTATTTAGGCTTCATGTGCTTGTCATAAGGAAAAATCAGTTGAGTTCAATGGACCACACAAAAGCATTAAAGATAGCCTAAGACCATGGGAGATTCACATTATTTACATAGTGATTTGTGCACTATGGGCCTGATTCATTAAGGAAAGTAAAGCAAAAAATGAGTAACTTTGAACCTTGACAAAACCATGTTGCATTGAAGGGAGAGGTGAATTTAAAATGTGAGGACAGTTTTATAATTGGGGTACAGCATTTCCTAGACTAACTTTTAAAGTCAGTGTAAAAATAAAGCTATGAAGTATTTGCGTCCTACATGAAAAAACAGCCACTATTTTCCTTATGTGCAAAATAATAAACTCATTTGCACCGCTTGGATTGCAACATGGTTTTGCTAAGGTTCAAAGTTACTCATTTTTTTGCCTTACTTTCCATACTGATTCAGGTGCTATGTGTACAGTATATAGAAAACATGGCTTCCCATCCATGGTCCTGTAAATTAGTATGTGCAGTATACTAACAGCTAAATCGGCTGTTGAATTGGACTACTGTATATACCATGCTATGCTCTATTCCTCCATAACATGATCCTGCACAGACGATGAACAATTTGCAGCCAAACTTGGAAGCTGATTCGAGCTTTTAGCATAGTAAAAGCACTAATTTACAAACATTTTCCAGAATTTTGTATTTTATATATGCACAGTGCACAAAGAACTAAATAAAAAATACCAACCCTCCCTTAGTCAATAATGATGTTGTGAATACACAATGAACCAGGCTGTGTTTTCATGCCCAGCAGAATGGATGCCTCCATTGTGAGCAATTGGCAGGTACTTTAAACACTCATGTAAACAAGCCCTCAGCAACAAAACAAAGTATAGGAAGCAAAACAAAATCGGTAATTGATCAATTAGGCATACTAATGATCTTTTAGCATGTAAAATGATTTATTGATACATATATAAACATGAGGATTTCTTGGCTGGGGAATAAAAGAGCAAAGACCTCAATTCTCTGACGCATTCATTAAACCAAAGAACGAGTTGTTTTATGTTAAGCAAAGGTTAACCATGCATTATTTATTTATGTCTCTCATCACCCCATGGCTCCTAGGTAGAGTTAATACTGATCTGCGTTGTTCGGTATTAAATTACTAATCTGGTACTTTAGACCCTCAGAATTGAAATTTTATAGAACACTTAGATAATTAGAGAAAATGGAATATGGGAGAAGGGCTTAAAACATGAACAATAATGTTTCATGATTTCCAATTTTAGGCTTTTAGCAATTTGAATTTACTCCTGTCACTTTGCATTTTACTGTGGGGCATATATGGAGCAGTCCTAACTGCTGAACTCATGTTGTGAAATGCTCTATAAGTACATTTACTAGCCACTGACCTGCACAAAGCTTGAAACAAGCAGGTGAAAGAATAAATTAAAACGATGGCCACACACATGCAGGCTTTGTCAAGCAATTTGGTCATTGTATGCGGCCTCATTCTGAGCAATCAAGGTTAATAATATTACACCACAAAAACAATTCTGGAAACTGCTCTCCATAAAAATTAAATATTTAATATACTGATTAAAATTATCATATGAAAGATCCATAGTCCTTAGAGATATTAATATATATTAGTATAGGGATACTATATATATATCATACATGAAAGAAAAAAAATGTAAATATTTTAAGACGTATTATCTCATAACTTTATCTTGTATATGTGCAAACAAATAGACTGACACGTTTTATTTCTGGTGTGAAACATCCACAATATATTTCTTAGACCAGAGTGTTTAAATGTTAAATATGTACAAAATGTTCTTCATGAAAGATATATAGAAAGTTCACCACATGATGTGAAATATAAGGGCATTTAGAAGTGACCTCAGAATTATGTGACCATATAAAAGCAGCTGATTTCTATTAAACAATGCGTTCGTCCTGATAATACATGACTAGTTGTTTTATGAGAAAGAAATTAAAACATATTATTATTATTTTAATTATCTCTGTACAAAATGATGTATTGCTACACATATTGTATTGTGTTTTAGTTAATTATATGTTTTCTTTTTTAATGAGGGGAAGGAAAGCTGTGAGACTGTCATACCGCTGTGCTATATGGGAAGATTCTGTGACAGGATGCAGTACGAGGGCAGGAAAAGGGTCGGGCTGGGGGCAGTGTTTGTGGTGTGTGTTGTTTGGGTATAATGTGTGCCTGAGGTAAGTTTGATGGAGGAAGTGTGGAATGATGGAAGGAGTGAAGCTGTAAGTAGCATTTAAACACAGTTTATGAACAAATGTAAAGTCTATTATCTTTGTCACACGAGTATCCTAATATGGCACTTATAGTGAAAGATATTATTACCTTTGATGGCTAGTAATGTCAGATTGACAAAGATAAAAATATCTGATACCCATTTAAACATGTATCCACACCACTCATGAATTATATATATTACATATTTATATAATATATATTATACTTGCCACCTTTTGCTCATTGGCCTCTGCGCCCCACCCCCACCCACTTCACTAAAGATGTGTCCCACAATCAATCAATAATCAGTCTTACAATAATAGACACAACATCAAGCAGTGGAAAGAATATGGCTGCAGCCTTTTATTTAAATTCCTGCAAGTTATATCTTAAGGGAAGGTGCATACTTTTATTATTATTATTATTATTATTATTATTATTATTATTATTATTATTATCTTTATAGGGCGCCACAAGATTTCAACAGCGTCCTACATAATACAATACAGTGTACATACAGTACAGACCATACAGAGATAAACAGTACAGAACAATGCACAATTAATGCAAAGACTTCTTGGTTACCCCCCCATATACAATGCCATATAATCTCAAATCCAAGAGTCATGTTTACAATGCCCGATCAACTTGCCACATGACGCCCAGTCCTGGTGACAATCCAAAACCGAGGAATAATAACAAAATAACCTTGAACTGAGAACCCCTCCAGGATTCCCAAGGTTCCCCCCAAATATAACTGTACAGTCCCACTTTATCCACATTCAACAAATAAGCCCCCTACCCTTAAGCTCAACAAAGAGGCTATTGCACATTTGGCTCTGCTCCAAACCCTCTCAATGGCCCTTTCCAATGGCCCTTTCCAATGGCTCTCCATTGCCCTGGACAATATCTGACATATGCACCCAATCGTGCATATATACCCTGGGTGTGCAAGCTTCTGATGGCAAATGACCCTATCATTCCCAAATATTCAGCCACTTTTTGATGCTTTTTTTTAATGCCTTACCATTACTGTTCCGCTACGCCCAGCCTCTCTTTTTTATTGGGACTTATCAATTTGCTTATCATCATAGCTCCCCAGAATGCCAGCGCAAATACTGTCTGAAATAATGTTACTTGAAATTAAGACCAGCACACTCTTTGGAGGCTTTTGATAGTCTGTCTCTGGCAACATTGGCCGGCTGGCGACTGGAGCTGAACTGAACCATTTTATATTAAGTTGCCTTATCATATCTGGCCAAGCTAATGACTGTAAACAAAATGAGATATACTACAGCACATGCTGACAAGTTGGCTGCATGCCCGCGCTCTCTCATCGACATCCCTTATTTGGTGTTCTCCCAGGGACCATTGCCCGTTTGCCCATACAAAGCTCCTGAGGTGTCCCTGTGTTTGTAGTAGGTAGTCCAAGTATTCCATGCTAAAGAGACTTGTATTGTTTAAACACTCCTATGGTCACTAACTCCCAAAGGGTAATAGGGCATCTGCCTGCAGAGCCACAATGTCAAATTTGAATAAATGAAACCTGGGTAACACATCTGCTATTCCATTAAAAAGCCCTGGAATGTGCTTGACTCTCACACAAATATTAAGATTTAAATATCTCAACACTAGTGCTCGTAAAAATGTCATCACTGTAGGTGACCTCGCTGAGAGTGTGTTTAAAACCTCCACCACCACATCACTATCAGATCTGAATATCACTTGAATGCTGCGTAGCTCAGCTCTACTATGTCACGAACCATGTCAGGTGTGAATCTGTCTGGGGCTCAGAGCACAGATTACATATATATCATTCAAAGACATTTAGTAGATTGGGAGCTGAACCAGGAAAAGTGGAGCATCGGTAAAGCTCAATATTATGAGATTGAAGTATCTTGATGAGCTGTAACATCATGCAGGTGCCAGGGTGCATACCTGCGGCTATAAGATCCAGTTAGAGCAAAGCTACCTGGCCAGATTATTGAGTCTATCTGACCCGGCCTCCATTTGACTACTGTTTTATTGCTGCCTGCCACACTGATCCGGCTATTTGTGTTGACCATTGCTTCTCTACAGTGAACACTGCTCCGCTTCCAGTTGTAACTATTACCACCAGTGCATAACTTGCTTATTGGTACCTGTGGGTAAATCAGGATTGCTGCTCTAGTTTGTGTGCTGGGTATCAATTAGAGCTTCTCTAAGAATTCCCTGGAAACTGTACCTGAAGGGTACAGATATAGATTTTTGATTTCTCTCTGAACAGTTCAGTCATATTAGAAGATTAAGATTATTGAGTATATGATATATTACTTCTCCATTTTCAGATCAAGTCTAAATTAACAAACCAGATTTGCTGTTCCTGTTACTCCTGCTATAGACAGTGTTGTGTATTATGTTTACACATGAATGGGTGCATAAAATGGGTATAAGCATTTTTCTGACATCAAGGACCATAGATCCATTTGTGTGCGACCCCATGACATAGCCTTCCTCTACCTAATTGCTTCATCATCATACCAGTATGCCAGCCCTCCATAATCTCTATATGCTTCTCACCTGCACATATTGCTGTCCCAGCTGAAGGGACCATGGTCCCTTTACTTGGTGTTGACCGTGCACCACTTCCACTAAGGGCCTCCTCCATTTTAGCATTCCAAGACTGGCTTATAGGTTATTGATGAAAGCAGCCTCTAGCTACTGTCATGGCCCCTTCATTGAACTCACCCAATCCCTGTGGGGTGGCAGTGGCCACTTCTGCTGACCTTGCCATTATTTGTGTATCAGATTCTGGACCTTCTGAAAACAAACTCTATAACAGTCACTCCTGACTCTTCTCCTTCAAACCAGCTCACACTGCCTCCTTCAGACATCCTTTTCTTGCAGCTCACAACTTGTTTTGGATTGCAGCATTACACTTGCACTCAATGTTTTGCCACTGCTTGTTCTTCTGGAAGCAGTGGGAAGTGAATGGGCCTTCTGCTGAATGTGTACTACTCACCTTCTCATCACCTTCCTTCTTCTACTCACTTCTGTTTACTCTCTCGATAATCCCATTTCCCGCTCCAGGGAAAACCAGCTATGCAAAGTATCTCTCACCGACCTAACAATCAGGCTTGTCCAGCTGTCACTGACAGACTTGCATACTTAAAAAAAGAACCAAGAGCTCAGCACAAATAAACAAAGTGGCTTTTCATCTAAAACTCCCTCATTCCATAAATATACCTCCAGTTTTTCAATCGGCTCTAATGAAACCCTTCCGAGATAATCCATTTCTTGTGTGCTCAAATCCTGCACTTACTGATCCAGTAAGGGTTGATGGAGATGAGTATGTGGCGAAAGGAATGTTTTTAAATAGGTTACAGGAAGTGGTACAATGGTTGGGTTATGGCCCAGAGACCAGATCTTTGGAGCCTCAGCAATGCTCACTGAATCAGGTTTGCACCTGTGACCTGTCCTTGCTACTACTTTACTGCTTCTACTTTCGTTACCTGTGTACCGAATCAACTTGTCCTTGATTACCAGTGCACTGACTTTGGCTTCTGTAACTTCCTCCCTGATAGCAGATCCACATATGTATGTGTATGTGTGTGTATATATATATATATATATATATATATATATATATATATATATATATATATATATATTAATTAACAATAAATAAATATGACATGAGGCAAATCTAGAAATAGACTAAATAAGCTCGCTCTGACACTGCAGCAGTGTATCATGGTGTTACAAACCAGCCACTGATTTTGCCTCCTTTAGTTATTTGTCCTTCCATGATTTAAAGTATGGTCTCTGCATCCATATTAAGTAATTTTACAAATTATTCCCTGGTTCTTGTATCCTCTGCTGCTTCTTTGTGTAATTTGTGATAGCTTTGCGAAATATCAGTGCCTGTCCCTGTATTCCCTCTGTGCCAAATCAAATCATCCTTACCTTGCAGCTCCTTGTTATCCTTCTAGATACATTGACTTTTTTGTTTCCTGGATTTTGAACTTGATGTAACTTCCTGCCATTGCTTGTTATCTGTCCACGCTGACCTTCGCCTCGACTTTGACTCTACATTTGGGCTGCTTGCCTCTGACCCTTTGGCTTATTCCTGGATGTCAAAATTAGCTATGTTTGAGTTTTTTATTCCTACTTATTTGGTGATAATAATTTAAATTGCTGAGGTTATAATGCAAAAGAACATCCTTTAGTATCACTGTAATGGTGAACCAGACCATGTTTCTTTACAACTCAAATAATCTTATACTTTGAAATTTTTTCCATCATTTTATTGTGATAAGATATCTTTATTCAATAGTAGGTCCCTTAATGCATTCCTCTTCTTGTGGAAGGTTATCAATCTAGGCAGCAAAATTGCAATAAGACAAAACTTTAAATTCTCTAGCGACTTCATTAACAAATCAGCCTGTCATTCATTTAAATAAGGGAATTTATTGTAAATAAAGGATACAATGGATATTATAAGTTGAAAATATTTGCCAAATCCATACCATTAATTTCCATTCATACATTTCTTATGTCTGAGGGTTGCTCTCCTCCAAATCTCAGCAAATTTATTTAAGCTATCTTCCTTACTTCCTTTAGAACTGTATAGCTGAACAGAGGTATGAACGAGCACTACTGAGAGTAGACAAGTGGAGGGGACAGTCATGCCTGTGTCTGTCACCATCCTTGCCTCTCCTGAACGCTTATCCTCAAGCACCCACCCAAGAATGACTTTGTCTTTAGCCGTTTCCATGAGAATACGTCAAGATTAAAACCTTTCTACATTTTTCTTTCATGTTTTCTTCTTACTTTGGAGCACAACTCTTCTCTTATATTTTAAAATGAATTTCAGTTTATACCTGTCCCTGTCACAATTTTGCATCCCTCCAAAGCCTTGGGCCTTAGGCTGCAGCCTAGTCAGCTTATTGGATAATCAGACCAGGCATTTCAAAGTTATACAAACTAAATGTTGGGCAAAATTATTATTTTGATCATGAAGGAAGATAAATTGATAATAATATTTTATTTGTGCTGCTGTGTGATTTAGAATATGTTTTCAATTTGTTATTAGGTTGTATGTGTGTAACATTCATTTCTGATGTACTAGTTTCAACATGTGTGCTGTGCTTTAACCTACCAATCCCTATACTCTATAGCGCAATTTTAAGTGCACTGTTTTGTCTCCACCTATACATTTGATCTAACTGATAATCATTCTTATCCCTTAGCTATTTTTTCATATTTTTCTCCCAATAGATCTCTACATATATTCACAATTATTCTATTGACTAGTATGTAGCTGCTCCCTCCTGTGCATACTGAGCTATAAATAACTTGGATATTGTGATTGAATGGAACAGCTTCAAATTCTGCCTGCTCCTCTGGTAACTACAGTATCATATTAATCGATTGATGCCCAGTTATAAGTACTGTTAACTAACCTTAAGAATAATTATTTGGCGTTTAAACTTTGATTATTTACAAAAAATCTTGTATTATTTCTTGGAAATACCCCAATAGATGTCTCAAGGTTATTGTGGAGGATTTATAAACTTACCACTTGATTTATCTATTGCATATTCAATTTACAGACAAACCATCTACATTTGAATAATGGACAAAAGCTATATATTTCATTTGTGGTCAACTGAGATTAAATTGTGAGATCAATCATCTATAGGTTTGATACATTGCTCGTCATGAAAATACATGTTTTCAAAATGTTTCTTTTTAAAGGAAGTTTTCATCTCATTGATTAACTTTTTTTAGTTATAAGTGGAGTGCCACACTGATTTCATCATGATCATGTACTTATATTGTGATTTTAACCTATTGGGCTTGATTCATTAAGAAGTGTAAATGATGATACGTATTTTGCGTAAAATCTCTCTGCGCATATCCAGAACTGGAGCATATGTCAGAGAAGGCAGAAACGTCCAATTCGTCTTTGAGCGCAAAAGACCCTTACTACAGTCTATGATTTAAGGAGCAGAGCGGGGAGGGGATGGGCATATGCACGTAGTCAATGTACAGTGACGTGTCAAGTTCAAGTACTTGACTCAGACACGCTGACCGCCGAGGCAAGGAAACATCCCATTGCCTAGCAACGGAACGTGTCAGTACACATGCGCCCGATGGTGCAAGGACAGCCGGGGATGCTGCATGCCTGTTGCTTAGCAGCAAGACACCCCCTGGCCGGAACTATCAGTTGGCTGTCCCAACAGAGAAGGCCACTCCAAGAAGATTGATGCTCAGAAAAGAAGCATTGCAAAAAGCACTCCAGATCCTGATTAACATGTTCGGTCTGCCCATTGACCTGGGGGTGATATCCGCAGAAGAATTTGAGCTTGACTCCGAGGTTCCCACAGAAAGCTCTCCAAAACTTTGCCACAAATTGAACTCCACAAACAAAGATTACTTTGTGTGTACACCTGTGGAGAGGGAAGATGTTCTTCAAAAATAGTTGTGCAAGTTCAGAAGTCGAAGGTAGTCTTTTACAAGGAGTAAAATGTGCCATTTTAGAAAATCTATCTACAACAACCCAGATAGCCATGACTTAGAGGTAAATCAGTAATAAAGTCCATGGTGACACTGGTCTAGGGGGAGTCTGAGATCGGAAGAGGGAGAAGAAGACCAGGAGAACATTGTCTGGGACCCTTGTGACGTACACATGTGCTGCAGGCCTGTACATATTGGCAGACATCCGAACCAAGAGAAGGCCACCAATAGTATCCAAAGTATTGAGGGTGACTGACATCAAAAAGTTGGCATTCTTGAGCCAACAGGGAGTGTGGGAACTGGATCCTAAGATGACCCCCCTCTTATCACCTAGAAGGTGGCATTTCCCGGCCTCTTGATGCAAGCAGGCAACAGGTAACCGGCTCCGCAGTAAAATAGAGATGGTTCTTTATATGCCGCTCCCGTTCATCCCGGGAAAGATGAGAGCGTCCGATTTTCATGGGTTACTCAACTGGAGATCCAGGAGAATGAAAGCGAGGAGCCAATCGGGAGGAAAGGCGTTGGCTTTGGTCCCTCTTGAGGGAACGTTCCTGCTGATGAATGTCCACCTTGAAACTAAGAAATTAGATCATCCAGATTAGGACGGAGGTCATGAGAGGCTGGAACATCCTTAATCAGGTCAGAAAGTCCTTGCCAGAAGGTGGCAACCAAAGCCTTGTTGTTCCATTTTAGTTCAGAAGCAAATGTCCGGAATTGGATGGCATACTGTCCAGTTGAGAGCGACCCCTGCTGGAGAGCAAGAAGACTTGAGGTGGCAGAAGAAACACAACCATGCTGAGTTTGGGCTTTGTTGATCAGGGTACATAGGTCATGGTCCTGCTAGACAGTTACCAGAGTAGTGATTGAGAGTGGTCAGGACGGTCTGGGTCAGAAACCAAATAGGAACAGGCGGTATCGAAGGGAGATCCACAGAGAATTCAGACAGGCCGAAGTTACAAGGATAGGACTAGTAGAGGAATCCAGAAGAATGGTCCACAAGCCGAGGTCATAACAGACGCAAACAGGCACAATCCAGAAGAGGAGTCAGGGAAGCCAGATCAGAACCAAAAAAGGAGCAGGAACATGCAATAACGCTGCAGAACAGGAGACCTGATACACTGGCACCCTAATGGTGTCAGAGCCAGGTTTAAATAGAGGCAGCCCAGGTGTGAAACGAAGAGAGGAGGGGCGGTCAGACGCTGATCGCCGAGACAAGGAAGCTGTGACAATCCTACCCATGTTTGTTACCTTTCCCTGTACCTCTGCATTCCTGTGTGGATCACATGACTTATCCACAGGGCGGGTCATTCAAACCTGCTCTATTTAAACCTGGTGTTGACACCTGTTCAGTGTCAGTGCAACTTGTTTGCTAGCCTGACTCCATGGACCCCTGTGTATTCTTTGATCCTTGCGTATTCCTAAACTCTCCTGTTTTATTGCCTGTGGGCAGGGCCTGATCAGCCAATAGACTAATCAGGCTGCAGCCTGGGGGGCGCAGCGTTGTTGAGATGTTTTTGTTTTTTTTGTAAATGTGGCAGCCGGAATCATCAGGACCGCCCCTGGTCTAAAGGAGCGGTCCCGACTGTCACTATTACAAAACAGGCAGTCTGGCAGCAATCACTGCTAGCTGCCTATCAGTGTGGCCGCGGGCACTTCTTACGCTGGTCATGTGAGATCAGGACTTCTACATCTCACGTGACCAGCGTAAGAAGAGTCTGGACCGCACTGACAGGCAGCTAGCAGCGATCGCTGCCAGACTGCCTGTCATACACAGCGCTGAAGAGAGGACTCCACAGCAGGTAAGTCCGTTCTAATGTCTCGGGGGGAGGGATGGCAGATGGGCAGAAGAAATGGCTAAAGGGGGCAGGTGAGGTGGCTAAAGGGGGCAGGTGAGATGGCTAAAGGGGGCAGGAGAGGTGGCTGACAGGGGCAGGTGAGTAGGATGAAGGGGGCAGGTGAGGTGGCTGAAAAGGGCAGGTGAGCAGGCTGAAGGGGCAGGTGAGGTGGCTGCATACAGACTGCTGCCAAGTACAAAACCATTGCTGTGGCTAATTAACATATTCTGCCATGCATAGAATCCTGCTGTCATCTCCATTACTGTCTCTTGTCATGGCACCCACTACCTGCTGGATATTCATCAGTGCTGCGCTCTGTCGTGGCTAAGTCTATTCCGTGCTGGTACAGAACTCTGTTGCCTAATGTCATCTCTCAGTGTCCTGTTGTGGTGATTTTCATTTCAATGTGTTTCATTGATATTTGCATTCATGTCCTTTATATATACGAGGTATGTCTATTAAATGAGGAGACTGATTAAATAACTCACCTTTTTTTAATTGGTATTACAAATTTAATGTTTGTCCCCTTCAATATACTCCCCATTTGCACTAATACATCGCTGTAGTCTTGTTTTCCACTGGTCCCCACTGGTCGAAGGCATGGATCAAATCAATTTCTATCACTTGTTTCAACATATTTGCCATTTTCTTCTTTACCGCATCAACTGACTCAAAATGTGTCCCTTTAAGCACTGATTTAAATTTTGTTTAAAGGTAAAAATCGTAAGGTGCTAAATCGGGCGAATATGGAGGATGTGTAGTAAGTGTAGTAATGTGCTTGTCGGTCAAAAACTGCTTCACAGAAAGTGCTGTGTGAGCAGACGCATTGTCCTGGTGAAGAAAGAAACCATTTGTCCACAGTTGCGGACGTTTCTTTCTCTCGGCTTTTGCAAAATTTCCTTATAATATTGCTGATTACTGTTGTGCCTTATGGAACCCATTCTTCCAAAATTACACCCTTGATATTAAAAAAAAAATAGCTTTATTTTGAATTTTTACTTGCTTTGACAAGCTTTTTTCCTTCTTGGTGATAATGGTGTTTTCCAGGTCATTGACTAACTGTTGGTTTCAGGATCGTACTGAAAGATCCAGGTCTCATCACAAGTGATTACTTTATTAAACAGGTTTGGATCTGTGTCTGTGTTGCTGCAGAATGTCAACCCAACATTCCTTGCGATGTCCTTTTTGCTCTGGTGTGAGAACCCTTGGGACCATCTTTGTACAAACTTTCATTATGTTAAGATCCTCACTCAAAATTTTCCATACAGTGTCTTTGTCAATGTTAACGGATTCAGCTATCATTCGAACACTTTTCGAACAATCTGACTGATTTTTTTGTACATTTTCCTTGGTTCTTGAAGTGCAGGGTTGTCCATAGCGTTCATTATCTCCGAAATTCTCACGTCCCTCGCTAAATCTTTTGTGCCATTCAATCACACGCGCAGGAGACAGGCAGTCATTCCCATAAGCTGTAGTAATCATTTGAAAACATTCTGTTGGTGTTTTGTGCAATTTTACTAAAAATTTCAAATTTACATGTTGTTCAACTTTTAAACTTAGCATTTTTCGGCACTTTACAGAAAACACAACCAAACTAAATGGTGACTCACAATCAACTGAACGTCATAGAGTGTTGCAGCTTGTCATGCAGGTTCAGACTGGTTCAAGGTTACTACATATGAAGTTATAACTTATAACTTTCAGTCTGTCAAATTTATAACCTTCCTCCACAGTGGTTTACACAGAAGGAGCACTGTCCTTAAAGTTCACCTGTCACCAATGTTAGGGTAATTTTACCTCTCCTTTATCAAGTCCCTTCAGATATCAGTGAGATAAGATGCTGGTTAACCAGGAGATCAGTAATCAAGACATAAACATGCCAATGTCAAGATAGAACTGAGCTGTGCTCGTTTATTAGTGGCATACATTTATACATGAAAAAGCGTTTGATCTGGTTATAGAATAGAAACACATGATTGATATTTTCCTGAGTAAATATAAATCTTCTGACAAAGCTAGTTAGTTCTCTTCATGTCACTTTTATGGGTTCTTATCAACTTTCACTGGAGCCAGTACTCCCAATGTCATCATCCATTATCCCATGTGCTAGGCCTCCATCCGGGGTCTTTGAGATAGGTCAAGGCTGGAGCTGGTGATTACACTGAATGTATTTTTAAGGCAAATACCAAGATTTTTAACTCCTTCACATATCATTATTACCATCATCACTGAGGACCTAGAAATTCTTTCACACCAAGTATTAACATTATCTTATTCAATAGTACATCAAAAATGATATATCATGCTAGCTATTTGATCCACGAATGTGGTTAGAGGAGACCAGCTCAGCTGCCTGTCTAGTAGTTAAAAGGGAAAATTCTTCAAATAATAGTCTAAAGATGTAACTAAAACAGCAAAACAAATCAAATCATCCAAAGAAGAATGACACATCCAGTCCATATTTTCACATGACATATTTTCCTATGCAGAAAAAAACAGGTTATTCATGTGAAATATTTAACTGTATGTATTACTATCTTCTGTATAAGCTCACATTATCTTTTTTGTGCAAGGAAAAATTATGTTAAATATTAGCAACCATCATCTGTTAATTAAGACTTGTAGGAGAATTTTTAAGGAGCTTTCATTTAATTGGTATTTTTTGATGAAGTACAGTTATTATATTTTTTATGCTCACAAGCATCACTATAAACTATGCATGTGGGCATGTTATAATTCTAACTAGGTGTACATCTTGAAAAACAGGACAGTCATATAAATTGTGGATTTGTTACTTAACAAAATATTTGCACATATCTTCATTTTCAGTTTATATGATGTTTACTTAGACCCCTCCCCCCCCCCAATCAATTGTATTTTTAAGTGCTGTGTAGCTTGCCAAGGTAATAAAATATTTCTAAACTGATCGATTTTATATACCGTCTAATATGGTTTATAATTGTTTGTGTATTATATATAACAAGCAGGAAAGTATGTTGCACTCCATGCCTGGGCAATGTCTTTTCAAAAAAAGATTTACAAACTACCGTACACAATGAGAGCACTCACAACAGACTTGTGCAAGGAATGAGACGACTTCAGTACAACTGCTGCATTTCCATACTTTTCCTACAGCCAGATAATAATGATATCTTATGGTTGCTGCAGTCCTATGTATTGTATTGCCATCTGTATAGACATTGTCTACAGCATTAAGTCACATATGGATCTGTATATTTGTTGTTGGTAGCATTTATCCAACAATATATTCGCCTTCAGTTCCATTTGGCAGGCAATAAGAATAATGAAGTGAAAACGTACATAACATTTCAATGGTTAATATCACTGTTAATGGCAAATACAATCATATGTTACATGTGATAGTGACTGTATTAGGATAGATTTGTACTCGCAAAACTTTAGTTTAAGGGGGGAATTTAATTAGCTGTGAGGAGTCTCCGCAAAGTTTGCGAGACACCTCGCGGCAGACATTGAAAGAAAAATTCTGCTCATTTTTCCTCGCACCTGGAAAGTGAGCGGAAATTTCTACCGTAATTGCCAGTAATATGTGGTGCGATGTGCGCGCACCACATCGCCACCAATTGAATCTCCCCTGAAGAGGTCAATTTAAGTTTATGAATTATAGAAAAATAGTGTATAGTAGCTGGTCAACACTAGTCACACTTGTTTACACTGTACCGTGTAGCACATAACAGTATAACACAATGGATAGTTTAACATATAGAAATAGAATATCATAAAATATGTACTTAAAACATTATATATAGTAATGTATCCATTCTGATTAGATACATGACTACCATGAAAGAGCAAGAGTTTGGTTATACAAAGCCAGGATAAAGTTAATAAGTATCTCTGGAAGCTTCTTTTGTCAAGTCAGAATAATAACATCATGCTCTCTAAATTCTCTGCCGGACTTTGGAGTTCCCTCCCGAATTGGTGTTACAAACAATGTACGGGGATTTTGTTACGACTGTAAGTTAAGTAAAACCCCTTTTATTATTCCATCAATGTATGTTTTCTCTGTCTTTATTTCCTTAATAGCATTCAAGAGCAACTTATTATATTGGTGTCAAGACACCTAATGTAAAAATACAAATTTTATTGACCACTGTCACAACAAAACCCACCTGGGTATATATGACATGTGGGGATGAAAGTGTTAATCAAAACAAAATCCCCTGGTCTGTCTAAATATGATCCCATTCCATCCCCAACAAATCTCACACTCACTAAACACTGCCACCCCTAACATTTAATTCAGCAAGGTGCCGCTGAACATTGCCCCAATGTTCGCATGCGCCTATTTGCTGTCTATTACAGTAAAAAATTTCCACTTATTTCACTGTGCACTTGTAATGGACACAAGAAAAAAATAGTAGAAATATTAGCAAAAACTCTGACGCGATGTGTCTCTGCGGACTATTCCAGAGTCACATCACGCCACCTCGCATTGAATTAAATCCGCTCCTAAGACTTTTCCAGTTACTCCCAGACTTGGCCTAAAATGCAGTTAATTTAATCAGTTACTTAACTCTGTTATTTAAACCAAGCCTATCTGACACGTGAACTCTTTATGACCAGAAAGACAGTATAGTCAGGGCCAGGATGGCCTGGGGGACATCTGCGTCCCTGGGCTTGTCCCATAGTGGGCTACCTTGGGCTGGGTCACTGGACCACCTGCATTTATTTTCCTTTAAAATGTTCCAAACAGGCTGTTGAGTTGAGTCTTGACCCCCGGGCTATAATTTGTCAGCCCTCCCCTGAGTATAGTATGAAATGATATTAAATATGTCTAGAAAGTCACAATGTTTATTAATATAAATAGTTATATATGTTTGTCCCCAATTGTAAAGCGCTACGGAATATGTTGGTGCTATATAAATAAATGTTGATGATGATGATGATAGTTATAACAAATTAACATATAGATATATAAATGCAGAACAGTTTTAAAATATAACACAAACTGTAGAAATACTCTCACATACTCTTTCATGTAATCTGCAATATGGGGGAAGGCTAGAAGGATTGGACAATTTCTCAGTATTTGCTATAGTGTCATCACTATCTTTTAAACCATTTTCTACCTTGATCAAAACCACCAAATCATTTTGGTATAAATACGGTAACTCCTGGCAGGCTATTCAGCAACAGGACTAGTGACAAAAAAGGGAATTTTGGAAAACACGGACATTCTATTTTGAGAATTATCCTGCTCATTTATAATCATGACATTCACTATTAAAAACAAGAATTAAAAAAAAACACAAGTAAAGCAGGAGAGTTCCCTTACAAAACAGAAGGACCAATTATAAACTGAATACTATATACCATGTAATGTTACTCTGCCAATTTGATATAAAAAATGTCAAAAAATCCAATGTCAACAGGTAACATTAAATTCTTTTGGCAAAAATGCTTTTTACACTTTGCTGCAACTATTAAGAGTAACATTAATTTTGATAAAAATATGAACTATGCAAAAAAAAATCACCAATAAAGTGTATCATGAACAAAGCTGTAATATTTGCAATATGTGTAAATTGAGATTTTAATATATTAGTTGCATATTGCTGCAGTCTAACATCAAAAACAGTTTACAGCTCAGTTCCTAATATTATTGCTCAGACTGAAATAATGTAGGTCACAGAGAGTGGCTTCAGGAGATCTTTAAGTCCTATTGGGAGAGAAGCATTATATAAATAAAATTATTATATATGTATATATAAACAGCATTGCCAGACAATATGAGTGGGGGAGTGGGGTATTCGTGTAATGTAGCAGCTGCTGGGGGGCTATTTGTTTAATATTTTTTATTTTATTATTAAATGTGCAGCTGATAGTAGTGATTGATGAGGGCTATTGTAGAAGCTAATAATCATACATGCCTACTTCTAAGATTTCTCCCCGGGGAAATCCGGGGGAGAAGTCATGTGACATGGAGTTAAATACTGACTGTTTTTTCATGTAACACAAAAATATCAACTTTAATTTTCAGTGTACAAATAAGCTATCAAGTATTTGTGTGCTACATGAAAAAACAGTCAGTATTTAACTTATGTGCAAAACAGAAAGCTAATTTTCACCCCTTGCATTGTAACATGGTTTTGTCCAGAAGACTGAAATAAGAAACTTCTTAATTTAAGTTCCGTAATGAATCAGGCCCCAGGAGCGGAATATTACATATACCTTTTCCAAGTAGCAACAGAGATTAAGGGGTATACTTAATAAACTGCAGGTTTGAAAAAGTGAAGATGTCGCTTACAGCAACCAATCAGATACTAGCTGTCATTTTGTAGAATCTACTAAATAAATGATAACTAGAATCTGATTGGTTGATATAGGCAACATCTCCACTTTTTCAAACCCGCAGTTTAGTAAGTATACTCCCAAGACATCAGAAGCAGGTTGTCAAAGCTACAAGAACAGGTTGGAGAGAGCTGTGCAGTCTACTAAATAAGGGGACTATACCGCCACTCTTTGATAAAGGGCTTTTATCCTGATTTGTCCTGATTTGGGGACAGTTGGGAGTTATGTCCCATTGTGATGGCCCTAGCGGCAGTTGAGCATGGCATTAAAGGGTGTTTTAAGGGTAGGGGAAAAGGGGAACTAAGTAGAACTAAAAGTCCAAAAGTGTGACATTTCATTCAAGTTGTATATGTGTTATTTTATTGTATTGTTTGTTTTTTGCATTTATACTTATGGAATTTGTATTTGCATATTTGCTACACATTATTGTCCTTGTATGACATTTACTTTTTACTTATGTGATTTATTATGTTTCATTTGTATTTGTGTGATTTGTATGTTGACTGTCTTGGTCTTTGGAATTTGTGGGGCCTTACAAATAAACGATGATGATGATGCATAGTGTGTTTTAGTATACACAGTTTAATTATTTACTTATGAATTAAATAATATTTTAAACAATTAGCATTGAATTATGTAGTTTTAAAGGAGCAGTTGACTAGGGTCTCTCCATGTATACACACTTTAATAGCCCATTAGATCATCAAAATGATCACAGCATGGCTAATAAACTCATTGGAATGTTCACAGCATGGCCAATCAAATCATTGGAATGTTCACAGCAGCAGGATATATATGTACTGATGTGGGAGGCAGTGAGCTGTTGACTTGTATGATTCTGTTAGTGAGGACCGAACTGCATGTAGCTAAGGCAGTGTCATCATGTGTGAAATGGTCGCTAGATAGAAGCTACACCCACAAATATAATTAAAGGAGCAAAGCCCCAGGAGCAAGATGGTAGCACTGCAGGGGTATAAATCTATGTTTCTTCCATCTGTCCTAGTGACTGGGGTTTTGAGGACACACAGTTTCCCCAGCAGCTATTAGCGGGCAAGATACCAGAGACTTTTCAGAATATATCTGCCCCATATTATCTGTACAGCGCTGCGGAATTTGTGGCGATATATAAATAAATGGTGATTATTATTATTATTATTATTATTATTATTATTAATTTTTATTTATAGGGCGCCACAAAGTATCCGTAGCGCCGTACAAGGACAAACAATGGCACAGTACAAGGTGAAACAGCACAGTACAAGTAACAGTAAGCACTATAACTCTGGGGGCTCAGGCACAGCATGAAAGAGAGGGAGGGAGGGGAAAAGTGAGTACAGGCAGGTAACTATGGCCCAAGAGGGTGGGCACGGATGACAGGTTGAGAGTCACTGAGGGGAGCGGAGAGAAGCGAGAGGAGACAGAGGGCAGAGGGACTGAGAGGAGGTGAGCTGAGTAGCTGGAGAGCGCAGTTAAAAGTGATGGAAACAGAAGGTAGGAGAGCCCTGCTCAAAGGAGCGAACAATCTAAAGGGAGGGGAAGACAGACAGACACATGGATGAGACGGAGAGACGGGAGGAAGGGGGAGAAGGGAAGAAGGGATGAGAAAGAGAGGTAGCCGACCGGTGGGAGTTTAGGCATGAGACTGGAAGGCTTTAAGGAAAATGATGATAATGGTGATAAAGTAGATATTTTATCAAGTTTTCTGATACAACCAATTAAAAGTTCTGTAATTTGTGAATGACATTTAAATATATCCTGTACCTCCTTTCCCTCACCAATTTGTTTCAAGTCCTTCATTATTTTAGAATGATTCAGGCCACAAATGCTATGGATTTCTAAAATAAATACATTGAATTAAACCTATTTTGAAATATCCCAAATAATAAATCTCAAATACTCTAATAGTGCTATAAATTAGCCATTAGTTTAATGTCACCCTTTATTGCATTGTCCATACTCCCTCTTCAGATTTCTATCAACTAAGACTGGGTACACACTACTGTGTTTTTAGCCGATTATCGGGCCAATCAGAAGGTAAACGACCGGTTGGCCCAATATCACAGTAGTGTGTACCCTGCAACGATGAACAATTGAACAATTATCATTCCAAAACCCACTGTATCATTGAACAAGATTTTAAACTGAACTAAAAATCTTGTTCATCGATGGAACAATGTCATTCCAATTCTGCAGTGTGTACAGTTATGGCCAAAAGTTTTGAGATTCGCAGAAATATTATTTTTCACAAAGTCTGCTGCCTCAGTTTTTATGATGGCAATTTGCATATACTCCAGTATGTCATGAAGCGTGATCAGATGAATTGGAATTAATTTCAAAGTCCCTCTTTGCCATGACAATGAACTTTATGCCAAAAACAACATTTCCGCTGTATTTCAGCCCTGCCACAAAAGGACCAGCTGACATCAGGTCAGTAATTCTCTTGTTAACACAGGTGAGAGTGTTGACGAGGACAATGCTGGAGATCACTATGTCATACTGATTGAGTTAGAATAACAGACTGGAAGCTTTAAAAGGAGGGTTGTGCTTGAAATCATTGTTCTTCCTCTGTTAATCATGGTTACATGCAAGGAAACATGTGCAGTAATCATTGCTTTGCACAAAAGGTGTTCACAGGCAAGGATATTACTGCTAGCAACATTGCACCTAAATCAATCATTTATCGGATCATCAAGAACTTCAAAGACACAGGTTCAAAAGTTCTGAAGAAGGCTTCAGGGTGCCCAAGAACATCCAGCAAGCACCAGAACCATCTCCTAAAGTTGATTCAGCTGCGGGTATCCAGGCACCACCAGTGCAGAGCTTGCTCAGGAATGGCAGCAGGCAGGTGTGAGTGCATCTGCACACACAGTGAGGTGAAGACTTTTGGAGGATGGCCTGGTGTCAAGAAGGCAAAGAAGCCACTTCTCTCCAGGAAAAACATCAGTGACAGACTGATATTCTGCAAAAGGTACAGGGATTGGACTTCTGAGGACTGTGGTAAAGTAATTTTCTCTGATGAATCCTTCAGATTGTTTAGGGCATTTGGAAAAACGTTTGTCCAAAGAAGTAAAGGTGAACGCTACCATCAGTCCTGTGTCATGCCAACAGTAAAGCATCCTGAGACCATTCATGTGTGGGATTGCTTCTCTGGGCTCACTCACAATTTTGCCTAAGAACACAACCATAAATAAAGAATGGTACCAAAACATCCTCCATGAGCAACTTCTCCCAAACATGCAAGAACAGTTTGGTGATGAACAATCTCTTTTTCAGCATGATGGAGAACCTTGCCATAAGGAAAAAGTGATAACTTAGTGGCTCGGGGATCAAAATATCGAAATTTTGGGTCCATAGCCAGGAAACTCCCCAGACCTTAATCCCATTGAGAACTTGTAGTCAATCGTCAACAGGCAGATGGACAAACAAAAACCCACCAGTCAGTATGTGGCCCAGAAGTTGATTGACAACATGCCAGGGTGAATTTCAGAGCTCTTCAAAAGAAGGGTGAACACTGCATATATTGACTCTTTGCATAAACTTAATGTAATTGTCAATAAAAGCCTTTGACACTTATGAAATGCTTGTAATTTTACTTCAGTATACCATAGCAACATCTGACAAAAAGGTCTAAAACACTGAAGCAGCAAACTTTGTGAAAACCAATACTTGTGTCATTCTCAAAACTTTTGCCCAGGACTGTATACACTCATGACCCACATTGTCCATAGATCTCTATGGAGTGTACAGAGTCAGGATCTTTTCAACTGATGGTTATGACAGATGAAGAGCACAGATCTGACAATAAATCATGTAAAACTTCAATAGTGTGTACACATAAATCAGCATGCTGATCGGTACTTTCTTTTTTCAGTTGCTGGTAAATTTGTTAAATATATTGGGTCGTTAGAATTTTCCTGTAGTGTGTACCCAGCTTAATTGCTGTGATAGGCAACAATCTGCATTGAGCACAAGCAGTGTGTACTTTTAACAAGTAATTTATTTGTAAATTAAATAAACTCCCAAAACAAATCTGTCAAGTTCATTCATTGTGGTCTTTGTGTTAAAAAGTCAGTAGCCAAAGCCACAAGAACTAGTGGCTCCATTTCCTGTAACCCTTGCTCCTACACCTTCTGATGGAATGTCCCTTTAGCATACAGGTATATAAACATATATCATAGGGATGCCTCGTGTTTCTGGTTTAGATTATCAGTAGTGGGTTTAAGACGCATTCAGACAACCATTTATTTGGTGTAGCAGACGTGGCAAATAGAGTTGATTAATATGCTGCATTCAACACCAGCAACAAAATGCTTAAAGGTTTAAAATTATGATTGGAAGTGCTGTGCCGATAGAAAATGCTTTTTTAATTTAAGCAAAAGTAATTAGTGCTAATTTGTCTTACATGCTTAGTTTGTATCTCCCCGGATGAGTTTTACATAATTGCTCCTATCCAATTTTCCCTTGCGCTATTATGAATTTTCAAGAGATAGATAAGTTGCTGATAAGAAAGTAATATTTTTAATGCAGCATAAAAGAGATGAAGTAGAGGCAGACAGCAGGTATAAATAGCACGTCTACATTCAGGCTTGTATCATTCCTCCTGCAGTTCTCAAACTAAACACCAGGTAAGTGCAGGTTTCTCTCCTGCTCCTTTTCTGCATGCATATAGTACTAATGTGTATGTGTGTGTGTGTATATATATATATATATATATATATATATATATATATATATATATATATACACATATACACAGATACCATTAGGCATATTAATATAACAATATAATGAACACATGAAGATAGAGGATGGGACAAGTGATGCTTTGCAGTTGGTCAATATTATAAAGAAGGGAGATTGTCACTTTAAAAAAGGGCTGTCCTGGAAATGCAGATAAAATCTGTATGTATCTCTCTAAAGACAAACATATAGATGTTGGCGTCCTTGCGTCAGAGAACCACCTTCACAATCAGGGGTATTGTTTCATGGAACGCTCCCTAAAAGAGGTTCCAGACAATTTAACACTAAGGGGTATATTTACTAAACTGTGGGTTTGAAAAAGTGAAGATGATGCCTATAGCAACCAATCAGATTCTAGCTATCATTTATTTAGAACATTCTACAAAATGACAGCTAGAATCTGATTGGTTGCTTTAGGCAACATCTCCCCTTTTTCAAACCTGCAGTTTAGTAAATATACCCCTAAGTTTACTTTATTTTCCTTAAGCATACTTAATACAGTTTTGTTTTCTATAAGTGTCTTCTTAATAATGATGGAAAAATGTATGTGCCTTTATTAAAGCATGTAAAAAGGCTACTTATAATTAATCATTGTATTGATTTATACAAAAAATATGTAACGTTTTAGCATTTGCACTATGTCTGGTTAACTGACAAGAACTCTTATTTGTTAAGATATCACAGTAAATTCTGTTTTGTATTATTTTTTTTATGAAAGGTTTTTTTTTTATAGTGTTTTTAAATAAATAGTCTAGATTATTATTGTTATTTAGATTTGAGATAGAGGCATATAGACTTCACACGATATTTTTTCTCTATGTTTTTTAAACCTTGTTCTGTAGATATAACCGTTGTAATAATTGTACAGTTGACTCAAGTTACCAACATTTGAAAACAATTTGCAAGTCAATTTTTTTGCTGGGCTGGTGATTCTAGACAGACTAAGAACAACATGATATAGCTACTGTAAATGATCCAAATGCAATTCTATTACATTCAGACAGAGAACGCTACACTTCTGAACATATCCTGACCATGGGACATAATTACAATATTAGCATATTAGTTTGCCCTTTCAACAAACGTACTGCAAATAACAGACCTGTAGATGAGGAAGAGATTTTTATGTGGCATAGAGAACTACAAAAATGTTACTTTACAGGATGCAAGAGATTATTAGAGAGTGGATGAGAGTTTTGGTGGCATTGAGGGGGAGAAAATGTCTGATCCTGGGGATATTGCGAAGATATAATCGACTGGATTGGTCAAAAGACTGGATATGGGGGCGGGGGTTTGGAGAGGGAGGCGTCAAGGATGATGTCCAAGCAGCAGACGTAGAGGACAGAGGAGATAGTGGCATTGTAAGCACTGAGGGAGAAGTGGGGAGGGTTTGAGATACTGGAGGGAGGGAGGATGATGAGTTTGGCTTTAGACATGTGGAGTTTGAGAAAGCATTGGAACATCCAAGAGGACAGGCATTAGAGGAGAGGAAGTGAAGCAAGTTAGAGGGGACGGGATCAAGGAAGCAGGTTGGGGAGGGAGAATAGTAGAAGAGCATGGACCTCATTGCCCGTGTCAGTGCGGGAGGAGCACATGGGAAGGTGCCTTTAAGGGGGGGGGGTGAGGTAGGAGAGGGCAGGGAAACAAGGTAGGGGATTTTGCATCTGATGGCATCAATTTTGGAGGTGAAATTAGTGGCACGGAAGGCAGGAGGGCAGAGGGAGTTGAAGGTAGCAAAGAAACAGCAAGGGTTGGAAGACTCAAAGGAAAACAGAGCCCTGAGATTCCTTTATTACTCTCATCTCTGATTTGCCTTCCTTCCATAATAATTCAATGTTGTTTCCATAAGTAAAATTCCTGGTATACTTAAATGAACAGCACAGAAGGAGTAGAGTACATTGGTGGATAGCTTATTTTGTTCTCTGATTCATTTTTACTTACATACATGTGAACAGGTTATTTTTAGTTCTTGGTGCCCTTAACAATCTACTCTAACTGACTCACATGGCTCACTCACATGTTAGGAGGGATGACACACAGTACAATGTGACACCCACTGCTTTGAAACACAAAACCGTGGAATAGTAGGATTGTTATGAACATATATTTACACTGCGTGCTGATATGAAAAGTACAGTGTAATAAATATCTGTCACGTACACCTCTCTAAAAGAGGAGTCACGGACTTGATCATAAATGATAAGAAGTCGACTCATTTATATTAATTTTCCATATTGTGATTCCAGAATTAGCAGGTGTTCATGACTTGCAATATTGTTTTGTCTTTCCTGTCCTGGAATCATAGGCATTCTGATTGATGTGACATTAGCAGAGCAGACTTAGCTTGCTGAGACCAAATAGACCTATTTTGCAGCATTTATGCAAATA